>NW_027437187.1:14347439-14947439 GCF_033239565.1 Halichoeres trimaculatus | reverse complement strand
TCAAACATGTTAGGTGTGTATTAAACGTGTAAACACAGTCTGATCCTGTATGAGTCGTCGTATTATCAGAGTCTGGTCATGGTCCTGCGGTCAGTAGGTCTCCATCCGGGGGTCAAACATGTGGAGGCTTTACATTCCTCAGGATTTGTAATGTCTGATACTTTTAACACCCTTTCTGTTCACAGTTTCACCCGCTTAATGACCAACCCTCCTTTATCAAGTCTGCTCGGTTTGTTTCTCTGTGAACATCTCACCAGCCGCCTGCAGTCGGCCATCTTTCTCTACCCACCAACCTATCAGACATTTGTAGAAAAGTATGATTCAGACCTGCCCTCCAACAGTTTAGTCGTCTTTATCCCTCTCCTCAGCCGTGGGAATGTTTCACCATAGAGTGTTAGGTTTTGGAAAACTCACGCTGCAGGGAGCAAAGTCTGAAATGAAAGAAAATAAACATGATTTCTGAATGAGATCGCTCAGCTTTTAGTGTCACTGAATCACTCCAGGGTCATCAGTTTGGGTATTCCCCGAATGAGGAAATAGATTTACCTGACGCTCACCTGACTCAAGGATTGTGATGAATACATGAGTAAAACACATCTCCTGTCTCTTTCCTCTGTAGAATATACTACTGGTATGACGAGAGGGGGAAGAAGACGAAGTGCACTGCTCCACAATATGTCGACTTCGTAATGAGTCTTTGTCAGAAACTGGTCACAGACGAGGAAATCTTTCCTACAAAATACGGTGAGTGAGATTGTCTCTGTTTCCAAACCTGCAGGTGCTCTGCAGAGTCACTGCTGTCATACTGCTGCCCCCTGCTGGTCAGCAAGTGCAAGTACTCCTGTGATTAACTATCAGTTTATGAATAAAGAATTTACATCTAAGGCAAATTATTTAGAATCAAAATGTGTTTTCTTTACATTTTCAAAAAATATAATAATTTGTTGTGTTGTAGCCAAAAATTATATCTCTTATCACAAAAAGGAAGAATCTGAGGGAAAAGTTGGATCCAAACTTGAATCACAGAAAGAAAAAGAGTGCACACCTTGTCAACCTTTGGACCAGTTTCTCTCTGTACCTGATCCAGAATCTGTCTTTTTTCCGTCTTCAGGTAAAGAGTTTCCTAATTCCTTCGAGTCCTTGGTAAAGAAGATTTGCCGGTACCTGTTCCACGTGCTGGCTCACCTCTACTGGGCGCACTTTAAAGAGACGGTGGCTCTGGACCTGCAGGGCCACTTGAACACTCTGTATGCACATTTCATCGTTTTCGTAAGGGAATTCAACCTGGTCGACCCCAAGGAGACCTGTATCATGGACGACCTGTCCGAAATCCTCTGCACCCCCGCCCCGCTACCTGCTCCTGCCCCTGCCCAGGCCCCCTCCACCCCCGCCTCAGCTCCCTCCCCCTCTGCACAAAACCACGTGACGGAGAGATGAGCAGGGGGGGCGGTGGCGAGACAGCAGCCCCGGGGGTGATAGAAGATATGATAGAGGAGAGAAGGAAAGACAGCCTGGCCCCCGTCCTCGGTGCCAGCAGGACTTAGAGACCTTCCACTACCCTTATATTTCGCTACAACACCAACCAACCAGCCGGAAGGAAAGGGGGGGAGGGTTATGGGGTTTGGGGTAGCAGGGAGGGGTTTGTCACGCCAGCAGGAATTGGCGTGAGCGTTCCTCCCAGGGGCAAATCCCTCCCATCTTCTCTGCAATTTAAACTAGGAACAAAAAAAATATGTGTATGTTTTATTTTTGGTTTTATTTCACTTTTCTTTTTTGTTGGAGTTTTATTCAGTTTTATTTTTTGTTGTTGGGGCGGAGGGCTCCTCACCTCCCTCCATCCTCTGCCTAACATACAGTACAGGAAGGGGGCTCTGCTTTGCTTCGACCTACTATTGTACAGTGTTGTTGATGTGTGGAGAAGAGGTATCTCTGCTCGCCTGACGGCTCGTCCTGCAGGCACATGGCCACCGGGCTGGCCAGTAGGGAGCCACGTTACTGCCTGACGGGGCAATACTAGCCAATCACTGTTTGGGTTGTTTGTGTGCGGGATGATTAAAGCGCTTCCTACTCAGGACCTGAGAGAATACGTCACTGCTGCCAGAGAGAGGTTCCTCTCTTTTCATTCTCTGTCCCTCGTTCATAAGACTGCTCAGTCCTTCATCAGAGAGACGGTGTTAAACTACAGTTTAGTCACACAACCGCCCCGCGTTCCCCCTTTAGACAGGTCACTGAGCTGGCCTGCAGGGGGCAGCAAACACTGAGAGATCACCACAGAAACAGGGAGACAGAAGAAAATATAAAGATTGTATGTTAGATGTTTAATCTGATCAGAGTTGGTTCATTCAGAGAGAGGGAGACTGGTGCCCGTGTGAGGCTGAATCACCGCTCAGCCTCGGCCCCTCAAACCACCAGCACCACCAGCTACACCCACTCCAGCAGCACTGAAGGACAAAGACATGAGGTAATGTCTGCAGGCCCACAGAGGGGAGAGAGGGGGAGACAGAAAGAGAGGGTGGGAGGAGATGGTGTAGAGCTGCTCTGCTGTTTGACAGTCACCAGTGCTCCCAGTACTCCCAGTGCTAAAATCTACACTTCTATCTTCTTTTTGTTCTGACCTGTCCCTGAAGATTTGCTTTTAAAAAGATTATCAGAGGAAAATTAGTTGAGAAATAACAAAAATAATGGTATCATTACACATGTATAGAAAATGCACAGTCTGCTTGGACTTTACTGTACAAAGAATCACAAGCGGGTTCTGTCAGACATAGCCTCTGTATGGAGGAGGATTGGGTTTATAATTCTCCTTTTTTATTTATTTTAATTCTTTTTTTTTGCAGGGTTGTTCAGTTCTGGCTCTCGTTTTTATGTATTTTAATTATTAACTAAGTTAAAAGCAATTTAATATTTTAAGCTCTGCGGATTATAATCTAATAAAAGAGAGAAATGCCACCCTGTCTCTGTGTGCTTTGTGTGAATGACTGTGTGTGTATGAATCATTATGGAGCTGGAGTCTGTAACCTTTACCATCAAAGAAACCAGTTTCCTTCATGTCACTTGGATTCATGTCATTTCAGAGCCACAAAACCTACTTTATCTTTTCCAAAAGTCTGATGTGTATAGCATTTTGAGTATAGTTGAGACAGATTGTATAATTATCCATACAAGAAGTTTTTTGGAATTTATGAAATTAGAAAACTACAGAAAGAATACTTGAATTTGACAACATAGCCTTTATTATTAAGATTGCTCTAGATATTATTTTCTTTTTTGTCAGCTACTTTCTTGCCATCAAGCATGCATATGAATTTGGCACATCGGCAGTTAGGTAAATCCCTTAACACAGAATCAAAATCTCTATTTTTTTCCAGGTTTCTTTTTTGTCAATTTAGTTATCTTACTAAAAGTGTAAAACTTAAGGTTAGCCACAGATGAAGGTAAAGGCCAAAGTTGGTGGGCTGTGGATGTTGTAGGAGGTAAAGTAGAAAGGTGGCAGGCTTTATTGCACGATGTGAAGCATATATGGTTCAACAAGGGTTAGGCTTTAACCCCAACCCTGTGTTAGGGTTTGTGTTTTAGAGTTAGGGTTCTCATAATTTTCTTTAATGTCAAGGCATCATTAATATATTTTGTAAGAAAAATAAAAATTAATAATATTAATAAGTTATTTGAAGTCATTGCCAAAAAGTCAAAAAGTCCATGAGGCTATAGAGCCATAGGTTGTAGACCCCTGTTCTAGAGAAAAGACACACGGTTGTATCCTGTAAGGTTTCATTAAAAGGTGAACTTCAGGTCCACTGGATCTGATGTGCTGATCCTCTGTGACATTTACTGTCTGAGATACACACCTGATGATGTCAGAGTGATGTCATGATTGAGTCGGTGACCTTTATTTGGAAAATCAGATTGAAACAGGACATCAGTTTGTGTTTGGGAATTGGAATTGTTTATAGCTTCTTTTTTCTTTCTTTCCATGTCTCAGTCTAAATGGGTTTATACTGGCTTGTGACACTGTACCATAGCTGGTGAGTAGAAATATTAAAAATATACTTGGTTGTTTAAAAAGCATGACTTCTGCCCGCAGGAAAGCAATATGTGTGTATTTATAAATGCCGGTTGAGCTCTGCTTGTGAGTCCACAAACTTTGTGGTGATGTATGTTCCTTTAAATCGATCAAAAACGCAATCTACACAAATCCTTCTCTTTTATTGCTCTCAGACACATGCAGCCATCCTTAATTAGACATCACAAACAGGACTCCTCAGGTCTCCTCACAGTCTCAAACTCCTCAGTGCATTCAGACCCTGAGTAAGAAGCTTGTTGTGCGCATGACATTACATTTATTATAAAATAAATATGACTCTGTCTTTTAATGTCCTCAAGCTTAAATTACAAGATTCATAATAAAGAAAAAAGGCATCAATGACTCTCCACTTTGCTCTTGCGCGTCACCGCTCCGCCGCGCCGCCTCCTCACAGACGCCCGCTGAGGGGCGCCCTCGTTCACTTTAAACAGAGCGATGCCTCCGAACTCATCCAGCTTCTTTGCGCTGCAGTACGGGGTCGGCACCTTCACCGTGTTACCGAACTTTGAGTAATCCACCGCGTACATGCCGTCCTCCTCTGACACTGTGGGGACGAACCGCTGACCCCACAGGATCTCCTCCCCAACGTACGAGGTCCGAGCCTGCGTGGTGATGCCCGTGGTCTCCACCACCCCCTCCAGCACCACGATTACCTCGATGTCCTCGTTTAGCAGGTCAGAGGCGGAGACCTCGTATAAAGGACTGGTCTTGTCGATGACGTGGCAGATGATGAGGGGGGATACCAGGAAGACTCCGTTGGTACCCACGGGGTTATCCATGTGGATGTCAATCTGGTCCAGAGGCACCACTTCGCCCTCCTCTGTCGTGGTTCTCTTGACCACCTGCATCCGCACGGTGGCGCTGATGATCATGCTCTTCCTCAGGTCTCCAATGCGGATCATGAAGCACAGCTTGTTGTTTCTGATGGACACCACCGCGTGTTTGCTGAAGATGAGGGTCTCCGCGCGCCGGTTGGCCTGCGCTGTTTTCATGAAGATGCAACCCAGCATGATGGCGTTGATGACAAGTCCGACGATGTTCTGCACGATGAGGATGATGATGGCGGAGACGCACTCCTCCGTGATCATCCGCCCCCCGAACCCGATGGTCACCTGGACCTCTATGGAAAAGAGGAAGGCAGAAGAGAATGAGTTTATATCCGTTACGCACGGGACAAAGTCGTCACCTCTCCGGTCCAGGTCGCCGTGCGCAAAGGCGACCAGCCACCAGATCATCCCGAAGAGAAGCCAGCTGCACAGGAATGACATGGTGAAGATGATGAGCGTGTGGAGCCATTTTAAATCCACCAGAGTGGTGAAGACGTCCTGTAAGAAGCGGCCCTGCTCCCGGATGTTCGTGTGCGCCACATTGCAGGTACCGTTCTTGGCGACAAAGCGAGCCTTCCCCGCTTTCGCCTTGAACTTTGGCTGTAGGACATCCTCAGCCAAACGTGTCAGCAGGTAATCCTCAGGAATGAGTCCTTTCCTGGACAACATAGCGCTCCCATACTATGCACCCTCAGTGGGACTTGTTCGTTTCTGTCCGCCGGTGTGATGAAGGATTTTTTTCCTCTTCTTATCGCTTGTGTGGCTCCGCGTCAGGCTGCTGCCGGGCGCACGATGAGGTCTGGCTTCGGGAGCTATGCGCGCTCCCCTCGTCGCCTCCAGATCAGGCGCTTAAAAGTCCCATAGGGGAGTCTTCTTGCAGCTCCACAGCTGCTGCCGTCACTCACGACCCTAACAAGCCGGTCATAGCTGCGCCCCTCCGCCCCGTGCCACCCTGAACCTGCCGGTGCGCACTCTCCGCGGCCTCCCGCGCAGAGGAAACACAGCCAGACGCTGACGCAGGAGCGTGATGGGCCTCTGAGCGGAGTTTTATCACCTCTGTGTGTGCAGCAGGCGTTGGTAGTGGTGCAGTTGGCTCCGTGCTGACTCTGCCACTTGAGCACAGCTCGGTAACGTGAGATGGAGCCGCTGCGAGGTGGAGAGGCAGTTCCTCCCTCCTCCACCTCTGTGCTGCCCTTCCTGTGAGTCTCAATGAGAATGCAGAGGGCCCATTGCGCAGTCAGATCTGTGTTTGAGTGCAGCCTAAATGCCACAGGCTCTTCATACTCTGAGTATGTGATGGTTAATTATAGACCACTGTACAGTAAATCATCCTCAGGCTGTTTATGTTAACATGACATGAATGGGAAAGTGGGCCACTGGAACCAGACTCGGTCTTTTCAATATCATCCAGTCTGGCGTTTTAAGGCCTGATGATCCCTCATTCTTTGGGACCACCATAAAAAGACCTATCACAGGCTTCTGGGCTCTGCTGGCATCCACTTCACTTTCCAAAGCCAGAGGTCAGTCCTGGCTGCAGCAGGCGGGGCCTCTTACATTTTTATCTACTCATGATCTCTGTGTTTCTTGCTTTGCTGATCCTCCTCCTCCTCCTCCTCCTTTGGATCATTTCCACCCAGCACATGACCTTTTTTTCACCCTCAAAGTCAACAAACAACACAAATGTACATGATAATTTATGTTTTATTAACAAATAATCCACTTTTATGTACAAATATAATACACGATTAAAAAATAAAAGAAATATATTCCATGGGACAATTGCACTTTGAATGTCTTCTTTTAATTTTCCCTGTCTCATTCTTCTTGTGCTACTTGTCTGCTCGCACAAAGGAGGAGAAGACGCTGTCCTCCTTGTCCAGCAGGTCCTGGGGTTTGTCGTACTCCAGGATGATCCCCCGCTTCATCACAATCACCAGGTCGGCGTTCAGGATGGTGTGAACACGATGCTGCAGAGCGGAGAAGAAAAACAATAAGGGGAATTTAAAAAGAGTGGCTAGACTCTAAACTAGACTCGCATCGTACATCAAACACACAAACAATGTACCGCACATCTACTCAAGGCATTTCTGCAGGGATTAAGTTGGCTTTAATGTAGATAATCCATCACAAGTAAAAAACTTCCTTCCCACTTTTCCCTATCGGCTTTTTAATACCCTGCACAATCCTGCAGATTTGCTTCTCGTCCATGCTGCTTTTATTTGCATCAGTTTGCAGGAATATCATCAGCAGTGTGAGATGAAGGTCGGCGTTCTCAGGGGGAAACAAGAGCTGCATGCACCACTGTAAATGCCTTGCACACTGGCACAATGTGTGTGTGTGTGTGTGTGTGTGTGTGTGTGTGTGTGTGTGTGTGTGTGTGTGTGTGTGTGTAGGTATACTCACTGCTATAGTTACGACTGTGCGGTCAGCAAAAGAGGTCATCACCACTTTCTGCAGGATGCTCTCCTGTGAGCAGACACAAAAAGTGCGGGCAGGGGTTTAATGGTGCCAGCATCAGAGTGAAACAAAGCAGTGAAGAGGAAAAAGTAAAATGCAGAACTCTTTAATGTCGAAACAAAAACAGTCTTTTTCCAAACCGTCGCCTCTCTCCTTCTCCTTCTCCTTCTCGTGGCCCTGATTAGCTGCTCGGCTGTGTTTCCTGGAGGGCAGTGCAGCTGTGTTATTGTGAGCCGGAGATGTCGCCCTTTGTGACTGCTCTTTGAGGAGAGGGTCTTGAGTACGAAGCCGTTTGCTAACACAGGCTTCCCTCAGGCGCATGCTGCACCCAGTATTTTCACTCTGATTCTCTTTCTTCTCTTTTTGCTTTTTGCATGGCTCCTGCTCTCATTTTACTATTCATCCCACTCTCATGTAAAAAAGGAAAACACAAAACCAGGAACATTTCAAAACAGACTGATGTTTGAACCAAAGAAGAGCAAAAGCTACATCTGTGCTGATGTTTGGAGCTCTAAGCTTTTTGTTTTATTTTCCTCTGAATATGGCTTTGTAGTGACAGTTTTCTAGTCTTAATGTCTCAACCTGTCCTCCTCCACCTTTTCATCTTTTGTTTCCATGGCGTCAGATGAAAATTACCCAGTGAACTTTGCTCCACGCCTCTCTCTAAGTGACTCCCCCTTCTGTTGGCTCTCTCTTATTTCCTTCGCCTCCTCTCATCTTCACCTGTCGTCTACTTATTTTGACCGTGTACATCCTCACAGCCCTGCTGCACACTGACCGTTGCCATGTCGATGGATGCCGTGGCTTCATCCATGATGAGGATGCTGGTCTTCCTGACGAAGGCTCGGGCCAGGCAGAAGAGCTGTCTCTGGCCCTGACTGAAGTTCTCTCCTCCCTCTGTCACCATGGCATCTGAAGGAGGGAATGTGTACGCAAACATTTACGATCCTGTGACCATGTTCATACAAACACTGAAAAACAGATAAGCACTGGGGATAAAAGACAGATCCTAAGAGGTGAGTTTGAGCTTGTTTGGGATTTCTGTTTGGGAAATAAACTGGTTGTGTGTTACTGAAAACTCAGGATTGAAAAAATCTTTTTTCCTTTCACTTTAATACTCACAGTTCAGCAAGTTCACAGTATGTTTTAGTAAGACATGTTGTAGTATAATTTAACTCATTTGGCACCCTGTTTGATAGAGTCAGGCATTTGGAGTTTGTTCAGCCAACCTGGCATTAAATAAATCCTGACTCAGTGCAGTAAAGTGCTCTGCTCTCAGTGCATCATCAAACTCTGCTCTGACAGTCAGACTTTTACTTTAATTAAATCAAAGGGCAAAATCAAGAAGCTGTTTACCACTGAGTCACAGCTCAATACCTCAGTCAACATTCAGCACTGAGTAGATCAGGTTTAACATTTCAAACACACACATAAAAATGCCTGCAGGACCAGCAGGTTATTGATGCAGAAGAAATCAGCAGCAGTCTAAGCTGCGACCAGAGCAGCTAACAGCTCATCAGTTGTATCCTCTGTCCAGACGACACAAATAGGCACAGAAATAAGTGAGTGATAAATGTCAAAGCAGCTGGAGTCAAAGTGAGAAACTACAGAGAGCAGAGTCTATGCATCAGAATACCACACATTCATCGTATGCGAGTTAAAGGGTCAATCTGCTCAAATATTCGGTCATGAGACAGCTGCAGTCTGAGACAGTTTCCTCTCTCCTCTTCAGCTGAAGTCAGCTGATTACAATGTGACTGTAAAATATTCATGCTGCTGTATTCTGATACAGTAGCTTGATCTTTGCATTGAACATGACAGCAGCTTGCAGATCACGCCATCACTTTGAATATCCAAAGGAATTGTCATTGCTGTTGTTGATGCACATTTATGTCACATCATTGTCATGTAGATAATTTGTGATCTTTGTTTGCTAGTCCTGCTGTGTCTCCTGCATTTAGACTGGATCAATATGAATGTCAATCCAGAGTAAGAGTTGAGTTAGTTTTAACAACCTACTCAGATACTCTTGTAAAGACTGTTTGCTAATGTGCAGGTTAGCAGAGAGGTGAAGATTCAGTGGAAATCAAACTGGGGAAGGCAGAGTTACTGCACGATGGGTAAGCTAACTGATAACAACTGTTTAAAAAAAGTGAATAGCCAAAGACATCAACCAAAACACAAAGCAAATTAAAATCTAGACCTGAGGATGGCACTAGATCAAAAGATACCAAACATTTTGCTCTTAATTCCACAAGTTTCTGCAGAAATTGCTGAAGCTGAGCTCAATCCAACTAGCTGGGCTTAACAGATGAAAACATCAGAGGGTGTCAGACATGTGGTAGAAGTATCCAGATAAACTCAGACACACTTGTTAAATTATAAAGATGTCCTCACCGAGGCCTCCTGGAAGAGATTTGACCACAGGTTTCAGCTGAGCGATGTCCAGAGCTTCCCAAAGCATCTCGTCTGTAGCCTTCATCTCTGGGTCCAGGTTGAACCTAAACACACACACACACAAGCACACACATAATCCCTTAATCGACCATTTTCATTTGACACCACTGTTTGAAGTGGAGCTGATGATCACAGCAGAGTGAATGTTTCCATTAATCAGACAAAGCCTTTAAACCATTTCAGGACGTCGACTCGAGCTGAATCTGCCTGAACAACATGACATCCTTTCCTCCTACTGGCCGGCCTTTTTAGTATGTGAGACACATCCAGCTCCCTCTCTCTGCTCTGCCAGTTCAGCTGCTGCTTCCCTGAGAAACCTTCATGGCTCTGCTTCATTCAGCTCCCTGTATTCATCAAACACAACTTTGCTCTTCATCAAACTTTAAAACCATCTAAAACTGACATCCTCACACAGCTTCCTCAGATTTCCTCAGTCACTCTGGCAGCAATCTATAAATAAACCTCTGCAGGGGAGGTTTGGTCTTATCTGCACACTCTGGGCTCCACTCAGGCTACAGATACGTGTCTTTGATGTGTTTGCCAACTGGTCCTGTTCCTGGAAATATTCTCTGTGTAAACCTCTGTGACGAGTCATCCGGGTGATAAAAGTGACGGTCGAGTCCAGTTTGTCATACCTAATGGTGCCACTAAACAGGATGGGGTCTTGGAGGATGATGGACAGCCGAGATCTGAGGGTCTGCAGGGGAAGCTTGGCGATGTCGATATCATCGATCACAATCCTCCCTGTGAAAAACACACACACACATCACTCAGACAAAAGTATAAAGGGCAGAAACACAGATCAATTTCTCAGCTTTACAGACATCTAATAAATCAAATACCTCCATGTATCTGTAGTCCGTATACTAAATAAACTGAATATATACTAGTAAACATTCTCTTGTACCCTCAAACATGTCCACCATGCGGAAGAAAGCCAGGGAGAAAGAGGATTTTCCGCTGCCAGTCCTGCCACAGATCCCCACCTGAGGACAAACCAGCCTGACTCATCAAAACAACCTGCACGCAGTCATTGATGTGTCATGTTTTCAAACACATGCATCATTTTCTATAATCCACAAGCTGGTTTCCTTCATCTGTTCACCTTCTGCCCGGGGCTGACGTGTGCGTTCACATTTTTGAGCACAGGCTTCAGTGTGGCGTCGTACCGGACGCTCAGATTCTGGATCTGGATCTCTCCCTGTCGGGGCCAGCCGTCAGGGACCTGATTCACAGCTGAGACACAAACACACCAGGAGATTTTAGCATGTAGCATTTTGTTATCTCAGTATAACAGGAATTCAAATGAGTAAATAATTACCCTTATGAAAGAAAAATATATGTACCAATATATTTTTTTAAATGTATTGTAATATATTATTGATATAGTATGATATACATGGAATAATATATATTGAGGGCACATATACAATAAATTATATATTCATGAAATATATTGCAATTTATTGCAAATATACAAATAATTGCCGCTTTCCATATTTTGCAATATATTGGAAAGTATAAATACTAAATCTCATATATGGGAATATATTACCTAATATAAAACATGATATTTTCCAATATGCTGCAATATATTTTTCTTTCGTAAGGGTACAGAGTCCCTTCAGACCAGAAAGAATCATGACTTGTGAAAAGAGATTAAAAAAGCCTGAGATCTTTAAAACTTTGCCTCAGAGGAGAGTGATGGAGGGACAGATCAGTTTCTGCAGCTGCTGAATGAGTGAATATGATTGAGTATTACTGCATATTAGTCATTAGTGTTATTCTCACTAAGAAGGCCCTCGTAGTTCTCTGGTTCAGTCTTGAGCAGGCCGTTGATCCTCTTGACTGAGCCCAGCTGCACCTCCATGTCTGCCAGGTTTCGCACCATCCAGTTCATGTAGTTTGATACCTGAAACATGGAGGAGGAGGGAGAGAGCTGGGTCAGGATGCTGCTGGTTGACAGAAATAAACATCAGTAAACTACAGACCTTTACTAAAAAATGATAATGTAACATTTGCAATTTTAATATGTTAAAAAAAAAAACACTTTAATAGTCTTTTAAACTGCAGGTACGTGTGAGCCTCACCATGAGCGCGTAGGTCAGTCCCAGACCCACCAGACCAGTGGACAGACGGTTGTAGAGACAGTTTGTGATGGAGGCTACAGCTGCTACCAGCACCACACAGGCTCCAATATACTCCTGAAGAGAGACAACGTCAGCTCAACACTCATCACAATGTGAAACTGAATGAGATAATATCGGTAAAACAAAAGGAGATCAGTTTAACATTCAGGACATGCATGACAGCCAAACAGATTTTCTCTGCACATGATCACTCAGGCTCTCACATCCTCTTCTTGACATAAATGCTGCATGAGCTGTAAGCAGCACACATGTGCTGCATACAAACACTGTATGAGCATAACATAAACTCATCAAGGGAATTTAATAATTCAGTTTTCCACGATCCCAACAGAGGGAGCAGTTACACAGTCACATCGACAGGACACAGAGCCAGCATCTTTGAGCCAAACAAAGACATAAAATGACAAACACTGACAAACAGAGCTGACGTGCATCTTAAAGAGGAGAACAGCAAACAGATCTTTACCATGCGGACTTCCAGCCAGCGGTTTGCTGCTGTGAGGAACAGAGAGGCAATGTTGTTGGCATCAGTGAACTGCAGGAGTCTCTGTCTGAACCTGGGCTCATACCTGCCAAAGCAGAGAGAAGAAACAGCACAATCTTATTTCTGCCTCTGTATCCTGAGAGTCCACCTGCCAGCTTTTACTGCACCCTGACTGGCTGATTTCACCGTCCAACACTGCATCCAAAGAAAACTAGGACACAGAAATGTTGGCAATCACTCCACAGAAGCCTGGAGGCAGAACGATTTATGGAATATGAGGGAAAAAAAAGATCAAAACATAAACTGAAGAGAGGCAAAACAGACAATTTTATACTCAAGAATTTATAGAAAACAATCAAACTACAGAAAGAGTTCAACAAAGTCTGACCTTGGATACAAATTGAACTCAGTGGATGTTCTCCCTTCAGTTATTTCATTAGACCTCTGAGCAATATCTACCTGAGGGCTCTTATTGTGGTGAGTCCTTCCACTGTCTCAGAGAAATGGGAGAGTAAAGGGAGCTGGGTGCTGTCCTCTAACTGCTGCAGGTCTCTGATAAAAACAGACAGGAGATGATGAAGTATCAGCTGGAGAAAGGTTCACACAAGGTCAAAGGTTGAAGAGTCAATACAAAAACAAAAACACCAGTAGTTAAGATTAAATTTGTCTTCTGTCACATAAAAGAGATATTAAAAGTTCACCCTTGTTTTCTCAGTAGCCTAGATATTGTTTCGAACAGTGACTTAATTCCTTTTTTTTTTTTTTTTAATTGCATGAGATGTTTGTAAACTAACACTAAGGTAGAACACAATGTGTGCAGGTTGGGGAAACTACCTCAGGTACACTTTTACTTAACAAAGGTGTACCTCAAGGTTCGGCCCTGGGTCCCTTTTTGTTTACAATTTTTTATCAATGAAATGAATCATAATGTGTTTAGTGTAAATTTCTACTTTTATGCTGTCACCACTATGATGTATTGCACCCACTCTGACCAAGTTTTGATAAAGTTACGATTGTTTTAGTACAATTCAACAACTTTTTATGGCTTGAAACTGGTTTCAAATGCAGACAAAACAAAAATCAGGGTCAGGACTGAATTTGGGATAAGGCTTTCAAGTTTGCTGTTCCCTCTAGCTGGAATGACCCCAAAAAAAAGACCTGAAACTTCATGAACTGTGCCAAATGGATCCTGGATGTTTTGGAGGCAGATGCATCTGTCTGCAGGTGTTTCCTCTGGCGTATGATGTTCTAAATCCTGAAGGTAGTTGTTCTGTAAACTTGTTGTTGTGAGTGTAAAATGTGTTGCTGTGTCTGTTGTAATTATGTAACTGCTGCTGCCTGTCTTGGACAGGACACTTTTTAATCTCAACAAGTCTCTCCTGGTTTAAGAAAGGCAACAGGCGCAAACACACACAAGTCTCAAGGCCTGTTAAATTTAATTCTACTCCCACCAGAGTCCTTGCGTCCTGTTACTGACATCTTTTGATGTACCTGAAACTCTTCTTCCACTTTTTCTTTTTGGACTATATTTCCGAAAACTACTGCTACGAGCTTTAAATAGCTTATTTGGGGTTACCCTTTCAAGCATCCGGTTTCTGAAAAGTATGAACTGTACGTACAAATATGTACAGGTATATTTGTGATGCACTTGTATTGTCAGTCTACACCCTACAGTCTTTATATGTACAGCGCCAAATCCTAACAAACGTTATCTCAAGACACTTTACAAAAACGTATTGTGATAATATGTGCGTGAATAAACCAAACTAAACTAAACTATTAACTTATCTGTTAAAGTCATTTCAAAATCTTCTCCATAACACCAGGAGTGTAGCAAAACTTGAGTGATGACTCAGAACTCTTATCTTTTCTAAATCAGATTATATTTCGGGGCAGAGAGGGTTTAAAGAGTGTGTGTAATCATAATTCAGCCTTTTAAACACCCCCTGTCTTATTTCAGAGCGATTTCAGTATCTGAATCACATATCACGACTCACCTGGAGGCCACTCTGAAGTATTTCTGGATGAAGTAGCAGGCAATAGCCAGCGGCAGTAGGGCGATGAGGAAGACGGGGGTCACATAGGAGATGACACCCAGAGCGGACACACACAGCAGGGTAGAGCGGCTGAGGCACTCCAGAGTGGTGGGGATGTGCTGGTCGATGGTGTTTGTGTCTGTGGAAAACCTGTTGAGGATGCTGCCCAGAGGAGTCGTCTCAAACAGCCTGAGGGAAGAAAAAAAAACAGATAAAAAACAGCTTGTTTGTTTCATCTGAAAATCTTCACTATATGCTAAACCTAGTGAACACATGCTGTCAGGACCATCATTCTTCCCAAACAGCTGGTTGTATATAAACTCTCTCATATATGTGTCTGATTATGCAGCTGTGTATGTGTGTATGTTTGTGTGTGTGTGTGTGAGAGAGTGTATTTACAGTACAAGAAGAGGTGTTTTGTGCATGTGAGCAGCTTATATAAGCGATGTCTTCCAGGTTGTGGGTAATGGAAAGCAGATGGTGCTTGGTGTAATGGGGTGAAAACTGTGCTTTTAACTCAGTTCCCTCATTTAAATGTTTTTTTTCAAGACACACACACACACACACACACACACACACACACACACACACACATAGGGCAGTACTGCAGCAGCACTTGCACACTCTGACATACGCTGTACCTCATGGGGGCCAGGATGATCTTGTTGAGCAGGTTGTGGTGGAGCTCCTTGGCCACTTTGAGGCCGGTCCACTCCACAGCGACAGAAGTGGCCAAACACAGAATGATGCCGAGGCAGCAGAGCACGCTAAACACGGACAGATACCATGAGTGACTGAAACCACAGTCCTGTAGAGATAAAGAGAAGAACACGGGTGATTAAAGACTTAAAGTCAGTGTCTGTGCCTGAGAGAAAGAGAGAGTAGGGGCCTTCCCGTCACTCAGCTTGCTCTTACTGTGATTATAAGCCTAATTAACTCTGAGGCGGGTTAAAAATTGACTCTGTAATGTGACAGAGGCCTCTAAGGCTTGAAAGGCTCAGAGATGTTGTTCTGTCCTGATCTGAGCTCCTCTTCTTTAGCTTCAGGTGGTCTGCTGTAGCTTCTTTCATAAACTCTTCTGCTTACTTTTTATTGTTTTTATTTCTTACTTCATCATTTCTCAACCGATAAACTACAACTTGTGATATCAGACGTTCAAATACAACAAGTGGGCAGCTGACTAGCTCCAGTAGATCATTTGGCTTAAACTTAATAAGTTTTAAGAAATTGCACTGTGAATAAAAAACAAGCAAAAAAAGACATCAAAACAGAACCAAACATTAACAAAATAGAAAGAACAACAATACGTTTGCAGGGGCTTAAAATGGTTTCTAATGAAACCTGTAATCTGTAACTGTAACTGTAACTGTCCAGACAGTCAAAGCAGAGTTTAAACCTGAAATACCAAATCACAAATCGACCATTTCAGTCTGCACAGTCCAGAGTCACAGGTCAATTTGGTGAAAGACTGATCCTTCTACAATAAAATGTCACATTTTAAAATTTTATGTGATAAACAGCTAATGTTTGTGCTTTAATTTAAAATTCTGTCCTTTACTTGTCAAAAGCTGATAACTGCTCATTGTTAAATTTAGTTCCTCCAAAAGTTTCTGAATTTTTAAAGGAGAATGACTTTGTGCTGGGCCTCTGTATGCCAACACAAAGAGGAAAATCCAGAGCTATTAAATAAGATGCCGTTTTATTACGCCAGACAATACTGGTGGGAAAAGTGATGAAGCAGTAAAGTCACATCTCATTTAGTTTTTAAAGGTCCCATATTATGCAAAAATCACTTTAAGTATTTTAGTGAAATTTGTGGGTCTTTGGTTTTCCTCACAGCCCACAAAATGTGATATTTAATGACAAAACCTGTACTTAGTCGTGCTTGTGAATGTAAAATCCTGACCTAAACGAGCTGTTTGGAATTTCCGGGATTTGCTGATGTCAGCTATTCCCTTTTTTGACCAATCAGGAGCAAGTCTGACCTGATTGGTCCACCGGAGCAGAATCCCTTGAACCCCCTCCCCGCCCACTCCTCTCCCCGTTGCTGGAGGGGAGGAGAATGCCAAAGTTGAAGAGCCATCACTGCTCTGTTTTTGGCTGTAAACAGCCACATAGTTTCATGCACAAGTTTCCCATCTTGGAAGAAGACAAGACTAAGTGGCTAGAGTTCATTTATCAAGGAAATATGCCAGCTACACTCAGTAAAACTGTGCATGTGTGTGCTTGTCATTTCACGGCCGACTGCTTTTCCAACTTTGGACAGTACAACAGAGAGCTAGCGAATAGAGTGGTCCTGAATCCAGGCACATTACCAACCATCCACCAAAAAGCCTCGAACCCTGGAAATGTGAGTATTTTAAATGCTGTGTGCTGTGGAGCAGATGTAAGAGCTTTTCCTCAGTGTCCCCCCTGTCTCTGTGTTAGCTTTAGGATGCTAACTTTAGCTGCGTTTAGCCTGTTGTTTTACCCTGCAATGTTATGGTAAACAAGCTTCGCTGCTTTCTAAACATTGTGCACCCAGAGCTTGTGGCGCCGCTCTCAGTGACGTGGAAGAGCGGGGCGGTATCAGTGGTGGCTAATTTACATATGAAGGTCACGCCCACTAAATCAGAGCGTTCTGAACAGAGGGGCTATGAGAGCCTGGAAACAATGCTGCTGTGCTGGATTTATTGGCTTTTTGGACCAAAACATGTTACTACCATTTCATGAAGACATCAATGATCCATATTAAACTGCAGAAAAGGAGCAGAATATGGGTCCTTTAAAACCCAGTGTAGAAAGCCACACTTTCTCAGTGATTGACAGATCTTTAAATACACTCTCAGCTTCAAATAGAGTTATGACTTTGTCTACACATGCAATGTGAGACCAGGATTTTTTTTGGTCAACACTCATAAATAAATTTCTCTCCCTTACTACACAAATGCTTCAGGTGTGGATGTTCACAAACCACAGATGAGTTTGAATGAATGTTTCATAAGGTCTCTTTAGGTAATTAAATTGAACAATGTTTTTCATTTTAAATGTCCAGAATTTCAATGTGTGTGATCTGCTGGAAATGCCTCTTCTTCCTGATGAAGAAGAGCACAAAGAAGTGCATGCAGATATTATTTTGAACCTGGTGTCTGTCAGAGAGCAGCCTGGCAGCTGCATGAGGTGTCTGTTACTGAGTCTGATATTAAAACATGACTTCAGCTTTAACACTGATGTATTTGCAGCTCAGTGCGGATAAGAGCAACCAGTGAGGAAACACTGAAGCTAACATGATGGTTACCAAAGCAGACTGTTCGTTCAGAGAGAGGAAGAGAGACGGAGGTAAAGAGTGACAGTTTGTGTTCAACAGGAGGACGTCTTCACCTGCTGTCCTCAAACTTCAGCTGACTTTAGCCTCTGCATGACTGTGTGAAATATGACCTGCCTTTACAATTCAAAGGACGGACACAAACAAGCTCAAGAGACACATACACATACACACACGACTATTAATACTAATGCCTCTTTGTTCCTGGAACATGATAACCTGCCATCTGCTGATGTGACCCTAAAGTGTGAACAACTTGTTTTAACCTTCAGAGGTATTTATATTGTCTTTCTGAGCGTGACACAGTGTGAAGACTCTGCTCTCTCTGAATGTGTGTGTGTGTGTGTGTGTGTGTGTGTGTGTATTCTTTGTATGCATGTTTACTGGTATGTGTGCCACTCAAGGCCATGCACTGTAAACCCCAAAGTTCAAATTACTCAATTGAATTAAGCTATGAAAACTTAAAAGCACAACTTAAAATCATTAGTTTGTGACTGCATTTTGTGACCGTGAGTGAGGAGGGAACCTAGTCGATATGAGACCCTGCTGTACTTCTAGACGTGCAGCAGTGGCACAAGCTGTCTGTGCTCTACATGGCACAGACTGTTTGTCTGTGCATCACAGCATGGACCAGCTGTCTGTGCTCCTTTTGGCAGCGATCAGCTGTCCATGCTCTATGTGGTGTGAACTGACTGTGTCCATATAATATATCTTCTTACACTTTATTTCCAAATTAGCCAAAATAACATGATAGTCCAGTCAAATTTTTCATTTATGAATATATTAACCATTAGGCACACACTGCAAAAGTCAGTTGGTACAAGACCCTGTGCCATGGAGCACAGACCACCAGTCAGTGCCATGGGGCTCAGACAACCTGTGCGTACAGCAGGGTCTCATATCTACTGCCTTCCCTCCTCACTCACAGTTACCAAAGTTATGAAATTAGAGCTGATTTTTGTTGTGACGGCGCTTGTAACCATGAGTGAGGAGGGAACGCTGTGGATATGAGACCCAGCTGTACTTTAAAATGTTGTTTTATTTAGTTTTTCAGATCTGCTTCATTTTTTATTATTACATTTATTTAATTCCTAAGGCAAATTAATTGATATAACATCTTTTAGTTTTGAGTAAGGTCAACTTATGTTTTACAGTGATATGCAACATTTTTTAAAACTACTTACATTACTTTAATTTGTAGCAAATAAGCATCAGGTTTGTTTGATTGAAGACATTCAGTTGAATGATTTTGCATAATAATCGTAAGATGATGAGTTAAATTAACTTATTTTGTTACTTTTTAAGATAACTGGCTTACAAGCATTTTTCAAGTAAACTCAACTTATCCAAGTTTACAATGTAGAGCAGGAGAGAGCTCTGAAACACAAGCTTAAAACTAGATTTTACACACACACACTTCAGTGTGTCATCTCTAAATCAGCATCAGTTTATTTCAGGTCTTTGAATGTCTATCGTCTCACACTTTACAGAGTTTTGTTTTGATGATAGCAGCTGTTTCAGCTCGTCTTATGAATTAAATTTCTGCGTCCCTGCCAGTCAGCGGCACACTCTGAGTCTTCCCCAGCAGCCACACGCCGGGCTGCAAACATTATCTTACAGAGCGCAAACACATCTTCATGAACTGCTCCTTCAGTTAGCCACACACACTCTGGTGGTGTGTTTCCTTCATGCAGAAGAGTCAGAGCTGCATTCGCTGCAGGGTACATTAATGAACACTCCATCTGGAGTTGGCAGCATCTGTGATCGTGTTTACAAGGTCTGAGCTGCTGGACTGAGACTCACAGGAGAGGCAGTGAGAAGAGAGTTATGTAATTTCACACAGCCCAATTTGCCTGCAGACATGTTTCTTTTTGAATAATAGAAAAATAAAAGCCGCATGAGAGCCATTTTGGTTAACAGTTTAACATGTCTCTAGTTAAATCATTTTTGTTTATTGATTTTCATATCAGATATCAAATTTGCCTTTTTGTTTCGACAAGCCCAAAACCTTGAGATATTCATTTTACCACATTAACATCAAATGTTGACCCTGGAGTTTATCAAGTCTCATTTTTGGTGCACATATTTTTAAGTTTACAATATTTCTAACTATTCAAAATGTTATTAAAGAGGAAGGACTCCAGGAAGGATTTTGAATAAGTGGAGTCAAACTTTTGGGGCTTTACAATTCCAGCAAACATCACAGAAGATCATTAGTTTCATCTCGCTGACAAGTCTAAACCTCACGTTGGTCAAAGTAACTTCATGATGAGGAGATGTACCTGGATAATATTTGGTACCTATTCTTTTGTGCTTCTGTGATAGATTCATCTCACATAGAAGTAGAATACCATCTGGTGTAAAAACTCTTAGAGATACTTTTTCGTCCCCATCAGCTGCTTTCATCTCCTGGTTTTATTCTAATATATAGCCGCCGTCTTTTTAAAAATACACCTTTTCTCCACCTTTAGTTTATTTAAAACGTTGCCATGCGTGACCCTCCTCCTCTAACACTCCAGGCAAACAGCGTCTTACCTGGACAACTGTACAGTTTTGAGCCGTGGCTTGGATCTTCGCTGAGATGACACGTGACGTCCAGTGTGCCAGCCAGTAGTCAATGGCGACCATGAGGGTGTGTTTGAGGAGCTGTGACAGGAGGAGCAGGGTGAGCAGGAGCAGCCCAGCGGAGGAGAGGTAGGTGCCACAGGAGCGCCAGGGGATTGTGGCACGTTGGCGCATCACCTGTGACATGTTGTCATCATCATCGCTCTCCACCGATTCCTCTGCATCAGACAGAGACAGATGTTTGAGAGTCCAAGCCCCTTTTGTTGTGAGCAGGCCTGGTCATGAACTCAGTTTATCTCAGAGAGAAACTTAACAAAGATGAATCGTTCTAAATTTAACTGGATAATTCTGTATTCTCTCCTCCTCTATGACTCAGACTTTTCTGCTCCTCCTCTTCTACCCTCCTTTCTCTGTCCTACTTAAACTGACACATTTCTCAGCTGTCTCAGTGTCTGTCTGAATAACAGCTGTTGGTACAAAACACGATAGAGAATCAAGAAAAACAGCAACAAAGAGGGCAAAAGGAGAGAAGGTGAACTATAAGCTACTAACTACTACTGTTTAACACCGAGCAGATGCTGATGATTGGCGTGTTTTTCAGAAACAACAGAGCAGCCATGACATCTTGTCTGGGGTTGAGGAGCTAATGCTAATGACCTCCTGCCTCCTCACCACCCCTGATGTAAATATATCTCATCACATCATGCAGAAAGCTTTGCAGCATGCTGCTGCATGTGGGAGTCTGTGAGGATCAGATGAGCTGGAGGCAGAGAAGAAGCAGGAGAGAGCAGGAAATAAAGGGAGGGAATGGCTAAACAGACTACCGCTGCTACTACCATAATACCAACCTGTACACAATCATGCTGTCTTTACACAGGTTAAGAGGAGCAGGAGTGACACATGTTTGGGAGAGAAGTGACAGAAAGAAAATGGGCGATGAGATTCTAAGATGGAGGGAGAAGCTGACACAGCAGCTGATTTTCTTGCAGCGTCACAATGCCACAGACTTGTTTTTGTGCTTTTTTTTTTTCAGTCCATGCTTTCTGATCACACCTGATCGTTCGAACGCGAAGGCAGCAGCTGGCGCTGGAGCCATCGCACAAGTCCACGCAGGGGTGCCACCAGCACACGGGAGACAATACAGAACACAGATAAAGAGTACAGCCACAGCACCTGGGAGCAGCTTTGATACAGCCGCACATTCACCAGCCCAGACACACACACAGGGTACAGGTCAGTTTGTGTGCTACAGCAGGACGCTGCTTAGAGAAGGGGGCTGACACTCAGACGTATAAACAGACCCACAAAGGAAAAGAAGGTCTGAAGTGTTTAACACCAGAGTAATGTTTGAGACATGGAACAAGGTAGAAGAATTAAATACAAGGAATCTGTAGTCGTTCATGTCTTTGCAAACATTACAACAGATGTTGACACAGACAGATTTTAAGATAAGTATATTTGCTCCTCAACAAAAGAGGAATGAGGAAATAATACTTTCCTGTTACAGACGTGTCAACACTAATAAACAGTGATCATCAGTAAACACCCAACCACACCATCCACACATCAAACTGTGTTCATCTTGGTCGTGTCCCGCGACCTCTCACCTTCCTCGTCCTCTTCGGTCCTGACCGCCTCTCTTGAGTACATCGCCCTGCGAAGGTTTTTCCTCTCCATGTCGGTCATACTTGCTGCCGTTGTCTCCTGCAAAAAAAAACAGGATAAATAACACTGAGGTAATCAGATTCTTAAACCAAGCTGCACAGGAGTTTTCACCAAAGTCAGGAAAGTTAAAGACAGATTTAAGTGTCTGTTAGCATCATGAAACCATTATTCACCTTCTCAAATTCCTTGTCCTGCCGGTGCATCAGTGATTTCCACTGCTCAAAGAGTTCAGGTTCTGAGTTCTGGATGTCCTTCAGAGTCCCCTCAGTCTGGATGGTGCCATCTTTCATCGCAATAATCTAATACAAAGCACACACACACACACACACAACAGCGCACAGAGAAAGAAGGAAAACAATCAGCATAAGGGGAGCCTGATAATCAATCAGTGTGTACTTAAAAATTTCCTGGATAAATTGTCTGCTCCCACTGAAAGCATAAAATGTTTAATGAATAATTTAACAGAACCACAAACCGACCATCGCAATAATTACTTTGACTATTAGGATGTAAAAGGGTCTGTAACTCCACAGTTTAAGCTGCTGATTGAGAAAATAAGTGAAAAAGCAAGTTTTACAAACACACACACACACACACACACACACACACACACACACACACACACACACACACACACACACACACACACACACACACACACACACACACACACACACACACACACACACACACACACACACACACACACACACACAGGCCCTGGGCTTACCCAGTCTGCGTGTGGTAAATACTGCAGTTTGTGAGTGACCAACACCACTGTCCTCTTCTCCTCTCTCAGCAGCTTGAGGATGCCGTCCTGCATCAGATGGTCGCTCAGGTGAATGTCTAATGCAGAGAACGGGTCATCCTAAAAACGAAATGTACAAAAACACAATTAGACATGAGTGATAACTGAAAGAGGCAAGAGGTGTAAAACATGAGTAGAACACGCCTGTAAGCTAGTTTGTTTTTTTCATCAACAACCTAAGTTTAAGTTGAGAAATAAACACGGAGGGTTGTGATGCTTGTTTGGCCTCATGGTTACTTCATGCAGCCTAAGGACAGAGACCAGTTCCCTTTAGAGTGGGTTAAACTCTAACCTGTTGCTCTATGACCCTATGTCACTCCTGTCTTTTTTATTCTTTTATGAAAGCAGGAAAAATCTCAACATCAATAGGATTAATTAAAACTAGTGCTGTCAGGCGATTAAAAAAATTAATCTAATTAATTACAGGATTTGTAATTAATTAATCTAATTAATCGCATTTTAATCTCATATCTGCTTAAGGTCCCAAAATAAAGAATTTGAACCCCAGGACATTAAAATTACATTAAAAGACATTAAAAAACATTTAAAAATAAGGTGGTAATATATACAACACATTTTTAGGTACCCTGAGGCATAAGGAACACGTGAAAAAAGTTTTATGGTTCTATCTTTACAAAATCTGCACAGTCCTGCACCTAAGATAAGCTGATTTGTTTTTTGAGGAAGGTTTTTGCTTCTGTCACATTTTTACTCAATGTGGACTCATTTTTTACTGCAATATGAACTTCTATACTTCTATGAGGTCAGGAGAACCAGGGCTAAAGGCTAAAAACTGTGAGGAACTATGTACAAAACACTTAATTCAAGTCTTGGATCAAAGAAAAGTGAAGTATTTTCAGTTTTACAAGCTCTGAACACACAAACTGTTGCTCATTGGTGCAGAGCAGCCCCAACCTGAAACATGACACCAGGAAGATGGGAGCAAATTTTTAAAGAATTGATCTAATTAACGCGTTAAAATGACGGCCCTAATCAAAACAAATAAAACAAAAAATGTAGGAGTTTGATGCTTTTTCTTTTCATTGCTGTAATTTAATAATTTTAGACTGAAGGCATCAAGAGCTGACAGCTCAAACTGTATCTGGGTCTGGAGTGTTTTGCTATTTTTATCACGTGGGAAGCCTCAGGAATAGCATCACAGATCAGAAACACAGAAAACTGTCAGACTGGCTCCAGACAAGATTAATTAAAAGCACAATTCAAAGCATGCTTTGTGTGTGTGTGTGTGTGTGTGTGTGTGTGTGTGTGTGTGTGTGTGTGTGTGTGTGTGTGTGTGTGTGTGTGTGTGTGTGTGTGTGCCCCACCAGGAACACCAGGCTGGTCTGCTGGTACAGAGCTCTGGCGACACTGATCCGTTGTTTCTGTCCACCTGACAGGATGATCCCCTGCACCAGAGGGCAGAAAAAGCTCGTTTGAAAACCGTTAGTAAAACTGCATCACTACAAAGAGGACTGAACAACAATATCACATCAGTAAATGCGTGTGGCACTCGGCCCAAAGAGGATCACGGTTTGTTTCCTTCATTACTGCTGCATGAAGAAATCCAACATGACAGTGCTCCGGCTGAACAAGGTCAAACATCAAATCCTCACAGCGCAGTAATGATGACAAAGGACTCTGCAGTACACTGAGCCACAATGGGAGTTTTTATCTGATCTGGAAAACAGTCAGACAACAGAGGAATACAAAGGACATCATGAATTGGCCATTAATACTGACCCGCTCCCCGATCTCTGTCTGGTCCCCCTGTGGGAGGATGTCGATGTCTGGCTGCAGAGAGCAGGCTTCGATGACAGCTTTGTATCTGCAGACACACAGAGAATACAGAATCAGACAGAGAACAGATGTTATGAGCTCTTACGTTTTGATTAGAGTCATACAAATAAAATGTACGATTCCTAAAATGAAATGTACAACTGTCTTCAGACTCTTATCGTCCACAGACAGAGTAAGAATCAAAGAGCCCACAGACACACTAGGAACACATATTAGGCACTGATTTACATTTGTTTATGAATAAAAACAATGTTAGTCATTTAAATGAATCATCATGTCGACTCAGTACTGCCAGCATGGTCTCTATGCCCCACTGTATACGACAGGCTGACAGGACTCTGATTGCTAGAGATTTATGGACGGTCACAGCCCATAAAAGTGGGAATCACGTTGCTTTCTTTTATGTCAAGACTATAAAACTGTCCAGATCTTGGTCCAATCCTGCAAGAACATAAATAAACACCACCTGACTTCTGACTTTCTGAGTGAATCAGGTACACCACCACTGTTAAAGCATTGACTAATATGCCTGCATGTCAGTAATGACAATGCTAGTAGCGTGTTTGCATGTTCAGAGAGATTACTTTAATAATCTGTTAAAAGAAGAGGCTTGTTCTGAAAGACAGACAGGATACAGAAAGGAGGAGCTGCGTGGATTGGGAAACATCACATCACAGATTTATCTAACATCCTCACCCCACCACCCATAACAATTCATTTGATGTATTGTCTAAAAACATCCCATTATCCCAAAGCCGGAGCTCAGATTGAAACATAAATCTCAGCTCCCAAACTTTCAGGAGGGCAGTTAACAGTGAGGATTGAATCAGTGAGTTTTTGCTACTGTTTGTGAATTGATCAGAAGTTACTGTTGTGTAAGAAGGAGAGAGGGAAACTAACACTGTAGTCAAAAACAAAAGAGGAATAGTGTTTCACATCCTCAGCAGAGACATTTCCTTGCTTGTAGTGTCTGAAAGTCACAGAGTGTCTTTCTTTACTGATTTAATCACCTATAAGCACCTTTAATTAACCCCAGTGGCCACAGGAAACAGAAACGATATTGGCTTTAGCTTGGCTGAGCTCTTTGGCTTGAAAACATATTGATTACTCTGTTTTCATTACAGCTCCAGTGTCACAGGCAGAGTTTAACTGTGGTTATTGGTCTCACAGAGACAGCAGGTAGGAATTAAAACTAAGTTTAATTAATATGTTTGGAGAAATAGCTTCAACATCATGATGACTAAAGTTCATGTTGAATATAAAGTTTGGTTTATGATAGGGCACATTCACAATCACAGCTAACTGCTGATTATAAAACACAGATTAAAAGTTTAAATGTTGAGTCCGCAGGAATTTTTGTACTCGTTCTCGTTGGTAAATGCAACATTCAAACTGGGCTCCCCCTCCTTGGGTCAGTGCCAGCAGCAGCAAACACACACACACACACACACACACACACACACACACACACACACACACACACACACACAACAGTGTTCATCCCGAGCTGCTCTCCAAGCGCCCAAAAGTGAGTGAAAGTCGAAACAAGCTTTGACCTCGTTTAGTAAAACACTTAATCCTTTTAGCGTTTTGGTTGTTTTTCTTGCTCCATGCTACATCCACTATTGTAGCCACTTGGAATAGCTTCTTCCACTTTTTAATCAACATGTATAGTCACTCGCACACTTGGCACACTGTGATTGGCTGATGTGCTTACTCTCCAACCAGAAACGTCCCAGTACAACCAAAACGTCAACATACACGCTGAGGAGGGGGTTTGAGGAAGACACAGACACTGACACACTTGTATAGAGGCCCAGAGACAAGTGAGCAAGATTCTTCCTGTAAAAGTTGACAATTTATTTTTCTATGGAAAATCCTGCATACTCTACATTTAATTATTAATAGTAATCACTTTCCCCTTTCTTCAGAGGTTACATTGTTGAGGTCTTGTTACAGATTCTCAATCTTCAGAAAAGGCTCGAGTTTGTGCTTCTGATGGTCAGTACACTATATTTATGTTGGATTCAAGTATCCTGAACATGGACCTCTTCGAGTTTTACTTTGTTTTGAACTAAATGATCTCCCCATTAAGAAGAGCTTTTGTAAAAGTTCAGTTTTGGAAACTCTCTTGGATGAAGTTTCTGTTTTCTTCATCACTGCTCATTTCCAGTGGGTGCAAAATGGATTTAATGACTTCAGGTTGAAACTTAAAGGGATAGTTCAGTTTTTTTGAAGTGGGGTTGTATGAGCTCTATGTGACCACTAAGGACATTAGATACAGTAGAAAGTTGTCTCCTCTCCCTCTGTAAGACACAGACTGTAATCGATGGTGACGAGGAAATAGGCGCTAACAGGTATAGACTGTACCAAATTCAAAGGCTATTTTCTCTGCCAACAAGAACTAAAATCAAAAAGTAATACCACAGTTTAAGAGTACGCTACATAAAATATTTTTTAAGTGCATTAAGTCTTCGAAAATATAAACATTTATCCTGACCTAACTAACTGGTCATGTGTCCTTCTGCGCAGCGCTAGTGCGCTCTGTCCCCCCTCTTCCTTTCAGCTGTAGGCAATGTAAACAAGCGATGCTTCGGGTGCCAGTTACAGACATAAATGTTTCTATTTCCGAAGACTTAATGCACTTAAAAAATATTTCATGTAGCGTACTCTTGAACTGTGGTATTACTTTTTCATTTTAGTTCTTGTAGGCAGAGAAAATAGCCTTTGAATTTGGTACCGTCTCTCCTTGTTAGCGCCTATTTCCTCGTCACCATCGATTACAGTTTGTGTCTTACTGAGGGAGAGGAGACAACTTTCTACTGTATTTAATGTCCTTAGTGGTCACATAGAGCTCATACAACCCCACTTCAAAAAAACTGAACTATCCCTGTAATGTATCCATCATCTGATGTGATCCTTACTTTTGTCCTGTCTCTCTTAAATTAAAAGATGCCTCCAAAATAAAGTCTTAAAACGAGCTTTTGCACAAGTCCCATGCTGTCTGTGAAACAGCTTTGCCTCTGGAGAAACTCAGCGGTGCCATATGGGATCATTAACCCCTAAGCTCAGGGCAGTTTAAGGTCTTACCTTGGTTTAATCATGGGCATCTCAAAGGTGATGTTCTCCACCAGTGTTGCATTCAGCAGCCAGGGTTTCTGTGAGGCGTAGGCCACAGGGCCTCTCTTCCTACCAGACGAGGTGAAAGACACAAATAAGAATGGAAGTTATATTTTCTGGAGTCAGATGTTACTGCTAAATGAGTCTTTTCCTTTTTTAAAACAGCGTAAGGACAGAAAATGTTTGTCCTCTGGACCACAGAGAGAAGCTGATGATCCAAAACAAACAGAGCAGTCTAGAGAGAACAGCTCCATACATCAATGAAGGGTGCCATGTGTTTGAGAAGTCAAAATAAGGCTGTTGGTTGGAGCCAAACATGTGGGCACAAGGATATCTTCAACTCTGTTATCTTTGGTGGATAGCAGTGCTGTTCTGCTCTGTTGTCAAGACTGAATCATCTCCATAGAGACCACGTGATGTGAGGAACACTGTACTCACCTGACTTCTCCATCACAGGCTGGCTCTCTGTCTGTGGGGCTGCACAAAACATGACATAACTTCAATAATTTAGAAAAACAAACAGTCACACACTCACACATATACTTGGTGTATCATTTCACTGCTGTGTGTAAACAGGCCAAACAGTCCCCCCTCCAACATGATCACATCTATCATTAGCTCTGATCTCACCCTCACTACAGATAACAGCAGCCCCTCCTCGTTTTTGTCTTCCTGTAATTTGCTGATATCGAAATCTGCAGGGGCCCATTTCAACCCTGTGTTCACTTCTCAGAGGATGTGATTCCTCAGGCTGAGATAAAGACGTCAGCATGAGTCATGACCGATTCTGCTGGGATGTTTGTTTCTGTTTGCCGGTATCTGTTGATTCTTAGTATGTCTCTCACTGTAAGCAAGACCTATACTTATAGAGCAGTGTGTGATAATCCACTGTGGTGTGCACATTGATCCCACTGTCTGACGAAACAAGGGTGGAAGAAAGCTTGTTTGTTTCATGCAAAATTAAAAAAACATTATTTCAATTAAAAATAATATTAAGTCAGTTCAGCAAACAGACGCAGTGAGTTTCAGTGTTTTTTTTTTTACGATGCACAGGGGGGCTGAGGGGCTCTACTGAAAAAAAAACACACACACACACACACACACACAGAAACAGAGGCCATAGTGACAACAGCTGTCAAACAAATGATAGTTTGATATACTGTTACCTGATGGGGTTGATCTGAATGCCTTTTTGTGTGTATGTACGTTGGCTCGTATGTGTTTGAGTTGGAGCAGCACCACATTGTTTCTCAGATGGAAACAATGAACCACAGTGCATTAAAAATAAAACTGTATTTTGTTAGCTAAGCTGGTGACAATCCTGAACTGTCAATAGAGCTTTATCTAAAGAAAGCTTTATTGATGTGTTATCTCTGCTTTGTGCAGAAGACCTTATTTGATTTTTTGTCTCTTCAATGACATTATGTTTGCACCAGGAAAATATAGAGTGTCTTCATTGATTTTGTTGCTTTATTACTCTCTATCATTCCAACTTAAAGTGATACTCCGGGATGGAACAAGTTGGGTCCTATCACGAGGTTTAGGGCAGAAATTACCCCTACAGCAGTGTTTTTGTGCAGCAGAAGCCCAGAGCGCACGCACCAAACACCCCCTCCCTGCTCCTCTGCTGGTTTCCTCTGCACTCAGACGGGGCCATTTTTTACTTGACCAAAAACACAAATAAACGGACTCCCACCGAAAAAATCTGATATCGGTCTGCATTCAGGCTTTATTCAGAGAATTTTCAGTGCGTTATGTTCACACAAAAACACAGCTAAATAAGGCTCTAGTTCTCATCGTGTCTCTTCGTCCTGGCAGACTACCTGCGTTTGTTTATATCTGACACGCCGCGAGCGTGGACTGATACACTGAGCGGCGAGCTTCTCGTAGCCAGCTGTGGCTCTGCAGCGGAGGTAGCGCCGTTTTACGACACGATGAGAACTAGAGCCTTATTTAACGGTGTTTTTGTGTGAAAGTAACGCGCTGAAAATTCTCTAAATAAAGCGT
This sequence comes from Halichoeres trimaculatus, assembly GCF_033239565.1. Classification (NCBI taxonomy): domain Eukaryota; kingdom Metazoa; phylum Chordata; class Actinopteri; order Labriformes; family Labridae; genus Halichoeres; species Halichoeres trimaculatus. The sequence continues at coordinate 14,917,681 of NW_027437187.1, read as the reverse complement.
GAATGCAGACCGATATCAGATTTTTTCGTGGGGAGTCCGTTTATTTATGTTTTTGGTCAAGTAAAAATTGGCCCCGTCTGAGTGCAGAGGAAACCGGCAGAGGAGCAGGGAGGGGGTGTTTGGTGCGAGCGCTCTGGGCTTCTGCTGCACAAAAACACTGCTGTAGGGGTAATTTCTGCCCTAAACCTTGTGATAGGACCCAACTTGTTCCATCCCGGAGTATCACTTTAAGGGGTCATCAAAATCTTTTTGATTTTTAGTTTAAATTTATGTGTTTGTGTGTGAAAACTCACCTTTCATCTCCCTCTGAATCAAGGTTTGGCAGGCTGTAATACATAAAGAAAAACACAGGTTAAGGGCATCCAATTGTTCTGTGGTGTTCCTACTGAGATCCGTAAAGAGTTACAGAAGCAGTGAGATAGTTTTGGATGTGGTTGCTTATTTTTTAAGCAAATTCATTCAGATGACCATTTCCACTGAAACACATTTAGACCTGACTCTTTAGGGCTCTGCACATGCTCTGTGGAAGCAGAGGTGTATTTTTAGGACCTCTCTCAGTTTCCCTGAGAAGGTGACTGATCACGTGTGTGTACAACCATCAAGCCAGGGCTTATTTACACCAGTTTACTGAAGCTGTTAAAACTCTGCTCTGCCATCAGAGCAGAGAGCAGCTGTCAGGAAGAGAACTGGTGACTGTAATTTAAGAAGACATACAAACACACACACACACACACACACACACACACACACACACACACACACACACACACACACACACACACACACACACATACACACACACACCAGTGTTACATTGCTAAAATAAGAGGTCCACAGTGTCAGCAACTGTATTTATAACGTGTAAAGCATTTAACAGTCATTTTGCAGAATAAAAACATAAGCATTTGTCAAAATAAATATAAACTACACTTTTGCATTTTGCAGTTTGACTATTTATATCTTTATGTTACTCTTTGACTAAACTTGCAAGCATTGAAATCCTACCAAGTTTACCTCTCGTGCCAATGGTCATCATCTAATGACACTGTAGAGACAGTGAAGCCTGAATGGACAGCTGATTGTCTTTTTCCTGCAGTGGTCATAAAAACAGGATAATCATGCTGAAGCTGATGGCTGCAGCATTTATCCCTGACTCAACTAGGGGCCACTTTGTATTAATGAAAACTTTGAAGTACTTAAGGTCTTGCTGGAGGAAAATTCACAGGGGAATTCAAAGCAGTTTCTATCAGCAAACTAAAACTGTCATCAAGGCTTCAGAGGAACTTTTCACAGTTTCCTTTGGCCAAGTTAATTATGCATGATTAAAGCCCAGAGTCCATCTAATGATGACGGGAACTAATGGAGCATTTTCTCACAGATGACCACACCCGATGATGTCTCATGATGTTCGTGTTTTTGTCAACAAACATTCATTTTATTCACTATGCTTGCAAGGTGGCGCCACAGACAGGGTGGGAATCTCAAATGATCAGAAAGATAACGTGTATAGCTGTAAGAGGTGGATAATAAATCCATATCATTTATAGGTAGATAACTACAAAAAGAGCCGTTTTTCTTCCAAGGTTGTTCATTACCTCTACCAAGGAGGTTGTGTTTTTGGGATAGTTTGTCTGTTTGTTTGTCAACGACATAACTCAAAAAGTTACCAACAGATCTAGATGAAGTTTTCAGGAAATGTTCAAAATGGGATAAGGAAGAAGTGATTAAATTTTGAAGGTGATCCAGATCACCATCTGGATCCAGGATTTTTTTTTAGTATTCTTTAGCATTGTAAGATAGGGCTATTTTCTACTTGGATGAGAAGAACCTGAAGTGCTCTGATACTGAAAGCTTCAGAACAAAAAGACGTGATGAGACCGAAATAGCTCTAATTACTGGTTTATAGAAACACGCACATTGCGGTGAGCTCATGCAAAGACTACTCCACCAATCAGCTGATCAGCAACAGCTGAGTTACAAAGCCACCATGGACCGTCAGACAGGTCAACAAGCATGTCTTCATTAATCTGATGAGCCCTCAGCACTCTCTACTGATTAGTCATGCTGTTCTCGCCCATCAGTCGCTCAATGCTCTTATTTATTCTCCGCTGACTTTTGCCTCGTGTGTTTATCTTACCTCGGTGATTTGATTCTGCTCTGTGGTGTTCTCCCTGGACTGTCTCACATGCTGTTAAAAACTGCTTATGAGCTAAACCTAAAGAGCAGACTCTTGTCCTCTGGGATAATACTTTCATTCCTATACAGGCGTCAATATCCCAAGTAGAAAAAAAACACAGCACAACTTGACCTTGTGATAAAATTTTGCGACAAACCCTGTCAGGTCTTGATGCAGCTGGAATGACCTTTGTATCCCACTAATACCTATTGGTTCAGATTCTAGATATACCAAAGATCGTATCAGATCCACTATGTCACATTATATTGGTCAAAAGATAAACCTCTCACATCTATGTACAATATAACTTAGTTACGACTATTGTGTGTACTATTATACTATACTCAGATTTTCATTTTCCACTCAATTTAGCATCTGTAAGAATGAAAAAAAAAACATAAAAGCAATTTCTTTTTGTAATTGTTAGTTACTCTATTCTGGCAGTAAGGGATTAAAACAAAAGCCAGGCTGTTTACATAAAAACTCATTTTAAAATACATTAAATTAGTATTTAACCCCTGGCAGGGTACACAAAAGCCAACCTGAGAGTAAGTGCCCCTTACCCTCAAGTCACTCCCCACTTTCGCCCTTTTTCTTGCTCTATCCACTGTCCTGTTCTCTCTGAATTAGGACATCAAAAGCTCTCAAAAATTTCATTTAGAAACAGAACAGACTGATGGTGGAGTGTGTGTGAGGGATGCTTTGATTTATTAGGTGAACATGAGGTTTCAACCCAACCTGCTGCTTCAAATCTGCTCTTTTTGATAGACCCACACAGGTTTTGCTCTTGTCTTCACTTGTAATTGGCCGTTTACTTTTTTCACAGAAGTTCAGGACTTTCACACAGAGAGACTCCAGAGGTTACAAAATCAAATGCACACAGACTCTCGGTCAAAGCAGAGAGCTGCACTCCTGCTGGCCTGCTGACATAATATCCAAACACAAACCCAGTGAAGCAGAGAAATCGTTCAGTGCAACAGTCCTCACCAGCAGAAACAGTCACAAAATGTTCTTCATACACACAACATCCAACATGAGCAAAAACAAGTGCACAGATAACCTAAGAGAGGCTGATTAACTGATTTTGAAACCTGAGCATGTTTCATTGTGAACAGTTCTGACAAACTGTTTCATTAGAAATGTGAAAAGGACTGTTTTCTAACCTAGAAGTAAAATGATCCACTCCCATTACTGACTTATTGTGAAATAATGAAAACGACATCTTTTATGTCTCATTGGACCCAGACAACAAGCAGCTCACTCTCTAAAATGGTTTGGAATCACTAATTTGGCAAACTAAATAAAAGTTTATTCAGGAGAATAATTTAGAGGAAATTAGACTTTCAGGAGTGTGAGCATGGTGTATGCAGGAGTCATCAGAGCAGTGGTTTCTAGCCTGCAGCCAGAGAGACTCTGATGGGATTTTCCTCCATCTGTGAGCCTCGCAGTGGGTCAGCGGTGCATTAAAGGATCCCTCGTACCATAGTAGCCATAAAAAATATAAGCTGCAGTCTCAGCTCTATTTTCCCTGACCCACAAATCCATCTTTATATTACCATGTCAGAGCAAGGGGGCTGATTTTGATGCTTATTGCACCTCACTGTCAGGGAGGCAGACTGATGGTTGAAATAAAAAAAATATCACTGCAGCATCCCTGACAGACCAATCACCAGAGAGGTTTATAAAGATGAGTATTGATTGGAGACGTTGGCTCTATTCAGATTAACCTTTAACCCTTTGAACAGCATTTTTAAATGACCTGCATAATGTACAGCATACGAGTTTCCCTCAAGGTACATGTGCCACTTTGGTTGTAACTGAATTATGAGGTAATGATCTATTAATTCTGGATAGATAGGGTCATGTTCATGAAGTGTGAATGTCAGAAAACACGTTAACGTTCTGAGCAGTAATTTATTTGGTAAAAAGACACCTACTTAGAAAGCTTATAATTAGAACAAACAGTAATTAGCTTCATCTCTTTACACCCATCCACCTACCTAATGTTAAACAGATAACCGTTTCACAGACACAGCTTGTCCTTGGTTGGTATAATTTAAACTCCCCCTCTGATGTAATGAGAATCTTGTTCGCTCATTATTTCCATCCTACCTGTTCCAGGTGACTGTTCCTGACACTCTCTGCATCTCTCCCAGCGCTGCCAGCAACAAAGACGATTTTCCACAGCCTACCTGTCCCACAATCATGGTCAGTTTACCTAAAAACAGAAAAGCAATGTCATTAAAGAAAAAACAAGGCAGTGACTTAATAACGAAGGAATAAGGAGAAGGATTGAAGGAAAAGAGCGTCACACTGACTGCTGCTCACCAAAAGGAATCTTGATGTCAACATTAGAAAGCGTTGGTTGTCCGTCAGTCCAGGTGAAATAGCCGCTCGTTATCTGAGGACAACACCATGATGTGAGGCAGTGAGGCAATAAGAGGTAAACGTGGAGAGATTTCTGATCACTTTATGTGGAAGGAAGGAGGAAACTGGTGCTTTTCGTTTGCAGCCAAGATGCATGACTCAGAGATCTGACTGAACAGCCCCAGCACTGCAGAAGTTCTCCAGAGCTAAAGATATAATTTTCCTACATTTTATGGAAACCCAATCACCAGCATCCTGGATATTTATCAAAAATGTTGGACATGTTCCTCTAAGGCAGGGAAGTGCAAATGCAAAACTGTTCTTCACCAATAAATTAATTTCAGTATTAGAGTCTGGTTCAATCGTGATGACTTATCTCTAGAATTGTGTGATGCTAAATGAAATATTGATGTTGGGGGAGTATTTTCATGATGAAGGATACAGCCCAGAAAAACTGAGGAGCTCTTATTTTCCATTCAGAGACCTTTGAGATAACTGACAAGGGAACTTTTCTGCACACCGATCCTGCCCATAAATATAGACTGTAACTTAAACTTATGACCTAACAAATTAAAGAATATCATAAACTTAGCACTATTCTTTTAACCTGAATGGAGTTTCTTTTGTGCTATTCAAAGGTCGAGAACAGTGCGAGATCACATTATGTCTTGTCATAACTGGGGTTTCTTGGCACTTTTCCTAAGTCTGTCTTTTAAAGCAAGACACAGAATTAAAATCAATGCATGCAATAATTCAAAACCTGAAAATACATTTGAAAGGAGCTGCAAAGTGTTGCTTAATTATTACATGATAACAATTTGATCATTGAATAGTAGCTCATCAGATCTATGTGTAATAATTTACACGGTTTTGGAACTTTATTTGCAACAAAGGGCGCTTAATTCCTAGTGTGAGTATAAACGTACTATTTTATTGTTCAGACATTTTACTATTATTTTTTGTTGATGGCAACACTGACAGTCTTGGAGGATGCTATTGGTTTTTTTTCTCTTATATAGTGAACAATTTCTTTATCCCCATAAATGTGTCATTACAGAAACATAAGAAACAAAAAAAGAAAAAATATAAACATATATCATAAACATCTTAAATTTTTTCACCTCGAGCACCCAGTTTACATTAAGCTGAAATCAAAGCTATTTTATTCTGCTGTTCTGTGTCATTTGCTGTGAAAACGTATCACTTAATCCCTCAACGACATTTTCATGATCATTCAAAGCCAGGCTCTCATCCCACACTTCTGAGGCACATGACTGAGGTGGGAGTAAGCAGGCAGAAAAGTGGGGCTAAGTTGTTCCACCGATGAGTCAGTATCAGGGTTAGTAACTGAGGCATAACGGAGGACAAACAGCATCCATGTAAACTGCAGAACCAATGAGCCAGAACAGTCCCATGTGTATGTGTGTGAAGCTTGTATGGAAATCAATCCTCCCCTACTCCCACAATGCTTAACCGCTGTGTGAATCACACGCAAACAAAGCTGTCGAGTTTGGAGTGAAGGCACAAAGGCAACGACACAACAGAGCAAGACCACTAAAATGTTTGATATTCTCAAAACCGTGTGCTTTAAATAAATATAATGCCTCATCTTTGCATATGAAAAGGTCAACTTTCATATCCCGGTCTTTTCTTACTCTCATTTTGTGTCTGTTTAGCTCAGGAGTTGAGAAAAGGTGAAAATGGCCCCAACAATCTGACTATAAGAAAGAAAATTGAAAATAACCCTCTGATCGGCTTCTAAGCATGAAAATGATTTAAATTTATTTAGCCACGTGGAATAGATCTCTGTATGTCATGAAACTGTCTTTATTATTAGGGTGATTGCAAAAAAACTGACATCGGGAGTATGTTGCCCCTTTTAATTGGGTGTAATATGAAGATGTCTCTCCTAAAATAGGTTTTTCAAATAATTAAAGCCACTCAAAGCACAGCGATAGAAACCAACAGGACCAGAGGTATCTACACCGCCTGTATGAATACGCTCTGATCCCTCCTTTTGTTTCTGTCACCTTGATACAGGTGTCTTCATCCACGTCCTGTGAGGGTCCGTCACCCTCATGGTCCCTCTGTGAGCCGTAGTTGTTCCAGTCGTCCTTTGGGGGGCGCTTCCGGTTCACCACCTTCAAGGGCTTGAAGTGTTGGAATAAAGAGGAGGAGGAGGACGAAGGGAAAGGTTTAGAGGATGACTGGAGGAGGGTTGTATAACATCAGGCACAGAGGACAGAGGGATGAATGGTGGTTTTAACGGGAAGGCGAGGATCAGGTGAAGGAGGACAACAACATTCAGAGTAGGGTCAGACAGCCTGGACAAAGCAGGGCGGAAATAGAAGGAAAAAACACAGTGTGTAGCATGTTCAAGCCTAGAGATGACAGGAAAAACACTCACCACAGCCTGGTATTTATTCTGGTTGTGATTGCTGGAGCCAGATGTAATCATCGCTCTTGGCTCCTGTTCCTCTCCGATCTCATCACTGGAGAAAAACTCACTGAGTTTCTGGACACTGCAGATCAAAATAAAGATATCAACTTTATTAAAGATGAAAAATAAAATCATATTTGTATAAAAGACCACGAGGATAGGGCTGGACGACAAGGCAAAAAATGATATCACCATATTTCTCAAGATTATATGCGTATCACGGTACACATCACATATTTAGTGCAAATCAAATTTACAAAATTAAAGCTTATTGCCACTGTCAGGGCATTAAAGTGATACTCCGGGATGGAACAAGTTGGGTCCTATCACAAGGTTTAGGGCAGAAATTACCCCTACAGCAGTGTTTTAGTGCAGCAGAAGCCCAGAGCGCTTGCACCAAACACCCCCTCCCTGCTCCTCTGCCGGTTTCCTCTGCACTCAGACGGGGCCATATTTTACTTGACCAAAAACACAAATAAACAGACTCCCACCGAAAAACTCTGATATCGGTCTTCATTCACGCTTTATTTAGAGAATTTTCAGCGCGTTACTTTCAGACAAAAACACCGCTAAATAAGGCTCTAGTTCTCATCGTGTCTCTTCGTCCTGGCAGACTACCTGCGTTTGTTTATATCTGGCACGCCGTGCGCGCAGACTGATACACTAAGCGGCGAGCGCCTTTAAGTTCCGTGTCGTTGGCTCTCTTCTCCATGCTTGTTTTGGTTACTCATCGTGTTTTTCCGCCAATTTCACTTCCGGTTCCACCGCGGTCAGCAACAGACATTTACAAAATATAAGCATATGAGCAACATGCACTAATGTGCGATAAAATATTCAACGGCGATTGACGGGTTAACACGAAAATAACGCGTTAACTTGCCCCGCACTACATAAAACAGATCAGATGTTCCTCATTTTACTAGCATCACATTATCCAGCCAGTGAAACAGAAAGCACACAAAGGAAGCTTTTCATCTGATCAAAAAATCTGTTTCTCTCGATAAATCTTTCCCTCAGTTTGCTCATATATATACACCAGAGAGACAACCAGTCTGCAGTAGAAAACCACCATCTACATAAGAGCAAGTATGCTGCAACTCTGTCATCAGAATGAAACGCATCTGTCATCTCAGGAGCATCATGGATGTGTAAGAGTATTAAGGCATTTAATGTTTTCAGTCTGCAGTAAAATTCTTGAAGCTTCTGCAGAAGAAACTCTAAAACGTAAACCTTATTTAAAGTGTTTCACAATGACTCTGCACTGACAGCATAGTCAGCTCATTCTTCTTCATTGTTACAAAAAGACCTCTTATTAGGATGAACTTTTGTGCTAAACACACCCTGTGAGATTTCTTCTCCTTGTGTCTGACAAACTGTGTCAGATCAGTCAGGCCAAAAATAGGCACCTCAGAGGATCACAGGCAGCTTCTGCACGCATGAAAGAAAGCAGATATTGTTAAAAAAAGGTGCTTACACCAGCACAAGTGCAGAGCCTGGCCCAGCCAAAGCATGATTAGGAAGGCATGATGTGTAATATAATGTGACTCTGGTATCAGTTTCCTCACCTCAAGCCTTTACGCTTCTCTCCTGTGATATTTTTAAGAGGTGAAGCCTAAAATGATGGGATTGAAATTGACAAGCTTGCACTGCACGGGCTGCTAAGAGATGTCTACTTCATCATCTTTGAAAAAAAAAAACAGTTCAGAAACATCTTTAATCAGCAAGTTGTTTCAATCCATAATGAATCATGTTGATATCCAAGAAAAGGGGTATTCAGTTTGAAGATATTTAAGGCCACTTCAGTTTAAACAGTGAGCTCGTCCTCACAGAACAGCTTGTTATCGAAAGAGTGGAAAGTTTTGCACAATTCTGGGAATAAGCTCTTTCTGCTCAAGTGAACATTATCAACAATCTGCACTCCAATACTGAATGTAACGTTCCCCTGAAGGATGTTGTGTTTGTCATTTTTCTAATTTGTTTTTTTTTTTTTTGAGAAGCAAGCCCTTGAGAGTGTTGAAATGATCATTTAGTCAATTAAATCTTCTGCATGCAGTATGCTCGTTATCTCAAGAGCTCCTGTTTATAATGCAAGCTGTTATTCTGATCCTAAAGTGTATGATGACATCCTGCGCAGCTAAGCGCAACTCCCTGCACGTTTCCATCCTAATTATCTGCAAAAGTAGAGAAAAGATACCTACATGAACTCTATGGCCCTGTGTAATGAGTGAAGCTGTTCCAGGGGCACAGCAGGTTTGGTTTCTACACTCATTGTGAAGCTAATTGGTGGAGTAAATATTCAAAGTGTTTTAGTGTCAGAGTGTAGTCAAACAAAAGGGAAAGGAAATACTTGTTACATGAACTAAGACTGATCCACTGATGCAGCAACTTATCATCCACTGCAGGAAAAGGTCAAGTGTTTCATCTTGTTTTCCTACTGCCGTTTTCTCAGTCTGAATATTTACAGATATGCTATAATCAATAAATAATCCGTTTTTTCTGATAAAGCAATAAAAACAATGAATCAAACCACATGAAGACACGCTGTACGTAATTCTTAAACTGTTTCTAAGTTTCTCACCTCACCAGAGCCTTGACAGTTGAGCGCACCACGCTGGAGAGCAGGAAAAGGGGAGTGACCAGGATGTGGAAGAGGGACAGGGAGGCAAAGGCCACAGCTGGGGACAGATCAGCGTCCTCTGAGATGTGCACGTGAACCACAAACGTCTGCAAGGAAACAAGAGAAGGCATGAGTCTGAGGTCAAGTCTGGACATTTACATCCAGTGACCATGAAACTTTTGATTGTCAGAACCACTAGTGAATTGTTGAAGGTAAAACTGCACTGAAGAGGAGTATAAGTCAGTCTCTTGTTCACCCATTAAGCCGTAATAAATAAAACCAAACAGGAATCACTTGTCTGCTTTAGTCATGTATCATCCTCTATCTCTTTTATATCTGTCTTCACAGCTCAGGTCTACAACCATGAAGGACTTCTATAAATACAGGAAGGATTTAGAGAGGTGCTGTCAGACGCTCACTGTGAAATGTCTCCGACATCTTACAGAGACCTGCTAAACAGCTGTTAGCTCCATTTATAACTGGACACCACCATAAAAAGACTCATCATAAGCAGAGCTTCTTAAATCATACACATTTAGTAAAAGAGAGTCAGGGTTCAAACTCACCGTCAAAACAGCTGCGATGGGAATAGCTGCATTCATGAAAACTGAAACAAGAAGAATGGGACAGGAGGATTTGAAAGTGTTTTGAAGACTTCACCCATGGAAATGAAAAACTCAAAGGGATGAATAACTTTTAGAGATGGGCAATTAATCAAAAATAGTCAAAACTGATATTTCGAGCTTCTAACTGACATATATTTCAATTCTAGTTGACGTGTTTTTTCCATTTCCTTTCCTCTGTGCATGTTCATTTCAGTAACCTGTTTGGAAATTATACAAATATTTGTATAGAAAAAAAAACAGAATGAACTGAGATGAGAGTGGGATATTCGTTCATCAACTGAAATCGAGGTGGGAGGTTCAACAAATCATGATTTTGATTTTTGCTGTAATCGCCCAGCCCTACTATTGTTACTGTTTAGTTCATAGAGAAACCCACAGATTTACTGTTAAAATTTTATATTTTTGTGTTTTTCTTTTCTCACCTGAATCAACAACAGCTTAATCTCTATCTTTCTATTTTCACACTTGTAGGCAATAGAAGCTTAGAAATGAGGAAAACCATTTAAGCTCGATAACACATGGCTGGAGAGTGCTGTCAGATCAGTAATCTTCATGTGTGCATCAGGTTATAGCAACATCCTGTGTTTGAGTCTTGAGGTAATTCTGTAATCCAAAATCTTGTCTGGATTGGTCCCAAATATGTACAGACTGTTTTCTCCTGGGACTACTGATTGAAGTGTCAAAGGCCTGACAAACTGTTGCACCCAAGGACATATATAGAGAGGAAACCTTTAGCACTGGCCTCCATCAGCATCCAGGACTCAAGGTGGAAATACAACTATGATATTACACAGCAAATATTTTCAGCACAGTAATAATACTGTTAAACAGGTAGAGCCATTCCACCTGGCTGCTTTCTTTGATTAAATGCTTTGTGTAATCGAGGATGCTTAAAATACAAAATGAAGGATGTGATTTTAGAGTCAAGTACTTAAAAAAGGAGTTAAGTGTAAGAACGAGTGGGAAACCAAAACTGGAAAAATAAAAATGAAGAAACATAAAAAAGAGGGACAAAGGGGACCATTTTTTTAAAAACAGCCTAGCTTGATCAAATAGGTTAAGAAAATCATATCTTCATATTTAATCTCTGACGTGTCATAAATTTAAAAGCGGATCTGTGTGGATTATCTACAGGGTGTCCTTGTTATCACGAAAGTGTTTGCTTTTATTTAAAGATGCCTTTTGCTGAGTCTCTCGCACACTGTCGTGAAGACGTGACTTAACAAGCCATATTTTTTTAGATCAGATCGAAACAAATTTTCTTAGTTCAAGACAACTTTTTACTGTCAGTACAGTTACGTAGCGCTGTTGTTTGAAATGTGACAAGCAAACGTTGTCAGTTTGTAGCCTCGTTTAGTAGTCATCTACATTAGCACAGCTGGCAGCCCGGTGCTCTAACACATGCCCGTAATGTGTAATCTTAGTGAATCCTGGTTATGTCCTGCCAGTCATCTACTAAGCAGAGCTAACATAACCTCACTCTTCATTTATTGATAGACTCTCAAGTTTGAACAGACCACTGCAGAATAATTTAGCATTTCACTCAGGCTTTATCACCCTCCTGTTTAGCTTTCAGTTAGGCACCTGTGTCACCACCACTACAAAATTAAACACAGAAATCATTTTTAACAATTTAAATATATCAGGTTAAAGAGATCTTATTTCCCTCCCCTTCATTTCCCCCATATTCTTCTGTTTCTGTGTACAGTCAACGCAGGCGGATCCATGGCAACAGCAGAGAGGAGCAGGCTCAAAGGACAGTCCTGCTCGGTCCCCCAGGGTAGATTCAAATATTTTGAGTAATGAATATTTGTTAATACAGAAGCTAGGGGGATGTATACAGTTGTCTAATCCAGGATGAAGAAACAGGACCGAAGCCAAGTCCTCATGATGTTTTAATGTTAAAAAGATCTTGGTTTGCATGAACTTCATTAAATGTTTAGTTTCATTACTTTCATTAGAAACTTAAATTGTTCTCTGTACTTCAAACTGGGAGTGTTGATTTTAGATTGGATATTATCCCGTTACATGGGCAGGAGCCTTTCAGACTGCATACATTGTTTATCCAAGAGCACAAATGAAGATAAGGAGGACAATCAGTGGTTTATGTAAGCCATGCCTAAAACGTGACTTATCTCTTCTTCCTGTTATTTCTATCTTCATATGTTGACTTAAAGACTGACAGGACTTAGCTAAATACATAGTGGTGTTGAATACAACCTTTTGACTCCCTGTGAACGTTAGTGGAAGCAACACAAATAGTTCATATGACCAGGAAAGTTGAATGGGTGCAGAGGAAATTGGCATCTTACTGGATATGGATGTGTAGAGAGCGAAGGCCTGCAGGCTGGTGAGCTCTTTGCCCCTCGTCTCCTCCACACTATCACAAAAGATGTTCTCCCAGGCGTACAGCTTCAGCAGTTTGATGCCTCGCAGCAGCTCGTTTGTCTTCTTCAGACGTTCACTGGAGTACTCCTGTAAGTGGAAGGGAGACAATGATTACCGTTTCAATCCGACAGGCTGAGGACAGGTACACCAGAAAGAGGAGCAGCCAGAGGGCAACATGGGTGTAATTATGTCCTTCTTTTCTTGGCTGTGTTTTAAAAACAAAGCATCAAATTAAAGTGTTTTTCTTGTCTAACATCAGGCCCTGCAGAATGAGGAACAACACACGTATTACACAGCTGGTGTTATTAAACTAAGTAGCCAGAAGGGTCAGGGCAGCTTAAAGAAATAACATTTTCAAACAGCAATTCACGTCAAAATCTATAACCGCTTTCAATTATTCTGTGATGTTCTGAATATTTTAAAAGGGCAGTGACTAAAGCTAAAGCTAGTGTTTTTCCAGGATAAAGACTCAGTTCCCATGAGCACTTGCCTGTCGTGACGGCGCAACTTTTACAAAAGCGTTCATTTCTTTTGAAGGGAATGAATGGAGATCAGATATTCTTTATCTCTACATTTCTTTGAGACAACTTTTCCCAGGATGCAAAGCGACAAGGTAATTTATATATTAACAGTTACATAGCACTATTGTTAGAAACGTGAAACCAAATAAACTTTTTAAACTCAGTATTTATTGCTACTCATAGCCTGGTGCTCTGAGACATGTTCATAACTTGTAACGTTAGTGAATCCTTGTTATGTCCTGCTGGTGCATCTACCAACTACAACCTCACCAAGCAGAGCTAACGTAACCGCACTCTTCATTTTATTGATAGACTCTCAAGTTTGAACAGACCACTGCAGAATAACTGCTGACTGTGGGTTGGAATGAACATTATCACAAACAGCTTAACATGTGTATTAGCCTTAAGACTGTGCTCTTTCACTCTCCTGTTTATTTTTCTTCTGCTTTTCTGTCCATTTATTTTTTGTCAGTCCAGCTCCAGTGTCCACCACCACTACAAAATTACTGAATCAGTCCGATCCTGGACTACCCAACCTACTAAGAAATAACACTTAGAAATAACCAATTTTGGTGCTAATGATCGCATTTTAATTTGTCGGTTACGATCAGGCACATATCCTTACAGCTCCTTCAATATTATTTATACAAATATAGAGAGGCTTGGGCTGGCAGCTCTAAGAGGTGGTGGTACTGACTGTGGTAAACAAGAGGTCAGGACAAACTGAAGTTTTGGCCATATTTCTGTAAAACAGTCAGAGTTCACACAGACCTTTGCAGCAAAAGCTATGACACTCAATTCATAAATCCCAACCAGTGAGAAAAGTGGTATCTCTTCCATTATAAAGAAGATAAATGTCCATTTCAGATCATATGTCTATCCATATGAAGGCAGTTGAAATATTGTAATATTTAATGGACTCTCGAAGATAAATATCCATTGAGGAGTAAAAGAGCACCCAAGAGTGTTTTGCAAATTGTGCATTAGGTGACCTGCACACAGGAAACAAATTAGCAAATTTGACCTGTGTCAGCATTTAATTATTTCCATCCCAAACACTCTCAAATGATGTTCTTTCCTCAGTGCAAAACATCAATGTGGACAAAAGGTTTTGCACTGTATGTGTCTTTTTTACATCAGTTAAGTGATGCAGTGAAAAATAAATAAATAAAATCAGACCCCTGTCAGCTCTCACTCGCTGAATTTGCTGTAACTTATTCTTGACAAGCAGAGAAGACAGTCAAAACAGTAATTTTGTGAGCTACAGCTGTAAAGAGTGGTGTGCTAAAAATAGATAAGAGGAAACATCCACACTGTGCTCCTGTGAGAGGGCCTGTTAGAAATACTCACCAGAGTGCTCTTTTGGGTTTGGGACAGCTTGGTGGCCACAAAGTATTGTACAGGAGCTAACACAGCAATGACAGTCGCTCCAATCAAGGCACTGATTCCCAGGAGGTAGTAGAGCAGGATCACTCCTACAATTATCTGAGAGCCAAAGACAGCAAGAGAGAAAGGAGGATATTATTACAGAGGGGAGAAAAATGAGGAGTATTTCCAATGGCCTCGAGTTATACAAAGAGCATCCCCTACATACATAATAGCACATGTACCACAGTGTATCACTCTGTGAGAGGCTGTGACCTTGAGCGTAATAAAGGAGTGTACGTGTAAGGAGATGAACACAAGCAAAAAGAGTCTGAATACCCCATACACGTACCACTGAGAAAGCGCCTGTGAAAATACAATAACAAAAGCTTTTCACAGTGTGCTCTTATTTAGCTGATATACACATTAGCATTTATACAAACACAAAAAACGTCCTCAGTTCAAAACAGACAGCAGTGGTTTGCACATTTTTGGTAAAATATGAATTTAGACAAGCCACATGAAAACAGTGTGTAGTAGCTCTTCACATTCAGTCAGTCTCTCCCCTGGTTCACAGCAGACATGAGTCATGTCCCCACCTGTGCCTGGCTCCTGTCCTGTCTCTGGCATCTCACTGAAAGCATTCTGCCAGATTCAGATATCCCCATGACACACACATCCAGATGGAGATGGATGTGACATTTCACACTCTCACACTGTCTCCTTCATCTGTCACAGGATAACGTGAGCCACTGGGGACAAGGTGGGTGATGGGTAAAAACTGTTTCTTTTGAATACCTCTACAAAATTGCCTCTTAAGGATGATTCAGTGTAACTGTAGCATCTGACCAGGGCAGAGACAGCAGCTGTTGAGCCAAACAATCTTCACACAGTGTTTTCATTTTCTCACACCTGTCACACCTGATTTAAGAGTTCAGAATGAGGAGTTAAGAGCTCCAAGCTACATGCAGCTGAAAACAGTACCATCACTCTCCCTCTACTTCAGCAAGCTGATCATTTTATTTCCCTCAACAACAGAGAAGCTGCTCTGATAGTGTCTTTTAGAAAGTTCACCCTGGGACCAGATTTTCCTGATTTCATACAGGACTAAGTGCTAGAGCCATTTTAGCTGCTGTAGCTTTTACTGAAAGCCTGATACAAGCCTATAGGGATGTTCCCACTGTCTTTACACCAATCAAAATCAGGAATACTGTAAGCCTGTGACTCCTTACAGTCAGTCTGTCAACAATATCTAGAAGAAGATTATCAGAATCATGAGTGGCACAAAATATAAAAGGCTATCAAAAACTGAGCTCCAATTGAGATCCACAATGAATTTCAAAAAGGCTGTTATATGTCACATCCTGGCTGAAGGCAGTCAAAGTGTCAGTTTGGAGCAGACAGGTTGAGTCAGAGAATATCAATGCAGCTCAGAGCTCAAACCTGCTGCAGGTTTATGCTGCTTCTGAAGGATGAAATACCACCTGCTTTAGGCATTTCACAATCAATAACTTTACTTCATCTATGAATTCAAACATTAAAAGCTTCTTTCATTTGGAGCTAAATGCTGCAGGATAAAAATGGCCAAATGTCTTGTATGTCCTTCCTTTTTCTAAGCACCACCTGCAGAATCTTGGACAAGTTTAAAAAAAAATATGAAATAGCAGGTAAATATAAATGCGTGTCAATGTAACTTCTTTTTCAGGCAGAAGTGGTTTTACATTTGATATTGAAGAAAGGATAAAGGCTTGAGGGAAGACAGAAATAGCCTGGTAAGTATGACAAATTTCTTGACTAGAGCGGCAAGACAGAAAGGAAGATCTGGAATAATATTTCTATTATTTACCAGGATGTTTTTTCAACTCGCGCGTCACCTGGGGACACGGTAAATGAATACAGATATTGGTAGGACTGCACCCTCCGCCGTGAAACTAATGATCTAATTATAGGACAGCACCACAAAGCATTAAGGTCACAGACTTACAATCCACTGCACACATGAGCGCTGAATTTTTCAACCCCCACCATGGGATCTACAACACCTGACGCTTCATTTCATCTGTCACATCTCTGTTTATGTTTGTGGCATGGCTAGTGTGCAGGAAAATGGCAAAAGGCCAACACAAACTTACACTGTGGAAAATAATGTCACACAGTGAATGCGCAATGTAAAGTGTAGTAGCTGTGAACAACACAGAGCCCATCAAGAACTTTGATTTGTCACCTCAAGGTGCCTTTTTTATCCTTGAAGGGTCTGTTATACCACTTAATGAGAGCTTGAACTATGTTAAAAAAGGTAAAGACCAAATAATTTTCTTAATTTTAAAAACATGAATATCAAACCGTTGTTTACCAATGATGCAGTCACTCCCGATTCAATTCAGTCTCAAAAACCTGATTTGTCCCTGCAGGTCAATTCAAAAAAACTGAATCCCTGTACTTCATTTATGAGCCAAACAGAACATCCTGAAGCTTTGAGCCTCATTTTTAAGGAGGAGAAGCAGCCTACCATGACAACGGAGTTAAATGAATGACTGTAGATCCACTCAGTAACTAGAAAAGCACTCAGAGAGCGCAGACCTCCACCAAGCATATTGTGATTGTCACCAACACTTTAGTCCTACTTTAATGTCATACTCCCTTTCAGCAGACTGTCTGCTACTGTTTGGTGTTAGTAGCAGGTTTGTACCATAATTTTTACCTGACAGTGTTGAAAATTAGGATGATCCAGCATGTATTTCATATTCCAGATCTTAGTATCCAGAATATGTCCAGGATCTGGATCGTACTTTAACATCTGTCAGAAATTATGGTGACCTTGTCTTGTATTGTTTTGCAAAGCAATCTGACCATTTATCTTGGAGTTATATACACATATGGTGAAAACAGCCCTATCTCACAATGATAAAGAATCCTTTATAGAATCCTGGATCCAGACAGTGATCCAGATCACCTCCAATATCTAATCACTCATTCCATATCCCATTTTGAACATTTCCTGAAAATTTCATTAAGATCCATTTGTAAAGTTTTGAGTTATGAATTTCACAGACAAACCCTCCCAAAAACATAACCTCATTGGCGAAGGTAACTATCAACAGTTGGAGCCCCAATTTACCACTGCATTGACTGAAAATGTGGCTTAGCTTTAGTATCAATCAATCCATTAATCCTTGTTTATGTAGTGCCAAATAATAACAAATGTTATTCCAGAAAACTTTTCAAAAATATTAACAGGTCTCCAGATCTGTTAATGTAACCCAACATCAAGACAAGATAAGAAGTCTTATCTAATCTTAACCCACCATGAGCACAGCACTTTGCAGCATTTAGCAAATTGCAACAGCAAGTGAAACTTCCCTTCAACAGGCAGAAACCTTAAGCAGAACCAGAGTCTCAATAAAATAGAGAACAGAGGAGTCAGGCGTGTTTCTCACCTGCACTGGCATTGCCCACAGGTTAGGACAGAGGAAGAAGAACCACATCAGCTGGTTGGTGTCTATGGCAACCAGGTTGCAGATCTGGGCAACTGTCAACTCGCCCATGGACATGTTGGAGGTGCACAGACGCATGATCTTGTTGTATATTTTTGTCTGCAGGAGAGGACAAACACGGTCAGACATGAATACGTCAGTGAACCCTGTGGTCACATCGCTTCAGGTGTGACGGTCGTACCTGGATGGCACCTCGCAGGTTGATGCCTGTTTCTATGGCCACATAGTAAGATGCCTGCAGGAAGGTCCTTTGCAGAAGCAGGGCGAAGAAAAGCAGCACAGCCAGCACGTACGCATTCTCCAGAAACTCTTTGGAGGAAATGAAATAGATCCCCAGTAACTTCATCTGGAAGCACAGACAGGTGGAGGTGAGCCGTTTATAATTGTTAGTCAGGAAGAGAACAGCAAGGTCAGTCACTCTGCAAGCAGAGTTTCTGAAAGTGATGAAATAAAACTCCTGTTCTTCACTTCAAAAGTCTGTTCGTTCAAAGTGTTTCAGTTCACATTTGATAAAATGTATAAAACTGAATTTAACTGAAGTGAGTGTTTTACACAGCTTATATGTGGAGAATGTGCAGAAGACCAAAGAGGAAATGTCTTCAGCTGTAGAAAAGTGATACAGCATCTCCTTCAAAGCTTAATTAATTCTGCATCAGGCAGAGATCAATTACTCAGGAGATTACAAATTATTGATTAGAGATGTGCTTCAATTCCACGTCCACTCAGCCTTGAAATTTCTCGTCTTTTTCTTATCTTGAACACAAAACCCATCCTCACTTCCTGAAACTTCCTCCTGCTGAAACAAAAAGGTTTATCTTATTCTCCTCTGAAAACCAACACACTGTCAAATTAATGTTTCTTTGAGTGATGGATGATTTAACATGAATGTGTCATATTCTGCTGCTTCCTCTGGATGTGACTTTCAGACAAATAATTGAAGAGTTATCCTTATGGAGCAACTGTCTGACTGTGTGTCTAGTTTGGCAGTCTGTCCCCGAGTGAGATCTAAAGAACCAAGTCACCTTCCAGCAGCAATAAATCTCATAAATATTTGACGGGGATTAAATTAGTCCACCATCAGAGAGAGGAACCTGGGAGGAAGAGTATCATAAAGTTCTCATTTGACTGTTACCGTGACCTTTGAGTGGCAGGAGGTAGTCATGTGGCGTTGCTGTCGTGTCTGTAGTTGCCTGTCTGCTTCTTATTTCTGTCTCTACAAAGTTAAAATTTCCCTTTTTAAAGAACTCCCGTATTAGCCTCAGTTTTATCTGCGATTGAACAGTGTCAACAGGAGAGCAGGATTTATCAATCATAAACACCAAAATCTATATTTAAAAGAGAAGTCAGAATAAAAATGTATGTCCTGCAACTGTCTCACTCTTTGAGAAAGACTTTAAATATCATGTGTAGAAAAAAATATCAAGAAGAAAGCTGCAAGAAACTCAGGCCTCGGGAAAAGTAAAAGGTATGTTTGAATGAATCTGTCAGTCTTTGGTATGAATGATAGCGCAATTCAGCAACTGTGCGGGCACATTGCTGCCACTCCAGTAAAATAACATAACAAACAGCAGGCAGTTGTATTGGCAAAAGATGTTCTCAAATGCTTTCTTTTTGAGCAATTCATAAAAACATGGCACACATTCTTATTGAATAACTTTAGTGAAAATCTTTTCTTGTCTATTACAAAAAAACAAGTTATCATATCATTACATTTTAATATGTGCCTTTTTATATTTTGAAAAGCATGATAAACTTTTTGATTCAAAGGTTTTGTCGTCTCATGATATGTTTAATTGTTATAATATGAAATTAATGTTTCATGTTGTGAACCTTAAAAAACCTGTTATGCTGGTTTGTTTTTCCTTCTTTAATCCTGACATGCACATGGCGGTACACTGGAAGTCTCACCGGCCGCTGAATGGTGCGGTTGTCTTTGCTAATGTGGTGAACGATGCCAGAGATGCAGAGTGGACCGGCGAAGCCCAGCAGGTCGGCCAGGAAGCGGAAGGTGATGCTGAGGATGAGAGGCCTGCCGAATGCTTTCCTTAACGCTTGCCAGATTAGTTTGGGGCCCTGGGGTGCTGTGCCTTGAGGCCTCTGAAGGAGAGCAAAGAAAAAAGAGGTGTAAGTGGAAATGTACCAGCATGATGGGCCAACGCATTCAACAATTTCTTAAGATGATGAATTTCATTTAGTGAATAATAATTTCCAAAAACTCTAAATTCAGTCAGGAACACTCTTGTCATAGATTTGAACCATTTGTTGCCAAATGAAAATACAGTTATAGCTGGCGTTAAAGCTCTGCTCTACTCCTTGTGTTAGCCAAATAGCCTGCTTAGGCTTTCTAGGGGTAAGTATTGCAATCCCCTCTGCATGGGTAAATACATACAGTGGGGAAAATAATTACTATACATGTCACCTTTTTTCTCATTACATTTATTTCCAAAGCTGCAATTCAAACAAAATTTCTACCAGACATTGGTATTAACTCAAACAATCCACACATGAAAAGAAATCACAACGTTCAGGTCCATAAATAATGATTATGTTACGTAGGTATTAAGTACGATAAGACAGGAAAAAAGTATTGAACACACCATGGAAAGGCTGTATACTTTGTAAAGGAAATGCTCCATACCACCTGAAATCCGTCAGTAATTATTATTACTTGAACTTCTAATTAGTTTAAACCAACATCAGCTGGGCTAGAGCAAATTGATGGTTCTGTAAAAAAGGTTGTTTTTTCACCAAACAGTTAAATACGACACACCTCATGATGGGTAAAGGCAAAGAGCTCTTTGAAGACATTTGCAACCTGATTGTTGCTCAGCATCAGAATGGAATTGGTTACAGACTTATATCAAAGCACCTGAATATTCCAGTCAGCACTGTTTGAGCCATTATTCACAAGTGGAAGAAGCACCACCTTACCATCAACAGACCATGCACAGGAGCTTCTCGCAAGGTTTCTGACCAGGTAGTCAGAAAGATAGTCAGAAGAGTACTCAATGAGCCAAGGACCACCCTGAAAGTGCTCCAGAAAGACTTGGAGGCAGCAGGTACAATTGTTACAGAGAAAACAATGGGCAATGCACTCCATCGCCATGGCCTCTATGGATGCTCAGCCTGCAAGACCCAATTTCTCAAAAAAAGGCATGTTCAAGCTAAACAGCATCTTGACAAGCCTGGAGAATACCGGGAGAATGTTGTCTGGTCAGATGAGACCAAAATTGAACTTTTCGGCTGTCAGACTACATACCATGTTTGCAGGAGAAATGGCACTGCACATCACCCAAAAATCACTACACCAACAGTGAAGTTTGGAGGTGGAAGCATCATGGCATGGGGTTGTTTCTCATCTCATGGTGTTGGCAAACTTCATATAATTGACAGAGCAATGAATGGAGCAATGTATGGGGAAATTCTTGATATGAATCTGCTGCCATCCACCAGGAGGATGAAGATGAGACGTGGCTGGAACTTCCAGCAGGACAACAATCCAAAGCACACGGCAAAGTTGACTCTTAAGTGGTTTCAAAAAAAGAAAATCAATCTGTAAGAATGGCCAAGTCAATCACCTGACAAGTAATCAAAGCTCTCTCCTTCTCTCTATATGAAAAATGTGCAGTCTCATTAGTATTTTGAAAATGACTGTTATTTAAGATAGGAGTCAATCTGCTGGAAATGTCTGCATAAAGAATTCATAACACCACAGGCATTTGTCTGAGGAGAGCAAACAGCACAACAGTGAAAAACAAAACAAGCGCAGACATTACAGCCATCTAACGAGGCAACGAGAACAATAAACACTGGATCATCACCGCTGACTCAAGAGTTAGTCCAGCACTGCAGCAGAAACCTGCAGAATGAGGTCAACTTCACAATGCTCATCCACTCTCTACTGACACTGCTGCTGCATCACAGGATCAGTGACCAGTTTCACAGCAGAGCTAAGTCAGTTTTGAGCCTGTTATCTTTGAGTCTGTTATGTTCAATAATGCAAAAAAAAAAAACCTCAACAGTGACGCAGAGGGAAAACATTTAACAGCAAGTGAAAACAGAACAAAGTTTTTTTTTATCGAACACAAGAGATAAAGAAACTTTTGCTGTTAATATGGGCGTCTTTTTGTAATTATTTATGATATGAGAAATATATAAACGTCATGATGACACAACAGCTTGGTTCACTGATTCAGTTAACTGTGATCAAAGAAAAACATCTGGTCTGTCATGGTACAGCAAACACTCAGGACATTTTCACTGAATGTGTGTGTTCAAGTTTGTGTGTGTGTGTGTGCGTGTCTCTGTGAGTGTGCATGACTGGCTCACTTTGCAGAGCTGTGAGAAGAGACGTGACCATAATCATGCGTCTCTATCTTTCCATTTGCGCTCAAATTGAACCTCAGCCTTCATAAAAAACATGTGTTACTGAGCACGTCACACACAAACACAAACATAAACAAACACACCCACCCACACACACCAAACACTCATCCTTTTTGTCCACCTTGGGTTCAAACAAGAGGGAAGGAGGAGTGGAGCTAGCTTCCCATGAAGTGCAGTGCTTTCACCCCCACAGGGGTCGGGATGTCGCCTCGTTCACAGTACAACGGGAATGACCCAGCGCCTCTAGGCTTTCCTCTAAATGCCCCCCCACCCCACACCCCCTGCTTCTCCACTGGGATCCTTCAATCCCTCTCATCCCTGCTCCTGCCGGAAGGAAGCGAGGTTTGTGTTCACACCGGACGTAAACGCAGCAGCAGTGACGAATCTGTGTGACCCTCCAAACTCTGGAAAACAGTGACCCTGCCGCAGAGGCCCTTCATCCCCGACCCCTGACACGTGCTTCAAGAGTGAGAGAGGAAGAGAAGAAAGAAGGCAGAAAGAGCGAGGTTGGAAGAATAAAGTGTAACCAGGACACAGACGTGGTTTTGTCTGCAGTAACAAGAGTGGAAGAAAAGCGCCTGAGGTCGTATGCACTGATTCCAGAGCAGAGAGAGAAAAAAGCTTTTTCATACGGCTGTTTGAATCTCCAACACGCAGACCAGACTCACACTCTCATCTTTCAAAGAACATTAAACAACTCCATTACGAACCAGGACTAACCCTGCGTAAGACATAAAGTGACTGACAAGTGTGTTTTCATTTCCAAAATGGCAGCTGTTCTAATCCAGAAAGTACTTTTCATTTACGGATTATTGTACGTTCACAAGGGCAGGTGAGGACACACACGAGATAAAAATGCTTTGAGCAAAATGGGATTCATTGAAACACTGAGCTTTACACCACGGTAAATCAGTTGCTATCCTGATAAAAAAAACTCCCAAATGACACCAGATAACTTTCAATGTCTACAGTGTTTTATTGCTAAGCAATACTTGGTTACAAGACTTGAAATTAGGATAATCTCACTGACACTTCAATAAAGTGATGTGAAAAGTATCCCACAAGCAACAAAGTAGAGCCAGGGGTCCTACACAATATCCGCTTCAGTAAATATGAAAACAAGAAGAGAACCCAAAATCACGTAGCACGGACATGAAAACAACCCGATGACTTCTGGGATATGTAAACATGGACAGATTCAAAGAAACATAAACATGTAATCAGGTGCAAAATACTGCATATTTTGGAATTTGATTAAATCTCAAAATGATTTTTATAAAAACATCCTAGTTTTCCAATCTGAGTGTTTTTTTCAGAGCACCTGAACTTGATGAACAGATAAAAACTTCAGTATTCTTAACTTTCTTTTGGCTGCTGTTGCTCCTGTCAACCTGTCTGTGGGTGACCTGCTTGGGACAGAGCCAGACTTTTCTGACTGGGGTGGCCAAAACTGGGCACTGAGTCCACAGGGATGGCCACCCTCGGTAAATATATTCATAAATACAATAGTTACTTCAAATCAATCGGTATCATCCCCTCATTATGAATATAATGGAATTAATTTTTATCTCTTGTATTCAAGTTTTAACTTTTAAAGGTAACATACAGAGTGTCAACATTTAATCAAATTAGCTTTGATCTTTACACTTTCAAAAAGAAGGTGTTTGCTGCATTGCAAAGCAGCTTTGTGAAACTCAATGTAAATAGCTTGTTTAAATATGCGACCTTTGATAGGTATTTGACCAATCATGGATCAGGATTTTCAGAGTAGCCTCTGGGCCGACAAATGCGACTATGCTGCATTTTTGCCGTAGTTTTCACCATAGTTTTCACCTCAAGCCCCCTACATGACCTCATCACGTCACTTCAGCAGTGAAAACGTCCTCCTACAAACACACCAGAATAAGAACCAATACCAGAAATCAAAGTATCCATACATCGTCACCAGTGAGTGAGTCCAGTAGGACACAATTCACACTTAAAGCTAAACAACTCTTCTAAAATCAATAATCATACACTGTCCACTGTTAAAGATGCTATGAGGAGGATCTGTTTAAACTGGGCTGCTTTGCCACCTTTTGGCCCAGAGTAACACACACACTGGCGTGAAGACGTGACTTTTAACAAGGCGTGTGTTTGTTTTAGAATTAGATGGAGATCAGTTGAAACAAATTTTCTTTGTTCAAGACAACTTTTTTACCAGATACAATGCAATGAGGTAAGGTATTTATCAGTACAGTGACACAGCACTGTTGTTTGAAACATAACAACAAGCAAATGTTGTCAGTTTGTACCGTAGTTTAGTAGCTGTCTATTTTTAGTGCTACTCACAGCTGGTGCTCTAAAACATGTCTGTAACCTGCAATGTTAGTAAATCCTGGTTAGCTGTGTCCCACCAGTCATCTACCAAGCAGAGCTAGCGTAACCTCACTCTTCATTTTATTGATGGACTCTCAAGTTTGAACAGACCACTGCCGAATAACTGCTGTGTGGGTTGGAATTGACATAATCATATAAAAATTTTGCCCGTGTTTTAGCCTTTAGCTCCGGTTCTATCTCTCTCCTGTTTATCTTTCTTCTGCTCTTCAGTCCTTTTTCTGTCTGACAGTCAGGCTCCTGTGTCCACCATCACTACAAAATAAATCACAGAAATCATTTTCAGCAGACAAAAACACAGATCTCTCTTCTCACCACTAAACTTAGTCAGCCAGTGTTGTGTTGTCACAGAGACTTGGACGCACCATAAATTAACCTAGTCCTGTTTGAACCAATAAGGAAGTAGCATTAAGAAATAACCTTTATTGGCACTGATAATCTCATTTTAAAGTGTGGATTAGGATCAGGCATATATCTACAAGGGAGACTTTTCCAAGATCACTTAAAAACTCCTCACAGCCCCTTTAAACAGTAGGTATTAAAATATTTTTGATGTAAATGTACCAATATTAATGAAAAGTGGGATATATTTTAATTAAATAATTAATATTCAATCATCCATCACATGGTTTGAAACTCTTCAGGTGACAAAAGGACAACAACCGTTACATTATTAAGAAAAAAAAAATAGATTAAAAAAAATGGGAAATGGAACCTGAAAAAAGACTAAGATTCACTTCAAAATGAACAACACAAAATCAATCAACTCCCAAAAAACACCAACGTTAACCAATGAACTGCTGTCCACTGTCTCTCTCCAACACAGAAGCAAACTATAAGTGATGCAAACTAAAACTGCATCTTTAAAACCAGCTGTGAAAAAACAAACAGGATGAATTTAAACCTCTCTGAAACAGCACTGACAGAACAAACCGCATAAATGATGCGGGATATAAAAACAGAAGGGATTTCTCAGCATGACTTAGCGTTTCAGACTCAAGAAGACTGTGTTATGCAAGCTTAGCTAAAGCATGTGATGAAGTGTTGACCATTCATCTCTGTGACGTCTGATTACAGTTTATAGTCCCACTTCAGCAAAGAGGGAATCACCACGGGACAAAGAGAAATGTTTTACGAGAAAAGCTGTATCAAAAAAAAAAAAGAAGTCATGAAAGATTCCCAGATCACTTCATGCAGCATGTCAGGCTGACCTGCAGACAACAGCTTGACATGATAAACAAAAGATTGAAGATGACTTGACTAACACAGGGGCCCAAAGTAAAGTTGAGTTGAGCGTTGAGAAAAAATACTCAAGCCGTTCTCTCAGATCTTTTGTAAACACTAAAACCTTTCTGTTTCTGTGAGGAGGGACTGAAGTTGATCCTTTGGGAATAATCATCACAATTAACAGGAAATAAAGTTTTTTGGCCTATTTCACAGTCCAGTTTTCCTGATTATATTTACATCAAATAAGGGCAAAAAAATAAGTTGGCTCAGTGTTTTCACTCCTTATTAGATTTCTTGTCTATCAGAGTGAAGGGAATTAACTTTTTCTGCAAGAGAGCCTTTTCATGTTGTAGATGATCTACTTCAAACCAACAACTGATCTGTGCACTAACCTTCTGGTCTTCAAAGGCCCTGCGGAGTTTGATGTAGTTGGTGAGAGCTCTCATAGCTATTGGCAATTTCCCGATCACTTTGAGGTCAATGGGTCGTCTGTGAGCAGCGGTGATGAAGGTGTTCATCCACCAATAGGTGGCTTTGGACAACAGGTTGACAAATGGCTGAAGAAATCGAACACCGAGATCCTGGAGGTCCTCAGGGGGTTTGACCTCCGTCGGGTCAGCAAAACACACATAACGCTGGGAGAGATAAGAGGACAGAAGGATGAGATGGATCACATTTTCAACCCCAAGTGCCCATAAACCAAGTACAAAACAAAAGCATGTAAGCACAGGTTTGACCTACAGTGAAATAGAAACATCAACTCATTCATGGAGTTAATTATCAGATATTCGCCCACACTGTATGTGAAAGATTTACACAATAGGCAGCATACTGAGCACACTCTTATTAGTGGGACTAATTACTACTTCAGGAAGATAAACTGTCTCTTCTCTGAATTAATTAATAGTTGTCTGATGGCACCAAGGCAATTGCAAAATCTTGGCAGAGCGAACAAGCTCTCATAGCTACCAGACTGCAGCTTTGACAAATACAAAAGGTCATCAGAGTATCAGGAATAAAAAGGATATCCAGTAAGAGATGCAGTAAAATCCAGAAATTCATGAAGAGAAAACAGTAAAAGAGCAAATTAAGAAAAAAATTGTGAAAACCCTGACTGACAATGAGTTATCACAGAAAACATCTCAACACTTGTTCTAAAATTACATTTATGAGCTGGGCAGTATCTGCTTAAATCTGTTCATTTGTGGAGGTGGGAGAAAAAAATCAATGTACCAGTGTATGAGGATTTTTTGTTCAACAATTTTAAATTGTGATTTTTATGTTCAAACATACAGTTTTTTGATAAATTATCCTTCATTTTAGCCTTTTTTTTATAAGCTGGGTTGGAAAGTTGTGCAATCTCCTGAATAAATCTTGAAAGCTGACTCATATGTGATGCGCATTTTTAGGGAAAATATGGCTCCTGATGTAGTCTGTAGAAATCATCATCATTCAACTTTTTCACAAACTAAAAATTGCAAAAATTGGAACTATCAAAATTTAATTTAATAAAATCAGCAACCAAAATATCATAAAAGAATCGAATCAGGAGAAAAGCATATCGATATAATTCACATAAGTACAGCTATATATGTCGTATTCACTTTGCACTGACACTAACTGTTTATCTCATGCCATCATTGATTTTGGGTTTGGCTAACTTAGTTTCATGCAAAACTTAGGATGTAATTATCAGCCTCAGCAATAATCAATCTTTATTATTAATGAGCAAACATGACAAGAAAAATACTTAAGTGAGAAGATGAACATGATAGTCTCATGTTAGCTTGATTAGCTTTGCAACTGGAGGCATATAGAAACACGAACTTTAGCATTCAGGGACTAATGTGTCAGATTTGCACTCTCCTCTTTTCTCTTTAACATTTCTTTTGCATTTTCTGCACAAATGAATTTCATTGCTCCATTAAGAGTTTTCACTTGTTATAAGTAATGTGTATAATTATCTTAGTGTCATATTGTATGCCAAATCAAAGCTAGAAGCTGCAGTTTTAGTGCAGTAATTATTATTGAGTAGCAGGGGTGCTATTACATCCCCCGACACAAACATCACTTTCCTAAAAGCTCAATTTAAGTAAGGCCAAATGAATGCAAGCATCAATGCTTCATCTATTTCCAACACACCATGGGCTGCTTTACTGATCACTAACCGCTGGAGCAAATTTAATTTCAGATCGAAAGAAGGAGGTAACTGATGCAAAAACAGGAAACAATCTGAAATCAGCTTCTGTTGGCTGCACAGCGTGACAACAAACACGTAGTCTCTCACCCTGCCCAGGATAACATTGATCTCCACAGCGAGCAGGAGTCCATACAGCAGGACCAGCAGTCCAGTGATGCAGTAGCGTAGCTGCCGGGGGCCGATGCCATGCTCTGTGTACTTGGCAAACTTGATGGTCTTCATGATGAAGGCGAGTACCCAGTAGATGAGCAGAGCTGAGGAGATCAAAAAGACATCAGAGGAGGACAGAAAAACACTGAACAAGCCAAAAAAAGGAACGCATTCTCACCATAAATGGAGATGTAGGTCGATTTAGTCACAGTTGGGGTCACATTTAATTTTTTATTGCTTATCTAGAATTTCTAGGTCTTATGTTTTTCCAGTGTAGGCTTCCATTCATTTCCCCACTTAGTCCTCAAACAAATTTCCAGCTGTTTACTCTGATATGTGAGCTTTTTTTCCGCTTTCCTTTTTATTCCCTTTCCCTTTCCTTGCTCCCTTTTCCCTCTCTCTTCAGAGATGTGTCTGTTGGAGGTTAAACTTGTCTAAATATTGTTAAGACCTGTCATGAGTCAGGTCATGTCAGTTCATCAGCTTTAGTGTGATAAGTATCAAGAGATTAGTGCAAACAGTGTTTAAGATGGGATTACAAACGATACATTACTCTACAGGACAATACTGAAACAAGATCCTGGGCTCAGACTCTACAGCTGATTTTTGATCCTGTGTTTACGTCTTTATTATGACATCTGAACTTCAGTGATAGCTGCTGCGTACAGGTCAATGTCAGAGTTTCCATCTGGAAGATTAATTTCTGTTCGTGCAACAGTGACCTGGCACCTCCCCAGTACTTCCCTCAAGAGACTGAAGGTGACATGGAGAGCAAAAGCTGGAGGGAGCCCAGAGATATAGTAGGTGTAAAAGCATTGACAGCCTGGCTGGCACGAATAAGTTAATGATGCATGAGGAGGAAACAGAAACTGTGAACAGTTGAAGAGGAGCATTAGGGAAATTATTAAAGGAGAAAAAAATGACCAAAACTAATGCACTGAACAGGCAGTACGAACAATATAACTACATGACTTATGGTTATATGAACACATATAATAAGGTTGCCCAGAAACACAGGATTTTTTTATTTTCTCTCTTATTTAACAAAAGGAGTACTATATTACTGCTGTGGGATTGCTCTTTAGTGGAGTATTGATTTTCACAGATCATAAAGAGATGAACTAGTCTTAGAAAATGCATTTACGTATGTATATCCTTCCCCTGGAACTCATTGTCCTAATAAAATGGATAATTGATGCCAACTCAGAGCAGCACAGTCAGGCTGGATGATATTACCTACTCAATTGTTTTGCTGTCTTATATGGAGGCAATGAATCATTAAATTGAAACTGATCCTTTCTCACCATTTCATGATTCATGATGCCTCCAATAAACATTAAACATGGAACCGATTTCTTATAGAAATGTATAAGAAAAGGCCTTGACAGGTTGATTCAAAGATGCTGAGGATAATAGTAACAATAGAATAGGGACAGTAACAAAAGATCTGTGCTGTGTTTCTGAATAAAGGGATTTAATTGTTTTCAGTAAACGTTTTCTTTGACAGTGAAGGTAGGTTTGTGAATGATAAATACTGTATATAAAGTGAAGCTGAGTACTTTACCTAGTAACAGTTTGGGAAAGTTGGAGGTCTCTATGTTGTGATAGTAGATAATAGAGGTGATGCCAGCCATGAAGGCCAAAGCTGCAGGCATGTACAGGTGCAGATGAAGAGTCTGGCTGAATCTGCAAAAGAAAATGACAGAAATAAGGAAAATTTAAAGTCTGAACAGAGTAACACAACATAAATGATGATACTGAGGAGAAAACTATCAACTCATTCAAATTTCATTAAAAAGAATTTGTTCAATTAAGCTAACAAGTTAGCGTATATAACCTTATCAATAACATCACATGTAGAAGAGATTAATCAGAGCAAAAATGCCCATCCATCCTTTAAAGTACCCTATAAGGCATAAACAACTCTACACACACAACACGCACCGTGAGGCTTTATCGACTAAATCTGTCTCTTTAGCACAGCTCTGAAATCAGTGTGAAGGCCCATTGAAGTGGTTAAAGATTGTGGAGCTTTTGCATTCACTTCAGTAGCAATCACTGGAGCTCCAGGCTGCAGAAGTGGCTTATACACAGTGACCTCCATCAAGCCCCTCCATTCATGGATGATTAGGACTGAGGTCTATTAATGCTATTATGTCTTCATCTGCAGTATCTGCCTCACCCTAATACTATTTTCGCTGCTGATTTTCAGTTTAAAAACTAGCTACCCTGTTACTCTGGATTTTCATTAGCTTCAACTAGCTTGCAGACACCCATTTCTTTTAGTTAATTCATAAAACTAACACGTTCTGTGCATTAATCTAAGTAAAAGTATAACCTTTATGGTCACAAAATGCATTAATTTTTCTTTCTTGTGGAAAAAATGTAGGGAGCAAATCCATTTTTGTTTAATTTATCTGAAAGGTTTAGCTGTCTTTACTGTATGCTAGCTTGTCATAGAAGCCTATCTACTCCACTTTCGTCATATTCAAAAGTAATTTACAGTGAAAAATGAGGTTTTCAACAATTATAAACCTTAAGGCATAAATACCTGCTGAATTAAGAATATGGAGAAAAAAAGAAAAGAAAAAAAGGACTCATTCATAGGAATGACTCAGCGAGCTAGCATTTTAGTTTGTTAGCTTTAGTAGCTTTACTAAATGTTTCTGTAACCCATTTTTTCCACTTAAATGCTTTAAAAAGTATAAAAATATCAGTCTGAAATATTTTTTTTAAGGATTGTTTAAATTGTGTTGGTCTATAAGCCTTACTTGAAAAAAGGGAGCTGGTAAATCTTCCACCGTCGACAGCTTTGCAGCACAATGAGTCACAGAGGTAAACACCAGTGAACCTCGATAAGGAGTTAAAGTATTTACTGCAGTTAATTTTCATCTGTATGAAAAGACTGACTTAACAGTGCTTGATGATACAAAACTCTATGATAATTATTAATTAAGTCTGAAATAGTTTTTTTTTTTTTTTTTTTTTTTTTTTTTTTTTTTAAGTTTTAATTCCTCTCTCTCTAAAATAATTATAACAGCCATTGCATGGCTGTCTGTTATAATGTGAAGAAAATATTGTTCTTACTGTTTAAATTATGTGTTCAAGATTGGGCTGCACGACATGGCCTAAAACCAATAGCTTGGTGTTTTTATTGCCATATCACAATACACAATATACATCTCAATATTCTGATTCCTCCTCTAAATAACTATATAACTTTTTAACTCAACCCTTTGGTGCATAAAATGACACCACTATAACGATTCAAGCATTGCAAACCTCAAACCCATGAATGGCGAGATATGCAAGTATCTTTTTCCCCCCTCTCCTGATACAAAATCACATGAACAGGAGAGTTTTCTGAGTGGGTGGGGGTGCTGCTTGCTGTGATAGGAGCTTCAGCAAAAAGTGAAGGAAGTGAAACTCACAAGAGACTCACAAAAGACATACCGACGTCTTAAAACATTTGCTTGACAATTTGTACATGATGGTCACAATATTTCATAAATGTAACATGCAACAACCAGCGGTATATCAAGTTTATTCAATACATCCCCCACCTAGTTCAAGAGGTTTTCAAAACCCACCAACACATTTATTTATGGTCATAGTGTGGAGGACATGGATCCCCAAAAGACATTTCTTTAACTTAAAAATGAAAATGTTGAAACCATCTGCCCATTCCAGTGAGCTATCATTGATGGAGTGTCATTCACAGCAAGACCATTGTCTTCTGAAATAGCAACCTTATTTAATGGCTTTAAGCAAAATACATGTTTGTAAAGTACACATTTATGATGTTACTCAAGCATCCAGTTAAAATGAATTGATATAAAGAAATATTTTCATATCAAATCATTATTTAAATAAACTGACATCTTTTTTGTTGTTGTTAAAAAGGCGTTTCATCTATCCTGCAATCCACTTTAAAGGACACCCAACACATGTTTTTATAAGTGTTGGTGAAAATAAAGACTTGTGTTATTAGAAATTCTTAAACTTTCATGGTTCTCAAGAGGATTAAACTTATAATGTCTTACATACCCATCAGAGACGATGCCTTCAGCGATCTCACAGACAAGGATGAAGAGTAACACAAAGGTCAGGAGCCAGCGCAGGTTGTGACCAGGAAAATGAAGCCAGGTGCTGTGATGGATGTGGACCTTCGAACTTTGGCTTCCCCAGCCTCAGATTGGGAACAAACAAAAAAAAAATTGAAAATAAACAAGTTACCAAGTACAAGGTCATGAGGGGGTGGTTATGAATTTGAACAAAAAAAGTCCTTGTGTTCAGCCCTGACAAAGCACTTTCTACTGACATTGCAACTTTAAGCATCTCAAGCTCCATGACAAACAGCTCCCATTTTCATATAAGCTGAATAATGAAAGGCAGTTTAACTCATGGGATGGGTCTGCTGGGAGAAATGGCAGCCTGCCAGAGGCAAAGCTTCTTTATAGTTGAGGAAACTTTTGATATTATCACTGTCATTCATCCACAAAGCTTCAGAGACAACG
Organism: Halichoeres trimaculatus; assembly: GCF_033239565.1. Lineage (NCBI taxonomy): Eukaryota > Metazoa > Chordata > Actinopteri > Labriformes > Labridae > Halichoeres > Halichoeres trimaculatus. The sequence goes on along the minus strand of NW_027437187.1, from coordinate 14,884,831 downwards.
CAATGACAGGGGCCGGCCAAAAACCTTTAAGCTCCACTAAGGCCGTGATGTCTCTGTAATCCAGACATCGAATTATAATTTATTTTATTAATGCGAGCCGCTGCTGTCATAAAACACATCTCCAATAACGAGATTATGGTAATGACTGCTCTGCTGTTGGCACCTTAGCTGTTGGACAGTTTATCTCACTGCGAAGTGTTGGCACAGGCTGGCAGTCACAAACACACTCACTCACTCACACACACAAGCACACACACAAGCACACTGGCACATTAACACCAATGAACTGCATATTTTTCTTTAATCTGCATCATTTTCACATGCATGAATTTATACCATCTGCTAGAGTACTGAGCATTTGATTTAAGGGAACATCACAAATGCTCTATATAATGTTGGAAATGTGCATAAATCATATAAGACTGTTTATATATGCAAGAAAAAGTGAAAATAATTACAGGCTAGGGACTATTTACTATGTTGCTTTGCAGCAGTGAAGACATGACAACTAAAAAATAAGTGCATTGACCAGAAACTATTTGGTCATTAATTTATGTAGTTGTATCGTTTTTTTCCCAATAGATATTAGAAGTTAAAGCTTCTCAAATCTGTATTACTACTGATTTTTTGAGTGTTTTATTTGATTATCAGTTTCTGATAACTAATCACATAAATTGTTTCTTCATGTTTTGGCATTTTGGAGATATGATAAGATAACAATTTATTTCTGACAGGTTTTAAAAATAAATGTTTGATTTATTCATTAATGATGAAATGAACCCTGCTCTAAAACTGCTGGCGTTGAGCTAACAGTCAGTATGAGCTGTTGTGTTGTCTGTACCTGCAGCATCCCCTCACTCACTAAATGTGATGAGCCAGCACATAGGCAGCACATGATACAGCTGCAGGGCAGAGTGTGATTAAGTAACCAGACTCCTAAGGGTTCCTGTCAGGTGACTCAAGGTTGACAGAAGGACTCCCACACCCTGAAGTGTTTCTTTGATGACATGGTTGTTAGTGAAGGCAGCACAGCTCGGAGTGACAGAGTAATGGTGCAGGTTGCAGACAGGTTGTCTTGTATTTTTCCCTCCAATAGCTCACCTTTTCCTTTACCAAGTTTTTCTTTGCTTATCACTTCGAGCCTGACAACAGTTATAGATCCGCTGAATTGTTTTTGCTGCTATTACAAGGATGAAAAATCCCATCAGCTATCAGGAAACAAAATAAGACAAAACCCTTGTCATTCTAACAACTTGATGAGACTGTGCACTCCAACACATGCTCAAAGACAACTTTAATATGCTAATTGTTTGTAGCATAATGTTAACCGTATTCACAATGTGACGTAAGTGTTTTTAGTGCAGCAGAATTTGCTACCAGCAAAATACTCGAAATGTAAAGGCTCATGGGAATGTCTTTAGTTAGAAGAAGAAAAGTTCAGAGACAAGTTGGTACCTTCTGTTTCAAACCATTTGGACAGATAGTAAGTTGGCTCATCCATTATTTATACACACTTTACCTGAATCCAACAGTAACAGCTACAAAGTGGCAGCATCTGAGGACTACTAGTTCACCCTTTGTGAGTACCATTAAAATCTGCTTGACATTTAGGAAATCTAATGTTATTGTGACTTTTTTAAAGGTCCCAAATTGTGCAAAAATCACTTTATCAGGTCTTTTAGTGAAATTTCTGGGTCATTGGCTTTCCTCCCAGCCCACAAAATGTGATATCTAATGACAACTTAGTAGTGCTTGTGAATGTAAAATCCTGACCTAAAACAAGCTGTTTGGATTTTAGGGATTTGTCGACGTCAGTGATTCCCTTTTTTGACCAGGCCCATTACCAACCATCCGCCAACCTGGAAATGTGAGTATTTTAAAATACTGTGTGCTGTGGAGCAGATGTAAGAGCTTATCCTCAGTGTCCCTGTATTAGCTTCAGGATGCTAACTTTAGCTGCGGTTAGCCTGTTGTTTTAGCCTGTAATGTTACGGTAAACAAGCTTCACTGTTTTCTAAACATTGAGCAGTCTGAGCTCATGGCGCTGCTCTCAGTGACGCTGAAGAGCAGGGCGGTATCAGCGGTGTCTCATTTACATATGAAGGTCACGCCCACTAAATCAGACTGTTCTGAACAGAGGGACTATGAGAGACTGGAAACAATGCTGCTGTGTTTGATTTATTGGCTTTTTGGACCAAAACATGTTACTACCATTTCATGAAGACATCAGTGATCCATATCAAACTGCAGAAAAGGAGCATAATATGGGACCTTTGGGTCAAGACCAAAGTGGCTGATTCATGCAGTGACTCTCAAATGGAGGTACATGTTCCCCTAGGGGTACGTGGGAGTACTGCAAGGGGTACTTTTCAAATAAAAAAAAAAGGTGCATAACAAAAAAAATCTGATTAGAAACAACTTTATCAACAAAATTTAATCTTTATGTATATGCAACATCAAATAGGGCACTATTTACAGATTAAGCATATTTATTCATAAAATATACTATTTGCAAAACTGCTTGGACTACACAGCCTTCTTTGACGTCAATTGTTCAGCGAGCCAGTAGGTACATTGGCATGCTAACAATATCGCAGCAAAGAAGATAACCATGGACAGGGGGTTGAAACGAGAGTAAACAAGACAAATCAGTTGTGGAAAATGAAGTAGATGTTAAAGAAACCATCAAAAAGAAAACAAAAGAGATTTACAAAAAAATGTCATTCATGTTATTTTTACATATTATTTTCTGAAAATTTTCTTGGCCATACAAGGGGGTACTAAAATTGTATTTGAAAGGGGGTACACAAACCAAAAAAGTTTAAGAACCCCTGTATTATTGGACAGAAAAAGCTCAGAAAGTTGTTAACACTATCCCCCAAGAAAAAAAATTATGAGAATGTGAATGTGAGCTGTATCTATCCTCATATACAGTAATTATGGCACATAAAACTGTGAAATATGGGAGAATATCCTACAAAAATAATCCAGAAACACCAACAAAAAATGTGGAAAAGGGTTAAAAAATGGAAGCTTGTTTTCAAGTTTCTAGCAAGGTGTTGGATTGACATGAATCGATAAAATGATGACAGCTTGACAAAGAGGAACAGACTACTTTAAATGTAGAAACACACATGTGGGTACTCACACACTGACAGTACAGGGTAGACGATGGAGCCATGTGTGACTGTTTTAGAGGTGTTCAGTGGCAAAAAGCAGGTCCGTCACACAATGATGGCGACACTAATAGACTGGCAAGGCTCCAGGAAGAGAGCAAAGAAGTGTAACCTAATGCCAATACACTACATTTCATCGGGACAGGCTCCTTTGCTTGCAGCTCAGAAATACATCTTAATGTCCTACCAGGAGAGTCATAACTCTGCTGCTGGCTATGGGACAGTGAACACCTACTCAGAGGGTGTTATGATTACAAGAGCAGTCCAACAAGCTGGTCTAGTGCTTGAATACAACAATGAAAATCTGTGCTACTGCATTCTTTCTTGAAATAAAAGAGATATGAAATGAGAAAGGGAACATAGAGCATGCAGAAACCCGTTAGGAGCGTTTTACGTCCTTGTGTGTTAATGCTGACACATCATCTGTGTGTGCTGCATGTGTAGTCCATGCAGAGAGGTGTGATGCAAAGAGGTGGGAGACCTCACCTCCCAGCAGCACTCACCGATGAAGAGAATGGGAAAGGTGATAAAGAGGAGGAAGACATGTGGCACCACATTAAGAGCGTCCAGGAAGCAGCCGTTGTTCAGGACCCCCTCATCCACGTTGTAAGCCGAGTTATTCTCGTTCCCACAGAACGCCAAGGACATGGTGGAGCCGGGACTCTGCAGGGAACCGGTGGAGGAAGACAGGAGACAGAGGGAAGACAAAGAGATTTTGAACAGAGGCTTCAAAGCATTTTCTTTCAAAAAATGAGGCTTTTTCAACGTCTTCAGTGGATCCTGGTGTTTCCTTAAGTGACCTCTTTTCAGCTCCCTCTCGAATCCTGCTCCCAAATATCAGATCCAGTGAAGAAGAGGAGACAGAGAGAGGGGGGAGGAAGGAGGGGGTCAGAGTCAGTCACAGTCCTCTCCTCCCGGGCAGTCTAAGCAGCTTCCCCGTCCATGCTGGTGAGAAACATCTGCATCCCGTCTGTCTGCAGTCCTCATACATCCTCTATAACTGAAGCTTCACACTCACACGGCTCCCGCTGCACAGCTCCACTGGAATGCATTCACACACACACACTCCCGTTGCTCACACGCAGACACACTCACACAAACACACACATACAGCAAGAGCAGCGGTGGCATTCTGCAGTGCACCTGCTATTCCTGTCTCTTTGCTATCGGGAGCTCAAAGTCGACCTTGGATGAAGAAAAGAGAGAGTGGAGTGTGCAGGGGGAGCCTGAGGACTGATTCACTGGAGGTAGGAGGGCGAAGGCAGGAGGGACAGTGAGTGATGATGAAGAGAGGGGAGAGGAAGAAGAGAGAAGGGGGAGCACAGCTGCTGATGGAGCAGTGCAAACGTTACAAAGAGGTACGTGTGAAGCATGAGCGGGCACACTAATCTAAATCCTAACAGGTTTTTTTCTATAATTATATAACTCTTCCCCTCAGTCATTTATTTCTTAAATTCACTTTATATCTGCCAGAAAACAGGGATCTCTGAATAACAAGGCAGAAAAAATGAAAAAAAACAAACGTGACATTAAATATGAATGCTTTTCCCAGATGGATGCATTGTGGATGCGTCCGGTCCTGCAGGGAGCAGAGAGCTCCTGCTGCAGCCAATGGCAGCTGGCTGAGGGATCAGAGGGAGCAACGAGCCACATGGGCACAGATTTTGATAATCCATTTGACTCGTAGCCTTTTCTTAGCAGTTAAAATGAATTACATTATATGTTATCTTCGCCCCTCAGTGACCTTCACATTATCACAGCATGGAGATGAGCTTAAATGTAACGAGCAGTTTACATGAGTGTTTATACACACAGTAATCTGCTGTGCTCATAGGTATAGATATGAACTCATTCATTAAATCATTGTGCATGCAACTGTTCTTCACTTGTTACCAAACGGTGCTGCTGTGATTGCAGTGAAAATCAACTAATCTGACAAGTTGACTTGTGCCAGCCATAACAAAAATTATCTCAGAGCGCTTTTCAAAAAGAGCAGGTCTCCACTGTTTGTAATATTATTTCAGAGACCCTACATTAATCCACTGTGAGCAGGCATTTGGCAACCATGAAAAGAAAATGCTTCCTTGAGAAGAACCAGGCTCATCACTGCACAGACAAGAGGAAAAAACACTTTAAAAAGTGACTTCTTTAATAAAACAATGTCCTTTTTGAGTATTTCCACTGTCAGGTGACTTAATCTGTATTCAAGTCTTCTCTGAAATCCATTATAATCAGCCTTGAGAGTCTTCCAGACATCTCTTTTCACACTAAAGCCTGTACATTAATGCATACTATTTCAAAAACAATTAGATATACCTTTCACTGTTTCTAGCAGCAGTAAATGTTTGGACATAAATGTGTTGTCTGCCTATGTCCCTTGTGATCTAGTGGTTAGGATTTAGCGCTCTCACTGCCACAGCCCAGGTTCGATTCCTGGCTAGGGAACCGCTTTTTGGGACGGCAGTAGCTCAATCTGTAGGGACTTGGCTTAGGGACCAGAGGGTCGCTGGTTCAAGCCCAGGTGCGGACCAAGATTGGAATTGGGCTGATAGCTGAGGAGGTGTTGGCTTACATTCCTGAGCCCTGTCGGGTGCCCTTGAGCAAGACACCAAAAACCCCCAACTGCTCCGCTGACGGTGCAGCACCATCACTTTGACCTCCATCAGTGCATGTTGCTGTGCAAAAGTGTTGTTTGTGCATGTGTGTGTATATATAGCATGTTCAGAGTGTAAAAACAGAATTTCTCCCAAGGAGATTAATAAAAGTAAATCTTAATCTTAATCTTAATGTTAATCAACTTCACGCTGCCCATGATCAAGTGGCTCTTGGTGAAGACCAAAACTTTGGTCTGATATCTTTAGAAGACCAGAAATTGTAGATTGAACAAGTGTGCAAGTGGTGTACTCGAAGCACCATTTCCAGCCGTTCCCAGATGTCCCTTAAAGGCGTACAGTAAAACTGAGCTTTTAAAGGGCAGTTGTAGTTTAAATATGCAACTCTCTAAAGGTCAAAAAGCTTTTTGGAGGCAATGAAATGTATAGAGGATGAACAGCAGGCATAGCTGAAAGTGAAGAGATTCCTGCTGGTCTTTCATGTCAACACCCAGGATGAAGAGTTCACAGCAACTGCTGTCATGTCCTCCGACTTCCTGTCACCCAGTCGTTATCTGCTTACTTGGAAAATCTCACTCATACCAGATTACATTTGGGCAAAACCCTGGGCTCTGAGTAAATCAAGGCAAGGAGACTTTAATTTCAGCAATTAACTGCTGTTGGAAGTGCACAGGCTAACCAGATGTCATGTCAGCATAGTTTCCTCAACTGAATAAGACAGAATTTCACATTATCAGTACTAATAGTTTGACTTCTTCCTTCTTTGTGTTTGTGTTTCTGTCATCTTTTCATCTAGGCTAACTGGCCAGCTTACACTTCGGTGGTGGCCTACATCAGAGATCAGCCCTGTCCATCACTGGATCGCCTGGGGAGAGTTACAGCCTCAGTGTGAGCAGAATGAAAGAGGATGAGTGGAGGAGCAGCAAACACTCAGAGAGACTTCAGAGAGGAAAAACAGCACTTATGCAACAGGAATTGAGGACGCTTTGGAAGAGAGGAGAGCAGTGCATTTTGAGCAGGGACAATGAATTTATAAAAGTACATAAGCAGCTGTAGAGCCCTTTTGTATGGCAGGCATGTGATGATTGGATCTGGAGGGGGAAGACGAGGGTTAGAGATGGTTGACAAATCATGCATTGGCTCTCCTTTTCACCTATTCACAGGAGGAAAAGAGGAGGAGCTGCTCTCCATCTGACTGGCTGAAACAATTTGTTATCACCATGTAACAACACCTCCAATATTTCACACACCCACATAATTCGCTTGCAAAAATGATCCTGGTATTAATCCCAGTGATATACGATCCCATCACTGCTCAGATAGAGATCAATTGACCCACTCTGACCTAAAATGACTCACAGCGTCTTTAAAGTGGGTTTTTATCTACAGGTACAATTATGGTTGTAATTTATGTAGATGTACACGTCGCTCGTGTATAATTGGGTAATGCATCACGGCTTTCCTGTGCATGTTCATTAAATGTTAGCTGAGCTGCATCTGTTCAAAGTGAAACAGTTAGTGACCAGGTGACACAGACACGCAGCACTCACCGGTTTGTATCGTGGGATCATCGTGTTTCCGCGGTGTTTCCCTCACTCCTCAGCGACACTTCTTCAAACTGTTACATCCGAAAGAAATGAAAACAGTAAGTCTCACAGTCTGTAGTTTCTCATGTGATGACAGAGCAGCAGACTTCTTGCAGTCCCACTCGTGTTTGACCATCCACGGCGCACGCGACGGTTTAAGGGTGGAGGCAGGGAGCTGTCCACGGTGCTGGACCCGGGGACCAAGGAGGAGGAGGAGGAGAAGAAGGAGGAGGTAGAGGAGGGCAGATCTTCAGTCAAGGCCAGCTTTGGGCTCAGTCTCGTCGCGGAGGTCGGTCGCTGGGTTAGTGTGACAGGGGGCGCTCCAGCACACACAGCACAGAGACCGATGCGACGCTGAAAGTAGCAGTAGTCACGTATGCCATCATGAAGCAGAGTGGATTACTGCACACAGCTGTTATATAACTGAGAAGTGGGATGCTGCTCCGCCAACAACACATGTAACATTATATGACGAGATGCTCAGCCTCTTTTTTTCTTCACCTATTTTTACCCCTGAGATAACTAATAACAAATTCACCTGCATCAATTCTTTACTATCATTTTAAACCAGGTGTAAGACATCTAATGGCATTCATGCTCACTTAAAGCAGAATTATGAACACAGCTCAGACTCTCTTTCCACTGAGTAGCTTGATATTCATGAAGGAGCACTGATGCCCCCTGTAGACAGTTAGATACAGAACTGAATGGGTCCCCATGCTCTGGGTATGCATGAAAAATAATGCAGAAAACAACAGACAGAGTAGATTAGGACGGTCTCCAGAGAGAATGCAGTGAAGTAAATGCACTTTTACCACTCTTATAAATGAGCAGAACTGATTTTCACAGCCATAAACCGTAATGCGATGAAAATTGTAAGGTAGCCTGAGGTGAGGTTCAGTCTCCTCCACTTACAAAAGTGCTTAAAATGTCGCTGTGTTTTTACCGCTAACGTCAACACCTGCCTCTTCTTGTAATGTTGAAAAAGAAAGCAAAGCGGAGGGAGCAAGTAATCTGTATTCAAGACAGAAACTCAGTCCTGTGAGTGTGAGCAGAACATTTATTGGGCTCTTCAAAGGTAGATTACAGAGCTGCTGTTGATCACAGTGTGCTTCAACTCTGCCTTTATCGTTACACTGACAGATGAGACACAGGTCTGATGGAGGGAAAGGTCAGGGTAGCTGTTTGTATCTAAAAGAGAGTAAACATGTTCAGGCTCACAATAGGTGAGGAACATTTAAGGAGACATGACTGAGCGCTAGTTATTTCCATAAAAGCAACATTAAGGCAACAGGAAACAAGGAAACTGGAATAATCAAAATATCATCATTTGCTCCTTTGTTTATGGGTGGAGATAACAGAGAAACTGAACAATTTTATTGAGATGGGGTGAATGTGAATCAACACTAACACTCTCCTTTTCAGTCTGGTTTTCTTGGCAAGTTGATGATGAGTCTAGAAGAAGGTTCTGCAAGAAAGAAAAAAAAAGTCACGTTTATTTTTTATAAGGTATTTTTGTACATTTAAGAGATAGGTATAGGACAGCTTAGGGCAGCTTTTGGCAGCATAGTTCCCCCCAAATGTTTTAAACTGCATCTCCACATCAATACAATTCACCAGGGACCGAGAAATTTATCTGCAAGAGTTCTCCAAAAGGCCCGTGTGGATGTTGTGTGACAGTGAAGGGATTCTGGGTTGTGAAATCAGCACCTGATAGGTGGAAAGATTGTGTTTTTTCTGACTTTTTATGTGTCCACAGAGTATTTGCTTAATTTTATGGAACCTCTGTGTAGGCAAACAGTAAAAAATCCCTTGAAAAGTGTCATGTGGGACTAAAAGTCCTTCTTACTTTTGATGAAAGTGCAGCATTTGATGAAAGTGCAGCATTAGGAAAACAGTTTTCATTCCATGCATGTATGAGGCACTTCACATTAACCACAACAGACCAACACACAAGTAGGTGAGTTAAAAACACAAGGCTAAGATCCCTGAGGTTTCCTGTCCCTTGCTACAGCAAACAGTACTTCTTTTTTATTCAAACATCCCAACAACAAGTTTGTTAAAACTGTGGGGTCCTATAGATCTTACTGCATCCTCACTACGGTACTATGTGGTCACTCAGTGTGACACCCAGTGTGAACGTATGTCAGAACATGTAACAGTCCCTTTGAACAACATCAATCAGAACAACTGCTGAAGGCTGGCAGGAGTCCCTGGCTGCTTGCATGAGTGTCCATGACCTGATGACTCAGGGCAATACCACAGAGGCTACACATGTACATAATATGTGTTTATAAACAGCTCACTGGGGCAAGGTTTGGCAGATATATGGTGTGGTGGGTCACTGATCACATTAGTTGTAAAAGCCTTCACTCCAGTAGCCTGGCTGTACAGCTGCAGAGCACATGCTTCAGCAATAAAGAAAGATTGCTTCTAGTGTTTTGAATTAATGAAAAGGGAAACTCTACAATGTATACAATGTATACAGTAAATATGCTCGCTTTTTGTGGAAATATGACGGCTGTACCACAAATCTTACTGTTTGGCAGAAGTGGAAGGAGGATATATGAAACCAAAGTGCTCACTTGCTTTCTTCTGATTGACAGGGAGACTGTCACATGTGCTCAAAAAGGAAAAAAAGGGCCAAACAAAAACAAACGGCACACCAAACACCCCCTCTGAGACGTGCAGTGAGGAAGAGGAGGAGTTCAGGTGGATTACCAGGATGAGGGTGAGGGAGGACTAGTGCTGAATCTGGTAGCCATGTCTGTACAGAGTTGCACTGCCTTCAAACACCTTTCTGTTCACAGCGGGACTGACTGATGCTGACTTAGGGCTGCACACACATGCACACACAGTCACTCAGCATAAACTAATTTTCTGGCCTGAATTATCACAACATGGCTGTTCAATAATATTACGTGTGATGGTTACTGTAAATTGTATTATGTGCTGAGGACTCCAATTATGAACAGGAATGCTTACACTTCATCTTCATAGTCTTTCGGCGGAGAAACTGCAATAACAACATCGATCCAGTCCTACAAGGGGAAACAACAGTCACTTTTATTTTCTGCTTTGCTGAATCAATAAACATAATGAACTCAAGCAGCCCGACCAAATCTGCAAGTCAGAGTGTGACAACAACAATCACATGCAGTTAATCAGAGTAGATGGAGTTTAACTCAAGTCAATAAAGAGCTGAGCAACCAGCATATTGACATGCAACCTTTTAAAAACTATGAGCAGCATTTCATTGTCTCACCCCTCCGCTATTCCAGGCTCGAGCCAGAGAGTTCTGTCCCTCAGTCAGCGTGGCATCAATCAGGATCTTCCCATTCACCGCCAGGAGTTCATCCCCCGGCACGACACCGCCTACAATCACACACACATTAGTTCTTAGAGTAAATACTTTGGCCTGGAGACTAGGGATGGGAATTGATAAGATTTTGACAATACAGATGCCCTTATCAATTCTGCTCATCGATCTGATTCTTTATCGATTCCCTTATCAATTCTTGTTGTAAATTTTCTTGGTACAAAAAGTAGCTTTACAGGTTTTCTGTGTCAACAACATTTAATTGAGTTTATACTGTAAATAAAGAAAATGTAATTGGTCCCTGAGTCTGGATATTTCTAGGCATAATTATACAGAAACAGGTAAAAATTGCACACAGTGTGACATTGATGTACTGTGTTGTAATATATTAATAATTCAAGTAGGCCATCTAGTGTCTCAAAGTGGTTATGGCAATGGTTGAAGTTGTTTGGAAGCTTTCTGTAGTTATGAAGTCAGCCATGAGCCTTTCAATTGCCTGTTAGCTTTAGACATTTGAAATTCTCAGTATTTTTAATAAAGAGTTGATGTGATATGTTTCTGTGATGAAAGTTGAAATTCTATTCTGAAGCTGAAGTTATACTGATGTATGCTAACTGCTAGCATTTCAATGCAGTTTCCCATATAGGTTGGCATCAAGCTTGCGCTATTTTGTTATTTTGGTAAATAAGGTGATTTATACCATTTTGAATGTATTGAATATGAATCTCCTGAGAGAGTGAGTAATGTACATTTCTTCATGAAGTCAGTTCTTTGGTAAAACTTCAAGCTGAAAATCCTGAATCAGAGTTTTCTTGGGAAATGTTATCTAACTACTAAGCTAAGGTAGCTGCAGCAGACTAGTAACCCAGTAACGTAGGGCCCAGCGGCTCCGGCACTATGTAAAGAATTGATAAGGGAATCGTTAAGCACAAAGGCTAACGATATCGGTGGATTGAAACATTTCTCATCGATTCTCAACAGGAACCGGTTTTCGATTCCCCTCCCTACTGGAGACAATATTAAAAGCATAATAATGACAATCAAATCAAGGCAGAGATTGTCCACACCAAAAATAAAGATTTTCTGTTTATTTAAACTGCTTTTTGTTTGCATAGACACAACAGAGCTCTGAATGTTAAATGAGTGTACAGTGCAAACATGTTGTTTCTGAAGAAGCTGAAGTGAAGCATAGTCTAACACACACACACACACAAACACACAAAATGCACATTGTTCACACAGGGCACTAAAGTCACAAAACAAAAGTTCCTCCGAGCATCATTGAGCTCAACATTAAGATTAAAAACTGACTGACCATGCTTATCTGCAGCACCACCCTCATACACAGAAGACACCACCAACTTCCCCAAAGGAGAGTCTGAACCTCCCTCCAGAGCGACATCTAGATGTCCAACCTAATGAGCAATAAACCAAAACATCGAGCTCATCAGTCATGTTTCAGAGCACCCAGCTTCGGGAGTGATAAGTGAAGATTCATTCATCACAGCAAACTGAGTGATGTCAAGGTACCTTTTTAATTCTCAGCAGTCTCACATCTCGCCCATCTATCTGGTCTGCGGAGAACTTTTTAAAAAACAGAGAGTATTGAAGAAAGAAAGAACAATAAAGGGCAAAAAATACAACGTCGAATAAGCCCTTTAGATGTAGCCGAGCTGTCAAGATAAATAATAGCTCCCTCCTCCTGCTGATTAGATATTTGTCTATGCACAGCAGAAAAAAAGGAGTCTTTCTTAGAATACACAATTTTTGTTTTTTTTAGTTTATATTATATCCAAACAATATAAAGACAACTGATGTGGTTGATTCAATATGATATCATCTAAATGTAAATTTTCTGTTGGCTCAAGAGATTATAAACTTTAAAAAGTCAGTTAAATTTCTGCATTTTTTGATGTGCTCCAAAGATCAGGCATACAATACCATGGAGTAAGGGTCAAACTCTTCCTCATATTTCTGAAATCCCTGAAAAGAAGAAGAAAGAGGCAACAAATGGCTCATTAAAACGTAACGTCAGTGCTGAATTAAAGAAAGTTTAGAGAACAGAACACGAAGTACTGGTTAGATTTCCTTTGACAACCATTTTAAAGTTAATGCCCCCCTGAACAAATGGAAACCATGGAGACAGTCAAAGTCATTATGTGAAAAAGCAGAGTGGCTTTTAAAGCCTCACACTTTCATTCAGTAAGGACAAAAATAATTAACATGAACTCAGAGAGATATTTTATCTCAAGGAAGGAAAACAAAACAGAATGGCTGAGAAGGACATCACATTTATCAAGCTAGGATGACAATTTTCTCACTGCAGACCAAACATGCATCAATCTAAGTGTTCATTTCCTGTTGTTGTGCAAACACTCAACACTGGACATAAAAAATGAACTCATGTTTTTATTTGTCATGGTCGCAGACACCAGAACAGACAATTTAATGTACTAGCGCTGGTAAAATGGAAACGGTAAATCAAATCAGACCGACTCTGACAGAGTTTTTCTCTGAGCAAAGTTAACATGACAAACAGCAACAGTCCTCGGTGTAAAAACATCTGTTTCCTGTGAACGTCAAACCAACCAGAGAGCGCTGAGACCATAACTCCCTGACATGTGGTCCCACACCATATGTTCAAAGTTCTATTGTGAGCTCCAAATCGATAAAAGTGCAGTCATGCATAAGCTTCACAACTGGACCTAAAGGCAGCGCTGAAGCCAACAGAGAGAGATAGGACATGCTGTTGAAAAAGTAAAAGAAAAACCATCAGTCACTCCGGCCAACCATGAGATAATCTGATGGACAGGCAGGCAAAAGTGAAGACAGACAGGAAGAGCACTCAAGTGTTATAATTAATTAAGAGAGGTGGGGATGGGTATGGATTACTTGTCGTTTGGTGTTTGATTTAAAAGACGAGTTGAAAGGCACCATCCGCTTCAGCATTTCTGGAGGCTGGAAAACAAGACGACGTAAGAGCTTCAACAAGCGTGTAAAAACAGAACAAATATTCACTCATTTCTATTCTGTCTGATCTTCTCATCTAATTTCCTTTTTTATTGTTTATTGATGCAATCATCCAGTTATTTATCTATTGTTCAAAGTCAATCCCACGACATTGTCATGTTTCAGATAAACACTAAAAACATGAAGTTGCTACGTTTTATACTTGAGTGTAAGAAAAGTGTTACTCACAGGCAAGTTAGACTAGGATCTTCATATTGAGGTAAAATAAGCTTAAAAGTGTTTAAGCACTGTACGTGCGCTGTTATTCTTTTCTTTTTTTGAAAAGGACGAAATGTTAAAAGACATGTTTGCCTGCAGCTGTTTTGTTTTGTCATTTTCTTACATTATTGTTATGTGGTTGTTTGATTTGTATCCAGTGAGAGAAGGGGCAGACACAACAAGAGTTTTTCTTCTTTCTGCTCCTTTTCATTCAGTTTTGGGGATCTTTTATTTTTTATTTTTGTATTGATTTTTATTTATTAAATAAATGAATAAATAAATGAAACATTTTTCTTACAATATCAAATGAGCTGAAATATGGTCTCATGTCATTTTTCACTGGATTTATCCTTCTTTAGTTTCACTTTAATTAAAAGAGGGTTAAATGATAGCAATGTCTAAATATGGGGCTTGCATCCTTCATCATTAAAGCAACACTGGCTCTTCCCACCCTGTTAACAGAGGAAAGCTGGTCGGCATGTGAGCACAGGACACTGCCAGCCTCTTCACCTGCCACCAGGACCACTTTATTGGCTGAAAATGAAGCAATCCTGTGCATTTCCTTCAGTCTATGCCTACAGTCCCTTAAGTGCACATGACACAAAATGTTGCTCCATTCAGCAGAAATTTTCCTCAATAATTTCTATTTAGTTTTATAAATTCATCATCTATAGCACTGATTCAAAACATAAATAATACAGCTGTGTGCTGCAGGGAAAGTAAATGATTAATGGCGCCCCAGTCCCTCAGCTGTACAGTCAGGGGGCCACCCACAGGAGTGTTTAACCTACATCCGCGCAGGTGCTCAGTAACTGATGGTGGGAGAGAGTGTGTCCTGGAGTAGATGCAGTTTAAAAATTTAAAACAACCTTCATGGTTTCGTAAGGGCTTAATTTTGATGAAACAGAAATAGCGTGGTCTAATCACCACTAAACCTCTTTTCACGAAACAGCTGGAGAGTCTGGACAACTCTACAGGACACAGACAAAAGAGGCAGGGATTAATCCTCACCCTGATGATGGCATACTGAGCCAGAAGCCTGAATGGTTTATAACCTCATGGAGCAGAGTCAAAGTTTTGTGCAGGAAGGAGGCGATTGCTGTGTGAGCATTTCATACCAGGCCATCAGAGCGGAGTGCGGGTCTGTGTGGATCTGGACGATGGGTCTGGGACTGGGGAAGCATGACAGGTTTGGACATGACGGGAGCTGTTTGACGCCTCTGGTTGGGGGGACTTGGAGCTAGTTGCTGGTGGGGAAAGACCACGTTTCCATTCAAGCACTTAGTAAAAGTTTGTATTAGTTTTTTATAAGTATATTTTATAAGTTATGCAACTTGAAAAGCATCTTGATTTGTGAGAATTTATAAATTTAGAGCAGGGGTGGCCAACCAGTCAGAGGCCAAGAGCCGCAAAAATTACCGTGGTCCTACAAAGGGCCACACACACACTTCTTCTGTTATGGAATGACATAAGATAAAAATCAATAGATTTCCAATTCTTAAAGCCACATTTATTGTGTTTGTTCGTGCGTTGAAATTCATACTTGGAGCCATGTCAAAGACAAATTTCTATTCTTACTGCAGAAGAGACAAAGTTCCATCCATCCATCTATCTGTCCAGATATCTATGAGCACATGTGCGATGTTGAGAAAAGAAAATGAAACTTAAGTATCAATCTCATCACCCAAGTATTGGTCAATACTGATCACAACATCAATATATCAATATTTTAGATTGATTGGCACACTTCTACTCATAACAATAATGAATGGATCAGAGAGCCGCACACCGAAAGGCCACATGTGGCTCGCGAGCCGCAGGTTGGCCACCCCTGATTTGGAGCAATCCAAAAGGTATTTTTCTTTCAAAGATTATAACTGACAAAAATTCTTGAATAACAACCAATACCAAGTATTCTTTAAATACCAGCAGGAATAAACACATGTAGACTACAAAAAAATGTAAATCTGCTGTTGATTTTCATTATTGTTGGGAAAACACTGATTACAGGCATCCTGCGAGCTTTGACTAACACTGCACACTCTGCTTGGACCAAACTGTTTTTGTGGATTGTTGTCATATGCAAATAAAGCTGAAACCAGTTCATATTTAAGTGGAAGACCGAATCCCGGTATTGGTAAAAGCGTAGATTTGAGTACCATGGAGGTTTGAACATTACATAAAAGTATAAACTTAGAGATCCATACCAAAAAGAAAACAGAATTTACATAACTTAATATAATTTTATATTAAAAAAGAAAGACTCACCAAGGGCATGCTCGAATTGGAAATTCGACTGGCATGGGAGGTATTTCTCATTACCTGAGCCACAGTGAAATAAAAATTAATCTTTCTACCCTCTGGCATGTTCAGAGCACAGCAGGAAAATCCCACTCCAGGTCTGACTCAGATTCTCTCAGATGTCAGAGCGTAGGGTAGGCTTCAAGGGCAGTCAATATTAGGAAGATGGAGAAGTTCAAACAAACGCATACAAACACATATTTTATCCCCACTCCAAACAAACACGTCATGCCAGATTCCACTCAGTAAAACAATCCTCACGGCCACAGCAGCACATCAATAACATTAACTGCATCTCTGAATGCATTTCTCTCAGCCAGACTAAAACAATTGTAAATCAATGACTGCCCAATGCAGTCTTTCTAATGCTGTGAATTGCTTTTTTCTCATGCATAAAACATCACAACACATGAAACAGAACATGCACAGAAAGCAATGAAATGAAGTGAGCTGCAGCCTTGGAAATGCTTTCAGCTGTTGATGCAACTTCCTCCCATAAAAAAAGCCAATGTCTTAAACCACAGCCCCTAACAAAAAGCATGTCTGACCTTTGGGCTGGGTGGGTAGGACATTTCACTCGTGTTTGACGAGTAGAGGCCTCCTCTTGGGAGGTAGCCACCTGCTTCCCACTCACTCCTGTGCTCTGGAGGGCTGGGAGGGTGCTGGAGGTGATGGTGATGATGCTGTCGGTACCCACTCAGGGTTCCAACTCTGTCCTCTGAATGTTGTGGGGGTGGAGGTGGAGGGGGAGGTGGAGGTGGTGGAGGAGGAGGTGGTGGGGGAGGAGTGGGCCGAGGAGCAGGCTGAGGGGAGGAGGGAGGCCAGGAAGACTGAGGCGGAGGAGGAAGATGGGAGGAAGACGAGCGAGGGGGTTGGACAGCGTGAGGCTGAGGGTGAGGCCTGCGCCCCTTGTGAGTCAAGGTGGAGGCGGCAGAAGGAGGTTTTCTAGCAGCAGGTGGAGAAGGAGGGCGCCGCTGTGGGGCTGCCCGAGAGGAGGGAGGGGAGTAGTGGGGTATGGTGGGGTTCAATTTGGGTGAGGGTGGAGGGAGAGGTAAGGGAGGGGGAGGGTGGCTGGTGCTGGGCTGCGTGGGGGCCAGTTTCTTTAGGGGGCCTTTCAGGCTCTGATCCACTTCATCCAGGTTTATGTCATCTAGATCAGTGGTGGCCAGGTGGAGGCCGCCAGGGAAGCGCTTCACCTTGGGCTCGGGGGCGGGAGAGCGCGGTGGGGAGAGCTTAAAGTCATGAGAATAACAACCTGCGTATCAGTCCTCCCTTTACGTAATTTAACACTCCAGGAAATCATCATATATGTTCATAAATTCTTTACAGGTGACATGATGCACAAAGAGAAGAAAAGTAAATGTTTTCTTTGTTTATTCTAGTTAAATTTACTTTGCCATAGTTTGTTGTTTTATAGTGAAGGGTCACCTGACTAAGATAAGCACCATTGTTTTTATCGTTGTCTTTATAATCTGCTCCTGTTTGTCTTTGTGAGTGTCTGTTCATCTGGTTTCTCCATCTGCATCTCTCTGTCCTCTTTACTTTTTACCCCACTATCTGATTCTGCTCTAGGTTTCTGCCTGCTTAATGCAACCTCTCCTCCCCACTGTTGCCAAGTGCTTGCTCATTGCTGGATCAATTTGGGTCTCTGTAAATATCACAGAGAACAGTTTAGGCCAGCTTTGTGTACACTGTCATGATTTAATGATGTTTTTGTGATTTGGGGCTTCAAAACCTCAACGTTCATCGACTGTTTGTGGCAAACATCCTGTGTCTATGCTTTATTTAAAAAAAAAAAAACTCTAAGCATCAAGTGTTTTTTTTTTTTTTTTTTTTTTTTTTAGTTTTCAAGATGATATCATTTTGATACACTTCTGTGGCTTTTTTCCTTATTCATTTTATCTTAGTGCATGACAAGAAATATTGTATCTACCTAATTCATTTTATAAGTTAGTCTTAATATTTAAGCTTAGCATAGCAAGTCCTAAATCTAGTAGTGGAAATGTGGATATTTGTCAAGTAAAAAGAGAGCATTTAATTTTTCCTAAATCTCATTAATTTGCTATCTATATGTAACTTCTGAGTGTGTTTTAAAGCAGAGGACTTGGCAAAAAAAGATTGGATGAACAACTCTTTCACCAAAAAGACACAAACTGTCTTGCATAGTGATTTGAACACTAACCTTGCCCTCCCGCTGAGTTTTAGTGGCTGAGGAAAAAGCCTCTCTCAACTGACCTCTCATGCCTTGCATTGTTTTATGCAGTAACTTGCTGCTGATATTTATGTTAATGTGTAAAAAGACTCAGGGTCAGTCACTTAATGCAGTGGGAAAGGTTTTCTGAGATATCTTTAAAATGTTGTTGTGAAGCTCTGAGCACACAGAGGTTTCAGGAAGGGAGGTTTCACTTTGTACCTCTGGAGATTCGTTCTCCACGCAGGAGATCTGCTCCAACCGAGTCTGACAAAGCCGCTCCACCCAGTGTTGCACCTTCTCGGACTCCTCCAGGTCTTCTCTCTCCGTCTCTGACACCTAACACAAGAGAAGAGACAAAAAGACAACATAAGCCCTGAACACAAACATGTTCATGTCATCTTTAATTCACTTTGCTTATCTTGAGCTGCCGTACCTCCTGAACCAGTCGATTGATCTTCAGCTGCTTCTCTCGCTCAAACATCTCCTCCTTCTCCTTGGCGAGTTTCAGCTCAAACTCCATCTCCTTCTTGTTTTTCCTCAGCTCCTGCAGTGTGTCTGTGTTGGACACTTTCTTCTTTTTCTTCTTCTTCTCTCCTTTCTAAAGTGTCATTAGTCAGTCAAAACAAGAAGCAGGGGACGGACAAATCTGCCACTTCACACCCAACAGGGTGGCATGCACAAACAACAGGCTGTGTATGACGGTGAAAACCCACAGCAAAAAGCCAAGAATCGAGGTCTCATCTTGAACTGGATGAACTATTAAGAAGCTACTTCAGTCACCACTCTGAACACAGAAAACTCAGAAAGCTGACGATACCTTGCGAATTGACGGCAGTTTCCCTTCATATCGATAAAACCAGCCAAATGCTAGAGACGAAGAAAAAGCAGGTCACTCTCACAAATTTTTTAAAACAACTTCAGCAAATTCCAACAATAAAAAAACACTCTGTTAAAGAGTCACCACACAAGATGCAAAGAGAAAAGAGACAGAAACAGATAGGGCCTTCTCCACTCAGCCACCCTTATGTGTACATAATTTTCAGCACTATTTAGTAAATAAGGCGACTAACTGAAATGATCATTGAAAAGCAGCCTCCAATGGTTTTCATTTTGGTTGTCAAAGGAAATCCGGCACTTCTATTTGTGTGAAAACCTCCTCCTGCTCCCAGCTGTGTCAGCTGAAGCTCCACACTCACTTGTCCTTCCTGCTCTTCTTCCTCGTCTCCCTCTGTGAAGGAGCTGGCTCCATCAGCTTTAGAGGAGAGGCGTTACACAGCAGCACAGCACACAGAGGTGACAGAGAGAGGAGCATGCAGAGAGGGGGGAAAACAGGGTGAACACACAAGAGTTACTTCTAAAAGACTTCAGTGTTTTAGAAGAAAACCAGAATGTTTGAACTGAATCGAAGAGAGGCTTTAAACAGTTTCAGGAAAATATTGATTTAGTTTTTCTTACGTGAACTCTTTGCCTTCGGACTTGTTTTCTTGTCCTGTGGGGTGGGTGATGGACTCTTTGGGGTGCGGGGGCTCTTGGGACTCTTGGGCCTGTCTTTGGCTCCCCAGTCCTCTTCCCATTCTCTGTTCTGCTTCCTCTCCACAGCCTCAATCCTGCAGGGGACAACAACAAAAGCAAAGACACAACTTAAAAATCCCAAAACAACAACCTGCTTATTCAATGAAATCAAAAAGCAAACAAATTGTTTACTTCTCCATCTCCTTTTTGTATCGCTCCTCTTCCTCTGCAGTTTTCTGAGATATTTCCATCCGTCTCCTGTAAAACACATAATAAATACACTCAATGCAATACTATGTGTTACAGTATAGATCTGTGCATTTTGTGGCTGCTATAAGACCATCAATCCTGCAGTGTAGGAAACGCATATACATGTATTGCAGGCATCAAAGCACAGAGAAAATTGAGTGTGGCATCTGAATATTTAATGCCTGTGAAGAAATGATTGAATAAGGGGACCATAAATCTATACAGGGCAACAACAGATAATGTTTGCAGCATGTACTGACAGATGGAGATGTGCACATGTGAAGTGTGTATGGTAAAAATAGAAACAGTCTTTGCTTAGACAGTAGTTTAATCTCCATCCGTGGCATGGTGTGTGCTGTATGCAGAGCATAAAATGTCCTGGCTGTGTGTGAGGTATTTTAAGTGAGTCTCAGATTGATTGCATGCTCCTCAAGCTAATAATTGGACCCTGTCGTTGGTTCACTCAGTGCTTTTCGGCAAATGTAGCAGCACTTCCTGGATAATCAGAAAATATGAGCCTTCTTGTTGAAAGTGGACAGAAAAAGCCACGGGGTACCGTGTCGTAAACTAAGAGGGATCACTGGCTTCTGGTCAGTTTCTCGATGTGGGATCTCACTTCTGGGGAAGGAAGGAATGAAAATAAGCTAAAGCTTTTGAAATACATCCACACCATTAGTTGGTGTGTCTGCATGTGTGTGTGTGTGTGTGAGGTGATGAGTGAGAACCACTGCTGTCTCTTATTAGATTTAAATAGAAGTCACATTCATGTCATCAACCCAATTTCAAACTGGGTCATATTACTGTGTGTTCATCGAGTAACATCCTAACAAGCCAAAATGAAAGATATCTGAGCTGTTGAGTAAGATCAGCAGGGTGTTTCTGTGCAATGAAAAGCTGCAATTCGCTTTGCTTTCCTTTTGAATTATGAACCTGCCCAACCAAGACACCAATTTCAGTTTTAAGATTGGAAACTAAGAATGTATGTGCCTGATCTACTGAGATCCCTAATAGGAAGCGCTAAATTATGCGGAAAAACTAAAAAACTGCATGTGTTATCTGATAGAGAGTTTGGGAGAACAGAGAGTCCATGAATGAAAAATGAAGTTTGAAGCCACAGGGTTGGAATCAGACAGATGGGTTACAGGCTACTGCACAGGAGGAGAGAGCTGTGCCCAATGTGGCGCCCTCTGCTGTGACACTTGGGTCATTGTTGCACACACAAAGCAGCTTGTCTGTGTTGTGTCTAGGCTGACAATGACTGTCAATACCCTGGAAACACTCCAGAGGTTATTCAGTGGTAGAGGTCCTTCAAATGGCGAATAGGGAGGTTCATCTCCTGTGCTCTCTGGAGAGCACAGGAGATGAACATTCATTGTACATGGGTGGAGAACAGCACAACCAGCAAATACACAAAGTCCCAGTTAAAGAATCAAAAGTCAAAAATGGCATTGTTGGATGGGCAATATGTCTCCACTATTTTTATTTCTGCCGTCCAAATATTTTGATACGCGCATAGAAGAATCTCTGTCTCCCTGTCATTGCACTTTTGCCTCCTTCTCTCCACAATGACTGCAGCTCTTTGTGAATGATGCTGTTATTTTGCACCTGCCTTTCAAACTTACTAAATATAGACGCAAAAAAAGAAGCTTGAAGCAGTTTTACACAAATCCCATTGCAGGTGCTAGATGACTACATCTGCATCTCCTCCTCCCATCTGACGTTAAGATGATAAGATCTGTATTTATTTTGCATATTAATGAAGGCAAACATACCGAATGCATTGCACGTACCATGCTGCTCTGACAGGTGCAATCCTCGGTGCACCTGATTAGTAAAATAGCTTTGCAAGCACTAT
The DNA here is from genome assembly GCF_033239565.1 of Halichoeres trimaculatus. Lineage (NCBI taxonomy): Eukaryota > Metazoa > Chordata > Actinopteri > Labriformes > Labridae > Halichoeres > Halichoeres trimaculatus. Next base: position 14,862,799 of record NW_027437187.1, on the reverse strand, counting down.
CAAGTTTGCACACGTGTTTATAAAAAAATTATAATTTACATGCAAACCTTTATTCGATCAGGCCCAAAGTGTTTAAAACTACATCAAAAACTCATCTGTTTACACTGGCTTACTCCCTTTACCTGAACACTGTGAACCTCACTTGTTTTTATGCTGATGATTTGTTTAAATGATGTTTTGCAATGCTTTTATCTTTTGTTGTAAGGTGATCTTTGGTGTCATGAAAAGCGCCTCCAAATAAAATGTTTTATTATTATTATCACAATGTAGATGTCCAGTTGAGGCACAATAGTACAGCTTCTGTTCTTTACGACACAGCCGGACACTCACTGGCGTTCCTTCTCCTGCTGCTCTTTCAGGATTTTGTTGGTCTCCAGAGCGACCCTCTTCTGATGCATCAGCTCCTGACGGTCCAGCTCCCGACGAGCCTCCACTGCCAGGCGTTCCTCATCTGTCATAAACAGCTCGCTGCCCTGAGGGAGAAAATAAAAGCCAGATATGATAATCAGGGACAGCAGGGGTCATTCAACTTTTTGGCCTTGGATGCTCGCAGAGGTTTATACAAGGCTTCAGACCCATGGAGTAGAGGAGAGGTTTTTTTCTTTAGAATAACTTTCTGTCTGTGTGGTAGAAAGGACACAAGTTATCTGATGAATATTTATAACAGCTCACAAGTTTTGCTTTAATTTCAGCGATTTGTTTGGCACATTAAAACCCAAGTTATTCCCGGACACTACAACAACCTCCATTGGTGGCTGTGCTGCTCTATAAATGATGACACAAACACACTCAAATGTCTTACAAAGGCATCAAGGGAAACTGTGAATAAGACAAGACTGCTCGGCTCAGTTACAGCACCATGAACTGAGCACAGAGGAAAACAACCTGTCGAGTGGCTTGACTGATGATGATTGTTGTTTCTGCACACAGCCAGGATGAGAAACAGGCTGGATTCTGTGAGATCTCACAAACAATACGGCACGTAAATCTTTCCAGCTCATGAATACAGAGGACAGAGGGTGGGTGTTGTGTTGACTGAGGGCTAGGGCCTACAAACCAAGCATGAGGTGAAAAATGGGTGCTGGAGAGACAGCAGAATCCGTTTTTGACATATGTTGTCTTTGTCATATGTTGCTGCTGCAGTAGTCATTCAGACGTGATCTCCGGCTACCAGATGCCACCAAAATGAGGGGTACAGGGAGGGCTGAAAGGAAAGATGGCCTTGAGTTTGTCCTGTAGACTTGCTGTCATGGACTTGAAAGCCTTTTCTAGTTATGTGTGACCTCCCTGAAAGTTAATGCCTTGATCTAATATGACTTCTTGGGGCTGGCCTCTCCTTGAGATGAAGTGGCGGAAGGCTAGGAGAAAGGCAGCATCCAGGATTTCAAGGAAATCCAAGTCCATTTTCCTGTAATATGTTTCTGCTTGTTCCTCTTCTTCCTGGTATTTGTGAAACTCCTCCAATTCCATGCCTCTCAGTTTCTCCTCCAGTTTAGCCTGATGAATGGATTCTAGGAGCCTCTGCTACGAAAGGATGAGTTTGAGAAGGAGCTATGCCTTGAACTCCTCGTCTACTGTTTGTCTCCTCCATGTCACACACCATGACAGGTGTGTGTGTGTGTGTGTGTGTGTGTGTGTGTGTGTGTGTGTGTGTGTGTGTGTGTGTGTGTGGCTCCCCAGACGGGTGGCAGAGAGATAAGCCCTGTTTCCATCAAGCGGTTCAGTTCGGTTTGTCTCGGCACGCTTTTTACAGCGTTTCCAATGACTAATCCTGGGACAGATCCCCAAATAACTGACTAATAACTATTAAATAACTAATAACTGAATTGAGCTGTCCCACTTTTTGGGACCCTTTCATAGGGGTGCCAGGTTAAATCGATCTGACCCCAGAAGGTGGAGCTACAACACTAGAGTCCCTTTGATTCATCATCACTTACCGCTGTACTTCTCCTCGCGACACACAGTCTTCTCTGAAACAAAGCTTAGTTGTGCTTTTTAACAAAGAGCTACATGCCAATCACAAAGAGGACAAATTGGTGGATGTCTTCCATCATTGCTTTTTGTTCGCTGTGTCACATTTTTCTTCTTCGTTGGATTTATTAGCTGTGTCGCGCTACAATTGAGTCAGGCTGTTATTTAACTGATGTGGCTATCGGCATCCAGCTTACACGCCGTCTACCATAAGGGGGCATGGTTGGCTGTGGAAATGCAAACAGGACCAAGCTTAACCGAGCCAACCCGTACCAAACCGTACTGATCTAAACCGGACCGCTTGGTGGAAACAGGGCTATAGTCAGTATCAATAGTAGGTATGTGTAAAAAAAAAAAAAAAAAACCTAACACAACTGTTAATACGTTGACCATTTTTCTCTCTGGGACAATTACATTTCCCATTAAATGCTTTCAGAGTGATGGGACTGACTTTAACCTGAACTCCAGATTTTTATTAACCCACAGATCACTAAAGATTCCTGTTATCAACCCACATCACAGTAATTCTGCTTTATGTGCCCCACTCTATAAGTTCATTACTACTTCTGTTCGTTATAGATCTACTTTGCATAGCTCTGTTGATGATTTATCACATCTGAAACACAAGACTCCCAACTTTTGGGGATCTGCGGTGTTGGTTTTAGACACAACAACACAGTAAGTTTTACTTACAGCTCCTGTTAAGACAGTAATAGTCAGACTCCTGCTGCTCTTTAGGACTTTAACTGCCTGGAAAAACAAAAACAAGAAAATTCATCAATTTCCAAGTTGCCTGTAATTGAAGAGTTTATAAAACAGTCACAGAATTTGTTTACCAGTGTGTAAATTTACGACCAACTTTATGCACTTTGATTTCCCATCAGCCATTTTGGCTCGTACTCAACAGTCCATAGAGGTTTCTTTATTTCATCTTAAGAGCATTTTTGGAGATCAACACTAACTTTGTTTGTGTTCAGTGAGAGTTCACTGTAGGTGAAAAACTACCAGTGATAAAAACATTAACATCACAGTTAAAGCAGCGTCTTTGCACAGAATGACATGAAAACTTTGGACTAAGGTTTTTTTTCATAAAATAACTCTAGTTAGCATAAATTACCTCTGTGTGGTCTAGGTTAGTGAAATCCGTCCCGTTCACCTCCACAATCTGGTCTCCGACCTACAGTTTAGGGTTAAAGAAACAGGGAGTTACTTGCGAACAGTTAAGTGAAGCACACATGTTTTGGTCACTTTGAGAAATCACCTCCAGTCCAACTTCTGCAGCGAGCGAGCCTTGCTTGACGTTACTGATGTAGATACCAGGTTTCTTTGTTGGACCACTGGAGATGCTGATACCCATTCCTTTTGTACCCACTAGGCTGAGGAAAACCTTCTTCTCCTTTATCTCTTTCCCTCCAATAGACGCCAGGCCAGCGACGCTGTTTTTCTTCTCCTGGGAAGGGCAGAAAGGAAGAGCAAAAACAAGTCAGCTGAAGTGATCTAGGGTGTGAAAATCCCTTAAGAGTCACATGGAAAGAATAAAACTATCCTCTTACCCCGGACTCAGACACAAACTGATCAACAAACTGCCATTTGAGGGGTTCATCTGAAGAGCTGTGCAAGAACAACAAATGTGAACATAACCACCTCTATTTTACAGATCTTATGCTGAGTTATACAAACTACTCAAATATAAGCGCAGTCATTGAATCAATATCTCACCTTTTCACAGGGATCATCCCCACATCTGTACAGACAGAAAAAATCTTCAATCAATCAGGGCACTAAAGTAACATTAAGACAGAGTGAGTTTGTGTTTTGACGTACGTCTGACTTTGAGTGACACAATCTTCTTGGTCTTGATGAGACTGATGACCTCCTCGTGGATGCAGGAGGAGATGGAGTATCCATTAATACGCACAATCTCATCACCAACCTATAAATCCACACAGAATGAGACATTAGTGATGACACTTTCTTCTTCAGTTCCTCAAACTCAGCTACGCATCCTAAAACTTTCTCCTGAAAGTATTAAAATCACTCATTTTGACGTATTTTCTTTTTTTTTTTTTTTTTTGCTTCTGATGCTCTGAGCTCAAGTGGGCTCATATCAAACCGTGGAGGAGAGACTCATATACAAAGATGCCAAAGTCAATGGATCTTTTTATTGGATTACAGAAATTAACATAACAGGATTACAGGGACTCCAATAAGATTTGTTTTATGCTGAATGTGCTTTCATTGGGTAAAATGTGTTTCAATTCAAGCTTCAGGTGAACAACCTTTACTTCACTTTGGATTTTTTAATCACCCATTTGTAAAATTGTTCATTTTTATGGTGGCTTTTAAATAAAGAGGAAAATAGACACACCTTTTCTTTGATTTGGCTTGTCTTTGCAACATATTAAGATGTATGTAACCTTCACCGTAATGTATTCTGAACCTGTCTCAGAAGAGTGTCAACGTGCATAATACATAAAGAGGCAGATAGTCTCGTATTAAAGCATCAATTTAACTGCTCCCAGAGGATATTAGCTTTTTAATTCATTCAAAAGATGTTTCTTTGAGATATTGTCCAACATGCAGAATTTAAATGATCTGTGGCTCTGAATGTATGAACATGATGCTTTACTCCACCCAGTGGATACTGATGTTATCACTCCTCAGTCAGTGGGACTGAGACACATAGCTACAGAAAGCAGAGTCCACATACATGACAGCCCTGTAACTAACCGCAGAAAAGCCACATAAACAGAGTAATTTGTAAAAAACTTAAAGTAAAATAACTGGAATGAAAAGCTTTCATGGCATGGTGAGTGGATCATTTATTGACCTGAAGGCCGACGTTCCCAGCCTGACCGTCTTTGACGATCTGTGATATGTAGAGACCACAGCCAAACTCCAGCCCCCCTCGCACACTCAGACCCAGGCCATCTCTGTGTGTCCGATCCAAACGCACCTCCTTCAGCTTCCTGTATAAATGGAGCAACAGATAAAAATAGAAGAGCAGGATAAATGAGCCAGAATATAAAAGAAGATAAATGGTTCCAGTTTGGAAACAAGGACAGAACACAGAGCATTTGGTTTGCTTCAGGGTCCAAACATCAAAGAGACACGGACTAAATTTACATAAGGAAAAGAAAAGAGTCTGTGCTGTATAACACACTCACCGTGATCTCTTGGGGGTGAGCATGTCATACTCCACCTGGTGTTTCAGGGGGATGAGAGGTCGGATGGCGTCAAACAGTGGCAGGCGCTTTGGTTCGTTGATGACCAGCTTCAGGTCCCCGACCAGCACCTGCAAATCCATGGACCTGAATGAGAGGGGAGCGAGTTAAACAAGTTCATTTCTTAAAGATGAAATGGTGTCCTCTCTTTGGGGAGAAATTCAGTTTTTAATTAACAACAACCCAACCAGTTACAGTCTATTCTTCAGTAAAGCTGCTGCTTAAAGCTTTTGGAGAGAGGCATTTTTTTGCTTCTTTTGTTACTGGGCATTCAATACTGAACTATGCAGATAATACACAGGTTTACATATCTATATCTTTATTTGAAATATTTGCGAGGTTTGGTGAGTGGTCTTTTCATTCTCTGTTTGTGCTTTTCTTTGTTGGTTTTTATCATTATTGTCGATTTTGTTTAGCTGTTGATTTTACTGTGGTTGTTTTTAATCTTGTTCAGCATCCTTGAGTGTCCTGAAAGGCGCTTTTAAATAAAATGTATTATTATTATTATTATTATTACTATTATTTACAAACAAACCTTGTCAACTGATACCAATGCCAATTGTCAACAGTGTCTATCAATTGTAAGTGTAAAAGCTATCTAGATGGGCAGTTTTATTTTAAGCATTTCTGATGGGAAGATAACATTTTCGGCCTCCATGTATCCATTCATTTGTGTATAAAGATATCAAACATAGACATAAAAAAGAATATTTGGGAACAAATACTTGAAAATATGAAAATTTGCTTAATTAATCAAAAATGTCACAGACCCCCAGCAGTACTTCCACAGACCCCCTGGGGGCCATAAACCCCTGTTTAAGACCTCTGCTTTAGAGAACATTGAACAATAAGATGTGATACCAGCTTCAGACCATTGCCTAAACCTCCAATCAATCTCTGCCGAAAACAAAGTCTTGTTTAGTAAACTAATTTCCCTTTTCAAAAATCTCAGAATGTTGCGTCAACTACAGCTTAAAGGTCAATCTCATTACGGCTCTCAGGCGGTTTTATTGACCAAAAAGAAGTAAAACCAGTGGTGTTTCTACTTATTTAAAAAATTTAACCCAGTCAAAACCCAGTGTAAACAATACCCAGAACAAAGTTAAGTCGGAAGTCAGTTTCAGTTCAAAGTAAGTTACAGACTTCCAATAAGTTTATTTCTCATTAACCTTCAGTTTATTTTGTTTTCATACTTTTTCCGCAAACCCTAGTCCCAATCTTAATTTCCTTTAACACACATGATGCTTGGCATTAGATTTAGTTTCCTTCTGATTCTATTCTGGACACCAATCACATTATGGACTTCATTATGCCCATCTGATGGAAAAAACTAGTCAATCATCTTTCAACAAAAGGTGACTTGAGCAGCAATTAAAGGAGCAAAGTAGAAGCTGTTCTATAAAATCTGTCCACCTGGCCTCCTCCGTGAATTATTGATGGGAGCATTTCAGCCTGTTTGGAGGATGAACATAAAAAGAGCTTTTGTGAGGACCTGGCCAGGCTTGTCGGAGCGTAGTGGAAACTGATCAGAGGCTTAACCAGTGTGGCCGCAGAGCTCTGCCTCTGTACAAAGATTAACTGAAACCTAGACCTTTAGCTTCCCCTCGACCACCACCCCCTCCCCAGAGCTCTGAGACTGAGCTATTTTAGGAAAACTTGATAGAGAATAAATTTTAAACTTAAAATCTGTGTAAATTGTGAATATCTGTTACAGGAAAACATTTGACTTACAAAAATCTAAACTAAATCTGTTAAATTAGGCAAGGAGTTCATACAAAATTGTTTATAAAAGAAAATCAGGGCATACGTTTCTTGCATTGTAAGTTAACTCAAGGCTTTTAGCTTAGATTGGATATATTCAAGTATGGACCACATCATAAAACACAAAGGCATCACTACTGACCCTTATGATCTTTTTTTTTTCTTTATACATGAGGGAATATAAATCAGGACAGAGGAGGAAACAAGCATGATAAAAGGAAAGACACACACATACAGAAAACCACTCTGAGCAGTGACACACTGTACTCACTGATGATACATTCGGAGGACATCGTACAGGTAATCCTTCTCTGCTTCATTCTCAATCAGCAACTCCACCTGCAAGACAGGACAAACATCTCTTACCACCTCAGCCCACTGACACACTCTGCACCCCTCTCCTGTGGTCCTGTGAGCACCACAGGGGGTGAGCAACATGTGTGTGTATATATCTGTGTGCACGCTGGGTCCATACAAACCTGGTGGCGGCTCAGATGCAGCAGAATAGTTTTGAGGAAACGTTTTGGCCAATCACTGATATAACACATTTTCCTGAGCTGATCTAAAAGCCTCAAATGCAGCCTCCTTCTTGGTGATATGATCCAAGTGATGCCTGAAGCTAAGCTTTTCAGATGATGATCCTCTTTGGACTCAGCGGGTGTAATGCAGTGTTTTCTCTAAGCATCACACCACTGGGAGGAATAATGGCAGCACAACTAAGAAGAGGCTGCAAGAGGAAGGTTAGTCGTGTCATCTTACATCTCAGACTCAGAGGTGAGCGTTCACACCAAACATTTGCACGCCACACGCACACACACACACACACACACACACATACAGAAGTCTGTCATCTATATAATGGGAATCATATTTTATTTGGATAAGTCCTGCAGCCCTTACAACACATTTTCTCTTAGATAACATTGAACTAAAAAAATAAGATACTGTCTTATAAACCTATGTAGAAAAAAGACTTGTATTTGTCTTTTGTTCTTCCTTCAGGCAGCTTTAATAAACTCCTCTCTCTAATCTCTTTTTAATAACCCGCCAGCTGGTCCAACAAACAGCTGCATGAGAATTGACAAGAATTAAGAAAAACAATCATATTAATCAAATACCAGCTTTCTGCAGTAGTTCTCTTATGTTAGAATACAACTTAAAATCCTTCCTCTCCTGGATTAACCACCTAATGGTCAGGTCAGATCATTTTTTCCTGTTTCCACTCTGAAACAATAATCTTTAAAAGTACAGACTTATTTGTTGTACATTAAGTCTTGAAATTAGTATGGGAGGTGGATCCTTTGGTTTTTAGGTCATTTTATTATCAAAATTATCAAGCATGTTGTGTATATTTATAAAAAGAGATGTCCACTCCACTTTTAAAAGTATTCATTTGTTAAGCGACTATAGGCTTTAGACTGCCATGAAATTTGATACATCAACAGTCTACCCCTCTTCTCTCTTCATCTTTTTTAGATCCATTAATAGATGCTATGTATTCATATCTTTCAAAGAAATGTAGCGCTGTATTGATCTAAGAAAGCTGTGGGTCATTGATGTGGATTGACCGCCACCCTGGGCCCGCAAATCTACGACTGCTATAATTATTATAACCAGCCATACCTATAAAGTCAGTGATAATGTTAGTCGTTTAAAAAGATATTTCTACCATCCTTTCCTGCCATATCCAATGTCATTTGTTGCTGTTTTTACAGATGCACTAATTCAACTTTCCTGGTATAGGTTAATACCTGGACTTTGGTATCAACCAATGCCAAACCAATCCGATCCAATACCAGTGTTACATATTTGCCCACATGCCCTACTGTGGGATAAGACTGGTAACATTTTAAGTAAACGGCAAAAAATAAGTTGATGGAATTTCTAAATTTAGTATTTATTCAAACTTTTAAACTTTTATACCCTGTAGACTGGTAATGCAGCAAAAACAAAGAAAGTGCATCAGAGGTAACATTTCAAATCAAGTGGCCAAGAGTGCCAAGAAAACAAAAATGCATAAAGCTGGTTGATCAGCAACATGGATTAGCCCCTTCCCACCTATACCGATCCAGCTTTGAGGGGCACCGATACACAGATATTCGATACCAGGATTAGTATCAGTGCATCCCCTGCTGATTTGTTGCTGTCTGTCTAATAGGACAAAAATAGATCTATGCACATTCAGACACAGATAATGTTTTATGTCGTGATTCAAGTTTAGGTAGATAACACATGCCTGTATGTCATAAAACTATAGGGAGTTGCAGTTTGGCTCTGAGGGTGTGTTTATGATGGTTTGTGACTGTCATAAATGTGTCTTGCTCTGGGAAATGACACACCATCAGCCACTCCTGCAGCCTGAAGAACATGCAGACTTTGGCACCATAAACCAATAAGGTAAGGGATCGTTGGTCAGGCAGATACCAATGAGAAAAGGGAAGTCTAGAAGACTGTGAACTGGATTTTATTTAAATGCATCTAGATTATAGTGAATTGAGAAATCACCCAGGGAAATAAACTCACTGAATCATGATTGATTATTCAACAGCAGTAGCTACAGTAAAACTGCACAAACACAGAAGTACATGCAGTGACTATGGTGCTCCAGAAAGAAACAAAGCCTGATTGTGTCATGTTGGCCTCTCCAGCCTCTTATTAAACCCTTAAATTGTCCCATCTCTTCCGCTCAGCTGCTCATCTCAGACACAATTACCAAATGCTCAGATGCCCTTTGTGAGGAGCCTGTAATATGTGACCCTGCCCAACTGCGTGCAGCACAGATGGCTGTGTGATGATCCCTACGTGCACTGAGGCTGAAAACGCCCCAAACATATCAGGTTCCCTTTCTTTGTTATCTTTTGCCTATAGTTACCTTTTTAGGTTCTTATGTACCAATATCATCTATACAACACCCCCATTTCTTCTCAAATACTATTTCACAATTAAATCACAATCAATTCACATTATTTGTGTCATGTCCCTAGAACTCAGATGAGTAATGCATACCTAAGCCACCTGCCTTGGGGTAATTTAAGAAAAACTGAAAGTAAAAGTAATGAAAAACACCAATTTAACCTAATTTAGGCAGCGTTATCCTTTTTATTCATTTCTTAGGCTAGCAACTCAAATGTTTTTCATTATTTACCGATTTCATTGCCATGCATTAGAGATCAGATCACCAAAATATGTTAAATTTTATATGATATTGAATCTATTAGCTGCTCTCAAACGTATCCTCAAAAAATAGCTTTCAAAACTGGAACCGTTTCTCCTCTTTGGTGAGGCCGTCGGTCAGACCTGTCTGCGTACATCCCCTCAGAGAGACACCTGAGCCACTCACTCACAAACAGGTCAACAAAACACACCTTATGAGGAGTCAATAAAGGGAAATTAATGTTCATATCCTACCTTGTGCCTAAATTCTCGAGCAACTTTCCGCTCCATCGCTGACAGATATTAGAAAACCGATCAATGTGAAGTCTCAGTGTCGGTGAAGTTTGATAGACAGAACTGAACTGGGGTCAGCGCGTAAAGCCGGGCATGTACTATACACATCCGGTTAGGATTTTCATAATAAGAACAGCAATCGTTGATTAACAGAAATAAATATGTCTGGAACCTTTTCTTTTAATTTGGCTTGGTTTACATGTGACTCAAATGTAAATTTAATCCTTAAAATATCTTCACACATTTTAAAACATTTCCTTTATTTTAGAGGAAGTGACGTTCCTTCAAAAACTTGACAAAAAAAAGTGGCTTGTGCTTATAGACGTCTAGAGAAGTGTTATCATTTGGTTATATAAAAGTTGCGCTGGTCAGGGTGAGTTCTATATGATGGGTCAAACAAAATAGGTTAATTAGACATTTAGTAAATTTTGAATTTCAGAGAATTACACTACCTTTTTAACATTCTTTGAAAATTTTGACTTTTTTCACCCAAGATGGCAAAACATATTTGAAAATGTTTTTAATTCAATGTGCTGAGATGGGGAATAGCTCTTACGGTCTAGAATTCCCTACTTAATATTCAAGAAAAAGAAATCCAAGATATTTTCAATAAAAATGTACATTATTGGTAGAATTACCCGGTCACTCTATGCCTTAATTTGGTCAATTTACTCAAACCTTTCATCTTATCTCTGTTCATATCTTACTGTTTGCAATAAAATGCTTCTGAGAAGGTTCATGAATCAAGTATTTTCCCACAGCCTTTATCAACCGTATTTACTCAGAAGTTGCCCATGACTTCACAACAACGTGTTGTGGCCACTTTCGATATATGAAGGTCATCAAAGGTTTGCTGCCAAATCACACCCTGTTCTGGGGAACCCACCACATGACTTGACATGACTTGTATCTACTGTACAGTAAATACTGGTGATGTAGTAGCCTCACCCGCCGCTAGTTGGGGAAGTTGCCTTAAATGCGTTCGATTTTCCACGAAGAAGACGGAGAGACGTAACTTCCGGTTTTTAAAAGCTTGGTAGCAACGGACGCCGTCCACCTACCACAAATATCAACTGTGAGTTATTAAAAAGCTTTGAGTCTGTGTGATTTATACAAGAATTTGGAATAGAAATAGCGGAAACACTCTGTTGCACTAAAACTAAAATTCTAATTTAGTTATTCAAAAATAATGTTTTAACAGCCTCAATGTTGTCAATGTTGTCATGGAAGACATACGAAACACGAGATTACTAACTTTGCAAATGTGATAGCAAGGCTAAGTTCCTGTCTTTTCTAGTAAAGTTACTGAGAGTATACTATGTTATGAGTGGAGCTATCTCTTATTTTGATATGCGCATGAAAACTTGTAAAAGTAGCCTGTTCCTATTAATAGTTGACTGTGCTCACCAACTACCCGCCCCTCTCAGTGCCCATTCAATGATAATTAAAACGAAGCCATTTATCAGTAAATTTTTGATTGTTGGCACACAGTGCTATGAGACTTAATTGTACTGGTCTTCCCCTTTACCTACAAGTAGACTCACTTCTTGATTTGTTTGTGGGATAGATCTTCTGTTTAAAGTAAAAAAAGTAAAAGAAAAAATGCTGTGAAAACTGCCTTCTTCCTCAAATTGTTTTTTTTTTCTGTAAAGCCTCTAGTTGTTATTGCATACATAGAATATATTGATGTATATACCTGCTCCACCAATCACTTAGTGTTCCCCTTTGTTGTCAGTGTTTCGTACAAGAATGGGATCTCCAAAGAAAGATGCTACACCACACAGGTAAGAAAAAGTACACAAAGGTACTCCGTTCTTAAATGGATGAAGGAAGCACTGACTTATTTTAATAGTGTGTCAACACATAATCTATACAAGCTAAGTCTTATTCCTTCAGGTGGCTTGAATGCCTGGATAATCATTCATTTGCACTTTCTGCTATATACAAAATATGTATGATATCAAAATCCATGTTACAACAGGCTTTAGGAGAAACATTGGCATTTGTCCATCTAAGCATGAAAAGAATATGTGTCAATGAATATTAATTTATAATTGTTCTTTGTCATAATTAACTCTGAAGTCTTTTTTTTCTTTTCTGTCAGAACCAAAACACGTACTCCTGGTCGAGAACCTGACTCCCCACTCCCCCCGATCCATGAGCGGCTGGCGTACCTCAGACCCTCCAGAGAGCTGCTTGAGTTCTACAGAGCGAAGATTGCCCAGTTTGATGCAGAACATGAGGAGCTGCTTCAGATGTTGGAGAAGTACAGAGGAAACACAGAGGATCAGGTAGGACAGAGTACTGAGTCATATGTGGCATTATGTTTAAGGGGTGTATTTGCCTGTTGTAACACAACCTGTATCCGCCCTGTGTATCTTCCAGCATAAGCTACAGTGGGATGTGCGACAGCGTGAAGGAGAAATTGCGGAATTGCAAAATGCCCTGAGTGACATGCAAGTCTTCCTTTTCCAAGAGAGAGAACAATCACTGCGACTTTATGCAGAAAACGACAGACTTAAGATCAGGTGAATAGAAGTTATATGACTTTTTTTCAGTGCACAACTTTTAAAATTTAAGCATAAATAGCACAACTGTAATAATGACTATAGTCAAGTCTACTTTTTATTGAATTATTTGTTTACTGACTGGAAAACTTTGATGAAAAGAGGCCTTTGGTCAATTGAAATAAGCTACTGAGCTGTCTAATGAGTAGGGGTTGGACATTCTGTATGTTGTCTTTGATTGTATGTGACTCATGCGTCACCCCAAGTTGTTCACTTATGTACAAAAACTATCTGACCATCTTTTTGTAATTGTTCAGAGAGTTGGAGGACAGGAAGAAAATCCAGCACCTTCTTGCCTTTGTGGGTCCTGATGCTGGAGAGATCACATATTTCCACCGAGAGCCCCCTCACAGGGTACACGTCTTTCAGTGAAGATTTTTTTCTTGGGATTTTTTCTACGTATCCCTGATATATTTTCAGCTTCAAATGTTGCCTTTGTATTTGATCAGAACTGAAGATTGTGACCAAAGGGATGGGGTACATTTTATTTTGTTAAAACTAGAATTCAGTCTGATGAATTTATTCCAGGTCACTGTTGCTCAAAGGAATGCAGAGTCGAGATTGGAGGAAAGTCTGAGCCTCAGGCCGACGAAGTTAAGACCTGCTACAACCAGGAAAGGTTGGAAAACAACCTTAGAAACGCCCTTTTCATTCTGATATTCACTATATCAAGTATCACTGGAATTATGTCTGATAGAATAATGTTATTACAAGTTTATCATGAAGTCCACTTTTTTGCTTTGATTTCCCTTTTTATTAACAGAGGAGGGCAGAAGAATGAAATCGGCAGACAGGGCTAATGGTGAGAGCCTGGAACAATACAAAAGTGATAATCAAACATTATTGCTGCAGGTACGTGTAGATATTATAACTGTCTCAATTCTCCGAATTACATAAAGTTTAATTAATGTGCTGTCATCCCCAAGAACTACAATCTCCAGTATAAAAATGAACTGTTTGCGTTGCAGGAGAACAACATTTCTGGCTTTTATATTTTTTGACTCATTATTCCAGGTAGAAGCTCTGCAGGCTCAGCTGGAGGAACAAACCCGACTGGCCAAAGAGCAAGTGGAGTCTCTGCTGGAGGATCGACGGATCAAAACAGAGGAGGCCCAGGCGCAACAGCAGAGAGATAACGAGAGAATTACAGCTCTGAATGACAAGTGGGTCTGCTCAGTGAAGTTTGTAACAAGCTGTTTACCACCACTGTGCAATTGCAATGTTCAACATCTTTTTGATGTCGGTCTCTTGAAAAAGACTCTATTCCTTATTCTTTTAACTACTTTTTGAAGGAAAGGAATTGAACATGATTTTTTGGCCCGTCCTCATAATAAACTCTCCCTTCCTTAAATGTTTGTCTCCACAGGCTACAGAAAACCCAGAATTTGTTGCATGAGAGTACCAAAGATTTCTTACAGCTCAAGTTTGAAACGCGGGCTCATGAGAAGAGCTGGATGGTGGAGAAAGACCGGCTGCTGAGAGAGCTGGACACGTGCCACAATCGCCTGAGGAAGGGAGGGTCCGCTGTTGGTGCAGAGATGGGGCGAATGCAGCAGTTCAGTGGAACTTCAGCCCTTTTGCAACCCCGGCCTCAGCCTGAGTCACTGCAGACACACAAAGAACAGATGAAGGTAATATGTGTAAATAATTTTGTTTTTTTTTTAAGTTAAGAAAGGGAAGAAGTGTAAAACTTGTATTGACATTAAAGCTCATCGTACTGTTGAAAGTTTTTATGAACCACTTACATTATGTTTGACCAGGCACTGCAGGAGGATTTAAAGCAAGCCCACCGTCTTGCAGAGATGTACAGAGAGCAGTGTATTTCATTGGAGACAGAATTGTCTCAAATCAGAGAAGAAGGAGATGTGGGCAGAGAAATTTTTAAGGTACCGACCATCACATAAATAAAAGCCTTGTATTAACTGTTCTTATGTAATGTGCAACCCAAGTTTGTTGTTCCTGAGATTTTTAATGTCAATTATGTTTCTGCGTGCAGGAGCGTTCAGACAAAATTGCGAAGCGTCTCCAGCTGATGACTCAGCGGTATGAAGCCCTGGAGAAGAGGAGGGCCATGGAGGTGGAGGGTTTCAAGACAGACCTGAAGCACCTCAGGCAGAAATTCAAAGATGTTGAAAAACAGCTGCTCAAGGTGAAACGATCTCTGAAAAAAACACGAGGAACTACTTCCTCATTGTGCTAGATGTTGTTCATGTTTTATATTGATTTTTGTAAAAGTTCTTAATGTCAACACAAAAAGCCTGTTTCGAGGCTGTTGTTATTGTCTTAACAGTTTGTTTTGGTGTTTCTGTATCTGCAGGTTACTCTAAATGTAGGACCCAACCAGGATTTAGCCATTCTGCAGGAAGTCCGACAGACAAACACAAGGACAAAGAAGGTTCAAAGTGAGCTGATGGCTCTAAAGGCAAAGATCTATGGACTGGAAAATGAGCTCAGATTTAGCTGAGGAACAGACAAAATTGCCATGTCCTCCTGCAGTAGAGAATCTAAAGTTTTGTGAGGTTGGTAGTTTGATTCTTGTATGTCTGTGCTTCTTTGTTTATCACTGGTCTCAGAGGAAATATGTTTTTTACTTCTGACCAATAAAGATGTTTTTCTACATTTTAAAATCACTGTATACATGCAACAATATTCATAAATGGCTATGCCAGCAGGAATAAGAACAGGGGTTTTTCTCCCTGCAGATGTTTTGACTTGTCATCGGAAAAGTGCAGTTCTTACCCAGAACACTAAGAAAAACTCTAAATGAGTGTTACTGTTAGGGAAAGTTGAGATACCATACACGGTATCAGGCCCCCTTTCCATCAATATTTCTCTAATCAAAGACTTGCAGCCAAACCAATAAAAGCTAAAGTTTACCATGCTAAACATTTTTTAGACCGTCATAAATATGAGAAAACCTGCAGAATCATGAAATGCTGTATTTTAATCCTTCACAGTGAATCCCATACACTTCACCATCTTGAAAAGGAGTGAGGAATTTCAAACTGAATAAACATTTTCCTACTCAAATTCAGGTCAACACATTTCTCAGAGAAGTCAAATGAAAACGCAACCATTTAAACAGCCATTTTGTGTACAGGAAATCAAGTAAATGACTGTAAATTGGCCAATTAAAATAGAGAAATGTGTCTTAAATTTATCTGCTAATATTTTAAACAGCACATTTGAATGTACACATAAACAAAAACAATTAAAACATTGGAGATAAACTTTGTATTTATTTGCCTTTATTAATACGTTTTGTTTTAAAGCAATAAATCTAATAATACAAGACTGCATGAGCCAAGGAGCCACAGGCTTCATCCAATATTTAATGTAGAAGTATGACAAATACGTGCCACAAATGTCACTGAAGCTCTCAAATTGTCATGCTTCTCCCAGTGTATTTAATCTAAAATGTTTGCTTTTACCAGAATAGCTTTTACGTCATATATAATAACCCAGTAACTCTGAAATATTCCTCTTCATGTTATGGTTTATGACACTGTAACAAACTAGAAATAAGTTTCGGGGTTAATTTTTAGAACTGAAACTTTGTAGTTAATATGTAAATGTGTAAGGTGCGTTAGCTTTCATTTCTACGAAATAACAACTTTCCTTTTCCATGAGGTGCGTAATGTTGTCTCCGGAAGTCGTGTGCTCAGGTTTGTGCGTTTATGGTTTGCGCATGCCTACTAGCTGCCATTAGCGGCGGAGTGAATGGTCGCTGTGTGTGTACCCAGCATGAAGAGATATCGCAGAGTTGAGCATTGACTCCCACTTATTGAGAAATCATCATGACCCTTTTCTTTAGTCTTTGGAGTCGCTCGGTCGACAGTTACTGCTAGCTAAGCTAAAGCTAGCGCAGCTCTGTCTTTTTGTGCTTGTTGTTTACCACCGGCTTTGACAACCAAGTGCCCGGAGAAATGCAGAGAATAAGGTCATTGAAAACTGGCTGGCGACTGCTGAAGTCAAGCTGTGAGGGAGTCTCAAAACAAGTTAACATCCCGCTGGCAACCTCACGGAGTTATACTCATGTAAGTAGAATTTTCATTCAGTCTTATTTCAATGTAAGTAGTGTATCTATATAAAACAGCGACAGAAACCTATGTTCGTCTGTTGACAGTTGGCTTTTGGGTGTTCTGCTCATTTTGTCATTAAAAGTTCACAGCAGAGTCAAAACGCATTAATACCAAGCTTAAGCAAATCAACTCACACACAGTGGCACAATCTTGACCAATGATGGCACACAACACTTTAACAATTTCAGTTACTATGATTTATTACCAAGTTATTCATCTGCTCCAGCCACACCGGTTTGTACAGACCAGTCAGTTCACTGTGTTTTAGATGAGGAGATTATGTCAAGCCTGTTATACCACAGCAGGTTAATGAACAATCCCATGTTTTCACACTGCACATGACCCCTCCCTCTGGCCCAGTGCCCTCCTCAGGGCCCCAACTCCTTTGGGCTCCTCTTTGACATTGATGGGGTTCTGGTCCGTGGCAGGACACCGATCCCGGCAGCCAAACAGTGCTTCAGGAACCTGGTTGACAGCAACGGGAAATACAAGATGCCTGTGGTGTTTGTCACCAATGCTGGGAACTGCATGAGGCAGACCAAGGCTGAGCATCTGTCTCACCTTTTAGATGTGGAGGTAAACTGAAAACCTAACTCTTAAAGTCATATCAAATTTTTGGCAGCTTTCCTGTTTCCTTTAAGATAAACTTTTCTTTTGTACTGTGATTTTGTCTCAGGTATCTCCAGATCAGGTCATGCTGTCCCACAGCCCACTGCGTATGTTTACGCAGTTTCATAAAATGCGTGTGCTGGTGTCAGGACAGGGTCCTGTGGAGGAGGTGGCCCACAAGTATCCCATCTTAAATTTAGTGACTCCTGTTTCTTGACTCCCTTTGGGAGTGTTCATGTTCTGTTCAGTCTCTGCTTTGTTATCAGTATTCAACCTTTGAACTCTTGCTTCTCTTTTGCTGCCTGGCTGTCTCATCAACAGCTTTTTAAAGGATTCTTGCTCATTTGATTTTTTTCAGCTTGATAAGTAGAAGTTATTTCCTCATTTATTCAATATATTTGTGACTTGTTTTGGTGATTGAAGCATTTACTTTCAATTTACCTTGTTTTGTACCACAAACTCTGTTTCCTTTAACTTGCTAAACTCCAGTCTGGGCTTTCAGGATGTTGTTACGATAGACATGCTCAGAGAAGCATATCCACTTCTAGATGTTGTAGATCACAACAGACGGCCCAAAGACAGTGTAAGTAGCTTTCATATTAAAGCTCCAGTTTGTGATCTGTCATTGATGAGTTAGACATCTTACCATGTAGGTGAATTATGTTTTACAGATTCCTCCCACCAAAGGCTTACCGCCAATTGACGGTATGTTTATACTCTGAATTATTCCTGTCACTGTGGCAGAATTCCTAAGCAATATTGTGTTAATAATAAACTGTTGAATATATCTGTTGTATAAGTTTTGTCTCCATCTGTATCCTTTCACAGCTGTTATTTTATTCGGGGAGCCAATCAGATGGGAGACTAACCTCCAGCTGATAGTTGATGTGCTCTTGACTAATGGGAACCCTGACAACAACTGGAGCTCAGTGCGGTACCCCCACATCCCTGTTCTGGCCTGTAACATGGACTTGCTGTGGATGGCTGAAGCCAAGAACCCCAGGTAGAGTTTTGGTTAAAAGAAAACACATCGGAGAGGAAATACCTTTTTTTTTTTAATGTTTCAAAGAAATGTTGATGTCCCTCTGTTGTAGGTTTGGTCATGGCATGTTTTTGGTGTGCTTGGAGAGTCTCTACAAAAAGGTAACGGGTAATGACCTGAAGTATGAGGCTCTGATCGGTAAACCCAGTGTGGTGACCTATAACTACGCTGAGCTGCTGATCAAACAGCAGGCTGAGGCACTCGGCTGGACTACACCTGTAAAGAGACTCTACGCTATAGGGTGAGTGACTCACATTAGACACTAGATTTAAACATTCAACAGTGCTTTCCAAAGTTTTAACTTGAACTTTTCATATTTTGTTTTAAATTTAAATGAATTTGATTCCGGTTGTATGGTTTGTACCAATATTTATTTTCATAGTTTAAAAGCTTATCATGGAAAAAGAATGATCCGATGTGAAGGGGAAGTCATCACATTAACTTCAGCAAACAAATTTTGCTCTGGTTTTGTTTGCTATTCAAACATAAAGTCAGAATTTCCCGGTTGAACATCGTAAAATGTGACTTGTACTCGTGAAAGGCTTTGTATCCTTCACAAAAGGTTTTAATTTATCCTGAAACACTGTGCATGTCTTGCTTTGTTTTCACAGTGATAACCCCATGGCTGACATATACGGAGCAAACCTCTACAACCACTACCTCCAGGCTGCTCGTCGCACCAAGGCCCAGATGCAGGCTAAGGCCGGGGGAGCAGAAACTGTTGATGACACCCTGAAAATGACATCAACTGAACTTGGCGGAGCATCTGGTGCATATGGAGTGGAAGAAGACCTTCCTGAGGGGTGTAGCTCCATCTTGGTGTGCACAGGAGTTTACAGCAGAGACCAGGAGGAGCTGCCCTCAGATCCAACACAAACTGTCACTGAGCAGCACATCTTTCACGGCCACAGGGACTTTCGCTTTGACCCCACCCTCACACAGCCATCCTTTGTGGTCCAGGATGTAAAGGAGGCAGTGGAGCTCATTTTTGAGCAGGAGGGCTGGCCCCTGGATTAAAAAAGCTGTTTTTTCTTAAACTTAAATCTGTCTTGTCATGGCTCTAACAGGCCAGCACCAGCAATGCCAGTTGTATGAGTTTGTTTCTGACTATCACAGGGGAGAAGTGGCTGTTACTATGGCTAATATGAAGAGACTTTCTAATGTGCCATGGGAGGTAAAAGCAGCAAACTGCAGCTTTAACAGTAATATGAAGTTTAACACGTTTTAAGTCAGTTGAGCATGTGAATGTGTCACAAACTATAGCAGTGTCTTTCTTTTGTCTTCTCTTGCCTTTTTTGTCTTTTAACGCACAGTAAGAACCAAGTCTGTTCAGTTACGTGCATTTTTACTTCACTCTGTTTCAAACCTAGTCTGTAGATTTATAAGTAAGAGTGTAAAAAATATGACATACAGTTACACCTGAAGCAGACTTTCTTATTGATCCATATACCTCGTTTCTGGCACCCAGCAAATAGAGATCACAAAATAGGCCAGTTCATCTATTTGTTGTTACTGCTGTCACTTCAGCTTTTTGTGTTTTAAGTGAGTAAAAATGCATAACCACTATTGCTGACACTATGTGTTGCCTAGTTTAACTTGAGTACCTCTTCAGTCTGTATTGTCTTAACAAAATTTAGTCATTTTAAGTTTTCTTATGTGGAACTGACAAAATTTAACATCGTATTCAAGTTTTAGCAGAAATGAAATATGTGCTGTCTTTTCACTTTGGGTTTTAGCGGAGAAAACTTTTTAAATGGTGGATGTCATTATGTGGGAGATATTAAAAATGCAATAACAGTCCCTTTAGGAGTGTAAACTACAAAATGTGTTGTTTTGTTTTGTTTTGTTTTTTTTAATGGAAAGGTTAAAGGCTGCCCCAAACGGCAGATGCCAAATGTTTGTTCAAGTTGTGGAACTCTGTTATTGCTCAGTGAAAGCCTTTCTGTGTGAAAGATCATTAAAAAGGATGACAGGCACAAAATACGGCTTTTCAAGTGAAACACTTTGCATGAAGAGAAAAAAACATTGTTAAAAAACTTGTACCTGACTCTAATTATAGAAATATTAAAAGTAAAAATAATTTACAAACTAATATATAAACACACATTACCAGATATGTTTCTAAATCATACCTGTTTAAATATCTTTTCTTCCTCGACAGAATTTTGGGACACTTTTTTTAAACAAGTCAAAACTAAAATGCCCGTGTCTCACAAATATCAACACCCACATTTCTTATCTGAAAGCTCAGTGTCATTGATTGAGTGGGTGCTGTTATTCAACATGAACTGAGGTGAATCTTGAGAGAGCTCATCTGTGATGGTCATGCCGTTTCGAGCCAGCAGCTCTCGAGCCATTAGGATGAAGGCTGCCTCGATGTTCTGTGCTTCCTTGGCTGATGTTTCCAGGGCAGCCAGCACGCTGTTGTTTTCTGCCAGAGTACACGCGTCCTCAAACAACACCTGTCGCTGAGCGTGAAGGTCTGATTTGTTACCTGATGGACAAAAACAGGCAGGGTTGGAAATTAAAACTAGAGGGTACATCTGTATGTAAACATTGAAATCATACAGGTATCAGGATTAACAATCACAAAAGGTTTTTCACAAGTTTTCAAGCAATTTCTCTTGAAATTCTTGGATACCATGTTCTCTGGATATGATGCCTATCATTGTCTCTTTCTGCTTCTTAGGATCACTTCTCTTTCCAGATTTTCTTTTGTTTTTGTCTCAAAGTCCTCTGCACCACCATAGCCTTAAACTCTTCACCTTCACCTTCATTAGAAAATAAATTCTGGTTATTGTGTCTGATTGTGGATCCTAGAGATGTCAAACCAGGCAGAAAAGTCAAGGAAAGCAAGAGAAGATAAAATAGATACTCGACTAACATCTGTTATGGAAAATGCAAATGTGATTGTTACCTGTCCCTGATACAGCAGGCTGCCACATTTTTCTAAATTCCATGAAACAAACCTAGAGATGTACTTGAGTTTCACCACCTTATTTATCACTCAGTGAGGGTAAAGCTGTGTTTCTAGTGTTCCATGGTGACATGGTAAATTTTGAAATGAAATAAGACAGAACTCAGATGGAGTTCAAGTTGAAAGAGTTCACACAAAAAAACCTCCAGCAGTTACTATAGATCATAAAAACAACTAAGTTGCACACAGGATGCAACAGCTATTGCTTTTCTTTACAAAATAAAAATAATGTGCAGTGAGGGGCCACTAGATGGAAACTATTGTATTTTACTGCCAAACACAAGAACTCTTGGAATTTGTTTTTATTTTTTCATACCAATAAGGATCAGCACCACTCCTGCAGCTCCAAACTGCTCCACCTCCCTGATCCAGTGGGGAACAGACTCGAATGTGGGGCGCCTTGTGATGTCATAGGCTACCATGGCCCCATGTGCGCTGCGGTAGTAGCTCTGAGTTATAGTACGAAAGCGCTCCTGTCCAGCTGTGTCCCACACCTGCATCTGTGACAAGAACACAAAACACAAACATAGCCAGGTGAAGGTGATTTGTCTCACACATGATTAAAGTATAAAAAGGGATTGTTAACTGTAGAGCATTATACATAGGTACAGCTCCAGTGCATGATTTTATTAAGATATGGAAAATGTTCCACAATAATTAATGTTATAATTAAAATGTTATTTCACTAAAGATCTTACAACATATCAAAATCTGACATTTGTACGGAAAACAATTATGAATGAACCAATAGAGAGAATAAAGAAAACCTACCTTCACTTTCCTGCCATCAATGTCAAGTGTGCGAACAGTGAAGTCGACCCCGATGGTGTTCTGCTGCTTCTCTATGAATATGCCAGATTTGAAGCTTTGGACCACACAGGTCTTCCCCACATCTGAGTCCCCAACCAGGATGATTTTAAAGAGAAAGTCGAAGGAGTCCTCTGTCTCTGTGGGCTGCATGGTGAAGGGAGGAAAACACACACACCAACACACTTGAGGATGGAACTGCAAACCCAACCTCTGTCTCTATCCACAGACTGATGCATAAAACAGTTTCCTTCTGAGTTGTGTCACCAACAGCTCAGACTATTTACAGAAACAAAAGCCACAGACTTCTTAGAAAGAGGCACAAGTCAGGTTGTATGGCAGCTCCTGCTGTTCCGGGTGAATATGTGGGATTCACAGGTAAGGGTGTCCCAGCCAGTGATACACGCTTAAAATTAAAATTCTAAATCTCAAATTAAAATCCAGTTTTGAATCCAACCAGCTGCTCCCTCCCAGCTGAATCCACATGCTCCATGTAGAAAACAACAAGCAACAAAATTCTACATAAGCACAATTATCCCAAGGTAGAAGACTGAGATCCCCTCTTCACAAGACAAGTAAGATGGTCCACACAGTCAAAGTTGTCATGCTTCATCTTCTTCTTGTCCTGCTACCTGGTTAAAACTGACAAGTGAAGTCTGTGGCTCTGCCCTTTAGACTGTTGCTCTTTATGCCCTGTACACCTGTCCCACCCTTACTTTCATTCTTAAGGACACGCCTCCTACCTGTCTTTGTAGGTGTGATCTCCAACTGCCAGCCCACCTGCACCACTGCATATCTGGATATGGATTTAATGTTTGGGCCTGGTAATAAGACAAAGTACCTGAAGGAGGAAGAAAAGGAACTCAATACCCTTAAACATCAAAAGAAGTGGCTCTGTCATATATGTTCAAGTATGATAGAGCTAAGGGGTTTGCAAACTAAGAGGTATCTTTACTTGATTTACTTGCCTTCTGAAAGAATAAGTTCAGCCCTAAAATTTTAGAGTGAGAGGTTCACAGAAAGCCAAGTCATAGAGGCTGACTTAGAAAACAAGCTACAATCATTTTAATACATTGAAACAAATGCTTAAAAGGCACCTGCAGTTTCATCATTCCTGACAGAGTGTAAACACTTGAGGTCATTGTCTTAAAAGTTGTCCTTTGGACCCAAGAACAGTTTCTTTTTCTTTCTTACAGATCCAAAAGACCTGCCCTCCCTGTTAGCCCCCTCGCTGTCTCTTGTTAACTAGCACATTCCACAGCAGTCAACAACAGCAGGACCCAAAGAATAAGCAAGACCAAAAACATGACAGGAGAACTGAAAGGATTTAGTTAAAGAAAGGTTAAGCTAATATAAATGAAACTGAAATCATACTACCTTACGCTGCATTCATCGATTTCAGTGAGATTTTGACAGAGAATAAGCACACTGCTCTCATTCTGATTCAGTCTCTCTCTTCTTCTCCACCCCCTCACTTGTTTCTGTCGTCATCTCAGCCCACAGAACAAGGCACAGCTGGACACAGAACAATGTGTGAGTGTGAGGGACACTTGACCAAGCTGGGTCTATCTTTGGCCGTGACCACCAGCCACCTTCTTTCTGTTGTGTGGTTGTGTGTGGTTGATGCCTCATTAAACACAATAATGTAGGCTTTTGTTGACCACACTGAGCTGGCACAAACACGAGGGGAGGAGGATAAAAAGAGACACAATTCATCCTGATAGCAAACTGATCGATCCAGAAAAAAATACACAACAGGCCATGAATGCAATTGTTGTAGATATTTTATAAACTGACAAATATCAACATAAATCATTTACATTTCTTGGCCTAAACTTCATAATGCTAATGAACAAACAGAATTTGAGCCAGTGCCTTCTTACATGTTACATGAGCCACAAAAATAGCAAATCATATTAGGAATGGGGTAACATGTCTTTTAATCACATCTATTAGAGAACTGTGACACTTCTGTCATTCAGGAGCTCAGGGTGTGTGGTATGAATGTAACAAAATCATATTTGGGTTGTGTCCAAGCTGCCTTGCACATTGTTAGGCATTTGTCTGCTGGTCATCTCTTTTGCAGTAAATTTGCTGTACTTACAGGGTTTCTCAGTCTGAAAGGGGGGCAAGAACTTTGTTGATATTTATTTTGTTTTGAATTTTTCTTCTCAGATGTCTTTGCGAGGGAAGTTTCAGGAGGAGGAACATGGATCGGCTTCCAGGGGATTGGATTGCAAAAGCCAGGTGAAGGCAGGAATTTGTCGTAAGGACCTCCTAGAAATAAAACAAAAAAAAAGGTTAAAATCAAAAAATGAGGAAAGTCAATTCATTGAAAACAAAAAATAGTTTTACACAACTTGTAAATATATTCCTAAATGATTCCTAAATGATGACCCTAACCTGTTGTGCAGCAGGGTGATTTGGGTCTCGCTTTGCTTTTTTCATTGGCCTTTAACAGCCATTCTTGAAACTTCTCCTCTGCCCTCCTGCGACGCTCTCTCTCATGCTCCTCCTTCAGTGCAGCTTCCTCCTGCCAAGAATAAAAGATATACTTGTTTACCTCCACACAACTATCATACCACAAAACTGGATACATAGTTTTCATAACAACAGAATAACTTAATCAATCCAGATTACTTTTGCCTGCTTTTCCATTTCCTTTTTCTTTTGGTTCTTCTTCTGGAGCCACTCTTTGTATTTTTGCTGAGCTTTCTGTTCAATCTCCTTTTGTTTTTCTCGCTGACTTTGAATCTTCTCCTCGTCTTTACGCTGACTTAGGAAATGCTCATTCTTCTCCTGGAATTGCAAGACAAAAACAATTCAAAGAAGAATCAGCAGTAGAAAGTACTATGCTGCAGTGTTTCCCTATTATATTTGAATTATGTCCTTTGCTGGGTAGCAGTTGTCTACCTGTTCTCTTTTCATCTTCAGCCATTCATGGATTCGCTCTTCCATGAGAATTTTTTTTCGTTCCTGCTCCCTTTGTAGCTGTTCTTCCTTTTCATTCAGTAACCGCTCCTGGTTGAAAGAATACAGAGTATTCTACACAATCTCAGACATGATGAGGTAATGAACTTCAAATAAACACACAAAGGAGAAAAGGAAAGGTAGTATCACATTGCTGTTATTAAACTAATAACACGTCTTATGTGTTGCTTGCCTCTTCTGCCTTCTTCTCTGACTTGAGGCGTTCCTCTTTTGCTTTGTTTACCAGCCATGTTTCCCAAGCACTGAGAGTAGGTGAGGATACAGGCTCCATTGCTGCCTCCAACATTTGCTCTGAGGGTGTTCTTGGTAATTCACATCTAAATACGAAAAGATCCATGTTTAGACACAAGTCTTGAATAACTCACAGTTTTTCTATCTAAATCACATAATAGTACCGGACTGGTGAAGTGTTGGATCGGGAGTTGCTCTGTCTTGAGGAACTCTCCCGTGCAGGGCTGTGCTCCATTTCATCATCGCTTTCAAAACTGTCATGATAGATGGGAGACAGCAAAGAAAATGTGTCTTCGTCGTCGGTTAGGACGCCTTCGTCTAAGCCCTTAGATGCGTGGTAGTCTTTTGCCTCGTTGGATTTAACTGGAGTGGAGCTGAAACCATCGAAGGCAGAAGCAGGACAGTTCGGCATCTTCCTTTCAGACATTAGTAGCCGATGTCTGCACCAGGAAAAAAAAACAACAACAAATGAGTGTGTAGATTGTGCACTAGCTTTGTATAAATGTCTAGAAAAGCCGTACGCCTTTTGAATCGGGATAAAAATACGATAGATTAACTGATGTTTCACACTAATACCGTTAGCTTGTTGTACAGTTAGGCAAGTGGGGTCAAACGTTAGCACAAACCAGCTACTGATGTTAGCCACCTTAGCTTGCACTAACAAGCAACAGACCGAGAATTATAATAATTTAGAGTTTGCTACTCGAAGTTTTGTCAACACAGTTTCAAACTAACTAAAGTAACTCTGAATATGCAGTAACCCACCTCAGCGTGTAAACTTAAGAAAGTCCGAATGGCGCTGCCGAACTCTCACCAGTCGTGCAACTGATTTCCAGGCAACTTTTTTTTTCCCATAATACACCACGCCCCCAAGCTAAGAGGAACGCTGGCTCTGTAACCATGACGACGCTTGACACTACTGATCTTCTTCTTTGTGGTGTTTAACGGCGGTTGGCCAACACTACTGATCTTTACGGCATCTTTGTTAATCATATTTATCTGTCAAGTGTACTTAAAGTAAATCTTTACACAGTGATTTTTTTTCAGGTATGGAAGTATGTATCTTGATTTGTAACACATTCGATTTTCAGAGAGTGACACAGTGACACAGTAATAAAGAACAACCAAAATACAGTTATACATGTAACATATAGCCTAACGTGGCTTTCTGGTCAGGGGGTCAGGGGACTTTAGTATAATTCGTTTTTCTGTCAATACCAATGAAAAGAAAAGCGAAAACGGGGCCAGAAAAATAGTAAAAGTAATATATATATATATATATATATATATATATATATATATATATATATATATATATATATATATATATATATATATATATATATATATATATATATATATATATATATTCTCCATTTAAATGAATTATGATTCACCCCAGTAGGCCTGTATCTTATCTGAGTCAACACTGACCTATATTGATGTTTTAATCAGTTTTGCGATCATCAAATACCCCATTTAATACCGAATAAATCAGCACATCTTGTCAAAAATAACGATAGAAAAAACTAAAAATAAACTATAAATATTGGACTACACTGATTGGGCTCGAATTTTTTGCTGAATTGATGTCACTATGCAGACTTAAGTATCTGGTATACCACGGATGTTAATCCTGTTTATTTCACAAAGGTCATCTCTGAAAGAAGTATTAACGTTGAATTTGACACTGTAGTGTTAATTTCATGCTCATGAATCGCAGTAGTTTCGGGTACATTTTTGTTACATAGTTTATTATTCACGAATAGAAAATAAACATACAATGGCTATTATCTGTAAGTTAAATGCAGTAAGTGAGGGACTTTCGCTGGCATGTGCAGCATCTATGCTCTTCCAGCAGAGGTCGTACTTCACCACTACCTTTCTAGGATGTTCAAATGGTGCCTCCGTGTTTAGGTTGAAGGTCTAAGCTGTTTTCTGCATTCACGTCAGTTGTGATCAAGCAATATGTCGTTTGTCGAATAGGAGCTGCAATGTTTATCTCTATATTGTTTAATTGAAAATTTGACGTTTGAGTTGGTTGTATTATTGTAGTATTGTTAAAATAAGCTAGATTGTTAGCTATACATCCAATCACCTCGGTCAATTGATGAATGTACCCTATATGTCTGTATGTTTGGTTTACAGTTTTTAACACACGCATTTCAGTTTAAATACACCAGGAAACAGACTGATAAAACGTACCTTGGTCCTATGTCATTTTTTTTAAATAATAAGCCATTAAACAATAATCAAAAATTACAAAAGTCAGCATTCCCTTGCACACATTGTTCAAAATAACTTCATTCAAAAAAGTTTCTTGTTCAAAGTTTTTAACATTAATTTTAACATAGTTCCTTTAATGACACATTAACTTTTGTCTTTTTAATCAAAACATCTAAAAAGAGAGAGAGAGAGAAAGAAACAGTGTTTAATGTGTTTCAAAACAATTCTGCCATCTTTCTTTCACACCAAAACACCTGCTCCAACAGAAATGTGACGTCTCTTGTATAACATATTTAAAATAAGCTATGTTTAGTTTTTTCAAAGAAATATTCCGTCACTTCAGACCAGAAAGTAGAAGAATATGTACAATTGTGCAAAACTGTTATATATATTTCTTGAAGGTAGGCGACAAATATTTCACGAACGCGTTTATGTTCGTTTCGTCACTTCCAGTGAGTGTGTCACGTGACGTGGCAGAAGGTCTATGCTCCCAAGTAATTTACTGGAACTGGTTTGAAGAGTCGGACAAGAAATGTTACAAGAATTTGTTTCGGTATCTCAAATAAACGGAACAACAAACAAACAAAGAGAAAACATTTTATTAAAAAAAAAAAAATTTTTTTGGTTTCAGTGTTAGTCTCGCTTCATTAGTTCTAGATATTCTGGTTCACACTCCTCACCAGTGGGTGGCGGAAACGCGCCATTTAATTGTTTGCCGACCGACAAATGGAGCCCAAAACAGGTAAAGAAGGTTTGATTTATCTGACAGGCGAGTTAAGTCGGCTTCTGACAACGTGCTGCGTTTGGATTCATGTGGCAACAAGAGGTAAAGTGGATCTCACTCATTCTCCATCTGGCAAGCTTCACTCCTCTTGGTGACTGTTTGGGTTTGGAGTGTCAGCTTGCATTCGTCGGCAGAAACGGAGATCAAAAGCGGAGCCGCGGGAACCCGTCCGGACTTAACCTGGTAGCGCAACGACGGCGGCTGAGCAACCAACGCATCTAATAGTAGGTAACATTTACTTTGTTTTTGGTTTGTTGGAAAAGCAGTGCTTGTGAGGCTGGCTGAGCCCTGTGTTTTCCCGCGTGTTGCTGGTTGCCCCGTTGCGGTCTAAGAGGGCGCAAAGGGCGCGCTCTGCTTATTTGAAGCAATGTGTTTTAAATGTGCGTTTTCATTTATTCATTGCTGTGGATGTTGACTTTACTGGGATTGCTTCTGATTTTGCTTTGAATGTGATTTTTGTGTGTTTTCCTGCTTGTTGCTGGTTGCTGCAACAAGCAATAAGCTGTGTATGCGGCCTTAGCTGATGCGCGCTCTGCTTATTTGAAGCAATGTGTTTTAAATGTGCGTTTTCATTTATTCATTGCTGTGGATGTTGACTTTACTGGGATTGCTTCTGATTTTGCTTTGAATGTGATTTTTGTGTGTTTTCCTGCTTGTTGCAGGTTGCTGCAGCAAGCAATAAGCTGTGTATGCGGCCTTAGCTTATGCGCGCTCTGCTTATTTGAAGCAATGTGTTTTTAATGTGCGTTTTCATTTATTCATTGCTGTGGATGTTGACTTTACTGGGATTGCTTCTGATTTTGCTTTGAATGTGATTTTTGTGTGTTTTCCTGCTTGTTGCTGGTTGCTGCAACAAGCAATAAGCTGTGTATGCGGCCTTAGCTTATGCGCGCTCTGCTTATTTGAAGCAATGTGTTTTTAATGTGCGTTTTCATTTATTCATTGCTGTGGATGTTGATTTTGCTGGGATTGCTTCTGATTTTGCTTTGAATGTGAATTTTGTGTGTTTTCCTGCTTGTTGCTGGTTGCTGCAACAAGCAATAAGCTATGTATGCGGCCTTGTAGGCTGACGCGCGCTCTGCTTATTTGAAGCAATGTGTTTTTAATGTGCGTTTTCATTTATTCATTGCTGTGGATGTTGATTTTGCTGGGATTGCTTCTGATTTTGCTTTGAATGTGAATTTTGTGTGTTTTCCTGCTTGTTGCTGGTTGCTGCAACAAGCAATAAGCTATGTATGCGGCCTTGTAGGCTGACGCGCTCTCCACTTATTTGAAGCAATGCGTTTTTAATGTGTGTTTTCATTTATTTGTTGCTGTGGATGTTGATTTTGCTGGGATTGCTTCTGACTTTGCTTTGAATGTGGATTTTGTATGGTTTTCCTGCGTGTTGCTGGCTGCTGCGCTGCGTTGTTTGGAGCTGTATTTGCGGCCTTGTAGGTTGACGCGCGCTCTGCTTATTTGAAACAATGCGTGTATAATGTACGTTTTCATTCATTCATTGCTGACGGTGTTGATTTTGATGGTATTACTTTTGATTTTGCTTTGTATTTGCCTGTACTGTAATGGCTTTGGATTTTTCTCTGATGGTAATTTATTTGTGTGTAAAAAATGAATAAATAAAATTCAAGGGGAAAGTTGGAAACGGGAAAAGGACTGTTATTTCTGCGGAAAAAACGACCGGCATTTCTACGGGAAAATGACTGCAAGGGGGATCTGGATAAAGTGAAGATCCAGATATCATCTTTCAAAGGGCTTATGAAAGATGATGCGTATCTTCCAGAAGTGAAATCACATTTTAATATATTGTCAACGCCTGGGCCTGCTCTATCATATGGACAGTATGTGCCCATGTGATATAGCCCTTGAGCATGCAAGGGCCCTCTGCGATGGGAGTAGCCAGAAAAAATGTGTATTTCCTTCCTATCAGATGGCTAAAAAGTGACTGCAATGCATTTTGTGTATTTAAATATGTTTGTCATGAAAAATCTGTCATAAAATTGTACATTTTACCTGATTCACTATCAGGTCAGATGTGTGAAAGTGTGTTGGGTTAAAAGAGGGCGTTGCTGAAGCATAACTGTGATCAGCGACAGGGTTCAAAATAAAAGTATCGGAAAAATTGTGGGAAAATGCGACAGAAAATGCAGGACATTCAGAAGCTCAGCAGAGCGACAAAGGGAAAGAATAAAAGAAAAAGATGAGAAAGACGCAGCAGTGATAAAAGAAAATGTCCTGCTTATGAACAGCTTCAAAAAAGCCAAACAAAACCAAAGTGAAGAGACAGAGGATGAGCAGCTACCTAACAATGGCCTGAATGCTGCAACCGCTGGATGCAGCTATGCACAGCTACAGAAAGCTAACAAAAACGTTAGCCCGGAATCTACAGCAACAAAATCAGGAAAATTAACAGAAACAGAGAAAGATGGAGTTGACGAGGATGACCAAGCAGTGGAAAGTAATACATCTTCAAGCTCACTTGGATATGACAGGTGCAAATCATATAGCCCGCATCCTGGAGGATGAAAGAGGCTGGCAAGACATGTTCCTTTACTAATGAGGCGCTGACCAGGCACCTTCACAATGAAGAAATGTTACCACTGGACTGGATCCGTGTTTTACTTTGCCTGTAAAATATTTTCTACATGCAACAACACATTTATCACTGGATATTGTGACTGGAAACACTCCAAGGAGGATGATTGAACATGAGATGAGTGGTGAATACAGACAATGCATGCCTGCATTAATACACTAAACTGACAAACTGGGCACTATGGATGCATCTCTTTAGAGACAAATCGAAATAGGATTCATTGAGGACATTCACTTATGGCTAACACAGCTTGATAAAGCCACCAGCAGGTCTTAAGCTCTACACCATGAGGACTAGGATTTATTACTGCCATGTGACAGCATATCAAACCACATCAGCAATAAGAATGGATCAAGGTCTTATATTTCAGCAACACTGTCTGCACAAGTTAAAGCTGTGGCTGAAATGGCTTCACTGATCGCTTGTCAATCATGCACTTGAGGAACAGGAGGAGCTGCTGAAAAAGGAAAGAATGGTTTCACTTGAAGCATGCATGGCTGCATTTATGGTGAAGGAGACCATTTAAGAGCTTCTGGATCTGGATTAATGAGCAGAACTTCTCTGCAATCTAATGGCATGATGTACTGACTTGAAACACTGAGAAGAAGGATGATGGAACATGGGATGAGTGATGAGCTCAGACAATGCATGCTTGCATCAATACACCGGGGCACTTGGCACTGTGGATGTGTTTCTTGGGAGAAAAAACACAATAGGATTCATGGAGGATGTTCAGTTATGGCTTACACGGCCCTATAAAGCCACCAGCTGGACCTGATCTCCACACAAGAAGACAATGATGGATGGATGGATGATGAAGTTTTGCAAACTCTCTCAGTGGTTATTTCATGGGGATACTGGAGCTACTTTTCAATGAACGTTTTCAGGACTGTGTGTTCATGGTGAAAGAGAACATTTTAAGAGCTTCTGAATTAATAAGAACATCTTCTCTGTGATCTAATGGCATGGAGTTCTGACTGAAACACTGAGAGAAGGATGATGGAACATGTGATGAGCTCAGACAATGCATGTTTGCATTAATACACTGTTCTAAAAACCTGGGCACAGAGGATGCGTTTCTTGGTTAAAAAATCACAGCAGGACCCAGGATACCTGGGGACTGTGGATGCATCTCTATGGAGACAAATCACAATACAAGGTAGGTACTCAAAAGCTTGACACATGTTTTTATCAGGTTCTTAAGAGAAACAGGGGTTTCTTTCAGGTGGGATGATGGAGTTTTACAATCCCTTCACAACGAATATTACTGGAGCTGATTGGGATACATGTATTAAGGCCTCATGGAAAACTTCGACCACGCAACAATGTCTGGACAAGTTAAAGCTGTGGCTGAAATTGCTTCACTAATTGCCAGTCATTAATGCACTTGAGGAAACAGCAGGAGCAGCTGAAAAAGTAAAGAAACATTGGACTTAAAACAGACATGGCTGCATCCATGAGGAAGGTGAACATTTTATGAGCTTCTGGATCTGGATTAATGAGCACATCTTCTCTGGATCTAATGACATGGAACATGGACTGGAAAGACTCAGAAAAGAGGATGATGGAACATGGGATGAGTAGTGAGAACAAAGAGTGCATGCTTGCATTAACAAACCACCCTGAAAACCTTGGCACTCTGGATGTGTTTCTTTGGAGATGAATCGAAGCAGATTCATGGAGGATGTTTAATTATGGCTTACAGCTTAAAAAAGCATCAGCTGGACCCGATCTCTACACCAAGAAGACTGGGATGCAGTATTGCCCTGTGACAACATATCAAACCCTGGCAGCAATAAGAATGGATCAATATAATTCAGCTGTGGCTGAAATGGCTTCACTGAATGCTCATCAATCATGCACTTGAGGAACCTGAGGAGCAGCTATGAAAAAACAAAAGAACAGTTTGACTTGAAGCAGACATGGCTGCATTCATGGGAAAGGTGACCAATAAGGAGCTTCTGGATCTGGATTAATGAGCAGAACTTCTCTGGATCTGATGGCATAAGGAAGCACTCTGAGAGAAGGATGATGGAACACGAGTGCTGAGCACAGACATTGCTTACTTGCATTGACACACCTCACTAAAAACCTGGGGACTGTGGATGCATCTCTTGGGAGACAAATCACAATACAGGGTATGTCCTGGATAAATGGAGACATGTGGTTGTTGTCGTCAGGTTCTTTATTGAAAGGGGGTTTCCTTTCAGTATGGATGATGAAGTTTTGCAGTCTCTCTCAGTGGTCATTTCATGGGGATACTGGAGCTAATTTTCCATGAATGTTTTCAGAAGTTTGTGTTCATGGCGAAAGAGATTATTTTAAATGCTTCTGGATTAATGAGAACATCTTCTCTGTGATTTGATGACATGGAGTACTGACTGGAAACACTGAGAGAAGGATGATGGAGCATGAGATGTGTGGTGAGCTCAGACAATGCATGTTTGCATTAATACACTGTTCTAAAAACCTGGGCACAGAGGATGCATTTCTTGGATGACAAATCACAGCAGGTCTCATGGAGGATGTTCAATTGAGCCTTCATTAAGGCTTCATCAAAACCAAGTCCTAATGCAACATTGTCTTCACAATTTAAAGCTGGGACTGAAATGGCTTCACTGGTTGCTCGTCATTTTGCACCTGAGAAACAGGAGGAGCTGCTATGATAAAGAAAAGAACAGTTTGACCTGAAGCAGACATGGCTGCATTTATGGTGGAGAAGACCATTCAAGAGCTTCTGGATTTGGATTAATGAGCACATCTTCTCTGTGATCTGATGGCATGCAGAACTTACTGGAAACACTGAAAGAAGGATGATGGAACATGAGATGGATGGTCAGCACAGACAATGCATGTTTGCATTAACACACCTCATTAATACCTGGGGACTGTGGATGCATCTCTATGGAGACAAATCACAATACAAGGTAGGTTTCTCAAAAGCTTGAGACATGTTTTTATCAGGTTCTTAAGTTGAAACAGGGTTTTCTTTCAGGTGGGATGATGGAGTTTTACAATCCCTTAACAATGGATATTACTGGAGCTGATTGGGATACATGTATTAAGGCCTCATGGAAAACTTCGACCACGCAACAATGTCTGGACAAGTTAAAGCTGTGGCTGAAATGGCTTAGCTCATTGCCAGTCATTAATGCACTTGAGGAAACAGCAGGAGCAGCTGAAAAAGTAAAGAAACATTTGGACTTAAAACAGACATGGCTGCATCCATGAGGAAGGTGACCATTTTATGAGCTTCTGGATCTGGATAAATGAGCTCATCTTCTCTGGAATAATGGTATGGAACATTGACTGGAAAGTCTAAGAAAAAACGATGATGGTACATGGGATGTGTGGGGAGAACAAAGAGTTCATTCTTGCATTAACAAACCACCTTGAAAACCTTGGCACTCTGGATGTGTTTCTCAGGAGACAAATCAAAGCAGATTCATGGAGGATGTTAAATTATGGCTTACAGCTTAAAAAAGCATCAGCTGGACCCAATCTCTACACCAAGAAGACTGGGATGCAGTATTGCCCTGTGACAACATATCAAACCCTGGCAGCAATAAGAATGGATCAAAATCTTCTTAACATGGTCTGCACATGTTAAAGCTGTGGCTTAAAGGGCTTCATTGATAGCTCATCAATCATGCACTTGAGGAACCTGAGGAGCAGCTATGAAAAAAATGAAAGAAAAGTTTGACTTAAAGCAGACATGGCTGCATTCATGAGAAAGGTGACCATTAAGGAGTTACAAGATCAGGATTAATGAGCAGAACTTCTCTGGATCTGATGGCATAAGGATCACACTGAGAGAAGGATGATGGAACATGAGTGCTGAGCACAGACATTGCTCGCTTGCATTAACACACCTCAATAAAAACCTGGGGACTGTGGATGCATCTCTTGGGAGACAAATCACAGTACAAGGTATGTCCTGGATAAATGGAGACATGTGGTGATTGTCGTCAGGTTCTTTATTAAACAGGGGTTTCCTTTCAGTATGGATGATGAAGTTTTGCAATCTCTCTCAGTGGTTATTTCATGGGGATACTGGAGCTAATTTTCAATGAATGTTTTCAGAAGTTTGTGTTCATGGTGAAAGTGATTATTTTAAATGCTTCTGGATTAATAAGAACATCTTCTCTGTGATTTGATGACATGGAGTACTGACTGGAAACACTGAGAGAAGGATGATGGAACATGAGATCAGTGGTTAACTCAGACAATGCATGTTTGCATTAATACACTGTTCTAAAAACCTGGGCACAGAGGATGCATTTCTTGGATGACAAATCACAGCAGGTCTCATGGAGGATGTTCAATTGAGCCTTCATTAAGGCTTCATCAAAACCAAGTCCTAATGCAACATTGTCTTCACAATTTAAAGCTGGGACTGAAATGGCTTCACTGGTTGCTCGTCATTTTGCACCTGAGAAACAGGAGGAGCTGCTATGATAAAGAAAAGAACAGTTTGACCTGAAGCAGACATGGCTGCATTTATGGTGGAGAAGACCATTCAAGAGCCTTTGGATCTGGATTAATGAGCACATCTTCTCTGTGATCTGATGGCATGCAGAACTTACTGGAAACACTGGAAGAAGGATGATGGAACATGAGATGGATGGTGAGCACAGACAATGCATGTTTGCATTAACACACCTCATTTATACCTGGGGACTGTGGATGCATCTCTATGGAGACAAATCACAATACAAGGTAGGTTTCTCAAAAGCTTGAGACATGTTTTTATCAGGTTCTTAAGTTGAAACAGGGTTTTCTTTCAGGTGGGATGATGGAGTTTTACAATCCCTTCACAACGAATATTACTGGAGCTGATTGGGATACATGTATTAAGGCCTCATGGAAAGCTTCGACTACGCTACAATGTCTGGACAAGTTAAAGCTGTGGCTGAAATTGCTTCACTAATTGCCAGTCATAAATGCACTTGAGGAAACAGCAGGAGCAGCTGAAAAAGTAAAGAAACATTTGGACTTAAAACAGACATGGCTGCATCCATGAGGAAGGTGACCATTTTATGAGCTTCTGGATCTGGATTAATGAGCACATCTTCTCTGGATCTAATGGCATGGAACATGGACTGGAAAGACTCAGAAAAGAGGATGATGGAACATGGGATGAGTAGTGAGAACAAAGAGTGCATGCTTGCATTAACAAACCACCCTGAAAACCTTGGCACTCTGGATGTGTTTCTTTGGAGATGAATCGAAGCAGATTCATGGAGGATGTTTAATTTTGGCTTACAGCTTAAAAAAGCATCAGCTGGACCCGATCTCTACACCAAGAAGACTGGGATGCAATACTGCCCTGTGACAACATATCAAACTCTGGCAGCAATAAGAATGGATCAATATAATTCAGCTGTGGCTGAAATGGCTTCACCGAATGCTCATCAATCATGCACTTGAGGAACCTGAGGAGCAGCTATGAAAAAAATGAAAGAAAAGTTTGACTTATAGCAGACATAGCTGCATTCATGGGAAAGGTGACCATTAAGGAGCTACAAGATCAGGATTAATGAGCAGAACTTCTCTGGATCTGATGGCATAAGGAAGCACACTGAGAGAAGGATGATGGAACATGAGTGCTGAGCACGGACATTGCTTACTTGCATTGACACACCTCAATAAAAACCTTGGGACTGTGGATGAATCTCTTGGGAGACAAATCACAATACAGGGTATGTTCTGGATAAATGGAGATGTGGTTGTTGTCGTCAGGTTCTTTATTGAAGGGAGATTTCCTTTCAGTATGGATGATGAAGTTTTGCAATCTCTCTCAGTGGTTATTTCATGGGGATACTGGAGCTAATTTTCAATGAACGTTTTCAGAAGTTTGTGTTCATGGTGAAAGAGAACATTTTAAGAGCTTTTGGATTAATAAGAACATCTTCTCTGTGATTTGATGACATGGAGTACTGACTGGAAACACTGAGAGAAGGATGATGGAACATGAGATCAGTGGTTAACTCAGACAATGCATGTTTGCATTAATACACTGTTCTAAAAACCTGGGCACAGAGGATGCATTTCTTGGGTGACAAATCACAGCAGGACTCATGGAGGATGTTCAATTGAGCCTTCATTAAGGCTCCATCAAAACCAAATACTGATGCAACATTGTCTACTTCAATTTAAAGCTGGGACTGAAATGGCTTCACTGATTGCTCGTCATTTTGCACCTGAGAAACAGGAGGAGCAGCTATGATAAAGAAAAGAACAGTTTGACTTGAAGCAGACATGGCTGCATTTATGGTGGAGAAGACCATTCAAGAGCCTTTGGATCTGGATTAATGAGCACATCTTCTCTGGATCTAATGGCATGCAGTACTGACTGGAAACACTGAAAGAAGGATGATGGAACATGAGATGGATGGTCAGCACAGACAATGCATGTTTGCATTTAACACACCTCATTAATACCTTGGGACTGTGGATGCATCTCTATGGAGACAAATCACAAAACAAGGTAGGTACTCAAAAGCTTGAGACATGTTTTTATCATGTTCTTAAGTGAAACAGGGTTTTCTTTCATGTGGGATGATGAAGTTTTACAATCCCTTCACAATGGATATTACTGGAGCTGATTGGGATACATGTATTAAGGCCTCATTGAAATTGGATACTTTGACTACGCTACAATGTCTGTTAAAGCTGTGGCTGAAATGGCTTAGCTGATTGCCAGTCATTAATGCACTTGAGGAAACAGCAGGAGCAGCTGAAAAAGTAAAGAAACATTTGGACTTAAAACAGACATGGCTGCATCCATGAGGAAGGTGAACATTTTATGAGCTTCTGGATCTGGATTAATGAGCAGAACTTCTCTGGATCTAATGACATGGAACATGGACTGGAAAGACTCAGAAAAAAGGATGATGGAACATGGGGTGAGTGGTGAGAACAAAGATTGAATGCTGCATTAACACACCTCCCTGAAAACCTTGGCACTCTGGATGTGTTTCTTGGGAGACAAATCAAAGCAGATTCATGAAGGATGTTTAATTATGGCTTACAGCTTAAAAAAGCATCAGCTGGACCTGATCGCTACACCAAGAAGACTGGGATGCAATACTGCTCTGTGACAACATATCAAACCACAGCAGCAATAAGAATGGATCAAAATCTTAATCCACTGATTTCTTGTCAATCATGCACTTGAGGAAAAGGAGAAGCTGCTGTGAAAAAGGACAGAATGGATTGACTTGAAGCAGACATGACTGTATGATGGAGAAGGAGACCACTTTAAGAGTTTCTGTATCTGGATTAATGAGCACATTTTCTCTGTGATTTGATGGCATGGAGTACTGACTGAATCACTGAGAGAAGGATGATGGAACATGAGATGAGTGATGAGCTCAGACAATGCATGTTTGCATAAATACACTGTACTAAGAACTTAAGCACTAAGGATGCGTCTCTTTAGAGCTAAACAAAATGGGATCCATGGAGGATGTTCAATTGAGCCTTCATTAAGGCTTCATCAAAACTATATACTGATACAACATTGTCTACACAATTTAAAGCTGTGGCTGAAATGGCTTTGCTGATATCGCTCATCAATCATGCACATGAGGAACAGCAGGAACAGCTATGAGAAAGAGAAAATGGTTTCACTTGAAGCACACATGGCTGCATTCATGGAAAAGGTGACCACTAAGAGCTTCAGGATCTGGATTGATGAGCAGATCTTTTCTTCAATCTGATGGCATGGATTACTGACTGGATACACTGAGAGAAGGATGATTGAACATGAGACAAGTGGTGAGCACAGACGATGCATGCTTGCATTAGTAGACTGTACTAAAAACATGGGAACTGTGGATGCATCCCTTAGGAGACAAATCACAATACAAGGTAGGTACTCGAAAGATGCAGACATGTTAATTTCAGGTTCTTGAGTGTAAGAGGGTTTCTTTTCAGGTCAGTTGATGAAGTTTTACAATCCCCTTACAATGGAAATGACATGGAGATACTGGAGCTGATTGGGATACAGATATTTAGGCTTCATCATAATCAAATACTTCAGCAACATTGTCTGCATTAGTTAAAGCTTTGGCTGAAAAGGCTTCACTGATTGCTTGTCAATCATGCACTGGAGAAACAGGAGGAGCAGCTGTGAAAAAGGAAAGAATGGTTTTGTAAAGGAGACCATTTAAGACCTGGATCTGGATCAATGAGCTATATCTTATCTGTTCTTTTATGGCATGGAGTACTGACTGGAAAGTCTCCGAAAACATAGGATGATGGAACATGAGATGTGTGATGGGCTCAGACAATGTGTGTTTACATAAATATACTTTAATAAAAACCTGGGCACTGAGGATGGATCTCTTGGGAGACTCTGAAACAGGAGGAGCAGCTAGAAAAAAGGAAGAACTGTTTCGACCTGAAGCAGACATGGCTGCATTTATAGTAAAGGAGACCATTTTATGAGCTTCTGGATCTGGATTAATGAGCAGATCTTGTCTGCCATCTGGTAGTATGGAGTACTAACTGAGAACACTAAGAGAAAAATGGAACATGTGATGAGTGATGAGCTCAGACTATGCATATTAGCAAAAATACACTGTTCTTAAAACCTGTGCACTGTGGATGTGTCTCTTGTGAGACAAATCAAAGAAGGACTCATGGAGGATGTTAAATTGGCTTCATCATAATTAAATACTTATTTAATACTGTCTGCACAAGTTAAAGCTGTGGAGAAATGGCCTTACTGATATTGCTTGTCAATTATGCACTTGAAGAACAGGAGGAGCAGCTATGAAAAAGAAAAAGACAGTTAGACTTGAAGTAGACATGGTTGCTTTCATGGAAAAGGAGACCATTTCAAGAGCTTCTGAATCTGGATTAATCAGCACATCTTTTCTGCGATCTGATGGCATGGAGTACTGACTGGAAACACTGAAAGAAGGATGATGGAACATGAGATGGATGGTCAGCACAGACAATGCATGTTTGCATTAACACACCTCATTTATACCTGGGGACTGTGGATGCATCTCTATGGAGACAAATCACAATACAAGGTAGGTACTCAAAAGCTTGAGACATGTTTTTATCAGGTTCTTAATGTTAAAAATACGGTTTTCTTTCATGTGGGATGATGAAGTTTTACAATCCCTTCACAATGGACATAACTGGAGCTGATTGGGATACATGTATAAAGGCTTCATCGTAATCAAATACTTTGACACACAGCAATGTCTGCACAAGTTAAAGCTGTGGCTGAAATGGCTTCATTAATTGCCAATCATTAATGCACTTGAGGAAACAGCAGGAGCAGCTGAAAAAGGAAAAAAAACATTTGGACTTAAAACAGACATGGCTGCACCCATGAGGAAGGTGACCATTTTATGAGCTTCTGGATCTGGATTAATGAGCAGAACTTCTCTGGATCTAATGGCATGGAACATTGACTGGAAAGACTCAGAAAAAAGGATGATGGAACATGGGGTGAGTGGTGATAACAAAGATTGCATGCTTGCATTAACACACCTCCCTGAAAACCTTGGCACTCTGGATGTGTTTCTTGGGAGAGGAATCAAAGCTGATTCATGGAGGATGTTTAATTTGGCTTACAGCTTAAAAAAGCATCAGCTGGACCTGATCTTCACACCAAGAAGACTGGGATGCAAGACTGCCCTGTGACAACATATCAAACCACAGCAGCAATAAGAATGGATCAAAATCTTCTTAACATTGTCTGCACATGTTAAAGCTATGGCTTAAAGGGCTTCATTGATAGCTCATCAATCATGCACTTGAGGAATCGGAGGAGCAGCTATGAAAAAAACGAAAGAAAAGTTTGACTTGTAGCAGACATGGCTGCATTTATGGGAAAGGTGACCATTAAGGAGTTACAAGATCAGGATTAATGAGCAGAACTTCTCTGGATCTGATGGCATAAGGAAGCACTCTGAGAGAAGGATGATGGAACACGAGTGCTGAGCACAGACATTGCTTACTTGCATTGACGCACCTCACTAAAAACCTGGGGACTGTGGATGAATCTCTTGGGAGACAAATCACAGTACAAGGTATGTCCTGGATAAATGGAGACATGTGGTGATTGTCGTCAGGTTCTTTATTAAACAGGGGTTTCCTTTCAGTATGGATGATGAAGTTTTGCAGTCCCTCTCAGTGGTTATTACATGGGGATACTGGAGCTAATTTTCAATGAATGTTTTCAGAAGTGTGTGTTCATGGCGAAGGAGATTATTTTAAATGCTTCTGGATTAATGAGAACATCTTCTCTGTGATTTGATGGCATGGAGTACTGACTGGAAACACTGAGAGAAGGATGATGGAGCATGTGATGAGTGGTGAGCTCAGACAATGCATGTTTGCATTAACACACTGTTCTAAAAACCTGGGCACAGAGGATGCATTTCATGGGTAACAAATCACAGCAGGACTCATGGAGGATGTTCAATTGAGGCTTCATTAAGGCTTCATCAAAACCAAGTCCTAATGCAATATTGTCTACACAATTTAAAGCTGGGACTGAAATAGCTTCACTAATTGCTCTTCATTTTGCACCTGAGAAACAGGAGGAGCAGCTCTAAAAAAGAAAAGAAGAGTTTGACTTGAAGCAGACATGGCTGCAATTATGGTGGAGAAGACCATTCAAGAGCTTCTGGATTTGGATTAATGAGCACATCTTCTCTGGATCTAATGGCATGCAGTACTGACTGGAAACACTGAAAGAAGGATGATGGAACATGAGATGGATGGTGAGCACAGACAATGCATGTTTGCATCAATACACCTCACTAAAAACATGGGAACTGTGGATGCATCTCTATGGAGACAAATCACAATACAAGGTAGGTTACTCAAAAGCTTGAGACATGTTTTTATCAGGTTCTTAAGTTGAAATATGGTTTTCTTTCTGGTGGGATGATATAGTATTACAATCCCCTTCACAATGGAAATTACATGGAGATACTGGAGCTGATTGGGATACAGGTATGAAGGCTTCATCATAATCAAATACTTCAGCAACGTTGTCTGCATTAGTTAAAGCTGTGGCTGAAAAGGCTTCACTGATTGCTCGTCAATCATGCACTGGAGAAACAGGAGGAGCAGCTGTGAAAAAGGAAAGACTGGTTTTGTAAAGGAGACCATTTAAGACCTTCTGGATCTGGATCAATGAGCAAATCTTATCTGTTCTTTTATGGCATGGAGTACTGACTGGAAAGACTCCAAAAACATAGGATGATGGAACATGAGATGTGTGATGGGCTCAGACAATGTGTGTTTACATAAATATACTTCAATAAAAACCTGGGCACTGAGGATGGATCTCTTGGGAGACTCTGGAACAGGAGGAGCAGCTAGAAAAAAGGGAAGAACTGTTTCAGCCTGAAGCGGACATGGCTGCATTTATAGCAAAGGAGACCATTTCATGAGCTTCTGGATCTGGATTAATGAGCAGATCTTGTCTGCCATCTGGTAGTATGGAGTACTAACTGAGGACACTAAGAGAATAATGGAGCATGTGATGAGTGATGAGCTCAGACTATGCATATTAGCAAAAATATGCTGTTCTTAAAACCTGTGCACTGTGGATGTGTCTCTTGTGAGACAAATCAAAGAAGGACTCATGGAGGATGTTAAATGGCTTCATTAAGGCTTCATCATAATTACTTATTTAATACTGTCTGCGAAAGTTAAAGCTGTGGAAGAAATGGCCTTACTGATATTGCTTGTCAATCATGCACTTGAGGAACAGGAAGAGCATGAAAAAGGAAAAAACAGTTTGACTTGAAGTAGACATGGCTGCATTGATGGAGAAGGAGACCATTTCAAGAGCTTCTGGATTAATGAGCACATCTTTCCTGCGATCTAATGGCATGGAGTACTGACTGGATACACTGAGAGAAGGATGATGGAACATGAGACAAGTGATGTGCACAGACGATGCATGCCTTCATTCATACTCTGTACTCAAAATCTGGGCACTGAAGATTAATTTATTGGGAGAAAAATCAAAGTTTGATTCATGGAGAATGTTCAGTAATGGTTAACACAGCCTGATTAAGCCACCAGCAGGCCCTCATCTCTGCACCAAGAAGACCAAGTTGCAGTACTGCTCTGCGACAACATATCAAACCACAGCAGCAATAAGAATGGATCAAATTCATAGATGTAAGCAACATTGTCTTCACGAGATAAAGCTGTGGCTGAAGTGGCTTCACTGATTCCTCATCGAACATGCACTTGAGAGAAAGGAGGAACAGCTGTAAAAATGGAAGGAACCATTTCCAGTTGACGCAGAGATGGCTCATTGATGGTGAAGAAGACCATATAAGACTTCTGGATCTGGAATAATGAGCATATCTTCGCTGCAATCGAATAGCATGGAGTACTGACTGGAAACACTCTGAAAGAAAGATGATGGAACATGTGATGAGTGGTGAGCTCAGACAATGCATGTCTGCAGTAACACTTCACTGAAAACCTGGGGACTGTGGATGAATCTCTTTGGAGACAAATCAAAGTACAAGGTAGGTACTGGAAATGTAGTTGCTGTCATCAGGTTCTTAAGTGAAAA
This sequence comes from Halichoeres trimaculatus, assembly GCF_033239565.1. Taxonomy (NCBI): domain Eukaryota; kingdom Metazoa; phylum Chordata; class Actinopteri; order Labriformes; family Labridae; genus Halichoeres; species Halichoeres trimaculatus. The sequence goes on along the minus strand of NW_027437187.1, from coordinate 14,818,910 downwards.
GGGACTCCCTCTCAGGTGGGAGTATAAAGTTTTGCAATCTTCAACAATCGTTAATACCTGGGGATACTGGTGCTGATTTTAAATGAATGTTTTCAGATGTGTGTGTTCATGGTGGAGGAGACCATTATAAGAACTTCATGATCTGGATTAATGAGCACATCTCTGCGATCTAATGGCATGGAGTACTGACTGGAAACACTCCAAAAGAAGGGCGATAGGACATGTAATGAGTGATGATGACGATGATTGTCTGCACAAGTCAAAGCTGTGGCTGAAATGGCTTCACTGATATTGCTCGTCAATCATGCACTTGAGAAACAGGAGGAGCAACAATGAAAAAGTAAAAAACAGGAACCGTTTTGACTTGACCCAGACATTGCTGCATTCATGGAAAAAGGAGCTTTGGTATTTGGTTCAATGAGCAGAACTTCTCTGCTATCTAATGGCATGGAGTACTGATTAGTAATACGCTGAGAGAAGGATGATGAAACATGGGATGAGCAGTGAGCATAGACAATGCATGTCTGCATTAATACACCTCACTAAAACCCTGGGCACTGTGGATGTGTTTCTTAGGAGACAAATCGAAGAAGGACTAATCGGCAAACCCTCGACACTAAGAGGAATCAATGGTCAGATCCTTTCTTGACCCCTTGGGAATCCTTGCTTCTGTGGTTTTTCAGCAAAAAACAAACTCCAGGACTTGTGCTGGAAAGGTCTCGGATGAAATGAAACTGTATCTGCAACATCAGCTGGACAGTGGATTAACTGGTTAGAGGGAGCACTCATCTTTGAAGAAGAAACCTTTGCTCCGCTGCATCATTTTGCAGATGCAAGCTAGCAGGGTTGTGGTGTTGTTACTTACCAGCCTGTTACTACCCCTTGCATGTAATCAACTGAAGCCACTGTGGCAGCTCTGATGGATTACTGAATCAAGGCAGTGTTTTGGACTGATGGCACATCTGTTCTAAAAAGAACCATCAAGAATAAAACTTTAGGGTTTTGTGTCTTGATGGGGGAGAGGCAAGAACAACCCGGAGTGTTCAAACTTTCAACCTTACTATTGTACCAGTGAAGGTGAAAACAAAGAAAGGTCACAAGATGGTGGAAACTTGTGCCTTTCTCAACCCTGGAAGTTCAGCATCCTTCTGTACACTGGGTCTGATGGATAGACTTAATCTATCTGGGAGAAACACAAGGATTCTTCTGCGTACCATGGGGATAGAGAAAATTGTTGACAGTGGTATTGTCGCAAATCTGGAAGTTTCAGGACTGGACACTGATTGGTTTTGTGAAATGCCAGGTGTTTTCACTCAGCAAAGGATGTCTGTAAACAGGAGCAATGTGCCACAACAGGAAGGATTTGGAAAAATGGCAAACCAGTCTGCAGTGACTCTCAGTAGAATCTCACTGTGAAACTGGATGAACTACGGAATCAGAAGTTCAAGATGGACTTCCCGGACGCAGCCAGGACAGGCTTTCAAGGGACAATCATACATGTTTGAAAATGGCGAAAAAAGGTCAAACTTCCCAATGGCCACTACAGTCTCAATTTGCCCTTAATAAAAAAATGGCAAAATTGCAGAGGAACTTGCTTTTAACTGGAAGAGGAGGCCAACTGGCCAACTGGCTCTATCTGCTGGTGCCAGAAGTGAAGGTACGCTGCAATTGTTGGATCTGCTTGCAGGTCTGCAGGTAAGTGAACACAGGTAAGTGAACACAGGTAAGTGCTGGAAATCAATACAAAAGTGTGTATTTTTGGAAAAATCCAAATACAAACTTTTTAAAATTCACAATACAAAAACAGTTATCTTAAAAATAAAATAATAATTTACTTAACAAATAGACAAATGCCGTAAAAAAATCTGGAGGTCACATGCTGTAAAAGAGACTATACACCACGTCTTGTAAGCTCGCTGAGTCAAACTATTAAACAGTAATAATCTGCGCATCCATAGCCTCCTACACAGGAATAGATCCTAAACTGTAACTAAGCAGCATCTCAAAACAAATAGAAAAGAGTAGCTTGAACTAAAAACTAAAGACAAAAAACCCCCGCTGTAAACGATAACGAACGTAAAGCTCAACTAAGGTGATTTGAACCCTTCAACATTGGATGTGTTGGTGAAGACACATCACAGTCTGAAGGACGGTTATTTCTAAACGGTAAAAATTCCAACTGTTTGCGAAAGCTGAGACAGTTCCTGCGAATACACACCAGAGTGTCAAGCAGATGGATGACCACTGAGGTTTCAGCATGATTCTGGGACCAAAGGGACATCTGAAGGAGCAACTTCATTTAAAAAAAGGTAACACTAGATAGGATGAACTTCATGATGAATGAGGCTCTCTCTTTCTAGTTTTTACTTTGCACATTTAATAAATGTTACAATCCTTAGTAAATGAACTTTTTACTGCACTGTAATGTAAATGCATTGATGAGTTTTATTACTGTTTTGTAAATACTAAATTGTTTTAGTCCAGAATTCTACGCTTCTAAATGCTGCCTTAGTTCCACTATTCTGTCACAAAACTTTTGATTTGTTTAACTTGGTTCTTATGTTCAAAGTTTATTCATCTTCAGTAAAACGTTTTAAGTGTGTGCATTGCTTTTGTTGAGATTTAATCCTGTAAAAATCTTATATCCTATTCATCCATGTTTTATGTTTTCTTTTCATTCCAGAAAACTTCAGTTTCCCTTTATTTGTGTTTGTATGTTTGTCATTTCTTTCCACTTTATTTGTATTTGTTTGTTTGTCATTTCTATCCACTTTATATGCATTTGTATGTTTGTCTCGTCAGAGTTTGTCCTGTTCGCCAAGTACGTCTTGTCCTGTGTCCCCACTCATGGCCTGCACCTTGTCGTGGTGAGTGGGCTTTCAACTAAGACAGGCCACCTGTGTTAAAAAGCTTGTTACATGTATTGTGTTATTAAAGGTAGGAGACAGCTCACACAGCATTCATATTTCCAAGTTTTATTTGAATAGCCACATCAGAAACAAAGTCAGAACAAGAACAGTCAACAACAGCAAAACAAACAAACACATGGTGAAGAAAGTGAGAAGTTGTTTGATACCAAGTACCATGTAGGATTTGTAAACATTATGGCTATATAACTACTATTTTAATTTCATATGTTGTAATTATGGGATTATTCTGTAATACATAATTAACCTCAATATTTAACCCTTAAAGTCATAAGACTATGATAAATTAAACATTGTAATATTTCTGAGTCCAGTCAGCAACAATAAGTTGTAAGGTTAATATGTAAATAACTAAGCTTGATAAGTTTGGATGATAACATCTTGAAATGTAAGTATTGAGTCACAGTTTCTGTTGCCATCTGCTGGTCAGTTTTTTGATAGTGCATCAAGCAGGCGCAGTCTGAAGTGAAGCACAGACCAGGGACTGGGCGGGAATCATGTAGCAGCAAAAATCTGAAGAAAAATGTTGAGACTTTCTGTTCTTTAGATCAAAAATGTACGGAAGCGTATTGCATTCACTTAAAGAAAAAAAAACAACTCAGGTTTTTCAGAGTAATTTATTCTTTGGTTTGTTTTTTGTGGTAATCAATTTTGTTTTCTGATCAATATTTTTTTTATTGGTTTGTTTTTTGTTATAATTTTTTCTGTTTCTCGTGGTATTTTTTTCCTCCTGTTTTTAAGAGTAATTTTTTTTTCCTGAAGTATCGAGCTACTTCGAAATCCCGTGAGAACCTCCAACCTGCAGACACTCCCGTGGATGTGTGGTGGCTCCTGTACATATATATATATATATATATACTCCATTTAAATGAATTATGATTCACCCCGGTAGGCCTGTATATCTTATCTGAGTCAACACTGACCTATATTGATGTTTTAATCTGTTTTGCGATCATCAAATACCCCATTTAATACCGAATAAATAAATCAGCACATCTTGTCAAAAATAACAATAAAAAAACTAAAAATAAACTATAAATATTGGACTACACTGATTGGCTAGATGTTTGCTGAATTGATGTCACTATGCTGACGTAAGTAAGTGAACAGCTGCTCTGCTGTGTTTACCTGCTGGATGGCACAACTGTTGCAAATGGTAGTGGCGTGAATGGATCGGGACCAGGCCATCCACCGGCAGACTGGCAGTCCGCCGTTCTGCGTTTCTTGTGCTTTTTTTTATACCCTTCTTACTTTAGGAAATTGATTTTAAGCACAAGATGTACTTGACCTTATATTGGATTTACTAGTTTTCTTTTCTTTTACCTTTACTGTGCTATTTTTATTAAAAAAAAAAAAAAAAAAAAAAAAAAAAAGCTGTGATGAAAATAGGAAAACAAAACTGACTATTGGACAGTGAGGTTGGTTCCATCATTGCATGTTAATCTTAGACAAATTGGAAATAATGTCTTATTTCGCGAAATTTTATTTTAAAAATCTATTAATTTAAACAACCCCGCCTCTCGCCAAAGCTGGGATAGGCCCCAGCCTCCTGCGACCCTGCACAGGATAACCGGGGCAGAAAGTGAATGAATTGATTTAAACAATTGTCTTATTTTTCGACAGGCACATGTACGAACAGCACGGGGCATTACGATGAGGTCCATCGGGCGTCCCCGTTGCATAGAAACGAATCCCGTCAGGGACATCATGGACCAGCAACCAACTTTATAAGTTAAGACACAGAGGAAGACAAGATCGATGGAATCTATTGAAGCTGACTTTTGATATATGCAAATATACACCGAAGACGTATACTGATGTGATAGAGAGCATCACTGGTCAATAGCTGCCATCAACGGTTACTGAAGCCGCGGTGCTAGCCGACTGTTAGCAAGCAGTCGTTACCTCTCTCGTCCTTCAGTTACCAAGGGTCCGGTTTACAATGTAACGATAGAATCCTTACTAAAGTCTAGAAAACGGAAATTTCACATTGGTCGTTTCTCTCATATTCTAGGGACGCCGGTGTAAGTAACGAGAGGACCAGTGAACAAAGGAAAATGTTTGGAACGGAGAGAATCCACACGGTGTTAGCAGCAGCCAACCAGCGACAAGCTAACTAATACTCAATCTAGCCGGTAGTTGATGCGTTTTTTTACTTTATAAACCAATGTCTTTGGATTCATTAATCAACACATTTGAACAAACAAGCTCTCGAAATGCAGTAATCACTTTCAAAGTGGAACAAAGGAACAAAAGAGAGTGAAAATGGCTAGTGACGGTGGCAGCATCCCTGAGTTAGACCAAAAGAAGTACGACGCAGACGAACAAGTGAAGATCATCTGTCTGGGAGATAGTGCAGTGGGAAAATCTAAGTGAGTAGCTTCTCTCACAATCTTTGCTCACTTTGTGACATGACTGTATTTGTTTTTGGCATTATATCCTTTCAGTAGATGGACTGTTTTTAATCATATTTTTGAACTCTCTTTTTCTTCTATTCCTTCTTTTATAGGCTGATGGAGAGGTTTCTCTTGGATGAATAGTATCCTTGAACAGCTTTGTTAAGAATTGTGTTTATTTGCAAGAGATTTTTACTCATGCAATGTTTTTTTTTCTTTATATTTTGGTTTACAACAATTAAATCATAAAATAAGGAGGCAAGTAAACGGAAACAGAAAGCCTGATAGGAAATTTCATTTTGCCACAAATTAAAAATATGTTTCTAGAATTATGTGTGGTCTTGAGATGTTTTTAAAATTCTGGCTTTCAAGCTTACAAACAAATCAGAGGATTTGTCTTCAGAGGTTAACATCCTTAACCCTTCCTGCAGTCGTCCACAGCAGTTATCAACTTATGCGTTGACTTTGTACAAACACACAGCCACTGTAGGAAATAAGACAGTGTTAGTTGGTATGTATTATGCGTGACTGCTGTTCACTCATGGTCCACAATGCTGATTTTATTCAGTTGAATAATGGCTTAGGGATGGTGTGTGCTTGACAGATTTCTGGGACACGGCTGGTCAGGAGAGATTTCAGAGCATGCATCCCTCATACTACTACAAAGCACATGCATGCATTATGGTAAGACATGTGTTAACAGAAATCCCACTGTTCTATTCACACATGTACCTCAATGGCTCATCCTTATAAACAATAACCCATGTTATATGTAAAATAACTTCTCTCTTTTGATTGTCCTTTTGGCATTCCTTTGTTTTTACACCATAGAGACAACAGAGACTTTGTGGATAACTGCAGGAATATGTAACCTGATCTGGAAAGATGTCACACTGTCAGCAAACCATGTCCTTTCTCCTTTCTCTTAGGTTTTTGATGTTCAACGCAAGATCACATATAAGAATCTGACCACCTGGTATAAGGAGCTCAGAGAGTACAGACCAGAGATACCATGTTGTGTGGTTGCTAACAAAATTGATGGTGTGTATGTTGCAAAATTTAGTTGTTACGGTTGAATTTACTGCAGGTGTTACAGCATTTGAATTACATCAAAATGTTTTTTTTTTGTGTGTGTCTTTAGCTGATTTGAAGGTGACACAAAGAAGCTTTAATTTTGGGAAGAAGCAAGGAATTCCATTTTACTTTGTTTCTGCAGCTGATGGGACGAATGTAGTCAAGGTACCATTTTTCTTATTCTTGTCCTTTTCAATGCTCTGCACAGTCAACCTGAATGAGTCCATTTTTCATTTCTTGTCTTGATATTTTAATTCTCACCTTCCCCAATATCTCACAAACACTTCTAATTGAGCTGCTTGTCACTGTTTCTGGTTTTTATTATAACTGTCACTTCAGATGTTCAGGGAGATGATAAAGAGAGCAGTGGAGTACAAGCAGAACCCTAGTGACTTCATGGATGAAGTGATGCAAGAATTAGAGGTACGGTCTCTGAGTATAACCCAGTGGGATTAGCACTGTGCTCTTTTTAGCTTTTTTAGTATTGTAAAACATTGACTGAGATGAAAAATATTATTATCATTACAAAGAAATTCCTCTTTCTGCCACAATTTGGCTGTCATTTTTTCTGTCCTCTCTTGTAGAACTTTGAATTGGAGAAAAAAGAAGAAAACTCAGAAGCAGATGAGGATGGATTGAAAGCAGAGAGTACAGAGCTGGACTGATAAATGTTTAGAGATCCTCCAACAAAAATATCATCTCATGGATCTTTTATTCTCCTCTGGGGCTGATGCTGTGAAACAAATGTGTGCTTTAGACAAAATGTAAAAGATCTCTGATTCCCTGTGAATGGTACCTTTTGAATTGAGTCTCACCACTGGAGGTCAGCAGACTTATCTATCAGGTATACAGTCACTGCCCTCTGTCCCTCCAGTGACATTTGTTGGGACATAAACGCGGGACACCTGGGCAATAATAACTCTGTTATTTTGCTAGATAACATGTTATTAGCATCTCCATCTCTATTGTGTCTATCCAAATCCATTATGATAGGAGCCCAAAATGGAATAAGACGTAATGTTTGTATTTTTTGTGTCATGTAAACAAGAATGTGAAATCTTGAAAAGCAGCCTGCACGGAGCAAAGACAACGTGATGTAAACTGTGTGTAAACCATCAGTGCTGCTTCTCTTCATATTTGTGTCTAGCTCCATCTGTTGGCTGTATTTGTTACATTCATTTTAAGACTGAAGTGTGTTTTCAACACCGTTAATGACAATGTAATGTACTTTTTAACCAAACAGCTTTTTTCATCTTTCTTTTTTGGTTGTGATCCTGCAGGAACACAAAAGCGAGGTTAGCGTTTTCAAGGATTCAGCTGTCAGGTGTGTTCAAACAGACACGAGCGTTACTGAACTCTTATTAGAGACACAGCCAGCTGTGTCCTTCATGATGGAGTAGGAATCGGAGAGCCGTAAACCAATTTTCTAGCCCAGTTATTTGTGTATGATTTTATGCTGTACACAGAATAATGTATGTATGTTTTTGTATTTATACTTGACTGCTTAATGTGGTATTCACTCACAATAAAGTCTCACTGGAACATTTATTGACTGTGGTAAAATTCAGGCCATGTTATGATTAAAGTTTCACTACATTATTACAAACAAATATCTGTGGTATCATCTGCAACACCAAGGATTTGGTTTGAATTCTATGATCACCTTTGCGCTATTTTCATCAAAATCTAAAAATAGAGTTTCAGTCTGTAATAAGTCAGAATTTGCAAAGGGAACAGTTTTGAATTACTGTGTTATCAGATACTGAGAGGTAGAGGTTCATCTCTCATTCTGTTCATTTAACATTTTAAACATATGCATGCCCGTAAAGTGACATCACCTCTGGTTTGAGTAAGGGACAGGAACCCATGCAATTTAAAAAAAAAGAATCTTATTTTTTCCCTGTCTTTTTTCTTTAATGTCTTTTTTCTTTTTGTCTAATGTCTTAACCACATATATTGCCCTTTCCGCAATAGGTCTGGCTGAAGAAACTTGAATTTTTGTATTATATATTTATCTATTTTTTTGATATTGGCAGTTGATAATTTGGTCCCATCTGGTGTTTCTGGCTGAGAAAAGTTAGATTCATGAAACCTTCAAAAAGTATCTGCCACATTGTGTGATATATGGGTGCTGGTGCTCTGTCATACGAGTCTTATTCTTTTCAGTGCTTGGTTTGGTTGTTCCCAAATTGTTTATCTTTTTATGTACAAATAAACACTTGTGTTTCAGGCAGCCCTGACCCTGCTTGGGTTAACCTGCCTTTGCACCCTGTCTCACACACACTTAACATGATCAATTTAATTAGCAGCAGAAGCTCTAAGAGGAGCTCGTCCACTGCAGGGCTGCTTTCACAAACAGATGTGGTATTTTCTTAGTGTTTGTTATTACACTATGGACTCAATCATTTCTTGTCTTGCTATGTGTCTTAAGATGCACCTTGCTGAGCCAGTATAAGGTATTGACCTAAAAGTATTTTTCGTCAACTGTTTTGTATTCCCTTTTTACAACTTAAACTCAAAAAATATCAAATATTCAGAAACATTCATTCATTTTTTTCAACTTACTGTTCTTTAAAGTTTATGTACTGTCCTTGATAAAAAAATAATAAATAAAAAATGTTAAATCTTTTTTGTTTTACCCTGACATACATATATATATATATATATATATATATATATATATATATATATATATATATATATATATATATATATATATATGTCTATTTAAATTTGAGCAAACTAAAAGTAAACCTAACCTGTAGAACCAAAAGTAAAAGTACATTTAGAATTATAAAACATTAAAACTCTTCTTTCAAATTATGCTGAAGCAGTGTTTGACTAAATGGACCAAGCCGCTGTTTGTATGTATGAGTCTTTTGCTCAACAAAAAATGACTATGTGCCGTTTTACTGTTGGTAATATTTGAAATATTTCTAGGATGCTCTCTAAACTCGCTGTCCTGTCACTCCTGCTTGATACGGTTCAGAGTGATGTATCAGATCCATGTAAAGCATCCACAGTTCCCAGTAAAATCATGACTCAGCAGCACGCTCAGCCAGCAACACGTGCAGGATGCAAGAAAGTGTGTTTGATTATTTGTGTCTGCAGTCCTGCCTACATCTACTGTCACACCAAAGTGAGGGATTCCAGCTCGAACCTCTGAGGCTCTTATTGTGAAAGGACAGGACTCAGAGCTTAGTGTGGTCCATCACTGGCTGCATCCAGTCAGCCAAACAGCCTTGCTGCTGCCCAACTGGCCAGAAGTAATGGTGGCTGAGGACAGTAAGAGACTGTCTCATGGCAGGAGAAAATCATGCCTACCCCCCCGGACCCCTCACCCTGATCATGGACCATCAAGGAAGTCCCGCAAGAAGCTTCAGGTCATTATCTGTGTCCTGCTTGTGGAGCTGTGTGAGAGATTCACTTTTTTTGGGATAGTGTGCAACATGATTCTCTTCTGCACGGTGAAGCTGGGCTATGATAACTACCTGGCTGCAACAGTCAACCTGTGCTTCATAGGAGCCAGCACCCTGACACCTGTGCTGGTCGGCTGGTTTGCAGAAACCTGTCTGGGGAGGACTAAAGTGCTCTATTTGTGTGCTTTCCTTCACTTTTTCGGTAAGGCATGATGATTTAAATGCTAGTGGTTTCATCTGATTGGACAAAGCTATTTCCTTTATCATGTACAACAAATATCTTAGTTTTAATTTACTTTCTCACTTTTGCTTTATTTATGATATTCAAGTAGCCAAAAAGTAGCTTCAGTCACTTGTTCTTGTATTTATTTACCTGAAACAATGTCTACAAATCCAGCAGATGCTAAGTCATACGATATAAAAGTCATGTTGCATCTCAACCTTTAGTGTGAATTTATTTCAAGCATGTTGGTAACTCTGTAGGTGCTTAGTCATGGGCTTGACTCTCCTGCTCTGAAGTCACACTCTTGTTTGAAATCAAGCTGCAGCCTCATGCCATGACCTTTTCCCATCATCATACTTCCAGGCACAGCCATGCTACCTGTGGTAGCATTCCCGTTTGAAGATTTCTACATTGACAATCATCACATGACACACCAGCTGGAGCCTCGAGAACAGCAGATCTTGTTCTACACTGGCCTCCTGGCAGCTGCGCTTGGCATCGGTGGCATCAGGGCCATACTGTGTCCAATGGGAGCCTACAGCCTGCAGAGCTACAACCAGCATCAGCTACTGTCATTCTTTAACTGGTGAGCAGGTATTACTCTCTGAATACAGTCATACCACAATAGTTTCTTTGTCATGAGATAAGTTTATTTGATTGAGCTTTTTATTACCATTTGACTGCCCATAGATTTAACTAACAAGGGGGGCCTGGACAGTGGCAAGGAAATGCACCATACCACCTGGAATCTGTCAGTAATTATTACTTGAACTTCCAAATAGTGCAAACCAGCATCAACTGGGCTAGAGCAAATTGATGGTTCTGTAAAAAAGGTTGTTTTTTCACCAAGCAGTTAAATACAACACAGCTCATGATGGGTGAAGTCTAAGAGCTCTCTGAAGACATTCACAACCTGATTGTTGCTCAGCATCAGAATGGAACTGGTTACAGACTTATATCAAAGCACCTGAATATTCCAGTCAGCACCGTTGGGGCCATTATTCACAAGTGGAAGAAGCACCACCTTACCATCAACAGGCCACACACAGGAGCTCTTTGCAAGATTTCTGACCAGGGAGTCAGAAAGATAGTCAGAAAAGTACTCAACGAGCCAAGGACCACCCTGAAAGTGCTCCAGAAAGACTTGGAGGCAGCAGGTACAATTGTTACAGAGAAAACAATCGGCAATGCACTTCACTGCCACGGCCTCAATGGATGCTCAGCCTGCAAGACTCCATTCCTCAAGAAAAGTCATGTTGAAGCTTGTTTAAAGTTTGTTAAACAGCATCTTGACAAGCCTGTAGAATACTGGGAGAATGTCTTCTGGTCAGATGAGACCAAAACTGAACTTTTGGGCTGTCATGCTACATACTATGTTTGGAGGAGAAATGGCACTGCACATCACCCAAAAAACACTACACCAACAGTGAAGTTTGGAGGTGGAAGCATCATGGCATGGGGTTGTTTCTCAGCTCATGGTGTTGGCAAACTTCATATAGTTGACGGAGCAATGAATGGAGCCATGTATGGGGAAATTCTTGATATGAATCTGCTGCCATCCACCAGGATGATGAAGATGAGACGTGGCTGGACCTTCCAGCACGAGAACGATCCAAAGCACATGGCAAAGTTGACTCTCAAATGGTTTAAAAAAAAAAAATCATATGGTCCAGTTCTTGGTATGCAGTCAGTTGCTCTTTGGTGGTTTTTGTTTATTTATCTATTGTAGGTTTTTTTCTTTTAATTTATATTTTTTTCTTAATACTGCACCTGTTTCGGATTTGTCAAGACTAAGTGTTAAACATAAATTTGCATGTATTAGGATCTGAGTTGACAGGTGTGTTTTTTGTAGCTGTTGGTGAGAATGCTAAAAGTCCAACTAAGCTCCACTTCCATTTTTACATAATGCACTGAAATCTGCTGTTTGTATAAAAGACTTATGGATGAGGTGTTTGCTTTGCTTGGGTTTAGGTTCTACTGGCTGGTAAACCTGAATTCAACAGTGGTGTTTCTGGGTATTGCTTACATCCAGCAGTCTGTGGCTAAAAACCTGGGCTTCCTTATCCCCTTCATGTCTGTGCTGCTGGCTTTGATCGCCATACACATGGTGAGGAGCAGACTCACCTACAAACCCAAGAAAGGTGAGATATTTAAAAAGAAATAAAGGACAGAATAAATTCTAACTAACTTATTACTACTGTCAGACATATCTAAAGAAAGCTTCTGTTACTGTTTGTGTCTGCTACAGGTGGATCATTATTAACCACAATGGGAGTGTTTCTAAATTCTTTGAAGATGTGCTGCCTTCACTATCGCCACCTGAGCGGAGATGTAGTATCCTGGTTGGACCGGGCCAAAGAGAACAATGGTGGCCGTTACAGTGAAACCCATGTGGAGAATGTCAAGGTCCTGGCCAAGCTGTTCCCTCTCTACGGGCTACAGCTGCTTTACAGAGCCTGCATCACACAGGCAGGTTATGAGTCGTCTCATAACTCACTCGTAATGATCATCTCTATTTAAAGACCATGTTTCCTTTAGATTCCCTCAGGTTACTACATTCAGGCCATGAATTCAAACCTTCACCTGAATGACCTCCTGTTGCCCATCGGGGCCATGAATGTGATCAGCATCCTGCCTCTCCTGCTCTTGGCCCCTGTGATTGAGTGTGTGACGACCTGTTACCTCTCCATGAAAAAAACTCCTCTGGCACCAGCAAAAGTTGTTAGTGAGTATTTTTATAACAACATCCCCTATGAGGCACTACCTCCACCTTAATCCTCCTATCTCCTTCTCACGTATCTCACCCATCCTTTTTCCTCACATGATAATCCTGCAGCCCATCTTTCATCTTTCCCTCCCTGTCCATCCTCCACTTCCAGCTCTGGGCCATGCATGTGCAGCTCTGTCCGTCCTGGTGGCAGGTTTGTCCGAGCTGCAGAGGAAGACGTACCCCCTGACGGAGCAGACGATGTCTGGGAAAGTTCTGCAAGTGTCATCCATGCCGTGTTTCCAGCTGGCTCCTCAGTACATCCTCCTCGGCCTGGCAGAGGCTCTTGTCACGCCTGCATGTGAGTGAGCCACTCTCAGTCTCCATAACACCACTGAATGGCTACAGCATGAACCATTTGACCCTTTTTATAAAAATGTGAGAAAGATAATCAAGATACTCTTTTTTTTCACAGGTTCCCTCATATCTTTCCAGCTCACACCTAATCACATCAGAGGGATCTCTTTGCACTTCCTCACTCTGTCCTATGGAGGGGGCTGCTTCCTCGGAGCTCTTACCATCCAGCTGGCACACGCGCTCTCTGGAGGTTAGTCATTACAAATAGTGTGATGTATTGTAATTAAATAGAAATTATTTGATTTTTGTTATAATTTACTGACGCTGATTTAACAACAGTGATAACTAATTACAGGTAACTTTTACCCAAACATACTGCATGATGGGAATCTGGAGCGGTTCTTTTTTATCCTGGCCACCCTCATGGCTATAAATACTGTTATGTGTTGGAACGTGTCCTACAGGTACAGAATGATCTCTATCATGGCCTGTACTTGCTCCTGTTTATCAAAATAGCTTTCCAATACATTTATGGCATAACAAAGCTAATTTGAGCAAAAAATTTGTTGACAAACATTTTTTAAAATCATTGGATGAAAATGTTTTCTTGTCATTCTGATGTTGTCCAGGTACATCGACCTGAGTGTGCAGGGTAAAGCTCTGACCATCAGCCCTCTAACTGAGAAGCTGCTGCATTACAAAGCCTGTCTGAGGTTCTACGACACCGTGGATCGCTCCTACACACACGCTTCTATCGAATCTATTTTGTGATTGTCTCTTATGATCTGTCCTTAAGTGGCGCTGGCGCTGCATGTTTCAATGTCAAACCATGTTACTTTAAAATGTGAGTTGAAAATGAAGAACATCAGGTTTACATGCAAATACGATTTTATTTATTGTTTTTTGAAAATGTAAAATAAAAGCACTATTTGGTCAAACATGTATTTCATTGTGTCAAAAAAAAATGTTGGTGGAGTAAACCCTATAGTTACTTCAAAGAAAAGGTGTTGTCCTTTAAAAACACAAAGCAAAATCATAGCTTCATTGATTGTTCCATATTTCAAAATGCAGACTAAACTCAGCAGTAGTTATCACTTAAGCATTAAAAAACTCTTAAAAACATGGAAAAAAATTAAATAAATTGTTATACCTTAAAAATCACTAAATTAAACATTTCACTCCAGACTTTGTTTGAACATAAGATGTAGAGGATCAGCCACAGAAGGTTCCCCTAATAAATCTTTCAATTATTTAACAAAGAGAAAAAAAAATTTATGCCTTGTCTGGTCCCTGAGCCATAAAACTGCAGCTTGTCCTGCAGATCATACATCATATTTATAATACAGAGTGGTTAGAAGTTGCATATTTTGAGTGTTGAACCTAAATCAACAGAGAATCCAGGATACACAGGTTCAGTGAAGCTGGTCTGGACCTGGTGAAGCAGTGAAAATCTGTCAGGGCCAGAAACACTGTAAAAGCTCAGTGTCCCTCCTTCATAATCAAGATGTACACCAACTCTACGTGAGTGGGCTGGGGGGATTTGGCTCTTGTGAAGACTATTGTGCCAAAATGTGCAGCCGGATGAAGAGCAGGTTAATTTCCAGGACAGACTGTTGTGACCAAAGCAGCAATCTTTCCCTGATCCCTTCCTTTTGATGCCTTCGTATGACACAGCCAAATCCACATCCCCAACATCCCACTCCACCTCCCAGTAGTAGCTCCCTTCAAGGCCTCTTTTGCACAGTGCCTGGTGGTAGAAGGTGAATCTGTCAGGGTGATCAGGGTGAGCCTGGTCTTTGCCTCCCCAGGATATCTCACCATTTGAGTCAGACAAACAGAGACATGCAGCGATTGTGTTTGGATCCACCTTCACCTTGTGTTCTACAGGGGAAATGATGCACTTATTTAATACTTAAGCATTCATGTATGTTAAAATCAGGTTATGATTTAATGAGAGGAGATTCAAAATAAACAAATTACATCACACTTACTTCTACACTTGTTCAAAATGTGCCCTCTTGGAAAATGATCAGGCAGGTTGTGATGTACTGACACAGCTGTAAAAGACAGATGATTTTTATTTTTGATACACTGTAAGAAACAATAAACCAGATCACACCTAATGTGTAGCTTAGAAATCCAAATCATCTATACTTACTTTCCCTTTTTTCAAAGCGACTGAAAACATCATTCTTCACAGATTTCACTACACGTCTTATTCCCTTTTTCTGTGCATCGACAAACCCTGGTGGCAGGTCACCAGTCTCAGGTCGTTCTGTGAAAGCACTGAGGTCACCCAGGGCCTGGACGTTCTGCACAAAGCACATATTGGTACCCTAAGTCATCAAAGTATGTATTCTCAAAATGAGCTACAACATTTTTATGGACTTGGAGCAATTCATCACCTGAAGAAAATGAACAGGCTGATCCTTGAGTAATGAAACCTGGTTTAGTTTATCCACTTTACGATTCAGCTCACGCTTTTCATGCTGAAGTTTCTTGAGACGACTGTTGATCTGGTCCACTCCTGGTTTCTTTGCTTTTCCAACTTCATCTACCAGCTCAGAGCAACTCCTCTCTACATGACGAATGTGCGCTGCACACAGTCTCTGAAAGTCATCGCATACCTCCCAAGCAGCATCCTTGTGGAAAACATGAAACATAAGTCCACACTCCATTTGGTTACATGTACAGGTATTAACCCTCACAGAGCAGCAGATGTCGATGTTTCCTTAAGATATGCAACGAAGTGGCCCATGCATGGACATGCAATGCCCAGGTGAAAGAAAGTGTTTTTAAATGACACAAAATAATTGAGAAAATAAGTGAACACCAAAAGATAAAAAAGACTATTGTTAATTACACTCACATTGATGGAGTCCACAGCCTCGGTCAGTTTCACCTTTTCCTCCTCTAAATGCAGCAGTTGGTCTAGTATTTCATGCTTGGTCCAATCAAGTTTTCTCTAGTGAAATAAAAAGTGTTACAGATATTTATACATAAAATAAGGCTGGGTGATATCTGACTTAAACACCCGTCTGATCTAAATTAAAAGATAAATAAATACATTTTGTCTGTCTCACCTCAAATTCACTCTTTTCTTCTGCTACTGTCACTGTGTCATGACCTTTGTGTCCATCCATTACACACTGCAGACATATCAGCTGCTGATCAGTGCGGCAGTAGATCTCTAGAAGTTTGTCATGAAGGCCACAGATTTGGTCTTGAATCCTCACAGAGGCCTGGATCAGTTTATGTTTTTTCAGAGGTGGCACTTCAAAGTGAGGCTTCAGGTGAGTCTCACAGAAAGAGGTCAAACATACGAGACAGAACTTGGTCGCTTTTCTTTTTCTCTCTGTGCAAGCATCACATTGAACATCCTGAGGTCCAGCATAAGTGTCACCAGCTTCAGCCGCTGCACTTTTGCTGTTGTTCCCTCTGTGTTCCTCCAACAGGGCAGCTAGCAGTGTGTTCTTCTTCAGGCCAGGCCTCTCGCTGAAAGTCTCCCCACACAGAGGGCAGTTGTAGTCTCTTTGTTTGATTGTATCCCAGAAAGAGTTGATGCACTTCATGCAGTAAGTGTGTCCACAGGTCGTGGTCACTGGATCCTCCAGTAACTGTAAACAGATTGAGCATTCAAGGAGCTCCTGACTCTGACTCTCAGCCATGTTTCTCCCGCCAAACTAACAGCGCTCTTTTTCTTTTGTATGAAGAAGGAGGGGCGTGTTTGCCAGTTGTTCCTGTCTGTACAGATGCTGACTGGGCTGTCTGTGGCTTTGGGAGGGTCAGAAAAACACTGGCAGGGTGGAACATTAAATACAAGATCAGGGTTTTGATTATTCTCTAATTAAAGTTGTCAAATATAGTCAGGTTTATTTCATTACATGTGCAAGTAAAACATGTAATCTGTACTGTAAGCCATTCTTTATATATATTTCCACTGAACAAAATTCTATAACCAATTAAAGAAACAGGTTGTCAGAATTGTTCTACCCACAAAAAAAGTGTTTCACTATTCAGTCTCTTTTTTAAGAACTTTATTTTCTAACAATGGATCTTCACTATCGAAGCTTGCATAGACATGAAACTTGCTCAGTCATTGCTGACTGGTATCAACATGTGCCTTAAACTGTTTTTTAATTCATTTCATTCAGGTGTGAAATGTTGTTTTTGTCCTATTATTTACAGAGATCCAAGTACCAACAACTCAAGCAGGACTCAACTCAGGAGCAGATAGTCAACTGCCTTTAAGAAAATGTATCTGTTCTTGTTTGCCTGCTGCAGAAATTTGAATGAGTAGAGGAATGGCTGAGGTGACGTACTAAACCAGTATGATAACAGAGTGTCAATATAATGTATCTTAGAGATAATGAAAGCCCAGGCCAGTTTCTCTGCAACGGTTTCAAAAAGGGTGTGCCTCATTTTTGGGTTGTGATATGTGTGAATATGACTTTCATTAAAGCTGCTTTTACTAATGACTTCAATGGCAAAATTTAAAACTGAAAATACACGCTGTATTTCTTAATAACATTAAAGGTCCCATATTATGCAAAAATCACTTTATCAGGTCTTTTAGTGAAATTTGTGGGTCTTTGTCTTTCCTTCCAGCCCACAAAATGTGATATTTAATGACAAAACCTGCACTTAGTACTGCTTGTGAATGTAAAATCCTGACCTAAAACAAACTGTTTGGATTTTTGTGGATTTGCCAATGTCAGCGATTCCCTTTTCTGACCAATCAGGAGCAAGTCTGATCTGATTGGTCCACTGGAGCAAATACCCCCCGAACCCTGCCCACTTCTCTCCCCGCTGCTGGAGAGATTTGAAGAGCCATCACTGCTTCATTTTTGGCTGTAAACAGCCACATAGTTCCATGCTCAAGCTTCCCATCTCAGAAGAAGACAAGACTCAGTGGCTGGAGTTCATTCATCAAGGAAATGTGCCAGCTACACTCAGTAAACCTGTGCATGTGTGTGCTAGTCACTTCACGTCTGACTACTTTTCCAACTTTGGACAGTACAACAGAGGGTTAGTGAATAGACTGGTCCTGAATCCAGGCGCATTACCAACCATCCGCCAGCAAACCTCGAACCCTGGAAATGTGAGTATTTCAAATGCTGTGTGCTGTGGAGCAGATGTAAGAGCTTTTCCTCAGTGTCCCCCTGTCTCTGTGTTAGCTTCAGGATGCTAACTTTAGCGGTTAGCCCGTTGTTTCAGCCTGTAATGTTACGGTAAAACATGCTTCACTGTTTTCTAAACATTGTGCACTCGGAGTTCGTGGCGCCGCTCTCAGTGACGTGGAAGAGCAGGGCGGTATCAGCAGTGACTCATTTACATATGAAGGTCACGCCCACTAAATCAGAGCGTTCTGAACAGAGGGGCTATGAGGGCTATCTCAAGGCAACACAGTTGTCAATGCACACTATGATATTTTCTCTGTTATCTTACACATGTTTGTCATTTTATAAATATTACACATTTGTTAGTTTTAATAAAAAAATAACAAAAATAATTTACGAGTGAAGTTGCTGCAACCGACATATTCAATCTGGTGAATAAACCAAGCAGTGGGATACAATTAAAATGTGTGGTAAGTAGAATCTGGAAACAAAACAGAACACCGTGAGATGAATCAACCCTCTCAGCCTTATTTTAAAATACAAAATACAATACCATCTAAAACTAAGAAACTTACCAAAGTAAAGTACCTGGCTGTCTGCCATACACCCTCACTAAGTACGAACTCATAAAACATTTTGTATTGTGCTAAAATTTGTATGCTTTGTCTGGTCCCTGAGCCATAAAACTGCAGCTTGTCATATTTATAATACAGAGTGGTTAGAAGTTGCATATTTTGAGTGTTGAACCTAAATCAACCGAGAATCCAGGATACACAGGTTCAGTGAAGCTGGTCTGGACCTGGTGAAGCAGTGACAATCTGTCAGGTTCAGAAACACTGTAAAAGCTCAGTGTTCCTGCTTCATAATCAAGATGTACGCCAACTCTACGTGAGTGAGCTGGAGGCATTTGGCTCTTGTAAAGACTATTGTGCCAAAATGTGCAGCCGGATGAAGAGCAGGTTAATTTCCAGGACAGACTGTTGTGACCAAAGCAGCAATCTTTCCCTGAGCCCTTCCTTTTGATGCCTTTGTATGACACAGCCAAGTCCACAACCCCAACATCCCACTCCACCTCCCAGTAGTAGCTCCCTTTAAGGCCTCTTTTGCACAGTGCCTGGTGGTAGAAGGTGAATCTGTCAGGGTGATCAGGGTGAGCCTGGTCTTTGCCTCCCCAGGATATCTCATCATTTGAGTCAGACAAACAGAGGCATGCAACAATTGTGTTTGGATCCACCTCCACACTGACACCTGTAGAGAAAGAGATTCGTCACATATAACTGGTGAAGCTGTCGTTTATATTAATATATGTTGATATAAACTGAACTTACGTTTGCAGCTTCTCAAAAGATGTCGTCTTGATACTATCTCCTCTTGCTTCCTTGGAATTTTTGTCACTGAGCAAAGGAAAAGAAAAACAATTATTTCACCCTTTACTTAATTTATTTTGTAGAGATGGATTGGCTGGACTAAACCTATCAAAATTAGAAAAAGTATTCAATATGTTTATACTTACACTCATTTTTTTCAGAATGACTGAGTAAATCGTCCTTCTCTTTGTTGTGCATATGTTTTAATTTGTCTTTCTGTAGTTTAACAAAGTCCTCCAGCCTGTTTAGGCTCTTTTGTGAAAGGTACGTCGAAGGGAGGTCACCCGGGGCCTGGAAACCCTGCACAAAGCAAAGAAGCATGTGAGTTTAAAAAAAAAAAAGTCAAAGGTTTTTTAACGTGGTCATAAAAATAAATGAAACGGACTGAATGCTAATATGCTAATATGCTAATAGTAGCTGTTGACTGACAGTGATGTGTGTGAAATATGAACAGATGACTGACTCATATTTTCTACATTTTAAAGTGCACTTTCAGTAGCACATCAATTAAGAGTCAGTAAATTGGAAACAGCTGTGAAATTAGCCACATATGCTGTAATTACATTTCAATATAATCTGTGTGATGTCAGATTAAACCAACCAAAGTGTGATTATGATGGATATAACCCAAAGAGACCGGTCATCACCTGAAAAAACTGAACTGGGTCTTCTGTTTGTGAAAGCTGATTAAGTTTCTCCTCCCTCCTCTTCAGCTCCAGCACTTCACGCTTTAGTTCTTTGAGATGCTTATTGGTCCAGTCCACGCCTGCTTTCTCTGCTCCCCCTGCTTTCTCTCTCATCTCAGAGCACTTCCTCTCCACACAGCGAGTGTATAAGCGAATGTTTTCTGTACACATACGCTCAAACTCATCACATACCTCCCAAGCAGCAACCTAATAAGAAACACGAAGAACTGGTTGTGAGTTTCACAGTTCACAGTTCATTTACTCTGCAAGTACAGTAATACATTTTTGAGAGATGTATCACTTCCAAGGTTTGTATTTGACAGTCTGGTCACAAGTCGCTGAATCAACCAAAAGGGGGTCACAAAAATAACTTTGGAATTGCTCGTCATTTTACAGAGTCATAAAATGTTTCTAGTGAAGTTTATATGAGAAAAAAAAGCATAAACACCTCTTTCATGAATAGATAAAAAGGGCCTTATTTACCAGCTTATCAACAAGATTGATCCGTAATATAGTAATAATGTAATTTTGTATAGTTGTCTGACAACCTGGACATTAAGACCCCAATAAATTTGTAAAATCATAGACACTTAAGTTTGATTACTACATAATATTAATGTTTAATTTCACTGAGTAGACAGAGATTAGCCCTCAATGCTTTATGCTAAGTTTTGCTAAAAGGACTGAAACATCTTTCAGGACATAGGCCAAAAAGCTCAAATTCATACTTCACCTAACTACATTTGTCCTTCTTCTGTCTGCACGTACCAAACTGTGGTTCCCTTCCCTTCAAATGCATTTTCTCTACATTGAGGACAAACTCCATTCTCCATAAAAGCTGCACCAAGCATTCATAGCCATTAACACTGTGCACCACTTGGTGAGTCTATGACAGTGTTTGAAAAGTTGTCATTGTTTTCTGCAACAAATTGTTTAACATCTGTTTAACTTTATGGGACACATTTCTCCATCTGTAAATAGTGATCAACAATCTGATGATATTATGAATGAAATTTACTACTGAACAGAGGATGACACTCACTCGTATGGAATCTGCAGCATGCTTCAGCTCCCCCATTTTCCTCTCTGTACACAGCACTCTGTCGGCTATGACCTGCTTGGTTTGCTCCACTTTTCTCTGTCAAAAACATAATAACAGGAGCTTTTCAGGACCTATGTGACATTAACACCAGGCAATGAAAAAGACATCAGTATATTTTCTCACCTCAAATTTACACTTTTCTTCTGCTACTGTCACTGTGTCATGACCTTTGTGTCCATCCATTACACACTGCAGACATATCAGCTGCTGATCAGTGCGGCAGTAGATCTCTAGAAGTTTGTCATGAAGGCCACAGATGCGGTCTTGAATCCTCACAGAGGCCTGGATCAGTTTATGTTTTTTCAGAGGTGGCACTTCAAAGTGAGGCTTCAGGTGAGTCTCACAGAAAGAGGTCAGACACACGAGACAGAACTTGGTCGCTTTTCTTTTACTCTCTGTGCAAGCATCACATTGAACATCCTCAGGTCCAGCACAAGTGTCACCAGCTTCAGTGGCTGCACTTTTGCTGTTCCCTCTGTGTTCCTCCAACAGGGCAGCTAGCAGTGTGTTCTTCTTCAGGCCAGGCCTCTCGCTGAAAGTCTGCCTGCACTGAGGGCAGCAGTATCCTCCCATTTTATTTATGTCCCAGAAAGAGTTGATGCATTTCATGCAGAAAGTGTGTCCACAGGTCGTGGTCACTGGATCCTCCAGTAACTGTAAACAGATTGAGCATTCGAAGAGCTCCTGACTCTCAGCCATTTTCTTCAGTTACAACTGATAAAGATTCTTTCATTCTATCCAGACAGGGAGGGGCATGACGCTTACACTGTGGTTACAGCCACAGAGAGATTGGCTGCTGTTTGTAGGAGTGTTCAACACAAAGTTCAACTACAGAATAAGACTCTACAAGCAGATTACCGCTTAGAAAAAGAATTGTTTTTGAGATTGTTTCATCTCAGGTTGAAATAGTAAAGCTCCCTTTTGCGATTCTAAAGCAAAAGCAGATCTCATACCCACGAGTATGGAGTATGGAGTTAAAGTGAGAAAGCAACAATAAATGTATAACAACTTCCTCGTTTGTGAGTTGGATTTTTTTTGTATGAGTCCAAAAGTCATACCGTAATTCTCATAAGAACCCACTTACACGTATCTCATGTAACACTTTAAGTGTCACTTACCCAGCTACAAGTTACTTGTGTCGTTCAAAACCAAGTGAGATATATAGAAAACAAGAGAAACAGTATATTCTTCCTAAAAATCTTTTTGAACATAGTATATAAGCAACTTTTTTATTCCCGTTATACAGCTGAGAGGAACAGGAGATATTGGAAGGAGTGAGTTTAGTAGACAAGCCTGAAGGAACAGGTGTCAGTGCATTTAGGACATTCACTGTACCTGCTTTAATTTAAAAGGTCAAGTTTGTATTATGTAGAGGCACTAAGCAAGACAGACTTTGAATAAATTAAATATAATACCCATAATCATGTTTGAATTGATGATAATCACTTCAACATAAAATATTATTTTGTTTTTGATAGCTGTAATTGAGTGCCCTAAATATATGACGAACATGAGAGGTGAGCAGGGGAGGGTTATAACGTAGAATAGGGATGCACAATACATCGGTATCAATATCGGTATCTGCCGATGTTGGTCATTTTTTAACATATCGGTATTGGCTGATAATTGTTCAGAGCATCTTGAACGATCTTTCAACACCCAAACAATATTGTTTTCTGTAACTGTGTGAACACCAAAACTACTTAAGAAGAGTGGACTCTCTTCTTTTATGCCTCTTCCTGTTTTTGATCCAAAAACAGACAAAACATACTTTGTTGATCACATTCATCTTGGGCACTCCATTCTTTGATTCCTTTCCATGGTCGTCTTTTCTCCAGATTGTGCAACGCTTTCTTCCTGAACTGCCTCGACACATCATCTCTGACTGTTTTTGTTTTTTTTTTCTTTTTTTACCAACATCAATAACAGTAAATATTGGTTATCAGCCATAACAACAATATTAATATCGGGAATCGGTGTCGGCCAAAATTTTCATATCAGTGCGTCCAGGGCTTGACATTAACTTTTTTGCTCACCAGCCACTGTGGCTAGTGGTATCCCTGAGTTACTAGCCACTCAGTATTTTCACTGGCCACAATTTGTTGTTGGATAATTATGTTCAATATGATTAAAGCCGATGATGACATGCTAAAGTTTACTTAGAAAAGATTTACAGCCTCTTTAAATGTACATGACCCCTATGCACACTCAAAACAAGACTACATCAATGTTAAAATCCACAGGTCCTTAATCAGGTATTCAGCTCTGATAAAGTTGTGCGTAACATTGTGCTCCTTTCATATGAAAATATGCAGTCTATTAAGACATAGTAATTAAAATAGTAGTTTGTTATTGCTTATAATAAAATGGTAAAGGGGATTAATTGAACTGATAAAAAATCAGCAAGAGACGCTGTCTGCTTAAATATTTAGTAACGATTGTAATCAGAAAATCATTTCTTTTATCATGAGAATGACAATGAAGGAGAGGTAAATTAAATTTCCTCAGAGCTTTCATCATCAGAGTCATCTTTTTGTTTGTCTCTCTGCTCCATGTTTGAGATAGAATTTCCAAAGTGGCCAGTGGGAGCGGAGGTGTTACCAGCCACTGCCGAAATCCACCCGTATTTGGCCGGTTGGCTAGTGTTAATGTCAAGCCCTGGGTGCGTCCCTAATCTAAAATCTGATTACTGAACATTGCCCAATATTCCCATTCACACACTGTATTGTCAAATCAAGCCATTTTCACATTAATATGTACAAATGAAGTAAAATAAAATAAAACATCAAAAAAAGCATGAAATGATGAATGATAGATTTATTAGATTAGGTTAAAAGAAAAGTGGTTACCCTAAAAGCATCGGGCAGACACTTTTGAACATCTTGTATAATTGATTCTTTTTGCTAACACTTCTATTTAGAACAAATGTAGAGTATACAGAAAAAATAAATACGATACAGGATGAGGTGTGAATGAATATGGACTGAAAACACAATCTTGCCGAGCTATTATTATTATTTTCACCCTCAACAGGCCGTAAATAAAAAAAAACATTGTTCCACTGTGAAGAGTAATGAGACTTAACCGAACATGATCATACAGTGACACTGGTGCAAACCTTATACAACTGTGACAATACACATTGTCTACTTAGGTAACAGAATCCTGAGGGAGCCCCCTCTGGAGACCATGAATCCTGGGTAAAGAGGCTGAGAGAACGTGGTCTGTACTCTGTGAAGGAGGGTCATTTCACCAGAATCAGACACACTGTGGAAGGACAGAGTGCCTGTGCTATGGTTCAAATAAACCCCAATAATTGAGGAGCATGAGCTGGATACTTTGGTTTTGATCCCCCTGTGCCAAAAGTTGCAACCTGAACTTGAAAGGGAAATGCACCAAGACTGGTCAGAGTATCCAAAGCCATTTTCTTCCAGCTCTGCTGCCTTGTAGCACATAGCAAGCTCAACCCTGGGACCCCGCCATACAACCTCAAAGTAGCAAACTCCAGATAAACCTTCAGAGCACAGGACCTGGTCATACTTAGTAAATCTGTCAGGGTGGTATGGATACTTCTGGGCTTTTTTAACCCAGGTCACAGTGCTGTTTCCCTCAGAAAGGAGAAGGTTTTCAAAGGCTGTGTTTGGATCCAGTCTGAGGTGGCAGGAATCTGAAAATTTGAGACATTATTTGTAGTGGTGTATTAAATAAACTGAGGAGCTCTAATTGATTAAAAAGCATTCATGCTGCAACATATACTCACAAAGGCAGAACTCGTCTCTTGTCTTTGGTTCAGTATCAACTTGAACTACAAGCGCAAAAGAAATTCATTTTAATAAGCCAGTTGTTAAAAGAAGACTGTACTGCTAATTTTGTGAACACATCACTTTAGTTAATGTATTTACTTACTTGTTTCAGACATTTCATCAACAGCTTTCCTCAGGTGTTCCATCTTTTTTTTTAAATCTGAAATGGCTGTTGTCACAAAGTCAAAATTTGTTTGTAGATGGATGTTTGAATCAGACGACACATCTGGTTGTGGATGGACAGAAGTATCCTGGCAGTTCTAGAAACACATAAAAAGAAAATGTTTGCATGCATTAGAACGCATCCTGCTCTCTTACCCATCCCTGTATATGTCTGTCTCTGTACCTGCAGGAAAAAAATGTGATCCTCAGTGAGTGACAGCTGTGTCAGTTCATCCTCTTTCTTTCTCAGATCAGAGACTTCCCTCTCCAGTCGCCCCTTTAGGGAATCAGCTCTGCTGGCTGCAGCCTTCTCCTGAACTCTGATCAGCTCTTTAACAGCGCTCCGCCTCTTACCTGCCATCATCTAAAAGCTTAAAAACACGTTTATTGGTATCGGCAGATATGAAAATTTCTGCCGATATGCACAGCCAATAAGGTGCTATTCAGTTAGGATTATTATTATTTTCCATCTGAAAAATAAGCTCCTTAAATAAAATGTAGCACTTCATTCAAGGATCCTCACAGCTCTCTGCCATCTTCGCGACTGAACTCCTTCACTTTCACTTTCCCAGAAAACGAAGCAGGGTGTGACTGAAAGTGTTGTTGTGTTTTCTTTCTCTCCGAAAGTGGGTACTTCCCAAATCAAAATGTCATGCAGGCTAACTGAACTCTAACGTACATTCGACGGAACTTAGGGCCCAATAAATGTAACAATATCACATTTATTGCAGAGGACTCTCACTTTTACGAACAAAAACAAGGATTATTACATTTTTTCATGTTTTGCTTCAGAGTGCATCGCTTTTTTTTTAAGACAGAGGACCAGTCTGCTTAAAAACATTTATGTTCTCCTTCTCTTTTGAATGAACAGAATGAGGGGCATATGTTGGCAGTCAGCCAAAGCAACGATACGGGCTCGTGCGAGATTTAGGGGAAGCGCGAGACTTTATTGGTTTCCTAGGAGACGACAGCAGCGTTCGGTGTCTGCATTGAGGAAGCTAGCGGTGGTGTATTTACCACTCTGGTGATGTTTGTGTTGAGCAGAGAGCATTTTACACCATGGAGCTGCCCGACACCATCAGAAGACGATTAGAAGACTTTTCTCGGAATGTTTTATTCGACCAGACTCGGACTCAAACTATTACAAAGGAGAATGAGACGTTTTTGTCCCACGGTAAGCTCTGAACACAGCGACTGAAATGATCGAATAACCCGCACGTTTACGTAGTTAGCTCACCAACTATGGTCAAAATCGGCATAGTACACAGTTTGACAGGATATGTTACTGAGTTTTGGGGTTTTATGCTCTCAATGTATGTCGTTCTCCTGTTTTCAGGCAAGCGGGTCCTGTCTGGTCTCCCCCTCCAGATGTCTCTCTACTTTAACATGTGGTTCTTCCCCCTGTGGTGGATCAGTGAAACTGTTATGCTGCATCTCAAGGTTAAAAGCTTATTAGAGATATGAAAGCAACATAACACATACCCAACACTTACATAAAGACTGTAATAAATATTCACTGTATATTTTAAAAGATTGTAAGGATTATCTACATTATCAAAACAGTCCTTGACTTTCATTCACGATTTAACCTCAGAACAGCCACTTAACCAAAGCAACCACAGTCTTACAAAAAATATACATAAGAGCAATCTGCAGTAGATGACCTTTTTACAAGCAAAAATCTAGTATGCATGAAGGATTGAAGGTGTTTTATATTCTTCGTAGAGACTATTTCAATTCAGCCATGCTCCCTGATCTCCATCAAATAATACATATGTTCCTCTGCATCACACATTAAGTCAAGACAATTCACAAAGGCAGTAAACTGTCACCAGAAACATATATGTATATGTCCTGTCCTACTCACGCAAACATGTTGTTATCTCCTGATGAAAGATTATAAGTATTAGTGTAATGCAACATGGGGATGAATATTGGCAAAAGCCTCATGATACGATATGCATCATGATACCTGGGACAGGATATAATAATATCACAATATTGTGATATATTGCGATATTCTACACAGTTTGCTATTTGATTGAAAACAATTTTCTATTTTATTGTGTTTGAAATAATGAAAGGCAGATGCAGTGTTTCATTCATACACATAACTTGAAAACAGAAAATGCGTCGAGTTTGTCACTTACACTGCTGTGACATTTGGGAGTGGGAATGACGTCATCTATGAGTTTAGTTGCAAATAACAGAAGACGGGGTCACTTGGTAAAACGGATAAATGTCACTTGGTGTAACCAAAAAATATTGATGTTTACGGCATCAAAACCCACATCATCAAGTTTAGGAATAAAATATTTTGAAGATACTTTGAGATTATATTTATTATACAGTTTAGGGGCAACATACTACTGCAGTGGGGGTGCAGAAGATGTATTATGATTCAAACTCACCTATAATATGAATTTTTATTTTAACAAAAATTTTGATACAAAGAGTTGAAATATCAATAGTTTATCACAGGTCAAAGTAATGTGTTTAATATTTCTTCACACCTCTAATGCAACATGTACCACTTGCTCCATTATTATTTTTTGTTACCAGGAATGACGGTTCAAATGCAAGACTGAGAACCAGCAAATCAAAGTATTTGTGATATATAACTGCTCAACAAACTGATACTTTGCGACACAATAATGTAAACAAAATTGAGCTGAATTTTTTTTTCATTGGACTAATTTTAAATAAAGATGGTTAAACTGAGAAAAAAAAGAAAATTTGAGCTTGTTTGAATGAGATGTATGAATGTGAACTTAGCTCCACTACGCACTGATTTTAATAATGATTTCTTCCAGTATCCTGTCTTGACAGACTACTACAAGTTCATCCTTGTAACAGTTCTCCTCCTAATGACTCTGATCGAGGCAATCAGACTCTTTCTTGGTTATGCTGGGAACCTACAGGAAAAGGTAATTCAACACTTACACATGTTTTAGGAAATGAATGGATCAGCATAGTTTTTACAAAGAGAGGTACTGGCAGAGACTGTTAGTCCTGTGATGTTTTTTTTTTTTTTTTGTTTTTGAAAGGTCCCAGAGTTGGCTGGGTTTTGGCTGCTTACCATCCTGCTGCAGTTTCCATTAATCCTGTTTCAGCTTTTTAATGAAGCCATTCTGATACAGCCGCTGGAGAGGGGCGTTCACATAGTTCTTGCCTTATTTATACTCTCACAGGTACAAAAAAACTGCTTTTACTAGCTTGGATGTTTGATTTCAACTGTTGCCACTCCATGCATATGTCTTAACCAATTATTGTTCCTTGGTTTGCACAGGCCCTCTTTGGTTTTGTGACACTACGGGACATGGTCAGATACACACAAAGCCAGTTTCATCTCCGACAATTCAACTGAAGCTCTGCTGTATTTAATGCCCTGTCAACCAGCTTACATCACGTCTTTGAGACTTCACAAGAAAACCCTGACATGTACAGAATGTTTCATACCTAAAAATGTATTATCAAGGACAGTGTTTGAGAAAGTTGTTTGTCCTTATATTCTGTGGTTTCATTTTGCTGATAATTTTATCTGATGATTCTCCAGTGAACATGTTTTTTATAAATATATTTTTAAAAGTATAAATGTAAAGTAACAAATAATTAAAGTCAAACAAGTACAAAAAATAATTGTCATCGTTTTTTCAAAACTGAAGCTACATACAGATACAGACAGTGTTGCTCACTGCCAAAGCCAATAGTGTCTGTATCTATTCCTCCTTTTTTCCCTCAAGTGTTAAGGAATCTTAAACTGGAACCAAGACTCACAGGCAGCTTGCAATCAACACTTAAAAGTTTTCTTCTTGTGAAAAAAAATCTTACAGTTTTTTTCAAAACAAAAGACAACAAAACAGTCTTTCTATGATAAAACAGATATCAAGTTTTTCAAACTGTGTTGTTTACATGTCAAGCCAGAAGCCAGCAGTGATTCTTTTAGTGTCTTGCTCATATAGATACTGACACACACACATTTTCTGTATTTCCAGTTCTACAGTTGGACTTCTTGTATGGGACAAGACACGCAGTACCAGCAGAAATGTGAGAATGATGGTGAAATTTATCGACTTCCACCGCTACAAATATTTAGAATTTCAACACAAAAAGACACTCCGGTTTTGGACATGTGTAAACATTGCATGATGTAGTGGCTTTCTGAAGTCTTATTTTTTCCTTCTGTTGCATTTCTGAACTCACTTGTTCTTTATAACCACTCCTTAGTGATGCCAGGAATGTTGTACTCCTTGTGTTGGCATATGGCCTCTGTGCTTACAGTAAAACAACTGTGAAGGGCGCCGCGCTAATTTATTTAACAACAGCACAAAAACTTCAAATACAATACACTTCATTTCCTCAGCCTGTCACATGACTATGGGAGCTGCTAAGGACAGCAAACAGGCATCAACTACTATGCTTCAGCAAATGATGTATTCAAAATATTACAGAAAATAAAACCCTCATTGTTAAATGGCTCAACACATGATATAGTTTGATCAGGGAAAGAAGACGGCCGCAAGTGAACATATCACATATTACTTCATCTAAATAAAAAGATGTATGCTTCATACTTTAATTTTATTTAATTCTGTCTGCAGCATTTATTGCACAAAGATTTGTGTTTGTTTCTTTGTGGGAGTTGACTGCGATGATCTTGTGTCTGTTGCTTTCTGTGTAGTTGTAGTTTTTGGGTGTTCCCTTCCAGCGGGACTATGCTCAGCATCTTCAGGCTGTAGCCTGCTCAGAGTTTGTCAACAGTGTTCAGACACAGGGGATAGTACCCCCTCATACATTTTGTCTTCCAAAGTTCCGCTGCACAGCCTGGGAGAATTGGAAAAAAATGCAACAAAGAAGTTCATAAAAAGGAACTCGTATGCATGATGTTCGAAAAACTGCATGCAACTAACAGCAACAAGAACATTTCCATGAATATTCAGCAAAATGACAGAGATAGGACTCAAGAGGCCAACAAGTTAACTTACTTTCTCCCTCTCTTGTCTTTTCCCTTTAGAGGAGGCTCAAATAAACTGCTATGTGATCCAGCTTCTCTCAGGGGAATATCAGGGCCAAGCTCACTCAGATCCAGCTCTTCACATCTCAAATGGGACAAACCCTCTGAAAATGACAAGGTTAGGGGAATAATTTGGTGCAAGAGATGGCGATAACTAGCACTGCTTAATCCAGAGGCACGTTTCAAATTTATTCGAGATATCATTTTAATTTCATGAATTAGTGGCGCACCTTTTGAGGAATCACCGTCCTGCCCCTTGATGTGCTGCTTAGTCTCTGTTACATCTTCATTGGAAGAATCCTCTGGCAAAAAGTCTGGTTCTTTCTCTAAAACATGCCATCTGGTTGACTTCTTGGTAGTAAAACTTGAATGTAATTTATTGTTAGGAATCTTCTGGATGTAAATCGGAAGACGTCTGCCAAAGAAAAAACACAGTAGGAACTTTGAATACCTCAATATACAGTTACATACAGCATCTGTTAATAAAGATACCATGACTGTGAGGTTTACCTTTGGGACAGGGGAGGTCGCAGTCCTAAGAGAGAAATATATTTCAATACACTACAATTAGGGCCTGATTTAAACTAAGTAGGAGATTACGAAAATTATGAAATACAAACATGACAAACCTCTGTGGACTGTATTAGACACTAAGGATGCCTGACAGTTCTGTCTCTGGTTGGAATGTGTTAAATGTGGTGAAGCTGGGAGGGGAGGATTGAGGTTCAATAGCTGAGTAGAGCATCTCCACTGCTGTGACCCCCCTCTCACTGGTCCATCTGTCACAGCAAAACACACACATTGTCCTCTTGTTATTTGGAAGCTAAAGGCAGCATGAAAAACACTATAAGGCCATTCCCAAATGTCTGGATGATATGGACCAGTTAAAAATCCAAAAATCTTCTGGGGTTTTCCAAAAATCTCACTTTCTCAGATTCACCAACCAATGAAACCAGGATGTAGTAATAACTTAAGAGGTTTTTTTTAAGTGGAAAGGAAAACAGTTGTGGAAGCGAGCTTAATATAATAATATAAAAAATAAACAAGCATTCTACTTACACATTTTAATTAAAGGTAAGAAAATGTTCAAATATGAAAAATATAAAAAGAGTTGATTTTCAATGACCTCTAACATCCCACACACAGGACTGACCTTGGTTATTAAGATCAGTTAAGACTGAATGAAACTGTCGCTGTGTAACATATTTCAGATAAAATGAGCATTACCTGTGTGAGGTGTGCATGAGCCATGGTTTAGGGATAGTTTTGCTTTGCAGTACAGGTATGAAGCTCTCATGTTCTGCAAAGAGTCGTCCTAAAAAGAGAAAGTATTGATAAGAGTCTCAAAAGGATCTGTAATAAAACTGACAAAGGGTATGTGAGTGAACGGGACACAAAATGTGCCAAAAGAGTCATTATTGAAAAAAAATGATTTTATGAATTGAGCCCATCACCTTTACCTGGACTGGTGCACTGCCCTGCCACAGAGTCACCTTAGTGAGCTCCCCAGGGTGAGAGGTGGCAGGAGGGATGACAGACTTGTTTATCAGACAATTTTCCTGCACAAAAACTAAAATGTTAGCAAAGAAATCCTTTACACATTAAATTTGTCTCAACCCCCCAAACTCTGCCTCCTACCTGCCATTTTTTCCTGAATTTTCCTACAGACCGCTGAAGACTGTCTTCAGCTGAGTCCTCCACAGGCATGTCAGACTCCTGTAAACATCATTTCTTAATTAGTCTTATTGAAATTTGACAAAATCTTGAATACAGTTCACAACACTTCTTAATGTGTCATTGTGCCTTACAGTATTTCTGATGTTGCTTTGCAGGCTGTTTGGCTGCGTGTTGCTGTTTCCTCTCTCTGTTTGCTGCCTGTTCCTTTCTTTATGACTCCCCAGGTGTTTGTTTATCTTCTCTGGAGTTTGCTGCAGAAGAAACATTAGAACATTGATCTCTTTTTTTTTTTTTTTACGTAAGTTCATGACTCTATGCATCTCTTCACCCAAATGGCATCTTGTTTGTTTTCTCCTGCCAACCCATAACTTATTAATATGCCACAAATAGTACAAATGATGTTAAGGGTGTTGGTATGCTCATTTGTAAAATTGTATATACATTTGTATTCAGACTAGAGCCAGTTATTTTTACCATCTTCGTGGCATTGCATTGTAGGATTTTTGGCCGTGTGTTATTGTTCACCCTTTCTGCTCGCAGCCTATTCCTCTCTCTGTGACTTTTCAGGTGTTTCTTCCTCCTCCTCCTCTCTGGGTCGGACTTCAGAGAAAAGCATGACATTTTGAAAATTTGATACCCAAAAAGATATGATTGAGACACTTGAAAAGTGAACTGATTTCAACTGAAGTTGAAAACTGATCACCCAATCCAAATTTGCCTACCTCCTTGTCAGGAATTGGGGGCTCGTTCAGTAAATGAACTGGTGGTCCATCAGATTCAGAACTATTTGAACCACTGGTGCTACAAACGCAAACAAGGGAAAGTTCAGCAGGAAAATAGCACAGTAAACCTATCCCTATCTGCTTGTGTGCTTAAGATTACTTAAAAATGTCTTTATCACCTGGTTTCCAGGTCAGACACAGAAATGTTACAGTCAGAGGCAAAATCCCTGCCCAGCCTCTCTGTGACCTTCTTCCTCATCAGCACAGCCAGCTCTGTCAGACAGTTACTGACCTGAAATAGAAGGCACTGGGTAAACATAAAAAAACTAACCACACACAAAAAGCACAGATATAAAAACCAGTCTGAAAAGAAAGCTCTAGTGCTCTGTCCCTCACCTTTGCTGGATCAGGGTCGCAGTAATCCAACAAGGTGTCACAGAAGTAAAAGCCAAGGGACTTCAGGTCTCTGGTTGTAAAGTGTGTCCCTCTCCTGTCCCCTATTAGATCATTAGACGTCAGAACTCGTCTGGAAAATACTCAAGTTAAAATCACACACACACATGGGAAAACTTACCAAGAGTGGAGCCTCCAAACGTAGCCTCCATTGTGTAGCTATTTTTAATGCCAAGTTTCCACATGGCGATTCTTCCAGTTCCTTCTTTACTCTTCTGCACCCGGAACTTACAGCTCTTGAAGGTGAACTAAAAATGGGACAAGATGTTAAGACTGAAGTCAGATAAAACAGACATTTTGAAAGTTTCTGTGCTGACTTGGAGCTCTGTGTCACCTTATTGCTGGCATTCTTGCTCATCATTAGTGGGAAGACTCTTTCATGCAGCTTCAGGGCAGCATCACCCCTGCTGTTACAGCCATACATGAAGACATTGTTTTTGCGGTTGTGGCCATGAAAGTCACAGTACACAATGACGTCCCTTTCAGCCATTAACCTGGGGGAAGTATAAAGCATGACATGAGAATGTAGAAGAAAAATATAGAGCATGGAAAGTTACATGTTTAGCTCCATGTTGACTCTTTTACTCTTTTGATTTTTCGCTTATTTGAAATACATATCTGTTGTTATTCAGCTACTTTTTTTTAATTCTTCTGTGTACTTATTTCATCCACCCCTTATCTTTACAGCTTTTTCCCTTTCAAAGTCCCAGGGTCTATCACGACTGTCACTGGGAACAAGGGGAGGTACACCCTGAACTGGTCAGCAGCCTGCCACAGGGCTACAGCTGTGTTCCATTTGTGCTTAGAACTGGGAAGTCGGGAGTGGGAATAGCGTCATCTTGAGTTAAGTTTTCCAGTTGCCAAGATGGAAAAACTTGCCGTGCCAGCAGTATTTCTGTACACAAACATCGAATAATGCTATATATACGGCTGATTTATTGCGACCAACATTAGTCAGAAATATGAAAATAAAATGAATGAACAGGAGCTTAATTTCTGATTGCCCCTGAACTCGGAATTTTCTACTGGGAACTTGGGAGTGGTGTGGGTGTTTCAACTTTCAAGTTGGGAATCCGACCTCTGGGTCATTCCAACAGGGCTTACCAGAGTCCTCTAAAGAGAGAGTTGCAACACGCATTGATCTTGCCGCCACGTGGTAACGTGGTTCATGGAGCTCCTAAAAGTTCCAAACAAGCCATAGCTGTCAGTCTGTTTGAATGATCCCGAGCTTGAGAGACAGCGTCTGCAGAGTTTTTTCAGTAAATATTAACTTTTTTTTTAATCTACAATAATTGCTATTTTTGACTGGAATATACTAGTATGTGTTGTCTTATATCACAACTTTTATAGACACTTGTTATTTTAATCATCGCATTGCAGAATCAAGATTTTTTTACATTCTATTTTGGAGGGATGGGGATTATTTAGAGGGCTCTGGGCGTTACCACTTGGAACTTGGAAATTCTGACTTCTGAGTATAAATGGAACGCATGTAGAGACATTTAGAGAATGACAAGCATTCAGGCACAAACTTACACCTACAGGCAATTTAGAGGGACCAATCAACCTGACGAGCATGTTAAAGGACCATGGGAGGAAGCCAAGTACCTGGAAAGAACCCATGCCCAGCTGGGGAATTTAACCAAGTCTTCATACATTTAAGAAAAAGGAAGAATCAGAAAGTGCTGACGGTCTTCATACATTTAAGAAAAAAGAGGGAAAGTGCTGACACATTAACTTGGTAAATTACTGATCAACCAAAAAAGGGCATGGATAAGAAGTTGTCGACATCTTTTAAAAGGTTTTTGTGTTCTTTTTTCATTACCTTTCCACCATGTTTCGTGTGTGCCACACAGTGGGAAATGAATCTCTGAGCACAGTCTTGTACTTTCTGTTGAGGTCCCTGCCTGACAGAGAGCAGCGGTAGTTCCCCACCACCACACCATCTGGGTTCAGCATTGGCACCACCTGCAGCCACAGAAATACAGAAATACAGTAAGAGCTTGATTCTACTTCACAACATTTCAGCTCATGCTAATCATTAGTTCTCTCATAATAAATAACTGGACAGATGTGAGACTACGGCTTTAAATCTTAACCTTAAAAACAAATGTGTCCCTTAGCAGCTGAGCATCCTCTGAGTCTCCAAGCAGGAAGTCCAGGAATCCCTCCATCATCCAGGACCCATTGGTTTCCCCAGGATGCACTCTAGCTGTCACTACCACTGCCTTCCTGCTCCTGCTCTCTGCCCTGCTGACGTTGTGAGATGTCACTGTCATCACATACACAGGGTTCCCTGCCAGGCTGTGACACAACACTCGCAGTTTACAGTACGATGTTACTGCTGGGTTTGAAGAGATGCGTTGCAGGTAGCGCTGCAGCCGAGAGTAGGTGTACGGGTAACAGTGAGCCAGGTAGCAGGTGTCTGAGTCGTAGGGAAACTGGAGGGTCCAGGTGAGTGAGTACAAGAGGTCGCAGTCACTGTTGGTTTCCTGTGTGTTCTGAAAGGAGAATCATGTTTACTCTGTTTTAATGTTATTGTTCTATTTTATCTTTCAGCCATGTTGATCTGCTGTGCTTTTATAGCGCTGTGGCTTCATAATGTGAAGAAGCTTCTTTCTCTGATTTTTTTTCTTTCCTCACAGTTGATTCAGACTTTTAGTACACACCCTATAAAATATCTGGATGAAAAGTGACTGACAACAAAATCTTACTTACATTTTTTTATATACACCCCTATGATTTTCTGAGGCGGATTTTGGATAGAAGTACTTTTTTGTAGTCAATCAGAGTAGACATTCAATTTAACCTTGTTAAAATCAACCCCCCATTCCAAAAAGATACCGTGTACAATGTTAGCATACCTGATGGTAGTTTCTGTAGTATCTGATATTGGAGCCAGTGCGCTGCCATCCAATGCCTCTGTCCTTTGCAGCCATCTCAGAGTAGAGAAGTGGTCTCATACCCTGAGAGTACAGGCTACTGCGTTTCATCAGGTTGATGATGGTGAAGCGGTAAGTCACTCCTGCCTTCATGTTCCTCACCCTGAAGTAGAACCACTGTGTGTGCTTCCTGGTGTACATGTCCGTGCGCAGGGTGAGCTCATACTCATAGATACCACTGAAAGGAGAGGACAATCACAAAGAGAGAGAGAAGAGAGACGGTAACTCAGCCAAAAGAAAACAACCAACACAGCTACAACAATACAGACTTACATCTGTACAGCCTTTAGCAGGTTCCCACTCTCAAAGCGTGACTCAAACTCCAGAGTAAATTCTGACTGAGAGCGGTCATAAAAAGTGGCTGTCTTGATGGGCCCCTTGCTTCCACGGACACGGGAGCTGCTGAAGTAGGGACGCTTGGTGGCTTAAAAGAGGAGATACAACAAGAAAAGAGTTCCAAAGAAAATCTCAATTTATTCCAGGTTCTAAAAAGTCTAGTGCAAAATTAATTGAGTGCTGATGTTTATCTGAAAAGTTGAATTTTAAAATATAATTTTGAAGTATCAAATCACATAAAAGAACAAAAAAAATCAGTCTATCCTACAAATTGCAGATATGGTGAGAACTAATCAAAGAAATTAAGTTCATATCATCTTTATGTTAAGAATTTGTTGCTGCTTCATTATATCATGTATCGCTGAGTAAACCAAGAATGTTATTTGTGGCACAACAAATAAAAAGGCTTTTGGCTCCAAAGATTACCATGGTCAATACAGAACACCACTTTCCCCCTCTCCTCCCCTGTTTGCACAGGTGCTCTCTCATACCCTGTGGGCTGATAGAAAGGCTCTGGCTTTGGGGGGTCCCACTCTACAACACACAAGCATTTGGAGTTATCACATCACAGCATGGACTGCAAACAAACTGAAACAAGTCAAAACAATGTTCGGGCTGTCATGTTTTTTTTTTTTAGGAGAACTGTTCACTGAACACTGGACTTGTCATTCTGCAGGAATGTTTTTAAAAATTCAAATCACTGAGGGCTCTTTGGTTTATCAACCTTTAGCCAAGCCTCAGTGAATATGAGTAACATACAGTAGTTAAATAATGTTTGAAATTACCAATGTGGTGAACAACATCGCTGATGACCTCACACTCTATGGGCCAGCGTGGATGAAAGACTGATGGGAAGTTAACCAGGTCCAGTGGGGCCGTGAGACGTAGAATGGGTCGACCACCATCAAAATCTATGAGCAGCTGATTGGTCCTCAGAGCCTGGTTCAAGTTTATACATACTGACAAGAGACATGAGCAACTCCTTCAACATTTTTTATTTCATGACTGTGACTTGATGCCTTGTATACATATTTCATCACATCCACCCCTGAAGTAAGCCTTGGTCAAAGAAGCCTGTCCATTTAAACAGGGATTATGCAGTAACTGATTGGTTCAATTATCTCAATCACAAAGAAGCTCTTGTGTAATACATAATGATCTAGTAGCAAGCAGAGAACCCACATGATCATTCGTTGACTGCACAACCTATTTAACATTACATAACATAACATAACATAACATAACATAACATAACATAACATGACAGGATTTAAGATGATTTTTAGCGCAGACAAACCATTGGAAAGTCACTTACACTGTCTTCTCCTCTCTTCCTCCTCCTCCTCATCTTCCTCAGAGATTGGGTCGTTGCTCTCTGGATTGTCTAACTGGTGGTTAATCCACCACTTCTTGATAGCAGAAACAGCCATACCTAATTTTGGACTGCCAGAAAAGAAGAAATACAATGTCTTATTGCAGTGTTGTTCACTGCAGAGTTTTATTGTAACTTCTTAAGCTGTTAATCATGTTTTTTTTTTAAAGCTCACCTGAGAGGTTCAGAGGTGGGGAACTCTATTAAGCATCTTCAGCTTCTTTCCAGCAGCCAGACCTACTTCCTGCATGAAATAAACAGTCCCAGCAGCACATTCATGAATCTGTTTTCCTGCACTGCTAACGCTCATGTGACGTGTTTGGTTGAGCACACCGTTCACGACGAGCGCGAGATATTATTTCTTTTTTTTCAGTTATCAACTCTGTATATCGATAAGAACAAACATTAAAGGAAAGGAAACGAACTAACCTACAACGAGCGGAAAAGTCTTTTGACAATGTGCGATGTTACTTAGCAACAGATTGTCTCACAAACACTGCGGTTCCCATGGAGTTGCCGTACCCATTCAGGAAAAAAAAGTATCGACGATCGACGGCTTGTCGTGACAAAGATCGAAAAACGTCGAAATTGTCAGTAAGTTATTTAAATTTTTTAATCGGATATAAAATTTTACTGTTATTCATTACTCCCTAAGAACATTAACAGTAAAAAGGGGCACATAGGTACGTAAAAATTACACTTCCGGGCACTAAAGCCTTGTCCACTTTCTCTGACGGTGCAGCGTTATCTTTTCTTTCCGCGACATATTGTCGTTAATATATTCTGAATCCACAAAAGAAAAGAAAAAAACAATAATTAATAATAATTAGCTATTTTATAGTACTTTCCAACACAAGATGTATAAATGGTTAACAAAATAAGAGTATTAAATATTCTTTTTAAAGCCAAAAACCTCCACAAGACAAAGGCAAATAAATGATTGGAAAAATACGAGCAAAATGATGAAAGCTCCTGTCCGTGATACTAAGAAAGAATGAAGCAACATTTTGAGGATTAAACACATTCAACTAAAATCTCCTATAAAACCACAATAAATTTTCAAAAGGGCCTTTAAAAAAGGAAAAGGCTTGGTCACCTTTGGTCCTCGGCCTTCATAGCGTGATGGTGAGCAGAGCCTTGGCAGATCACCTCAGGTCACAACAGGCACGTATGGATTTAGAACATCTGATTGCAAGCATGAATAGAGTCAGTCCTAAAATGTATCAGGAGCCACTGACAGGAAGCTAAACAGAAGTGATTTGAACTTTGGAGAAGCTGAAACTACTAAAAACCGTGTTGGTTTGAAACCTGTATAACAGTGAGTTACAATGGCCCAAAAAAGAGGTTATAATAGGATGCAAGACAGCCAAATTAGTTTTCAGAATAAAAATGACACAATTTTTAATATTTTCCCTGAGGGGCTTGGAACAAGACTGCATATTATTCACAAGATTCCCCCCCAAAAATGCAATACTTGATAGAAATGGTAGGATATTTTGTTAAAAGTACTTTTATTATAGCACAAATCCCAAAGCATATTTAAAAGAGACTAATACTCCAGTACTTTGAAAAACAGTTTAATAACTTTTTACAAAATATACAAGCTCAATGATGTTCCCACCCCTTTGAAAAACATGATACATCCCATCAAGCATTCAATGCACATAGTTATAAAAATGCTCAATAAAACAGACATCCTTCAAATCAAACTGTGGTGGTCGTCTATTTGGAGACTGTACAGTATTTCCGATGAACTCAAGACATTTGGCACATTTACAATAGTGGCTATAAAAAAAAAAAACAGAAAGGGCCTTTCAACCCATCAGATGAATAGCCTGCCACGAACTGTTCTCTAAATGTGTATATCATGAACACAGAAAAAAAATCAGTCAATAGACCTTCAGAGGAAACTGGAGCTGGAGGAGGATGGGTAATGACTTGAGTGGGTTTAAATAAAAAAAAGCAATGACTGATCCAGTCCAAATGTTACGTGGTGTTTGCCATTTTCCGCTTCTTCAACCGCTCCCGCCAGTTGTCAGGGAGTGCCTCAAAGTTAGCATTTTTTGAAGCTTTACCCCTGTGGACATAAAAACAGTAGGACAGTTATATTAATGTCTGAGAAACATTAAAAGTACTTAACAAATGATTATTAAATCAAGAAACATACGTCATGAACTGCTGTTGCTTCCACTCCTCGATGGTCTTCTTGTTGAACATGTCCCTGTCCTCTTCACTGGAGCTGCTCTTCTCTTCCTCGTCCAACTCCTTCTGAATGCTCTGCCACTTCTTCACCAGAGACGGCATCTTTATCTTACTTTTCTTTGACTACGGAGAAACAGGAAGAGATGGTTACAACTTGGGTTCTTTTAATTGTTGTATGTCTGCAAGTCAAATGCAAAGGTGACACAAAAGTTAAGGCAAAAAAAAACAAAAAGTGATGTATGCTTGAAAGAAGCAATCCCAATAAAACATTATTTGCATCAAAACAGTGATTTAACGTCTTTTCACACTATATAAAAATATGTTAACCCCATACCAACCTTTTCCTTTTTTGCTTTCTTGGTCTTATCTGTGGATGGAACTCTGGCTCCTGGAGGCTCTGAGGGTGGCTGGGGTGGAGGCAGAGGTGGTTGAGGAGGCAGAGCAGGGAGAGGTGGGGCAGGGGGTTCACAAGGGACCAAAGGGGCAGTGACAGCTGGCACACCCCAGAAGGCAGTGGCTGACATTTGGGGAACTAGAGGAAAAGAGAGAATGTTGTGATCCCTTGTTTCAGAAAACCTATAATATTATTGTTCACATTTAAAAAAAGAATGTATGTATCTTTACAGATGTGTGGTGACATCTTCTTACCTGCAGTGACGGCAGGCTGAGTGTAGAGAATGGGGCTGCTTCCAATAGTGATGGATTTATTCATCTGACTGGCCTTACGCTTCTGACCCTTCCCCAGGGAACCAGACGGCTCGACAATCTGAGGTTGAGACAATAAAATAAAAGTTAACAGCTAGGGTCCTCTCTTTGTGTCATTTTAATTAATTTTAATTATGAGAGAACAAACTTTAACCTTCATGCTGGCAGTGCCTGGAGGCAACGGTGGTCTTCCAGTGCCGTCTTCCTCAGTTCCAGGGGCTGGAGGTTCTCCATCATTGTCATCATCCACATCCATCTCCACTTCCATGATCTCACTATCGCTTTCTGGTGGGGGAGGTGGTGGAGGTGGAGAGCCTGGGGGCAGAGGTGGAGGTGGCGGATAGTGGGAAGGTGGAGGGGGGCTGTCTGGAAGAGGGGGCTGAGATGGAGACCAGAGGGATGAAGCACTGGGCTGTGGAGGAGGTGGTGGGGCAGGGATGGTGTGGCTAGAAGGTCCTGTTGCAAAGCAAAGGTGACATGATATGTTAGAGAGGTTTGTATTTCACATCACTGATACAGCAAAGAAGAAACATGCATCATTTTCATCATTATTATTTCTAAATTGAGATGTAAACGGTCAATATATAAAGCCGCATTTCCACCAAGCAGACTGGTTTGGTTCGTCTCGGTACAGCGCGCATTTTGTGGCATTTCCACTGACAGATCCCCAAATAACTGAGACGAGCCGGCCTACTTTTTTGGGACCCTTCCGTATGGGTGCCAGACTGAACCGATCCGCTCTCCGAAGGTGGAGCAA
This sequence comes from Halichoeres trimaculatus, assembly GCF_033239565.1. Lineage (NCBI taxonomy): Eukaryota > Metazoa > Chordata > Actinopteri > Labriformes > Labridae > Halichoeres > Halichoeres trimaculatus. Next base: position 14,777,387 of record NW_027437187.1, on the reverse strand, counting down.
CACACTGCAGACCGTTGATTGGTCAAAGGAATCGTCACTTACCCCGACAGCAGCTGCATTTCTCGTGGAGGCACACAGACTTCTCCAAACAAAGCTTGATTGCACTTTGTATCAAAGAGCTACATGCCAATCACAGAATCACGGAAACGCGACTTAACTTACCAACAGGGTGTTATGTTTAAGTACGACCACAGACAGCTGTGCTTTTCACCACCAGCACCAGTTTAAAATAATTGATATTATACACCTTCTCCTATACTTTTGTAGTTACTTAACATGATTTACAGCTCCAAAATGAACATCTATCTCTGGCTGGTGTCTTTGAAAACTATCATTTTAGCTCTGAAACACTTCATTTAAGCAGTGCCTCTTTGAGGCTGCCCTTTGAAGCCCAATTCTTCAAATTAGCCAGCGTTCCAGAGGCCTCGTTGGCGGTTGCCATGCAACAAACTCTTAGCTATCAAGTTAACTTCCGTCTCTCTATTTTGCATGGCAAATAAAGGAACGTGGGCGTAGGTTTTGGACCTGAAATCTGAACTGAAGAGTTTGGTGATGGAACAACAAGAACATCAACAGCGACAGAGCAGACTGTTTCTGATTCGTAAAAAAAGTATTTACAGCACTTTTTACCATACCAAGTTCCTCCAAAAAAGGTCTGTGCACACTAAGTCCCTTTTTTCGTCCAAAATTGACGCACATTAAAAAAAGAAATTCTATCTCATGCTATGTCAATCATGTTTGCAAACTCGTGTAGAAACCTTCGTCCATCATTACTTTTTCTAGAACAAGTTTTTAGTTTTTGTGTTTTGTCCCAGCATGTTTCCAGGGTAGTTTGACTATTTGGAGACACTGCATGCTACTTGCAACATTACATTTTCCAACCCATTTTCTGTCATTTCGGGCAATGTTTAGATGCTGAATGTGTGACTACGTGTCTGTGTCTAGACCTAGTCCGGCCTTGACATGTTCTTACAAGTAATTCATTTATATTCACTTAGTATGACACTTAAAAAAATCCAAAGTATATTTTAGGATGCAGCTATAGGACAACAGACTGACCTGTGATCCCATCACTAGATACAGAGGACGTTTTTGTCTCCCCTTGTCCTGACGTCTGCGTTTGTGCTCCCTTCAGATCATCGTCCTTGTCCTCCTCTGTTGGAAAGTCCCACTGGGAGGCACTGGTCCGGTTGTTCACATAGAAATACCGCCTGTGCTCTCTAGAGTGGAAGAACAGAGATAGAAAGACAGAGTCTCAAAAGCTGGCCTGGAAACTGGATGCTCCACACGATACCCTGCAACAGAGGGGCAAGGGAGTGGACATAAAAGCCACAGCAGGGGGTGGGAATGTTGGTACGAATGGCAAATGTAGCCATCCAATAGTAGGGCCTGATTAGAGTGAGGTTCTGGGAGTGGATAGGAAACCCACCTTGCTTTCCAATAAAAAGGAAAGCAAAATAAATCAGCTCTGGGTCCTGAAAGTGGCATTCAGCGGCTCACACCATGGTTGTCATATTTGTTCCATTTTTTTTGACAACCATTCCCTCCCAGACAGAGGAAGACGCCAGGGAGGAAGCGTCATCATTGTCATCATCATCATTATCACCCAACATAGGTCAGGAAGTAACATCCACACAAAGTCAACTTGATTTACATGAGAGAAGAAAATAAAAAACAGTAAGACATATGAAATAGAGTAGGTCTGACCTGCTGGATCCCCGTCATTGCTCCATCTTCACAGTTTATTTGATGCGTGACACTCGGCGCTTCCAGGGCATCACTCTGTTTGCGCTGCATTCGGGGATGGTAGACCTGTAAAGTGCAAAGCTCTCCCACGAAACCAACCTTCCTACCATAAACCCCCTACCCTGTTTATCCACTGACTGGACTCATTATCAGTCTACAAAGGCCCTCGCAGCACAGGGCTTTGGAGTCTGTGTTACAGGGGCAGGCAGGTTTACTTAACACGAAGCAGGCTGGCCCAGAGTGGCTGCTTCCTCACCAGCACGTTCAAGGCAGAATGCCTGGATTGCATCACAGAAACCTGGTGAGTCTGTTTTTGGTAAGTGCTTTTAATCCTCTCGAACTGGTTAAGCTTCTCCCCAAGTCATGTAACAAAGTCTGCACCCTCGCCACTGGAGGGGGTTGTAGTCACAGGGTACAATTTGTTTTGTGGGGGACGAGGGAGTTTAGAGATGTGAAAGGTAAGGAGCGCGTACCTGTCCCAGTGGCAGGACCAGCCTTTAGGAGTGGCGTTAAGTTCGTAATATTTTATGTGTTCAGCAGCTTCCTGCAGCCTGCGGCGTAGATAGACCCCATCCAGAGCGCCTTCCCTCCAGTCAGCAATCCGAGTCTGGAGAGTAAAGAAAAAAAGAGACACAAAGAGAAAGGAGAGAGAACGAGATGAGAGGGAGATAACAGTCTAAAGGTAAAAAGGAAAAATAGACATGAGCTCAGGATAGATGAGCAGTGTGAAAGAGTAATTCTGGCTAATCTCCAAACTGACACCTTGGGATGGATTATAATGAGGATTTTAAATATTAATAACTACCACATAGCTGCCTGGTAGATGATATGAAAGAGAATTAAGTGTTGAATATTTTAGGAATCCTACTGGGAACTGCTCATACGTAGAACTGGTGTGGGAAACTGAACAGTCAGCCTCTTACCTCAGTTTGTAGCAGAAGCAACTGAAAGTTTGAGATCGCCTTCTTGTTTATCCCCAGGAACTCCATCTTGTTGGTTAAGGTGTTTGCCAGCTCTCCAATCTGAAACTATCATTTTTTAAGCATGAGATTTGTGTTTTAAAACTGGAACAGTCCCAGCTATCAGGGTAAGCGATTATTACATTCTTACCTTCAGCTCAGGCGTTTCCACTTTGGGCTCAGATGTTTCTGCCTCTTCTTTAACAGAAAGTTTGGGACCTGATTTCTCCTCAGCATCATCTGCTTCCTTGTCTTCTACTTCTGCAACACTTTCCAGCATTTTTGAAAGCACTACAGAAAAGAAGAGTCATTAAAAAAAATGTGGTTCAAATACAGTAGTAGTTCTCAATGTGTTGCGCCATGTGTCTGTCATTAAATATTGTACTCACCCATTTCAGTGTTGTCTTGCAGGTCTGAGCCTCTGCTGTTGGAGTCTGGGCTGGCAGCACACAAGAAGGCAGTCTTCCATCGGTTTTTCTTTAGTGAAGCTCCTTGGCTTGTCTCAGAACAAGGACTAGAGCCTCCCATACTTCCATCGCCCTCCTCCAATGCCCGGAGCTCAGCCTAGAAGTCGAACAACAGGTAAGAGTCATTTTGGCCACTTATGACACTGTTTTGGACCAGCTCTGGGGTTAATTTCAAGCTCATAATGAAGTTGTTCAATGAAAACAAATGGTGGAGATTTCCTTATTTTTGGGGGATCAGGGATGGGGGATCAGCCCATCGTTACATATGAAACTGATCTTATATTCGGGAAAGTCTAACAGCCAGCCATTGTCGCTTTTTGCTCTGAGACCTAAAATTCAGGACACTTAATTGGTTGCTAAAGTTAAAACATACAGATTTTATTGTTTTACAGGTATTGTTCACTGATTTTCTAATAAAAAAAAGTTTGGAATATTGAAGACATATGCTGTCAGTTATAAAAAATAAATATTGGTATTGGCCCAAATCGGTATCAGCAGGTCAGGCTTTTTAAAGATCAGTGATCGGCCAGAAATTGTGATCGGTGCACCCCTAATAAAAACCCACCTTTTTCCGTTCCAGTGCCAGTTCCAGCTCAACTGTGTCTTCTTCTGTCTCCTCCTCAGCATCTGAATTATCTATTGAGCGCTTTTTGCTGCAAAGGTCTTTTGAGCCGGCGGGAGCTGCATCAGGGTCCCGCAGAGGGGTGGAGGGGGATCCTGTAGGGTGAGCCCCTTCTCCTTCTGAATCCAAACTGTTTTCAGTCTCATCCAAACCTTTGATGAGTCTTTTTCTCCATTTTTCTTCTGCCTCTTTCACTTCAGATGGGATCAAAGGACCAAGCAGTGATGCAGCCACTCCACGGCGCTCCTCCTCTTCACTTGTCAGACCAACGACACTCTCAATCACCTCCTTTAAGACAGACAAACAAAGCAGTTGATGCAGTGGACTCAAAATTGAATTAGTGATAAATTAAATCAACATTTTATTGGTCCCAAATGAAACTTGCCTTTGGATGGGTCTCTTTAGCCGATGGAGGGACTGCAACAGATGCAGAACTTTCCTCGGTGTGAGAAGATGCATGTGCTGTGCCATTTCCATTGACACTAGAGATGTCAACAGAAAAATAAAACACACATCAAACAATGCTAAATATTTGTGCTTAAGACACGAGCAAGAGAGTGAAACCAGTCTACTTTCTACCATGTAGGCTCATATTTTCCATCTTCAAGATAGAGATACTTCTCTCTATCAGTCCCTCCTACCTGTTGGCAGACGGCCTGAGGCTTTGAACCTGATCAGCCAAATAGTGAGGTAGCTCCCACAACACCTCGTTGGTCAGAGTGTTCCAGTAATAGTAGCAGCCAGAGTTGTCATCCCAAACCTCCTGCCAGTCTCCCATCTCTACACCCACTGCAAGAAAGCATATGCATTACATGTCTGAGTATCTTCTGCTGTGCTTTGAAAAATATATCTTAACACATGTAAAATAAATTTCTCAATTTTGATTGTATGAACTGTTATTTATCCAGGTTACCCAAATTAAGATGTTTGATCTCTTTTTCAAGGAGGAACTGCCCAATTATGGCTTCATCACTAAGTTTCAACAGCAAAGCAAACAACAGAAGAATTAAAAGCTCCATGACAGAAATCAACTAAAATATTTGAATGCAGAAAGCTCAGATTTCTGTTTGCCTTGATTCTAGATTTTTAACTAAGGATTCAAAGACTGTCTCCATCAATTTTGGATCATTCTTTAAAAAAAACTCACAGTATTTTTTTACTAAGTCAGCAACTGTGATATATCTGCTGTCTCCCCAAAAGAGCAGAGGAAACTACATTTCACTGAGAAAGAAAGATAGTGGGATCTTCAAATACAATAGTCCATCAGGCAAACATCATCAGGACATTCACACTGGACATTACAAACAGCACAGTAGCATACCTCCAGCCAGAGAGTACTGTGTGTTGTACTCAAACTCTGTGCTTTGTTGATTCTGGTCCCCACTGGTAACTGGCTGCTGACTAGCAGCTTCAGGTCTTGGTGAGTTGGTAGTTGGGCCTGGAGGCTGAGAGGCTGGATCATCTGAACTGGGCTGTGTAGTGATTGCGTCAATTTCCTAGTAAGGGAAGAATAGAGGGGAGTCATGACTTTGACGAAAGCTTGCTATGAATCCTAAGAGAGAGTCACACCCTTCAAAGAAGTCGTCTTGTGAAATTGATTTCACATTTGTGAAAATAAATAAGCCTCCAAGTTTGAAACACAGCAGCAAATTTATCACATGGCACATTTCATTACATTCAATGCATATATAGAGATAGAACAAATCCTAAAAAAAAAATCAACAGCAGGATGAACAGAGAAAGTCTCCTTGAGTTTTGTAACGTTTTAAAACACTTTTTAGAGGGACTTTACATTTTTTCGTAACGAAACAGTGGAGGCATTTCTGTATCATGAAGAGCAATCTGAAGTCAACTGGACCCTATTGGATTAAATTAAAAAAACTAACCATCATCAACATAAATACTAGTAGGATCATTATTAAGTTAACTCACATTTAAGGCCATTGAATTTAAAGTATTTTGTGCTATTTTAAGCAAAGTACACAACGTGTTTATAAAGTAGCTCAAAGGCTAAAATGTACCACTTACAGGCAATATGTACTTTTTAATACAGAAAGTTAAAACAGGATAAAGATATGTGGCAAATTGTACTTACAGCCATAAAATTGGCGAGTGTACTGTCGATGTCAGCTGACTGGTTGTGTTGAGAATTTGAACGAGGGTCTCCAGCATCTTCTTCATCACTGTCTGCATAGGCGCCAAGCAAAGACAAACCCTCTGGGAAGACAAACAAACTGACCTTAGTGGCATCTCAATCTATATTACTACTGTACGTGACATAAAAATAGCAATACACATAAATAACTACACACAGAAATATACCTGTAGCTTTGACTGCGGGGTGCTTAATGTTTGAGCGTGTATCTCTCACGAATCTTAGTCCATCACCATCTTGATCATCTACCAACAACCAAAACACAATGTAGGAAGAACCATGTCAGTCAGGTAAGTACACTGGGGTAGGTGCAGTTCAATAACAAAGCAAAAATCATTCACGGACTGGTAAACATTCGCACCGAAGCCGAGATAATTCCAACTTCACAAGTTTTCTCCGTAATTTTTAAAAGTAACCGTCAGAGATCAGTTATTTGTCACGAGACAGTTTTGGCAGCCATGCAACCCTATTGTTATGGCTAACTTAGCACGTTAGCTCCTGGAGAATTCACCACAAGGGGTCGGGTTTCGTTAAATAGCCACGAGTACCATCAAAATCATTTTAGAGATGGTCTGTATCTGCGTTTAATATAACTGATTCAACCTAAAACGTTATCGTAAGTGGTCGATTTATTTTTTTTCCCTGGATCGGCCTCTTCTTCACACCTTGAGCACTTCGCATTTAGCTAGCCTGCCGCTAACAAGGCTATGGTAATGTGTGTTTCAGACTAACCATCGGATCCCGAAAGCGCCTCTTCCCTTTCCCCGGCATTCCCACTCCGTAACCCAGGAGGTGAAAGTTGCAGAATGGTTCTTCGACCGACGGTTCCTCCTGTGAGGCGACTTTTCTTCCCCATGATCACTGTGCGTGTGTGTGTCCGCCAGCGGCCTGCTCTCCTAACTGTCGTCGTTGTTGCAGCTCTGCCGCGTTCATGTGCCCTCTGACTAATCGGAAAAGGGAGGTTTACTCACGAGGTTTCTTCTTTCATTTTCCCCATTTATTTTAAGCTTAATTTGTTATCTTTCACATAGGCTGACTTATATGCAAAATAATGAAAACTTATAAGTGCCCCCAACGTTTTCTGTAAGCGCTGAATCATGTAACAGTATCAAAAAGTTTTTATTTATTTTTTTAATGTAAGGATTAATGCATGAAATTATGCATTTTATAGTTTAAGATTCCTTACATGTGCCAAGATATTTCCAGTAAAAATACACATTTCTCTGGTATAATGACTTTTTAATATACCATTGCCAAATGACCCCAACTATTCAAAACAGACAACCCAACCAGAATTTTTGCTGGTGTGTGAGCGAGGTACACGTGAATGCAGCAGTGGTTCAGCTGAGCAGCAAGACAGCAACGTGTTCCGGGTCGCGGGGTCATGTTTTGTATGCGGCAGTTCAGCGTTGAAATGCTAGCTCAGTAGCTCATAAGCTCACACACCCTCTGAATAGGTTCATGGAAATACAAACGATCAGCCTTTGATAGTTAAAGATAACTCATGTAAAAACTAACGCATTGAGTATGGTTTCTAAAATAAGTCAGCAGCAACGAGCTGAATAAGCGAGAAGTCTTTGCAAAGCGTGTTGTTAGTTAAAAAGATTATGGGAGGGCGAAGATAAGCAATTACACAGTTTCTGCTAGGAGCCACCCACCCATGTCTGAACATAAAGAGGACCCACGACAGAGGCAGCAGTCAGCAGGACTCGGAGGAGGAACAACTGCTCAAACCAGGACCAGAGGAGGGTCGCTTTGTTCCGGATCAGACACGATGGGGGCCGTGATGGGTCCGGTTCTTCACTGGGTGCATGATGTGGCAGCTGTCACTCTCCTCAAGGCCCGGCGGACTCTGTTTCAAGCTGCCGTACTGTTCTGTGTCCTGCTTCTGCTACTATGGGTATCTATATTTCTCTACGGGAGCTTCTATTACTCTTACATGCCCACAGTGAGCTTCTCCACCCCTGTGCACTTCTACTACACCGCTGATTGTGATGCCTCAGAGTCTGGACTGTGTTCGTTCCCCAAGGCCAACATCTCTTTCATGAGGAATGAGAAGGACCAGGTGATGGCTTTTGGTCAGCCTTATCGCATATCTCTGGAGCTGGAGATGCCAGAGTCTCCTGTGAACGAACAGCTGGGTATGTTCATGGTCAAGTTGTCATCATACACCAAAGGTGGGAAGATTGTGGCATCAGTGGGAAGATCTACTATGCTGCACTACCGCTCCACCCTCCTGCAGACCATGGCTACTTTACTCTTCTCCCCTTTTCTTCTGACGGGGATGACTGAGCAGAAGCAGCTCATAGAAGTTGAGCTTTTCTCAGACTACAAGATGAATGCTTATCAACCCACAGTGGGTGCAATCATTGAGATCCAGTCAAAACGGGTTCAGGTCTACTCATCCCAGCTCCGTATCCATGCTTACTTCACGGGTATAAGATATGTTCTGTACAACTTCCCCCTTACATCTGCAGTGGTTGGTGTGGCCACTAACTTTGCCTTCCTCAGTGTCATTGTGCTGTTCAGCTACTTGCAGTTCATATGGGGTGGTCTCTGGCCTCCAGATCAAGTTAGAGTCAGAGTCATGATGGGAGACAGTACTCGCATCAATCAAAGGAGAGAGGAGGCTAAGAAGCGCATGGAGAAGGAAAATTCTCAGAAAGAACTGGATGCTCCTCAATCGATTGGATCTGAGACTGTAGCTTCTGAATCTGAACCTAAGAGAAACGTCTCAGCAGCTGAGCTGTCGTCAAAGGAGCTCTCATTGGTCCCAGATGCCTCTGGGGCTGATGAGCCCTATTCAAAGGAAGAAGGGTCTCATGACTCTGATGGGCTCGAGGAACAGGGCAACAAAGATGGGTTGGAAGGATGTGAGCTCCCACACCAGGGTGAGACAGCACTTCGACAAAGACCTGGACCCTGGATGAGCCTCTGAACCATTTATTTTTAGTACGCTTGAAAATGCAGCACAGTGTTGCATCGTTTTTCAGTAGATTGATTAACTAATTGTCTCATGCAAACCCACTTATTGTGCTGTCCTGCATGAGAAAATTAACACTTGTCTTGCTTTGACTAACAAACTGCACTTTTCTGTCTTGTAATAACAACAGTTCACCTTGTTAAATATGACCTCTCCCTGCTTTTGTGTTGTTGCTCTTAGACAGTCTTATATATGTACCATCTTAGTTTTGAAGATTTATATGGCAAGAGATATTACATTCCAGCTCCGACATGTTGCACAATATTGCCTGCAGGAGTTTTGCATTACCATGGGCAGGTGTTAGTCAATGATGTAATACACTCCCTGATGTCTATTAGCTTCAGTTTCACACCCTTGGTCAGTCCAAACAATAGCTGAGTACCGTCTGACACTCCTACTATAAAAATAGTTTCGGCCGTACACAAAGTAGAAATTGATTAAGTCTTTGAATGGAGCTACCTCGTACTGTAAAAAAATTACGCTCATCTAGAAATTCAGGAAACTGAATCCCACCGTTAAATGGTTAAGAAAATCCTTGTGACATCTTTTCTAGGAGCAATTTGATTTGCTAAAAATTCACTAAAAAGTGTCTTTGTCTTAAACAAATTCCTGGGGAAAAAGACGCAATGTCCACAGCCTGAGGGGCATGATACATGTTTCATATTTGTCATCCTTTTTTTTCCAGACAGAGATGTTCTGTGTCTTTGAAAGGGATGATTTCACTGCCGTGAAAGACTGCGTTAAAGCCTGAACTTTTATAGGTTGGTTTCTTTTCTGTCAGATCTTTGAACCTAGTTACAGTTGCTCTGTTACAGTGCAGGTTACACTGCATTTTCATGTTGGGAAGAATGTATTAGTCTGTACAACAAAATGTTAAGGTATTTTAAAGGCTGTTTTAGAAGATTTACTTCCTTTGACATGCCTGCCTACTACACAGGCTTGTATTTAACATGTAGGAAGCTTAAGAATGAGAAGAATGGGTAAAGTTCCTCTTTTTGAAATTGGTGCTGGTTTTTAAAGTAGATTATATGAAGCACTGTTGTTATATGTTTCAGCCTACGTGTATTGACCCTTAACTTCAGGGAAGCTTAGGGCATGCGCAGGTTTTAAAGAGGGATGTGGGCAAGTTGTTGTTACAGGGAATTGTACCAAAGATATTGTGAAATAGGAATGTTGTGTGTGTCCTAAAAGGATGTCTATGTTGATACCTCTGAAGTTACATGAGTTTGTATTTATGTGTTAACAAAATAAATAAACTTACTGCTATGCACTGGACTTTCTTTAGAGTAACTTTACATTACCACTATTTATCTGTTAATTGATTGATAAGTTTTTAAAGCTTAGTTCTTGTGTGAAGAATTTTAAAACTTTGGTGCTCTGAAGTAGGGTTTACCCTACATATGTCTATGTATTGTTTTAAAAGTGAATGATGGAGTTACTGATTAGTAAATTTCTGTTCATAAACATGGAAGTTCCTTTTAATGTGTGCCCATTTAGAGTAGCCTATGCTGGATTTAGGAAACCCTCATCCCATTCAGTTTTTATTCATAATATAAACTGATTAAACACACACGCTGGTGTACAAAGTAGCTTGGAAACTCAAACTGTGTGTATTTTACCTCTTACAGAAAGTTTCTCTTGCAAATAAATTCAAAATGTATTTATCTTGGTGAAAAAAGGATTAAAAATGACAAAAATATTGGGATGCCGGTTTGGCCTCGCTGTAAAGTGGCACACCCCACAAAGCAGGAGGCATGGCTCCTCTCCCCATTCCACCCTTCCCCTCTCATTTTCCTCTGGTTTTCTGCTCCATACACCATCCTGTCTGCTTGAAGTAAAGGTGTAAAATCCCCTTATAGTATCAAATAATAATAATAATAATAATAATAATAATAATAACAATGATAATAATAATAATAATAATAATAATAATAATAATAATAATAATAATAATAATAATAATAATAATAATAATAATACATGGCTAAAACATGAGCGTTAAGCAATCAGTGATAATCATTATAAAATGTTTAAAGCAGAGTTAATATGGTTCCTGTGTTTTTCTAACCATTCAGTGCAGCTGATTATTTTTATGATTTAAATTAAGTCAGGATAAAATTACAGTCACAGAAAACAAAAGATCCTAAAAGTTGGAGTAAAAGAAAAATAATTATTCGTGCAAAAAAAAAGAAGACAATTAAAGGTTTTTAAGAATTGATGAAGTCCACAGTGGTCTTGAATGAGCCCAGTGTTGTGTCCTTGTGTTGCATTTCCAAACTGACACACTGGGTTACAACCTACAACAAGCCGACATTCAGAAGACCCTTATTTTGAAAGTGGACTTGAAATCCACATTTGACTCCACAGTTTGCTGATGATGATGTGAGAGAAATATTTTAACCTTAGTGTAATTTTGAGTCAGTGTAACAGAGTGAAAAAGTTGTTCTTTGACACAGTTCACAGCATTTTAGTGATCGAAGAGACAAAGACTGAGTTTCTTTCAAACACATAAGCGTCTTTTTATTTACAGGAAGCTGATTAAATCTGTTGATACAGTAGTTCAGTGTTTTCATGCTATTTGAAATAAAATTAGATTTTCCACATTTGTTGGTAAGTGAGAGGATTCAGTCACCAAAAAGATTCAAGATTCTTGACATTTAATTTTGTTCACAGAACATTTTCCTGGTACTCTGAAGATCTGAGAAGCTGCATGATGATCTGTATGAAATCAGAACCTTGTGGCAATGATATTAAAGTCCATTAGCAGGCTTTATTCAAAGCCACATCCTCGATCTATCAGATGAATTATGCATTGGTCTGAATAAGGAGTGCACTAATTGACTTAAATCATCCATCAGTGGTATTAAAAAGCGCCTCGTCTTTGGCCTTAAGCAGGTATAGATATTACAGACCCTGCCTGAACAAGATTTCACATCATGAATCCTTTTTCCCTTTATGTAAAGACATCCTTTAAGCTTAATTAAATCTGTTTTAAGCTTGTTTATTAAACAATCAGATTTTCCAGTTAAATAACTTTTGTTTGTTTCCGTTGTCAGAGACTTGGGGTTATGAACACTTATGATGTTGTAGCCTTTAGGAACAGTAAACTGCAGAGTGAATACAACAGAATTAAAAAAAAAAACCCAGTCCTGATAAAAATGTTTTTTTGATTAATCACAAAAAACTAACAATCAATATGTCTCACATGGACATGAACAAACGGCTGAAAACCTCAACTCTGTGTTCCAAACAATTTTAATTTACAATTTATTTTATCTTCAACTTCAAACAAAACATTGACTTTATGCTGTGTAAGTAGCTGATTAAGAAAACATTTTTTATTCCTGGATTTATTTCCCCTTTTTAGAAGCCATGTTTATGAACTATTTCAAGTCTTATATTGAAGCTCATCCAATCGTCTTTACCATATATGGGCCAACCATCAGCGTTTTGTGCAGCTCTTCACTTCGAGTGCTGCACTTGAATGCCTTTCTGATCCAAGCTGCCCGCCACAGATGAGGCTCGCTCTGTCCCCTCTCCTTAAATATTGTGCTCCTCCTCTGGGTGAATTTCTGTGACCTCTGCTGTTGTCTCACTCGCCGCTTTTGATCCATCTTCTTCTTGTTCATCATCTGAGCAGTCCGCCCAGCGTCCGACTCTCCTGACTCCCTCACCCACCACAGGCGCGTTAACGCAGGGGTTATGGTCATAGATGACAAGTTTCAGTCCCTGCAAGTGATACAGACCTGGGAAGCGTCGGATTCTGTTCCGATCCACATCAATGACAGCCAGAAAGTGCATTTCCAGCAACACTGGTGGAAACTCTGACAACTGGTTCCCCGCGAGCCAGATACTCCTCAGCTCCTCCAGCCTTCCCAGCTCTGTGGGTAAACTCTGGATCTGGTTGTAACCCAGGTGCAGGGTCTTGAGATTAGGGAGCTCACAGACTACTTTGGGGAAAACAGTAAAGCAGTTCATCTCCAGCCACAGAGTGTTCAATTCCTTCAGCTCTCCCAACTCTCTGGGGAGGCTGTAAAGCCTGTTGTTACCCAGGTAAAGGATGTTGAGCTGGGGCAATCTGCAAACAGCTGCAGGGAGCTCTTCAAAGCAGTTAAAGTCCAGTGCAAGGAGCTGCAGCTTCTTCAGGCCCTGCAGCTCGGCTGGTAAGCTGCTCAGGTTGTTGTCGCTCAGGTAGAGCTTCACTAGCTCATCAAAAACGCAGGCAGCAAGAGGCAGTCGACGCAGCTGGCGGCTGCTCAGGTCCAAAGTTCGATCCAGAGGCATCTCCTTCAGGTCCCCCACTAAGAACCGTTGGCACCGCTCTGAGGGGATGAAGGCAATGATGCCTCGCATGGCGTTACCCATCTTCCTCAGCCTCTGACACACATCTGGTCCTCCTCATCAATTTACAACTGGGCAAAGTGTGCACTGAGGCAGGCTGTGGGCGTCTTTTGGTGAACTTGTTGGCATCCCATTAATTCTCCTCCACCGCCTCTATGAAGATATTGATCCTGATACTCTGAAAAAACAGAAAACGAGTTTGCAACAATGGTCTGCATCAGCATATGAAACTGCAACTAGGAGCGATAACTTGATTATAATGCTAAATTACACCATCACATGTAATAAAGACATTCTGCTGGGTTTTTGTCCAAATGAGCATTCTCATTGGCCGGTGAGAAATTCAAAACATAGTTAACGTAAAAATGATCAGGATTAGAGGTAAATGAAAACACACCTACTTTTTGTTGTTTTCCAGCTGATGTCCATGACTCTCAGCATATCCTACAGTAAGACCTTTGTTTATCCAGCTTAATGAGCTGAAAATGTTGTGTATTCTCTCGACAGATATTTCCCAGTGCGGCACTCTTACTATCTCTCTGTGGCTCCGAGCTTTGCCTTGACTTTCATGGTGATAGCAACCACTGGCTGCTCTCTCCTCCCCATGCTTAATGACTTTCCCCTCTTCTTCACCGAGATGACAGAAATGTGAGAGAGGGAGAGAAAGATAGGATGGAGCAGAGTGCTATGGATAAGCACAAGACTAATGTAGTCAGAAAGAAAAGAGCAACAAATGTTTAAATAAGGCTATTGATGATCAAAACAAAGATGTCTGTCTTTGCCATGAGGCAAGAAAGTTGGCTTCTACCTCTGAGTGATCCCTGAAATTAATGACTGAGTTGAGACTTAAAACTTAAGAGGGAGGTTGAATGAGTTTTCAGTTTCTTAGGTAAGTCTTCTTTCTGAACTGTAAAAAGTAGCACATCATCCCCACCTGCCTGAGGTGTGAAAATTGCATGCTATCTTGCATTTTTTCATTAGAGCTATTTTCCAACAAGATAAAACAGAGAAGGAATTTCATTTCCCTTATCACAAGGGGCAATAGCTGGCAGTCATCTGTTTTCAATCACTGACACGTTGTTTTTAGCACTGGTACTTCTCCTTATCCACTCCGTGTACGGGGGCCTCGGACAGACCTCAGACAGAGCTCACAGCTACTATGTGACTGTTTGTTCAAACTGGCTATAAGTGCAGAAAAACACAGGTGTAAACACTGGAACTGACGAATGGAAAATGTAACAGTGCATTTTATGTCATTATCAATTAGCTGTGAGAGAGGTTGTTAAAAGACCATTATCTAGCCTACTCTTGAAACCAGTAAGCATAAGCAGCATATTTATAACTTGGACCTTGTGTTAATAACTTTAAGGTGTAGTTGCCTGATTAAGAAAAGGGATTTCGCCTGTTTAACTCAATCAACTTTAAATTTCTACAGTCTTGTGACTGATTTTGTTTTTATTCCCTTTTTAAACAACGATCATCATCCTTATTCATTTATTTCAACAGTCAAACATTTTAACTTTTGCTATCTGTAAATATAATAAATGGCTGTTCTTTTAACCTTTTAACCTCATCCCTACTTTTTCTATTCAACCTAAATGTGTTTGGTAAAAGTACATCACTTAAATTTGTTTTTAATCATAATTAATAATTATCATAAAATATTGTGTAACTAGTAACATTAACTAGAGAAGTTGCATTTCCTTGCAGCAAATGCGTTGAAATGCTGAAGCTGGAAAAGTTTGAATAAAAGTGGAAAAAACTGAAAATGAAAAATAAAGGAAAAAAAAAAATGTTAAGAGAAATGAGGAAAAGACAATGAGTGGATAAAGAAAGTGGATACAGTGGAAATGTAAATCAGCCTACAAAAGTTAAAATAATTAAATAAAAAGAGAGAGAAACCAAACAGTGAAATCTCAAAAATGTAGAAGAAAGCAGAAATCTATGATTAATGTGTAAATGAGATGAGGAGAATAGGACCAGTTTAATGTGTGAACAGAGTCTCGAGTCAAAGTCTGCAAAAGGTAGAAGCAGTTGAAGTTGAAGGAGTAGCAGCCTTTTTTGTTTGATTTGAGTCAAGTTTGAGAATTTTATGGCAGGTTAATCGGCAGTTTTTTTCAGTAGCAGCAGCTGCTTCTCTCAGTCAAATTGAAAACATTCCGCCCTCTGAGAGCAGGAGGAGAGGTGAAAAGAGTGAAAAGTTTGTGTCGCTTATACAGTGAAATCTCAAAAACAGTTGAAGATATTAAAAAAGTTATTACAGATATCAGTAGTGGAAAGATCAGTGAACATTTTAAAGCAAAAATGAAGTCTGTAAGTGGGAGTAAGCTGAAGTTAGAGCTTGTTGAAGTTGAAGCAGATTTTAGTCAGAGGAGCTGATATTTCCCATCTGTTTAACATAGAGAATTTTTTTTGGAAAAAGCTGAATAAATCAAAAAGTTTAATAGTTAGAAAAGTGAAAAGATATAGCACACTATTCCTAAACAAGCTGAATAGTTTAAAAGTTGAACGGTGAAAATCGGACAAAATTTGAAGGCTGTGAAAAGAGCCAAAAAACGTACGGAAGAATAAGAAGAAGTGGAATAAAGTCACAGGATAACAATATGTTGAAATGCTGAGTCAGCATTTCAACATAATTAATTTCAGTCTGAGTTTGCTCCAAAAGATCTAAAGATCTGCTTCCTTACTTTTTCACTTTTCAGTTTAATACTTATTCTTCATCAGTTTTGGTGTGAGGTGCACCTTAGACCTGCAGACTCCTGTTTGACAGCAAAAGTAAAAAAAGATATAATGTGACGGTGAAATGACTCAAATACGATGGTGATTACAGGGCTTTTTGAAGGGAATTTTGAGGAATTTTAACCTTATGACGCAATGACTTCAATGATATCATATCAACTTTTCTTTTAATGTCAATGAGACAAAAGGAGCCCTTGTTGACTTTTGAAAGTTCAGAGAAAACCACAGTCTTATTTGGTGAGCAGTGTAAAGTCTTCTGAATTTGTGAGCAGTTGTCCATTTTTTTTACATCTTCACATGGTCTCTGAATGCCAATTTCATGCATAAGAAACAACACAGTGTAGCCTATTTTCTGATGTGCCTCAAGAGTTTTAATATGTGTACCAAAGCTCTTGATAGCTGTGATCACGAGTGCCTTGGCTGCTTGTTAACATGATGTGGTTAAAAAAAAAAACTGGCTCCTTAGGGATTGTTTAAAAAGTAGTGAAAATCACTGGCATACTTTAACCAGTACTCTATAAAAATGTAAAAATTTAAACCACTTTCCGTAAAAGAAAGGCCGTACTCACATTAGGCTGGTTGGTTGTGGACTATATTAATTGTATCATGTTGTATAATGCTTTTTATTGATATCGATATTTGGGATTTAACAAATATATTAGACAGGAAAAAAAAACAGCATCATGAAGTGCTGCAACTCTGAATCTTTGATTTTCATAAACTTTCCAACTCTTCACCGTTTTGAACAAGAGTGAGGACTTTCAAACTGCTATTGTGTTTTTATTCCCATTTTTTTTCTGCTCACAAACACAAGTACATAAAACATAAAGACACGTTTCCATAAAAACTATAATGTGCTTTCCTTTTTCTGCTTCTCTGTAAAAAAATAAAAAATTAAGAACTCATGGTTATACATCCTGATGGATTTACCATAACAGACACATAAAAAGTGTTTTGGTAGTCAACTATAGAGCGGTGGTGGAAAACACCTTACGCTGCGTGGAGGTCTAACAAAGTTGCGAGGCACTATATAATACACATATCTAAATGAATAAAAAGTTGAACTGGGTCATCAGTCCTGGTTATTGAAACCAAAATGTGTTCTGATCTAGTCAATTATGTTAGACAGCTGTGGTGTAGATCACATAACAATTAACTGTTGAACTCCTGTGAGTCATTACAACTTTTTTATTGTAGTGACAACACTAACTGGCCCCAAATTTGCTGTGTGGTAAATAGTTAGATGCAGAATACATAATGTATTTGCACAAATATAACATTCTTTGTGAGTGATATACTCTGCCGTAAGCGACTGTGCTATTGACATCTGATAAATACAAACTTTTTTATTATTCTGTAGCCATCGCTGTAATGTGGACGCTGGTTAGCACAGGGACAGACAGCAATATTTCATCATGCATGACATGTTTTGATCACAGGAGGGAGGCAGAGCTCTACAACGATGCTCCTTTTAATCCTCTCCTCAAAATGTTCAAACATCAAGCACGCTTTTTAGATCTGCTGCTTGCTTCTCCCCCACCAGGCACACTGTGGGACTGATGGTGAACACTTCACTGACAAGTTCAGTGTTGTGTACGGAAGTGGTCAGCAGGTTGTAAGGTCAAAGGGTAAAGGCTATCCCTCTTTCGATTCTGAATACACACAGCCATCTTGGATCTAACGCAGAGAAGAGAAATTGATGCGGTGAGAATTTTATACTTTATTCATGTTTCTCAAATGTCGCTTCACTGCATATTGAAGCCAAATGCATGAGCTTTTTATCTCGTTTCGAGACCCCGCTTTGATAAGGAGGTGTTTAGCCTTTAGCCTGTAGCTTTTGATGCTGTGGCTGCTGCAGACGGAGCTTTACACTGAGCCGAGAAGAGGGACAGCTGACTGTGGATATCCCTGGGCAGAAAGGGCCCATACAGCTGCCCAGTTCAGACTGTTGTCTGATACTTAAGTCTTGCTGTTTTGCAGTTCAAAGGCTCGGAGTGGTGTGGACATTAGCTCCGTGTGAGGGCAGCCCGCTTCAAACCGACGAGCTTAGCTAGCACAGATTGACTGCTAACGTTAGCCACATAACTGTTAGCTCAGTAGCAGGTTAGCACTGTTGCTGTTTATTTACTTTAAAGACTCTAATTTATAAACCACAAAAGTTCAATATAAATAAACTAAGTACTAAATTCAACTATCAGCTATTTTAACCCTCTAATGTTGTGGATGGATGTATACTTTATATTGTTAAAGTTAAACTTTTTATCCCATATGCGATCAATCACAATAGCATACATGCATTGCTCTAAACTTACAGTAATTAAAAATATGCTTAATTAACCTCAGTGAAAAGTTAATCAATGATAATATTTGTTACATAAAACAGAACTTTGCGTTTGGATATAGTTTAACTCAGGAAACTTCTTGCCTGTGTCTATCAAGTTGATTACATACTAACGTTATTTTTCACCAATGTGCTACATACAATGCATATTTCTCAATATGGTTAAAAAAAAGTGTGGTATCTTATTTTTAGCATTAAATAAGTTCTTTAAATAATAAATACTTCAAAATAAAACTTTTACATAAACTATATAAAACTTGTTGCACATGGTTGTGAAGACAACCACTGGAAATATGAAGTGTCTACAAGATGTATTTGTGCTCTTCTTACATTATCCACCTCATGCCAGACTTTTCCCTTGCACATGTCTCACAGCAGCCCTGTGCTCTTTTCAGGTGACGAAAGGCATGTTTGGTACTAGAAAGAAATTTGTCGAGTTCGTCGAGGTTGTCGATAACGACTTCTCTGATGAAGGCATGTACTACAACCAGCCGTCGATGTTCCCACATCGATCGGACAAAGACGTGAGTATGACCCCACACATGCACATTTTCCTCATCCTTGAGAGGACACGGTTTTCTCACCCAACTCTAACCCCAAACCTCATCCTGCAGATGCTTTCTTCTCCTTCACCATCATCGTCAGGGCAGCTGTCGCAGCTTGGTGCAAGTTTGTACGGCCCACAAAGTAGGTGTTCATTACCTAAAACCATTCTCTTGACTCTTTTCTTAGATGTTGAATATCTTGAATGAATAAAATGAGACCATTGTAGTTAAGAGCTCAGTAAAGCAGAGCAAGTAAAAACTGGGCAAATGAAACCAGGGTAACCAAAAGATTTTTGTGAAATTTTGAAGAAGAATTTGTTTGGATTTGGATTCTCAATGTGATTTGTATTTACCCATGTTTCTTTCTACAGGTGCACTTGGCTTCTCGATAAGGGGCATGGGGAACAGTACGCCTCAGTTAAACAGAAATTTAACACAAGGCACGCAGCTAACAAGTCATATAACCCCAACAACTGGTGTCCCCACCATGTCCCTCCACACCCCTCCCTCACCGAGCAGGTGTGTGCTGAAGTATCTGACTTTCTGGAGGAATACTTGTGTAGTTTAAACTGGTGTTGAATAAAATCCATGATATTAAAACCTGTGTCTTTTTGAAGGGGGACATTGCCGATGAACTCGAGGAACATGCTGAACCACTCTCAGGTCGGACAAGGCATCGGAATGAGCGGCAGGACCAACAGTATGGGCAGCTCGGGGCTTGGCAGCCCAAACCGAAGCTCGCCAAGCATCATCTGTATGCCCAAACAGCAACCAGCACGCCAGCCCTTCACCATCAACAGGTACACAGAACCAGTTTTACCCCCATGCCTGTCACTGGAGTGTAACATCCTCACGGAGATCTTCTTAAACTTGGTGATAAAAAGATTTTTGTTTCTTTTGTTAAACAGCTAATTTTTGGAAATCTGCTTCATTTGTTTTTTTCTTCTACTTGTTTTTTTTTGTCACTGCAGCATGTCAGGATTTGGAATGAACCGCAACCAAGCTTTTGGGATGAACAATCCACTATCAAGCAACATCTTTAATGGCACAGGTTTGTATGTTTGAGTAAGATGGATAAAAGGACTGTTAGTTTTCTTTGAACATTTATGTATGAGTGAAGATTTCCAGCGGTGGTCAATGCTGACGTATGATGTCCCTGTTACACTGTTAACAGTATTCTGGCCTTCTTGTTACATTTATTTGTGACTACTGAAACTAAGCTAAAAAATGCACGTTTGACTTACTTTTATTAAAGTTGTTTTCATTCAGTTTTTGTTCAGTTAATTTTTGTAATATTTTGATAGTGATAGCTTGTGTTTTGGGGACATCACGTGTTAAACATCCCTTAACTATCTTATTGATGCAGATGGGAGTGAAAATATAACAGGGCTGGATTTGTCAGACTTTCCTGCATTAGCTGACAGGAGTCGGAGAGAAGGGACTGGAAACCCAACACCAGTGCTCAACCCGCTGGCTGGACGAGCTCCTTACGGTAGGCCATTAGGCTGCAGAAAAGACCGTCTTCTTCCTCGCATTAAGCAGCAGAGAAATGAATGAGAGCATCTGGATTGGGCTCATAATTATAGCAGTTTGTTGTTATTGCACATCAAAGTCCACTTTAAAAAGAACTTCTTTCGTGATCAGCTTCCCAATGCACCTTGGGGATTAATAATGCTCCACATTGTTTGTCGTTATCTATAGTTGGCATGGTAACAAAGCCATCAACTGAACAGACACAGGACTTCTCCATCCACAACGAGGACTTCCCTGCACTGCCCGGCCCAAATTACAAGGACCCCACGTTGAACAGCGATGATAACAAAACTGTTAGTTTTCCTTTTTACAATCATCAAAGTGCCATTAAAGTGACATTTGTTCTGATACAGTTACTGTTTTCATGTCCGGTGTTAAAGATACTTTTCTTTGTTCCCTAGAACTTGAACTCCACAAGCAAGAGCACATCCAATGCAGATGGGCCCAAGTTCCCTGGGGATAAGACGGCGTCGGCACAGAACAACAACCAGAAGAAAGGGATCCAGGTGTTGCCCGATGGTGAGACCTCTCAGCCAATCGTATCGCTCCAATTCCACTGAGACATCCCTTCTTTATCGCACAACTTGGGTGAGGCAGTCAGGCTCTCTACCCTGCATTTGGGGTTAGCTAATTAAAGGGTAGGCTACAATGTGGAAACCAAGAGAAAATACTGTGTGTAACAGAGACCATCATCATCATCATCTCTCCATCACTTGTTAGAGACATAACCAGCTTATTTGCTCTTCAAACTGTGCGTACAGTGTGGTTAGAAAAATGGAGGTAATGTATGGCAGTAAGTATATCTGTACATGAATACTTTCAGTGGTTTGTTTACTTTGAATCATCTCTCTGCTGCTGCAGGTCGGGTCACGAACATTCCCTCAGGGATGGTGACAGACCAATTCGGCATGATTGGACTGCTGACGTTTATCCGAGCGGCAGAGACTGATCCAGGGATGGTCCATTTGGCACTTGGAAGCGACCTCACAACACTGGGACTCAACTTAAACTCGCCTGAGTAAGAAAGCTCTTCTCGCAAAAATGCAGTTCTTGAATGGACTTTTTAACCAGGAGACTTTGTGGTTTAACATGCAGAAATAAGACCTGATAAATAAACGGTCCAGTTAGAAATTCTGCACTTTTTAAATGTTTGATAAACTGACTTCTTACAGCACATTATTTGGAGGTTGAATTGTCTCACTCACCTATAAACAGAATAAGAAACAGTTTGAACTCATGACTGCCTTTTAACATTATAATGTTGATTTTATTTATTATGTCTTTTAATCTGTACCTCTACTTTTAATGAACATTGTAATTTGGAGCTCAGAATGCTAACTGCATGTTTTTGTCCTTACAGAAACTTGTATCCGAAGTTTGCCTCTCCGTGGGCCTCGTCACCATGTCGACCTCAAGACATTGGTAAGACATCGATGTCAAGTTTGTTTGGAGGATGACTTTGATTTTTTTTTTTCATCTATAAGTTACCTGAAATAATATTCGTTTGGCTGAGGGGTTGTTTACACGACAATGGTTTTAGGGTGAAACGCAAAAGTTTTGTTGTGTTTCAGCCTCACGTTTACATGGAAACAGCGTTTCAGCCGACCTAAAACGCAAACTTTTGAAAACGGCCTCCAGAGTGGGATTTTTCTGAAACGCTGCCGACACAGTTGCGGTGTAAACAGTAAGCCGGCATTTTAAGTGGAAACGCTGACGACACACTTCGCTTCGCACGAGCGCATACAACAGGACAACACGTTTGTCGGGAACTACCATGTTGTGCTTGTGCTGCTCAATCTGCTGAATCTGCTGACTGTCTTTATACAAAATGTGCATCTGTTGCTCCACTTTTGAACTTAGTATTCCCCAATACACCAGATGATCAGCTCAACTCTACTTCAGTGGAGATCTACTAAAAGCAGCTTCTGGACAAGAAAGTTATAGCACTGACTATAGGCCTGGCATACTTACTACAGCGTTTTCAGTCCCTCAGCGTGTATCTGCAAACGCACATTTATTTTCTGCGTTTTAGTGTTTTCAGATGAAACGTTGTTGTGTAAACGGGGACTGAGTCAGAGCTTGTATGGTGGCAATCTGTTAACCCAACATAAAGTGAAACATTTCTCTGCTGCTGGTATAGTTTGCTATCCTGAGTGCATCATTGTATGAAAATGGTACTGAAGACAAATCAATGTTATTTTTACAAGCAGGTGTTAACCTTTTGTTGTCTGTCACCCTAACCACGGCATTGGTATGCTTAGGGATGGGTACCTTTCACATTTGAAACGATACGGTACCGATGCCTGGTACCTGGCAATCGGTAGCGGTACTCAACAGTACCAAGTTTCAGTACTTTTATGTGTTTATGTGGTAAAAAATATCAATTTGTTTAATAATGAAATATAAAAAAAATTCAATTTAACAAATTTATTCTTTAATATATAACCTTGCAATGCTGTGCTTATGTCCAGCATGGAAAATCACCTACTCTTCCACTCCCTCACAGTCACAAGGATGCATTTAGGGACCTAAACATGGTACCTTTTGATTTTAAATGAATCGATACCTGGTACTTTTGACAGAATTCGGTTGGTACCTATAAAAAACCTAATTCGGTACCCATCCCTAGGTATGCTGTGTAAATACAAAAAGGTGATTGTAACAGATGTGTCTGTTGACACTACAGGGTGTTAAAAGTAAGGGTCTGCAGGAATTTCTGTTACTTGTTAGTCAACACACATTCAAACTGGGGTTCTCCTCCTTGGCTCAGTGCCAGCAGAAGCGCACACCCACTGCCTCTGACCATAACTGTGCGAACACACTCACTAGCCCAGCAACCACCTGTAGCATCATGTATCTACGAGGGAGAGACTGAAGAGCCGTGCACCTGACTTAGCATGTAAGCACAAGCTAATGACAAATATTTGTCTCATACCTGGTTAGCAGAAAGACAACTCAAGTTGCTCTTCATCCCATGCGGCTCTCTAAGTGCACAAGAGCGGATGAAAGTTGAGCCAAGCTTCATCCAGGTTTTGTAAAAAAAACTTTATCTGTATGGACATTTGTTACACTTTGTGTTATTCTTCCTCTGTGCTACATCCCTTATCGTAGCTTCTCTAATTAGCTTCTTCCACTCGCTAGCAACACGCAAAGTCTGGGCACTGGGCGCACTGTGACTGACTGATGCGGCCATGTCTACTCTCTACCCAGAAATGTCCCAGTACAACCAAAACATCAACATACAGACAATGAAGGGAGTTGAGGCAGACACAGACACTAACACACATGCATAGAGTCCCAGAAGTGACTATTGAGCAGGATTATTCCTGTGAAAGTCTACTTTTTATTTTTCATGAAAATTCTGCAGACTGCACCTTTAAATAAGCCTAATTTCATAAGACTCTTTGGTTCCTTTTTTTATCCTTTTAAGGTCCTGTGTGTGTGTGTGTGTGTGTGTGTGTGTGTGTGTGTGTGTGTGTGTGTGTGTGTGTGTGTGTGTGTGTGTGTGTGTGTGTGTGTGTGTGTGTGTGTGTGTGTGTGTGTGTGTGTGTGTGTGGCTGAAGTGGTGTCAAGTTGTAAAATGACTCATTAAAAGCAGGAATCTTAACATATCTGTATTGAGAAAAGTCTCTCCATAGTTTAAATAAAGGTTAATTTTTTTTCATGTTTTAACTTTTCAGATTTCCATGTCCCTTCTGAATACTTAACCAATATCCACATAAGGGACAAGGTAATTATAACCACACAGCTAGTAAATGCAGGCTTCATGTAGAGAACTTTTTGGGTGCATAAGTAACTTTTCTGCTGTCCCACCTCTAGTTGGCTGCAATTAAACTGGCTCGATATGGTGAAGACCTGTTGTTCTACCTGTACTACATGAATGGTGGAGACCTGTTGCAGCTTCTGGCAGCAGTAGAGCTGTGAGTATTCAACTCTTTGAATAGAGATGGTCTGAAATGTTATCACTTCTTCATAGTTTATGATTCTTTTAGGTTTTTTTTTCTGTAACGGGTTATGGTTTTAGTGCTGTTGTTTAAAAAATTATGACAATCAGTTGATCAGTGCTTTGTTTTTCACCTTTTTTTGTCATACATTTTGAACTTTTGCTCCAGCTTTAACCGGGACTGGAGGTACCACAAAGAAGAGCGAGTCTGGATAACAAGAGCACCTGGCATGGAGCCAACACTGAAGACCAACACATACGAGAGGGGAACTTACTACTTCTTTGATTGTCTTAACTGGAGGAAAGTAGCCAAGGTAAAACCCTGTTTCATCTTTTTTCATCTCCAAATCTGACACCTGTGTAAAACTTTTGACTTTTGTAAATGGTCTGGTCTCTTGTGACTGTGCTAAAAAAATGTTTGCATCTTTAGGAGTTTCATCTGGAGTATGATAAGCTGGAAGAGAGGCCTCATGTGCCAACAACATTCAACTACAACCCAGCCCAGCAGGCCTTCTAAGGCCTGACCAGTCCAAAGCTGCAGCTGTTCCTGCACACAGCACTGTTGTCCAGGAGGGGGCGCTGTGGGACCCACAGCTTGGTTTTTATTCCTGGAGGATTTGGTTCTCTTGACTGTGGGGGTTGTCGCCACCATCCAAACTGCCCTGCCCTTCCAAAATTACATGCTGCCCAAAACACCAACACTTGTTCTGTTTTTATTCTTTGTGTTCCTGCTGTTGTTTTCTCATTTTGAGCAGGTGTTTTGTTTACGTCTCTGAATCTGAAGTCTGTTTGCTCGCAGAGAGGAGGACTAGCCTTGTGGCACAGGACAGTAACAGTAACAAGTGTTAAGACTCACACGTGTTAGAACAGAAAGAAGTCAGGGAAGGTAAATTTATTATCCTTGGACGCAAGTGAAAGTTTGAAAGAAATGCAATGTTTATTGTTGCACTATGTTTAGTAATAAAAGAACACAAAATTTATTTGTGCTTTTTTATGTGAACACTCCCTGAAACAATTTTTCCTTTTCATTTGTGCTCTGTCAGGGGTTTCATGCAACTTTTCCACATGCATACCTTTTCATCCCTTTTTTCTTCCATTTAAATACCTCTGTATTTGCACCAACAAACTTTTTTTCTGTCTGTTCCTCTTATTTTCTTCCTTTGGTCTTTCTTCCTGAGTTCTGTGTCACTTGAACATGGACACAAGGACTGGGAGATGACTTTGGTTTTCGAATTCTGAGATGTTGCTTCAGGAAAAAAAAAAGAAAAAAAAAATTTCCAGTCTTTGTTACAATTTTGTAAGAAATGTGTACATTTTTTTGTTTCTTTTCATCACATAAATTAGTATATGTATGTACGAATGTGTATATATGATTGCTATATATATATATATATGTATGTATATATATATATATATATATGACATCTATTTTGGAAGATATTTTGCCCTGCCTTGTACCTCGTTTTTATGAGGTGAGCATGGATGCAATATGTGGATGTAACAGGACATTTCTGGATCTGCTGGACAGGGTGTCACATGGCACTGTGGGCACTTACAACAAAATAATACAACATTAAAATGTCGTCATTAAAGGAAAGGCCTGATTCTCAGCCAAAAACAAATCAAACAAGGAGATCATTCCCCAAGTTGAGAGTCCAAAGCTAAAGAAGGGATGTATTTCGATTCCAGCTGTTTGAACAGCTGCGAACAGCAGCATTTCATAGGAAACGGAAAAATGACAATTTAAGGAGAAAAAAAATCCAGACCAATCTTGTATTTTCTGAAGTAAAACGCTTTTCTTTGTATTAAAGCGGAAAAGGCTTTCCTGAACCACCACGTGTCTGTGTTTATTCTTCATAAAGCCTGGCTGGTTTTTATTTCCTTAAGTCAGTTTTAAGTAATCATACCTGATTTATGAAAAGTGTGCAGAAATGTGGACGGTAGGTTACATGTTGCTGCATCAGCCATGTTGTCCACCTTTGATTCACTCCATGTAAAACCTCTTTTTAGTTTAAAGGATGTAAGGATAAACTCATGATGGGTTCTTTATAAGTGCAGCTTTATTAGCCTTCAGAGACTTTACAGATCTTTTTTTCAATCAAATAAATTCATGGAATGTAATTTTGACCAGAGGATGGTCCTTTTTCACATGTACCACATGTTAATGGATATAAAACTAGATAATTAAAAATGTATCATCTCCACTGCAGCAGAGGCAAAACGAAATCTCAGGACAATGCAACACTTTCCTCCTGGGTGTTTGATTTCTCAACTATGAAGGCAATCAAAGCTTAAATCCACACATTGGAAAGGCACACATACAACATATAAAACAGAACCAAATTAAATGACAGAACATTACATTTTACACAGAAATTGTTCTCCGTGTTCCTCATTACTGTGCTATAATTTTGAGGCATCAAGAACAAGAGCTGCCATTAAAGGCCATGAAGAATCATTCACAGCTAGTACATTGGACTCTAATAAGAAGCAGCAAAGTAATAAAATGAAAGCATGATGTAAATTAGTCATTGATTAAACGCTCAAAGCTGAGGCTTCAACTGTTGGAAAAAGAGACAGTCCATCCAGACTGACGGCATCAAAGGCAGCATGGCAAAGAATCAACTCCTGAAAAATGCTTGTTACAACACCTGAAGCTGCAAACTGCATCTGCTTGTTTAAATGCTACCAATCCAAAATGAATTCATCGTTTATAACAATCCAGAGCTGATGGATGTTAGAGTATGTTTCTGTAGAAACAAAAGAAACACACTGAAGTAGTGGTCAAAGTAAACATTCGTCTGTTTTCTTGTTTTAGTGCAGTCAGCTGTGGGATGTCTTCACACTACTTCTGGCCACTTTGTGGTACTCTTTAAGTTTTCTATCCTGATCCCACCGTTTGGGATCACTTTGAGACCGCTTCAGCTGGCGTCGAGCCGTCTGCACCACCTCCCGCTTTGGCAGCTTCTTCTGGAGGAGAAAAAAAAACTACTTGTTATATCTTAAGAAAGGATGAAGACACACAGACCTCATCCATCAGAAATATGACTAATGCTTTCATCTGTGAAAAATAATCCACAAGCAGCCTGTATAACAGAGTGGATGTGCCAGAGGTTTTGAATAATTAAAGGCATCATTAATCAGCAGACCAGCAGCTAACCTTTATCTTTCTTCTCCTGAGTCTCCTCCGCTGCCGTCTTGTCTGCTCGGAAAAAGATGCGGGCGCTGCTCAGTGAGAAGTGAAGCAGCTCAAACTCCTAAAGTGAAGTCACACAAAAGAGTTAAGAAAACAAAAATAATCCAGGTTAAGGGATTCATGGCAAAAAAAACACATGACACACATGGTTGTGGCCAGCTCATAAACACAGTTTTTGAGTCTGTGGTAGACAGAGTTTCTTTTTCTTCTTTAGAAACACCTTGAATGCTTCATCAGTGCTAACAGCATCAATAATAGATAAAGACACATCTAAATGAGTAGAAAATGTTGACAAAGTTAATTTATTTCACCTGTTTAATTCTAAAAGCATTGCTCATATCATGAAGATTTAGAGTAGAGTGAAATAATATGTTGTGTTCATGTAGTCACGGTCAGAGGCTGTGGGTGTGTGCTGCAGCTGGCACTGAGCTGAGTAAGGAAAATTCCTGCAGACCCTTCCTTTAACCATAAGCCACAATCATCATGATTAAAAAATAAATGACTGAAATATTTCACTTTGTGTACTAAATCTGCAGTATACCAAACATAAATTTAGATTTTTTTAAATTTAAATACTGAAATAAACTACCTGTCTACAATTATACTCCTTATTGAGATGCACCCCATGTTTCAAACTGGGACTTTTAACGATTAAGAGGGCAGGTGACAGGTTCCTGACTAAACAGCCTTGCTGCCTGTTTATAACATCTACTACCTGAAGGTAGACGTCCAGCCTCTTCTGAGTGAGGTTCATGGTTTGCAGCAGCTTCTCGTCCTGGCTGGCAGACTGGACGTTCTGCTCTTTCACCACTGCGTTCATTTCTTTCTTGTATTTATCTCTAACAGCTTGAAACCAGTGCAGAGAGTCGAACTCCAGGTACTGGTCCAGCAGCTTCAGGATGTATGCCACACCTGACAGAAAAAAGGAGATACAGAGGGAGAGTAAGTCAACAGTTTAAAGCCAGCATTAATTTAGGAGTACTTCATTTTCTCAGGCTTCCTCACCCATAGCAAAGCCATCATCTGTGAAAGCAGCTCCAGATTTGTTCTTCTTGTTGAGTTTCTCTTTGCAGCTAATGGAGTGCTCAACGAAGTTGACAGTCTGTGGGAGAAATAAGATGTTTTTTGTTAAAAAAAAGTAACATGAAGAAATAAACTGAATGAAAGTAATACATTTACAAGGAGAAAATGCAAGCACTGATAAATCAGAGAGCTCAAACTGTGAATGGGCAAAATGAAAAACAGACCAGAGGAGGTACAATCATGTAGAAGTTTCTCAGGTGCATGTTCTTGGCGCTGCGGAACTCAGGTGCGAACACCGCCACCAGCATCTTGAAGTACTCCGTCCCCTCAGCAGAGTTACTGGTCAGATCTCCCAACACTGAGTCCAGGACCCTTGACGTGACAAACATAAGGAGGAACAAACATTTTTTATTACATTTTGGGCTGTGGTGCCCTCTGCAGGTGAAAGTATGAAAGAACACCAAAAATATCATCACAGTAAAACTGACGATTGAACTAAATGACAAGTGTTTGGTGAACAAGCGAAATTAAACAGACTGAATTCTGGGAATACTCAGTCGGTACTGGAATTAAAGTGACTCCAATCCACCTAAAAGGTTTTATAACTATCTTTAAAATAAGAAGACATACGTGGATGTCGAATGCCTGATAAGCACAATGTGACAGAGATCTAAAATGCAGGCGCTTTACCCAGCAGCTTTCTGAGTCTCCTCTGACAGTCCCTCCTCCTTCACCAGCTCCTCAAAGTTGACAATATCCTCTAGGTCAGGGACAAACCTGAACATGAGAAGAAGACAAAAAGAAAATAATCCAGTGAACATGAGTTTTACCCAGATTTAATCCTAGAGAGGGTCAGGAGAATTTCCTGGACTGGTTCAGCCAAAACCTTCATATTAACAACACCATGAACAGAGCTCCCTCTTCACCTGATGGCACTGCTGCAGCAGTGGAGGCCTCCAGAGCGGATCATACGCACATAACCCATGGCGTTTCCTGTTAGAAAAGGATACAAACAAAAGCAGAGTGCAGGTTTAATTGTTGGCCTATTTTTAAAATCACACGACCTGAATGGATCATCATGGGTGTGTGTTTCTCACCGATCTGGCTGATGAGCTGTCTGAACTGGTCTAAGTAGCTCTGTCCTTCTGGAGTGATTCCAAGCTTCCTGATGCCACGGTTAAACTTCTCAGCACGCTCAAACGGATACTAAAAGAAGCACATGGATGGGGCTTGTAAAGGGAGGACTTGACAGCTGGTTGGTCAAGAAAACAGCAGTCTGGTAAAGATATGATCAAAGTTTGTTTCTGTTAAGATATGAAAACATTTTCCAAACAACTTGTACTAGCTTGTATTAACATTAAGCTTGCATCGGTTGGTGCTCAATTGATGAAATAACTTGAAAGAATATTTCCTACCAAGCTTAACTCCTCAGTCACCATCTGAGTTAGTCACTTTTTTTGTCAGACAGACAGAAATGTGCCTTTACTTACCTTCTGATCAGACTGGTCTTTAGTTTCTCTGAAGAAGCGGATGTCTTTAATGAGTCTGGACTTGATGTGCTCATCATACATGAACTGGCTGAAGATGTAAAACTTCTTCCGCAGGAACTGGTAGGTGAAATTCACCTGGTGACAAAAGGTAAACCCTTTTTACACTCAGATATGAGCAGAAAGTCATAAAAAGAGACAAACTGGGAGTTATGTCATGTCCTGTTAACTCACTGTGGTGTTCATGATGCCGGTGCCGTGGGTGCGGATGGAGTTGGCAATGTGGCGAATATTGATGGTGTTCAGGTGCTTGTTGTTGCTTGCTTTCTCGATGAAGATCTGGAGGAAGAAATGAAAATGTGAACACTGCATATAAATCTGTTTCAATGAAGGTTAAGAGATTTTTGTCATACCTGGTTGTTGAGGTTATAGAGGTAGCGTGAGACAAAAACATGAATGTTCCTCATGATCTCCAGGACATCCAGACCCTGATGAGGACACACAAGATCAAACATAACTCACCTCCACTGTCTACTGTAAATTTAAAGGGGCTGTGAGGAGTTTGTAAGTCATCTAGAAAAAAGTCTCCCTTCTAGATATAAGTCTGATGGTAACCCATAAGTTAAAATGAAATTATCAGAGCTAATAAAGGCTATTTCCAAATGACCAAATTACAAATCAAATTACACATGAACGACACACCTCAGAGCACCGGGCTACCAGTAGCACTATATATAGATGGCTAATAAACTACGGTACAAACTTACAACATTTGCTTGTTGTCTCGTTTTAAACTGTAGCGCTACCTAACTGTGCTACTGATAAATACTTGACCACGTCGCGGTGTATCTGGTAAAAAGTTGAACACTGATTGCAAGGAGAAGCATTCTGCTTAATTGGAAACAGCAATCTCCACCTCGCTTTACATGATGGATTAGAGAGACAATGTACTTTCTGAAATGAGAAAAAAATAAGATTTACCCTTAGAAAAACTACCCAGCAATTCTTAGAGACCTGGAACCCTTTTCTCAACTTTTTTGAGGAATTACAAATATCTCTGGATGGGAGGAATACTGAGCACTACTGATTTGATGTATCTCTTCCCCCTTTTTTTTCTTAAATGTATTTAATTATTTTAATGCTTTTAAATTACATATTTCATTGCCTAGTGTTATCTTTTTTATTTATTTATTTTTGTTATTATTGTTTCTACTTTGTAAACATACATTTGTAAAGTGATTGTATACCAGTTCCAACTTGCACATCCTTAAAAGTGATACCTGGGTAGGCGGGTGGGTGGGTTTGGCATTAATAGGATTTGACTATATATGTATGGCAAAAGTTGACAAATTGACAAATGTATTTGTACACCAATTTTATACTGACACTCATTAAAATAAAAATAAACATAATATAAACAAACAAAAATAGTCATTTAGTGGTAAAAAATGTTGAAGATGAAGCTTCACTGTTGGAATTTTGTAGGAAAACAAACAGGAACCAAAACTGGAATCTGTGAAGAAGTTAAACGTGTGAGCAGCAGAATAAATAATCCTCTTGGGAAAACAAGGACAAATTTGTTTAGAACCAATCTCCATTTAATTCCAAAACAAACACACGCCTGGTAAAAAGTCGACGTCTTCACAACAGTATGTGTGAGAGTCTGGCCCAAAGGTGGCGCTGCAGTCCAATTTAAACAGGTCCTCCTCACAGCATCTTTCAACTACATACTATTTTCCATCATTTGTGCATAATTTAATACATTGTTCCTCAAACACTCCTCTACATTTGATTATATCCTCAAGAAATTTAAATGAAAGTATTAAAAACAGCAAGAACACAGACCTGCTCCAGAGTCTGGCTGGGCAGGTGAGCCTCTGTCATGGTAAGTCCGTATCGCTGCGTGGCCAGGTTTCTCATCTCACTGTAGGTGGCCCAGTCGTGCAGAGCCACAGTTGTCAGGTTGTAGAAAGTTTTATCCAGGTAGTGAGTCACATAAGCTGCAAGAGCAGAAAAATATGAGAAATGTCAGTTACACTCTTAACACATGTGATCATTTTCAAGAACCAGGATGAACAGGTGTCACATGTCTCAGTACAGTGGGCAAATATTTATACACTCATTTAAATATACAGCATCTAAACTTACAACCATTTTATTAACAAAAGTCGCATAAAACACCCATTCAAATAAAATCCGAAGATGCTAAAAACAATTCTGGAAATGTTCAGTTTAGACCACATTCACAATAAAACCAACAGGCTGACCAGTTTTTTTTGTTTTGCTTTTATCATTATTAAGTTACATTATTTTAAAAACCAGCAGAACATGTGAACACAGGTTTCCTCATACCTTTGATGTGAATGAAGCGGTTGAAGAATCTGATCGGTTTGAGGGAGAAAAAATGAGCCAGATCCTTCAGGCCGACTTTGAAAGGGTTCCTGTCGTCCAGCTTCAGGTGTGTGTGAACAGAAAGACGCAGGTCCTTCTCGATCTCCTTACACAGTTTATCCAGCAGGTGCTGCCAGTGTCAGACACAGGGAGTGTTATTGTTTGCAAATAAACAACCATTAAAGGTTAAAAAAGTCTGTACAAATCACAAGTTTTTACACACTTTTATGCTGAAGCTTTTTCAGAGTACTTCTCTCTGTTAGATTGTGCTTACCTCATGAAACACATCCATTATCTCCTTGTCGTAGCTCTCGAGCAGCTGGTCACATGACTCCATGTGTTTGGCATGCAGCATAGAAGGTACGCTGTCCCTCAGAGCACTAAACATGTACTGCTCATCACAGAAGAGCAGAACATTAAAAGAGTCAGTCAACACTCAAAAGTTTTTTATCCACTGTTTCCATTAAAGAGTTCAACTGACGCCAACATTTAGAACGATGCATCAGAAAAAGGAGGGCTGAAGCTCAGGTGCATAAAGGTGCTTTGTGATTGTAGCCACAGTGTTAATAGTTGTAACTGACTACAGTCAAAGTACATAATATCATCATGCCATCATCCCACTCACATGTATTCGTGCTGCATCCACTGCATTGTCATACACATCATCCAAGTAGATTGGAAACACAGCTCGGTGCCAGTACAGGAAACTACAGTCACACTGCAGCTTCACCCTGAAAGACAAAAAGTTATGAAGCACACCTTAAGACTTAGAAAGTAAAACAATACAGGAATTAGTGCATGTCTACAGTGCTTTGACTGGAAGAATATTTTGTGGAAGTTTCTGTTTTAGTCATGTTGGCGCAATAGACTGTTTGTACAGTGTTTGTTTTATAACATGGACGTAGTCTCCCCGACGTCACTAGTCTGTTTCTGAAACAGAAAATGAAGCACATCGCCTATTGTGGCCATATTGGTTGTAGCAAGGGCTTCGCGTACAGCTTTTGGGCCTTTTTCAAACCGCCCCCTACACACTCTCCCTTCCCACTACCCCTCCGTTTGCGTGTCCTTGCGTGTCTGCCACATTAAGGGCCATCCCAAACCGATCCGCAGGGATGGGAAGTGGTCTATAAAACCCTCCACAAGCGAGTCTGCACGGATGCCGACTCGCTAAATTGTGTCCGGTGTAAGCCATGGGGGAAACAACATACAAATGTAAGTTCCACACATATGTGCCTGCACAAACACTGTTAAACTGACACAACTTAATGATTGTCATGCAGATGTTCAAAACGTTAGATGTACATGTCATTAAGATTAAGGCCTGCCTTGCATTTGTTCAGACAGTTCGTGTTTATCTGAGTGTTTAATATTTACAGGGATTGTCACAAAAACAAAAGAATTTATTCAATCGAGAGTGAAACATGAAAAAAAATCTTCAATAAAAAAAGAAATGCAGCCAAAGAAACGTGGGAGTAAGTTTCTTTTGTATTTTCTTACGTCATATTTTCTTTTTTTTCCCTTTGTATATCTGTTTCCGCCTGAGAGGGTGAATTTTCTGTCCCAAAGCTGTATTTATACCCTACACCCTGATGAAGTGAACTTTTTTCAGCTGCGAGTGTGACTCCGTGACGGAGTGCACTCCGTCATGGAGGGGGAGTGTGTAGGGGGCGGTTTGAAAAAGGCCCATAGGGTGCCTGTCGGTCATGTGACTGAGCTGTGCCTATGATTGGGCGAGCTCTCAATCTTAATATCCTCTTAACTACTGAGTTAGAAAAAAATTCATCCCCCCCATATTGTGTGCTGATGGTTAAAGACAGGAGACAGTTTTTGAACCAGACTGTATATAGGTTAATTTCTGCTTTGAAAACGGCTTTTTTTGGCTTGGTGTGTATGTGACTTCTGCTACTTCCGGAGCTAGCCTCAAGTGGACACTAGAGATTTTAGTACTTCCACATTGTCTCATATTCTTAGACCAGAG
Source organism: Halichoeres trimaculatus (assembly GCF_033239565.1). NCBI lineage: Eukaryota > Metazoa > Chordata > Actinopteri > Labriformes > Labridae > Halichoeres > Halichoeres trimaculatus. The sequence goes on along the minus strand of NW_027437187.1, from coordinate 14,742,938 downwards.
GTTGACGCTTGGTTGTCGCTTGAACAAACGGATACCTTTTGTCTTTGTGTTTATCTTGTCCTTTCTAAATCTTTCATTGTGTTTTCTGACAAACAGTTTTCTTCTGCTTTCTTTATTCAAGAAATGTATCACTCACTGTGACAACTTGCAATAGGGGAAAGCAGAAAATTGGCTACAGCATGCAGTAACTTATTTACTTCTGTTATTGCTATTTCACCAGATTTCAATCCTCTGACTGATATCTGCTTCACAAGGGGGGCCTTGATTAAAAGGTACAAACTAGTGAGCAAGTTAGGAGCAAAAGTTGTGGTCACAGATCACAACTTGTTTGTCATTTATGATAGAGCAAAGGGCTCGCAGGGAAATAAGTTCAGACAGGTGTACATCCCAGTGGAGAGAACTTCAAGCAGAGATTAAAACATTTTTAAACACTACTTTGACTTTAGCCAATAACATCACAACTGTCTAACACAGAGGTGGGTAATTTCACCTTTCTCATTCGTTGTAATTTGAGGAGGAATATTCAACCCACCTCTCACTGAGCTCGCTGATCAGATCAAGCTTCTTCAGCACCAACTGCAGGGGGGGCAGCTCCTCATCTTTGAAGGTTTTCTGTAAGACAGCAAAAGATTTCAAAACCTGTCTGTGAAACAGGTGAGACTGAAAAAAGAACCAGAAGCTTCTACCAGCTCACCAGCTGAGTGCCGACACATAACGCCAGAGACACGACCAGACGACGCTCCTTCGTACTGGGACCACTCAGCGCGTTTTCTGCCATCACTAAAGATGAGAGCACATCCAGTCGCTGCTGGCTGTACTTTCTGTCAGAGATCACTCTTTTCTACAAGGAGTCGGACACATTTGGTCAAAAAATGAAATGTCACAGCTGCTCTTTTTGTAAAACAAAAATGATAAGGTGTCTTTCCTGTGTAAGTAGGTACCTTGGCGACACCGATGGCATTGAGCGCCTGTGACTGCAGCTGCTGGGTGATGTGTGAAACAGAGTCAGCTACAACCATGGAGCGCCTGTGAAACGTGTGCTCAACAGCCTGAGGAGACACAACACAGCATCACTTTACACATGAAGGATTTCTCAGTTTTACTCAAACAGACAGTAGAGTGGCAAAACGCAGAGGGGAAAAAAGAGAAAACAAGCACCTTGAGGAGTTCAACGAGTCTGCACAGAGCTTTGACTGACGTCTTGGTCATGGGCTTCTGCATAGACATGTACATGTTCATGGTGGTTTTGATGATGGTGCTGATGCTGTATGCATACAGGATGCCCTGAAAAAGACAAAACAGAGAGAATTCGAAGCTGAGATGTATAACTCTTTGACACAAGTGATTCAGGAAGCCTCATTCTAGCTGTTCAAAGCTTTTAGACAACAGTGGAAGTAATTTAATCTGATCTTCAGTTTGTGACTGAGCCTGACATTGGTTTTCTTACCTGTACAAACACATTACACCTGCTGTTGAGATCTTCTGCCAGCTTGTCACTTTTCTGTTCCTTGGACAATATGGATTCCATCTTCATCATCCAAGAAGTTACAAACACGTAGTATGACTGCACATCCCTGAAGACAAAAGACAAAATAAACAGAAGAATAAATCAAACTCAGATATAAAAATCAGCCTTCAACCAATTCATTTGAGATCCACTGACTTTGTAAGTGTCTGAGCTCTCTGCTGCAGGAAGGTGTCTCTCTGTGCTCTGATGGCCTGCAGACTCTTCTTGTCCATCAGTTTAGCTGCAGCAGGGACTTTAGTGATGAGGAACGTGTCTGGAAACCAGATGATGTTTGAGGTCAGAGTGACAGCTGGAACCTAGAAAGACATCAGATGCACATGAGTACGATGTTTCAGCTGTTGAAGATGAGGGGTACGTGTCACTGAGAGAAAAGACAAAACTACCTTTTTGCAAACATCCAGCAGAGCCTTGTAGAACTTTTTGTCCACACTTCTAAAAATATGAAAGTGAAGCACAAAGAGTCCACAAACCCCAGCGTATTTATCTCTCTGGTCGATCTCAGAGGGTTCACCTAAAAAAACACAGAGACAGAGTCAAAAACATTACCAACAAGCTGCAGGAAAGAGTACTCAACCATGTAACCTGTAGCTGTAGAGACAAACTGACCAATTTTAGACTCAACGTTGGTGAATATTGTACGAATGTTGAAGGCAAACTCCTCGGCAAAAGCGCTGTTTTTAGAAACAGCAACTCCTTCCCCAGGATCGTCGAACCTCTGCTCCACGCAGGCCTGTCACAGAGGTGTAAGCATAATGAGCTTAATGATGCCCGGCAGATACATACAGCAGACTCCTTAGCATTAAAAAAAAGTCCCACCTGTAGTATCATGCCGTCCAGCAGCTGTCCCTCCAGCTTTAGTAGGAGTTTTTCAAATGGTTTCAGCTTCTCTTCAGGGATGGAGAACTTTCCTGGGTTGTGGTGCACTGATTTTAACATCCTACAGACAGGAGATCCAGTTGTAAAGCGCTAAAGTCAAGTCAATTATTTTATCCTCTGATTATCTTTTAAAGCATGTAAGTTTAATAAATACAAGCAAAGCTCCAAGAAAATTATTTATGAACCATGCACTCGAGTTTTCAACCAACATTTTACGGTGTGCCTGTGTTTACATAATGTTGTGGAACTGGGGTTGCAAAGCATTGAATACTACATTTTGAGGGAAAATTTTAAAAAAGAACGTAAACAAAGTTTAGGACACAAAACAAAATATTTTTCCGATGATATTACTTAAACAAAGACTGAAATATATAAAAACATGTCCAAAATAATATCAACTAGGAGGTATATCACTGCATGCCATTTATTTCTTACAGTTAGGAATTAACAGTCAGTCAGTTATTAATCGCCAACTAAATACCATGAGTGTGACTTTCTGGGCTGCTACTCTAAAGCTTATTGAATGTTTGCCTTTGTATTTATCCAGAACGTTTCTAACAACCAGCCAAAGATTTTCTAAAATTCAGCCTTCACATGATCTGATCAGAGTCACTGTCATTACTTGGTGTGATTTAGTGTTCCCACCTTTTGTACATCTTCCAGTGGTCTTTCAGTGTGCCATGATTTTCCATTATCTCATCCAGTGTAAGGAGAACCACGAGTAACTCTCCGAGGTGTTCATACACAATCTGTGAACAGGATGCAGAACACAAATATTCAGCGCTGGAGAAAACACAGATTTAGTTTAGAATAAACCTAATGATTCATATTTCAAACCACACCTGGAAATGCACACCTGACGACTCGATGATTTTGGTGGCAACCCTAAAATGCGCAAAGAGAGGTACTTTCACACGTTTTGTTAACATTGAGGGGATAAAGCATGCTAGAAGTAATTAACAGGATTTGCAGTCTGAAAGCTGTTCATATGACTGCATGCCAGGCGCATAAAGGCCCATTTGACAATGTGGGCATTTAAGCCCACCCAGCAGGAACAGTGCAGTCTCTGTGTAACATGACTGGCCCAAGTTTTAGCCTCTTACTTGCTGCTGTTGTAGAGCGCAGCCAGCTGATGAACAATGTTGACAACCACTTCATAACATCTGGTCACAAAACAGGACAGTTCCTGTTGAAGAGAGAAAACTTGCTGTGTATACAGAATTTCAATTTCCTTTAACTTGACAGAAAATATTCCTCACCTACCTGTAGAAATGAGATAAATCTGCCCATCTGAACCTGGGACTCTCCTTCAACAACACTGGTGTCAGAGACTGCCACAAAAACAAAATTAGGCAAAAAGCAAGGTAAACTGCAAACCAATGTGAATAAAAATAACTCTTAGATTACCTCCTTCTCCGTAGTACAATAAGCCATTGTAGAACTTGGTTTCTGCCTACAAGGAGAAGCAAACAAAGATATGAGGTCAGAATTTGGATTGCAGCATAACTCTTTTTTTGGGGGGAGAAAATTCCCATGAGCCTCTTTTAAGTCATACAGTGCAGTTGGATGCTGATATTTGTTCATGCTTACCTCATACTTCAGCTTTTTCACCTCACTGCAGAGAGCTGCATAAACTGTGATGACTTTGTTGAGGACCTACACAACACAATACCCATTAATAAAAACAAAGAAATCTCAAGAAGTACAATAAACTGAAGAATTTGTCTTCATTTACCTTGTTGTCTGTTTTAATTAACTCAAGTAACGAAGATTGCTCATATGGGAGTAGCTGTAAGCAAGTAGAGAGAACAGAGACTGGTGGGAAACAGTGTAAATGTTGTCAGGTTGATGATAATTTTTCAGTGGTTTTTGGTGATTACCTTCAGAGCAATAGGATCAAGAGTAAAATCCCAAACATCCCCAATGGAGTCATCCAGAGCCTCCTCAATCCCCTTCAGTTGAGAGGTGTACTCCTCCAAAAACCTGCTGTAGTTCTTCAGCTGAACCTCCAGGTGTATTTCTACAGGATGGAAGGTTTGATCACTACAGAGAGTCTGAGACTACTTTCACAGACAACTGTCAACAGAGCTGCTGTAAACAGCCAGCAGCAGATCAGTAATGTTGGTTAAAACACTGGATGACGAGCAATGCCATTTTAAAGATGAAGTTTTAAGTGTTTGTTTTCATTGGACGAGAAAAAGACACTAAAAATAGCCAGAGAACTCCATATGTTTTCTCTGAGAAACATTACGCTCAAATGAAATAATGAACACTACAATGTCCATTCTTTTTAATGAATTAAAGCAAAGGATACTGACATTAAAATAATGTTTTAATTCCAAGATATCGTCAAATGTCAAACTGATCAGCTGTGAGCTGATGACAGTTAAAGTGAGCTAACTTTAATGTCAAGCAATTTTACGAATTAACATTTCCAATCACAAACTCTTTAAGTACACCACAATTATACCCTCATTAATGTCTGGAATAATTTCTTAAACAAGTCGATTTGACCTGCATTTGTTTGCAATCAACAGTAAGATTCGCTCTGTTTCAGCAAATAGACGCAGCCCGATGTCAGCGCAACCTGCTAGCAGCAGAAGCTAGCAGTGCAGGTAAAGCACTAATGTCAGTAAACGTTAGCACGTCAGGTACTTACTCTGTGAGCCATCATCGAAACGGTCAAACTCCCAGTCAGGTGCGATGGTTTCTACGGCCATAATGCCAGTGATACTGACAAAAAAAAACCCTGCAGTTAAAAAGTCGAGCTAAACGGTCCCATGATAGGTCTCATGACGCGTCAAAGGCCGCTAGAGCTCATGGGAAATGGAGTCCAGAGGAGCTATCGAGTGGGTATTTCGACATAGGCAAAATATTCATTCTTTTCTTATTTTGAAGCTAGTTTATGAGCTGTGAAACAATAGTATTGATCTGAGGGTTAGTGAGACACGTTATTTACTTGTTATTTCATTTAACTGTCAATGTGTCGGTTTAATATATTGTTATACATGTTTGATATGTGGCAAGAAATTAGCACATAAAAAATGTCGAGTTGAGCAACATTATCAAGACATGTTATCAGATTCAAGTATTATTTCTGTAGCTCTACTATGCCAATTATTAAACAAAACGTCTTGTTTAAATGGTTAATAACACATTTTAACTACTTTGAGTTATTTTTGTTGTTGTTGTTTTTTTACACCCTTTTGTCTTTATTGTGACGGCAAACAGTGGATTTTGTGGCTCTGCAAGACTTTGATTCAGGTGAGATGGGGCAAAATGGCTCATTTGATAGCAGAAGTTGCATATCACTGCTGTACATCCAACAGCAACTGTCAACCCCACAGCTACTGTACTCATACCTGGGGGGAGATGAGATCCAGTCCAAACAAGTTTGAGTTCAGTGCTGTTTCAGGTTTGGCATTTTCTTCTTTTTGGACCTTAAAATCAACCAGATTCAGAATCTCATGCTAGATATAAAGGTGAAAAATGGTGCTCTTCTACACACCACTTACTAAGTCTTTTCTCCCCTTCAGCCTTTACCAGCATCATCTGGTGTGTGGTTTTTTTTGAATATGAGTCTTGACTTAAAAACACTAAGTTACATATTTTTCAAATTCTGATTTCTACAGACCATGATTTTCCAACTGGAATCCTCCTGTTCGTTTCCACAATAGTCTCATTTTGGCACTAGTGCAGCTCTGGTGTATGTCATAAAATGTAAAAATAAACAAAATGAAGATGAGAGGCAATAACTACCTGAGTATATTACAGCTCCAGTAGGCTAAGTGAGCAGCACTTGGCTGCTGTTAACAAAGATCTGTCAAATATGTGAGAGCGTATCCTGTTGTCTGTCTGATTCAGGCTACATGCAGGCTGTCTCTGTGTTTAAAAATGCACAGACAAGACGTGTGTGTGTGTGTGTGTGTGTGTGTGTGTGTGTGTGTGTGTGTGTGTGTGTGTGTGTGTGTGTGTGTGTGTGTGTGTGTGTGTGTGTGTGTGTGTGTGTGCGTTGCAGGGTTAGATAATGTCACAGTGGAGACTCAGCACACCACTCAGAGGATGACAGAAGCCTCGAGGAAGAGTCACGGTTGGTGGTGGAGTGTGAGAAGAAAAAACAGTACCTCTCTTATGCTTTCATAACAAGGGTAAGGCACTTTTTATTTTTAGATTCAGAACGCGGAGAAAGTATTTTTGTACATGTTTTTACATATACTGTTTATTAATGACATCAATTGCAGCATTTGTGTGGAGATGCCTTAAACTGAGACACAAAGAGAAACTAAGCATTGCTTATTCATCATTATGATGGACTGTTTGTCCAGTGTTCAGTGCTCTTCTTTGAAAACGCTGGTGCATCTTTTAGCAACACAGGACTGATATGTATGGATTTAAGGGTATTTAATGTGTTTTGATATATTTTAAGTGGGTTGCTTCAACTTTTACTTGATACACCAAACGCAGCAGTATGTGTGTTAAAAAAAGTTAGAAATTTTGGGTAGAGTCTAGCTGACTTAACTTTAGTACCAGATCATCTCTCAGGAATCATAAATGAATCACATTGTCTTGGTCAGACAACGCAGCCTCAGTGTTGCTGATGGGAATCCGGCATGAAGAATGATAATGCAGCAATCTGAGGCATCAGATGACTCTGAAACAGCCATATGGACCAGCCAGGCGCTACACATACCAAGCACAAACACTTTTACATCTCATGGGAGTTACGGCTCATAGAATTACAAGACTTGTTTTCAGAGAAGGAAGCTTCAAGAAATTTAGATCTATGAAATTTTACTTCTGTGGATGTTGTGGGGGGAAAATAATAGAAAGCTGTTGATTTGGACGTTCTTTTAGTGTGTTATTAGTGCTGTCCAAAAAAAAGTCACTTCTCAGGCAAACTGTTTCTGACCGAAGGTGCAGCTGTTTCTGAGGAGTTCGAGCATCAGGAAACGCAACCTGCCGAATCCAAACTTTGCACCATGATGGTCCCAGGCTCACAAGATGAGCACCTACCCTCCGGTGGATCGACCAGCAGAGGCACCATAAAACAGTATGGATCCAATCAGTCCTTATCACAACACAGTGGAGCTCATCTTGGCTCTAACGGGAACATTTCACCAGCTGAAGCCAGCTCCCATCTGGAGCCACAGGAGTACACAGAGGCAGACTATCTGCTGCCAGATAAACTCTACGGCAGGTCCAGACTCAGTAAGTCCACAAACGATGCTCAGGGATCCAGTGCGCCAACAGAGACAGTCTGCTCCATGGTGCTGCAGATTCTGGTGCCTTTCCTGCTGTCCGGCTTTGGGACAGTGTCTGCTGGGATGCTGCTGGATGTTGTTCAGGTGAGGAAATAAAGAGGGGACAAAAATGCCGAGTTTGGATGAACTTCTGAATTCTCATCAATTCTGGGCCTCTCGGAAACACAGAAAGCTAATCCAGAAACACTCATTTGTCAAGAAACATACAGGCAATTAGAAGTTGAGGCAAAATCAATCAAACCAATAAGACATTATTTATTTTTATATACTCATAATAAAAACCCTGAAACTGATCCTACAGGATGAATGTTGTTGATAATGATACCAATAAAGTTGTTGTGCTGTTTTTTTCCGCACCTGAGACTGCAGAGGCTCTTTATGAGTGACACAGAAGGATGACATTTTTGTTAAACCATACTTTCACACAGGCCTCCTCAGAGTATCCCTTTGTTCACAGAGAGGGGTTCAAAATCAGCACTAACCCAGTGTTCCTGAGAGGAGATTATAACTGGGATTTTAAAAAAAGAAGAAAATACAGATACTTTCAGATTTTGTTGAAAAAATGGAAAGAAGACTCAAACTTGTGTTGGACAGGATAGGGTACGTTGAAGAAGTAAGAGATACAAAATAAACCAGAAGTCATTTCAGTGCCATAGTCATTTTTTACAATCACCTAGACAGAAAACAAAGAAGGCCTTTGCTTGTATTTTGTGGCATTGTTTTTTATTGTGAATGAAACTAAAGTGTTTATTTTGCACACGTGTTTTCATGTCAGAACTGGGACGTGTTCCAGGAAGTCACAGAGCTCTTCATCCTGGTTCCTGCTGTGCTCGGCATGAAAGGCAACCTGGAAATGACTCTGGCCTCCAGACTCTCAACTGCTGTGAGTGTCATTATGACATACACAACACAATGTACACAAAAGAAACCTCTTGTCTATTGTCTATGTATAGTTTAGTGAATATTTGAATGAACAAAGAACACACTTTGACTGAGTCGGGCAGCAGAGTTGAGATGGGGTGAAAGTGAATATGACAAAGCTTACTCTCAGGGTAACTACAACCTCTTTCTCAGAACAATATTTTTGCTCTGTGACATCAGGGGGCCCCTGTCTTTGTGTGAAACTCCTCACAGACCTGTGAACACTGCAGCTGCAGATACACTTGTGGCATAATATCCTACAAAGACAAAACAATACCATGTTATGACATTTTTAAAATAGTTTTTTTTTTTTCAGTAAAGATTACATATTGATAATGGACTCACCATTATAGGATGTAATATGAATAGAATAGAAGAATAGAACTTAATTGTCAATGTAACAAGTACAACTAAATTGAAGTCACAGCAGCAATCAAGAAAACAAAAGTAAGAAAGTGTATAGAAAGTGCAAAAATGTCCATAAGAAAATAGATGATGACAGCTTGTCCATCATTGTCCAGTTCAGCCAGCCTCCACCTCCACAGGGTCCAGGACTGAGCTTCTTCAGTCATGCTCCATCTCTGTCTCCTAGATCCTGTCTGCTCACAGCAGGTGAAGCTCTTCCAATGTGGTGTTGGTGTCTGATGTTAGCTCTGTTAGCCATGTCTGTGAATAGCATGATGCTACTCTGCTCTCTGGTATTCCTTCTGTTGCTGGGTTAGCACAGCTAGCTTGTCCATCTTATTGGAGATAGATCTTACATTCCCAATAACGATGGATGGAAGGACAGGTCCATGTCGTCACTTCTTAGCTCACACCTGAGAACCAGCACGTTGTCCTCACCTCCTTCTCCTCATCTTGTGGGAAGACATCAGGCCTTGCACCAGTTACGTGACATGCTATAGGCTGCTAACAGCTGAGTTCACATGTAAACAAAAAAAAAAAGTAGTAAAAATATCACTGAAGCCACAAAAAGTTTGGTGTCCACGACCAACAAATGAGCCATACATAAAGTAATGATCCACTCCAAATACAAAGATTACGAAAAAGAGACTAAAAAAAGACAAGAAACGGACAAAGAAGAGGGAGCTGCTGCAAAAGGCAGCCATAGCCAACAGGGCAGTGCCTAGTAACTGCATGAAAAATGCATTCACCCTGTATTTTAGTCCAAAAGCCATAGATAATGGTGCATTTCTCTCGTGATATCAAAAACAAATTTTTGTCATAGGATCCAAGAAACTACAATTTTCTCAACCATGAAATTTAGGGTTTGTGGGCGAATATAACCTTAAAAAACCTTGTCAATGAAAAATCTGAAAACTCTTCTGATATTAGGTATTAAAATAAGACACAGGTAAGCCTAGAGTTAACATGAATCTGGTGGTTTCAGGTGAACTCAGGAAAAATGGGCCCTGCCAGAGAAAAGTGGATGTTGATTGCTGGGAACCTGGCACTTAAACAGGTACACGTTAGAAATTTATTATTTACAATATCCATTTTTTGTATCATCACCTGAAATGAATCTTTCACGTTTAACAACTTTGTCCCATGATCACAGCTGCAGGCCACAGTGCTGGGTCTGTTAGCCTCTCTGATGGCCACTCTGTTGGGCTGGATGGCAGAGGGAAAGATGCCTTTTGATCATGTCGTGCTCCTGTGCTCCAGTAGTGTTTCTACCGCCTTCATGGCTTCACTGCTGCAAGGTAACAATGAAACATGAGAGCCACCTAAAAATAAGATTTCCCACACTGACTCGTCTTTTTTAGTACAGACATGATCAGGCCAAATGTTTGATAAAGTATCGCCTCCAGCTACTATTTTATCAGTAGTTGGTAATTATTTCACGACTCTCAAGATCAGTCTGCATCAAAAACAACTGTTTTACCATAGTGTCCATAAGCAGAGGTGAAATGCGCCTGACCTTCTTTCCCTGGATTGAATTGATGTGATGTGATAATGGTAAAGATTGCTTGTTGATGAAAATTAATCAACATTGTTACAAGTTTTTGACCAATCAGACTCAAGAACTGGTAATTTAGTTAACTCAGGGTGACATCAGAGTAAGGTTAAAGTTCACACATTTCTCATTCCTACTCAAATTTTGAATGTCCCCAGGACTCAAACCAAAGTCCAGACCAGACCAGGTACTTCACCTTGTTTTTCACCCTCCTCAGGTATAATTATGGTGGGAGTGATTTTTGGCTCCAAGCGGATTGGTATCAACCCCGACAACGTGGCCACACCTATGGCAGCCAGCTTTGGGGACCTTATCACTCTCGCCCTGCTGGCCTGTTTCAGTCAGTGGTTCTTCTCCTTCATAGGTAAAGACAGAGATAAGGATACAAAGATGGTCTGATTTAACTTCACCCAGAGTCTAAGGCTGAAATAAGAGACTGTGGAACTGATACATCCATTAATATGAGAACCAGAACAGTTTAACACCAATTTATGTTTTTAAATCGATCACTCCTTTTTCTCCTTGCAGACATTTATCCTTATGTGCTGTACCTGGTGGATCTGTTGTTACTGTGTCTGATTCCTGTCTGGGTCATCATCGCCTCCAAACACTCAAACAGTCTCATCCTGCTGCGCACAGGCTGGGAACCCATCATTACAGCCATGATGATCAGCAGGTACTCACCAGTACTCAACCAACCAATCAGTCACAACTAGTCATGATAATTGTTAAAATATGAGCTGATTTTAGATTTGATGCCAGATTCACCTTTCAAAAGTACAAAACACAGAACAAGTTGTGTTTTGTGTTGCTGGGGTTTAAAACAAGCATCTTCATTAAACAAGAAGCGCTTTGGTTTTAAACATTTGATTTGTCTTTCCTTTATTTTCAGTCAGAAACTGGGTTGAAATGTTTATGTGACTCAGTTTTCATTAACATTGTCTCAACTATTTTGGAAATGGTGTTGTATTCCTTTCAGAAGACATCATAAACCAAAAGATAAATGTATTTCATTTGGTTGTGCTCATTTCGCCAATGATGGCCAATCGTCATAACAAAACAAATGTTTGACGAAGAGTATTTTTTTTGTTCAAGCTTGCTTTGAAAGTAATTTTCTAACACACCAAATATGATTTTTGAAAATGTGATCTGTTAAAGATAAAGTTTTTGTTTTTCTTTGTTGTAGTATTGGAGGCCTTATTCTAGATAAGACTGTGACTGATCCAAACCTGGCAGGAATCATAGTTTATGCTCCTGTCATCAATGGTAGGTTTACCTCTTCATTCTTTTCTTTTCTGTTGTAAGGTGTTCAGACTTTAAAATTTTAAAATCACCAAAGAGAAAAGAAAAACTTTGAAACCATGTGTTTTTTTTCGAGCATATGTAAATTCTGTTGTAGTAGTTTAGCCCAAACTTTCTGTGCCATATTGTACTCATACATTAAAAATGATCAGTGGCATAAAAAGTTGACTGTTCAAAAAATAGATTCCTGTCCAGTTAAAAAAAGATTATTTTAATGCTATTAGCAACCAACTACTCCTGATATAAAAATTGGTCTCCAGCAAAGGGTTAAAATCCAGCCTCCACCACAAAGTCCTGTGCTAAGCCTTCCCTGATCTTTTCTTCCCTGTCCAGGTATTGGTGGAAACCTGGTCTCCATACAGTCCAGCCGTATTTCTACCAGTTTGCATTTAAATTATCCTCCTAGAGAGGTTCCTGAGGATCGTCAGAGCTGCTACAACCCCTGCCGAACGTTCTTTGGTACAGGTAAAGGTCAAAAGTTAGCATACAGATATGCAGAACCCCCCTTGCACATGCACACAGTAATCTTCAATTGTTTCTTGCATTGCAGGAGCAAACCATCGATCAGCTCAGATTTTGCTTCTCTTGGTCATACCTGGTCAGCTGATCTTTATTTTCACCATTCACCTGATAAAAGGAGGCCACACTCTGCCCAGTCCTCTCTTCACTGTCATCTTCCTGTCGGCCTGTCTGATTCAGGTGGGTCAGAAGGCTCAACTGCATCACTCCATACTCCAACACTATTCAGCTACATCCTGTCCTGTGTGTGTCTCTCAGGTCTCCACCCTGCTGTGTATGGCAGACTGCATGGTCCACTGTCTGTGGCGCAGAGGCAAAGATCCAGACAGTTACTCCATACCGTACCTCACAGCCCTGGGAGACCTGCTGGGGACCGCTCTGCTCGCTCTGTGCTTCCTCCTCCTGTGGTGTGCGGGTGACTCAGGCAGTGTGTAGCTTCGTGCAATGACAAGGTTTGAGGAAATGAAAACATTTCATCAGTTTACTCTGCACAGCTTGTGTCACGTATGTCATCAGTTTCCAGCTAAAGTTGCTTTTCAACCAACAGACCTGAGACCATTAGTCACAGGGGTGTTGCTTTTCATGGTGCTAAAACATTTCAGCTCGTTGCTGTCTGCAGGTCAAGAAGAAGAGAAGGGAAATTAGTCTAACAATGTGTTTAAGACTCTTCTAAATAAAGAGTTTGAAGAGTCTTCAGATCTGCTTCAGGAGGACTTCCCATTTTGCAGGAACCTTTAGGAAGTCCAAGGACTTTATTTAGAGTTGAAATCCTGCAGGGTGTTGAGATATATGTCCAGTGCTCTTTGTTTTTGATTCAGTCAAGTGTACCTAACCATAATTAGTGGTTGTTTCTAAGATTTTAAAAAAAGTGCCAGGTTCACAAAGTATCTCCATCACATGACTGGAAAAATACACATAAACAGCCTTGTGATGAGTAAAACCCAGCTTTTACCCGAGTTATTTTGGGGCAATACTGCCTTCTGTGGAGAGCAGAGCGCAGGGGAACACGTGCAGCAAAAGGTTGAGACTGGGATTTGAACCAGCAACTGCTGCTACAGAGACTACAGCTCCTGTTCATGAACTGCATTTGATCTGCTTGGCCAAGTGAGGGATGGTGATGAAGTTTAAATGACAGTAACTTGTATAGCTTTAGAATTTTTTTTTTTACAAATTTCTGAAATAAAATGTACAATCCCCCTCACAGGGATGATGTGTCAAATATTAAAAATTGTGTTTAACCTAAAATCTATTCACATTACTTTTGAAATAATCTAAGCTTTCTCATAATCAGCTCTCTGTTGAGCGACATATTTTCTGTTTGGGATGATGTGTTGACATGCTGTCACTACATGCATACGGCATAATTCAAGATCCCACCAGCCACCACTAGAGGGCAGTGAAAAAACAAACAAACAAAAAACAGCCACACCACAGCATAGTTGAAACATTTTTATTCCATGAAAATATTAACCATTGGCACTTAATTTACTCTGTTAAAATCAACATTTAAATTCTTTTTAACAATGAAAAATAAAGAAAATCTGTCCAGGAACGCTGGACCATGTGGAAACACACGGTTCTGTTACAGCAGGTCATCTGATCACCTTGACTTTTTTCTTTCTATTGACATTTAATTTACTTGTTGCTAGTGTCGTAGTCCACCAGAAGGAATGTACAATAACAAATCAGACATGTTTAAAGAGATCATATATGAAAAGAAATAACAATTCAAATATTGGGATGGACAAGTTCTTATAAAACACCCTGTATGTGGCAAAGTCAAAATTTAAAAAACGACTTCAGTCAGTATTTATTTCCAATTTATCAGAAAATGAGTTAAACTAAGCTGTTGGATTCAAGCAAAGCAAGCATGAGCAGAACAGGAGGGCTTTTTATTCTAACCTTTGCTATTTTCAGTTCAGCTCAGTATTTTTGTTAACATTCTCCAGTTTACACCCGTCCATTTAGAGGAATACACTATGACCCCATGTGAAGGGATTTTTATGAACAGCATTTGTGATTTCTGAAACAGTCCAGTCTGTGTGAATAAACATTTAAAGGTGTCTTTCATAAGCACTAATAAGAGAGAATAATTAGGTTTTTTTCTTCATTAAAAGCTGCAACACAGGGATTACTTGTTAAATTTCAATCAGGTCAGGGAAACGAGCTGCTTCCATGAAATTGAAGAGAAAACTCCAAGTTGTAGTCTTCTTCTTTTTTGAGTTTTTGACTGAGTAAATGTGTAAATCATGAAACAAGCACATGGATGACTGAGCCGGTGGAAACTGGAATCAGCTTCAGGATAAATATCCAAACAAACAGATAAACTAACATCAATGCCAAGGTGTAAAAAGTTAGTGCTGCTGTAACAGAACCAGAGAGCATTCACAGACAGCTAAATCACACCATAAAAAAATAAACATTCTCCAAATAGTACAGCATAAAAGCAAGGCTGAGGGCTCGACAACAGTTCATCCAAACAAGGCTCATTTGTTTCTGCAACAGCCAGACTGCATTTCAATGAGATGCTGATTTTCCACTGCATCAAGTGGGAACATATATGTTTACTTTCATTTATGTCTGCAATATTAAGTACACCTCACAACATATATGCACAGTGCAATGCCACACACTGGGTTTTTACACTGAAGGAAACTTAAAAGCTCGTTGGAAAGCTTTATATTCTATGTGAACTAATCTGGTGATCTGTAAGATTTCATCAACTGAATGCTCCACTGGAGTGATACCTTCTGACCGTTGTTAACATTTAATCTATGAATCCAGAGAGCTCTAGTACAGAGTGTAGTGGTTTGGTGGGGGGGTTACATCTGGAGGCTTTAAAAGTCAACCCAACTTAAATGTGTGTGCGTTATGTTTACAATCTGCGTACAACTCATTTCTGTCTGAATGTGACTTTCCCTGGTTTCATTTGACTATTTCCCATGTCTTCACCTACAACATTCAAGCTTTGATTAGATTTGTTGCATATTTACAAACATTTTAGAGAGGATTGCTATAGATGTTACATAACTGAAGTGTAGCTTATGAAGTACACAATGAAGAATTTAAGCCATCTTTGGTTTGGAGGGTTAGAGAAATTCTTAACAGGGATTATGAGGGAAAACCAGCGAGTTCAGAGTATGAGTGTGCTGTGGATCCTAACACATTTTACATTTACGGGCTCACCAGCCTCCATGAAGCTGGTTTTACTGGCAAAATAATGAAGATGGGAGTTCAGAGGGCGAGAAAGAGATTCTGATGCATTCAGGGTTGCAGGCATATCTGGTGATGTTGGAGCACTGTTGTAGTGTCAGAGTGTAGGAAGCAAAACAAAGGAAAACAATACGTTTAGCTGGAATGTTTAACCTCAGAGAAAAATAATTCAGAGAGAGGAATACTTTGTTTGATTTAAAATGTCTTTTAGGTAGAAAATAAATAGTGAAAATTTCTCCTGTGGATTGCTTCAGGAGAAAACAGGGACATGGGCTGTAACTGTACCCAGAAGAGAACAGGAGGCGTTGGTCCCCAGCTGGTGGTGTGACTGACATAAATATTACGTTTACAAAAATACAAACAAATAAGCCGAGATACAAAGACTCTGACTGACATAGTGTGTGTGAAATCAACACCAGCAGAAGAAAAACCCTGACTGATGGAGGCAGGGGTCGACATCCAACCAGTGTCCAGATTACTGGCTGATATTAATGGAGTTCTGTGGCTTTAAAAAGAGCAATGCAACTGTTTCTGGTTTAAAAGATTGTATTCTGTAATTTAAGTCCTGTTTTTGTTGGGAACCTTTCTACAGTACTGTCAGACACATAGGATCAGTGTCACATAAAGGATCAGGGCTTACAGTGGTTAATAGACCACATCCAAATATCTGCACCCAATAGACACCAAAACATGAAAAAAACATGTAGTTTTAAACACTGGGAAGTAGTGACGTGGCTTTTAATTCAACCCAAGATTTAAAGACCCTTCTTCTTAAAGAGCACTGTGTCACCTTTTAATTTTAATTGAATCTAAAACTAGATTTGCTGGGTTAAAAAAACTGAGGTAAACAGGGGTTTCACAGCTTGCTGCTGCTCCTGGGTCTTTAAATAATTGATCAAACTATGATAAGAGTAGTTATATCTTGTTTGTTTAAAAACAGAGGCAGATTTTAACTGACAAAGCAAAAAAGAAATCAAATCAAAACTGATACAAAATCACTTCATGGTGACTCCTGCCAATAACAAATAAGAGTTGTCTGAAAAGATTATGATTTTTTTTCTCCAGAAACTGATTCAAAGCACTTATTCCCCCCAAAAAAGAACTCCACTAAAGCATCCAGAGAAGACTGAAGAATCCGATGAGCCCATAAAAACAACGAGGGAGCGCCCTTCATCTTAAAAGTTGTTTCCATATTGTGCACAGAAAACTTAACCAGAAATTCATGTTTGGTCTGACAGATTAAAAAAAGCTACAAAGACCTGGAAATAATTTAGATTACATACAAATGTTACATCATGACACATTTTAAAACAAACTATCATCCATAGAGATTTTAAAAAATCAAAGATTTTCCCATATTTGGGTTTGTAAAGTAACTGTAGCACACTGATGCCCCGAGTTCAATCCTCTGATTTGCACAAAAAACAAACGAGATGAGAAATAAAACAAAAAGTCTAAAAACTAAATCTAAATCAGCAAACCCCTTCTGAATTGTGTCCTCATAAAGCTTGAAGGGAAAATGTTTCAGGTGCTTCAGACTCATTTGTAACTTTAAAAAAAATCACACGGGCAGTTGGACTTCAACTCATCTGGACTAAAAAAGAACAAGGAAGAACAAAAAGAGCAGCAAGAGACAGCCCTGAAGATAAAACCACTTTGGAAGTTAGAAAATAGAAATTAAGGCCTCCAAGGGAAACAACCAGAATCTTGCATAAAACCATCATCCTCCTGTTTTTCTGTCTCTCTGCAGTCATTGCATGAAGTCGAACCAACAGAGACAAAAACACACAAACACACACAGATCCCCTGAGAAAGGTTAGTGTCATCCTGCTGCTAACCTGTAACCTCCGGCAACGAGAGCACAGCGTCCTGCTGCCTTCACATCAGGGAACGTCACTAAATGATGACCATTTAAGCTTTTGTTCTTCACTTTGGAATCGATCGAGGACACATTTCTAAGTAGTGATGTGAATGCAGCATTGTGCTGTCCTGTAGTGGACATCATCATGTCTGAAGGCTTAGCGCTGCTAGCACAACAAGTGTGATAAGTCTTGTCTGGTCCTCATCCATCAGTAGGAAATGACATCATGTCAGGGCCTGACTGGTTTCCATGTATCCCAGGGTTTGACAGGAATCAAGTCTTGTTAACATGACAAAGTCGGGTCCTGTTCAGGAGAAGGTGCAGCTGCTGTCAGACTGAGCTGTCAGCAGCTGAGCCAGACGGGCTGGCCTCAGTGCTGCTAAAGGGTGGCTAGTACCCTGAGGAAGGAAATGATCAGGACACAAAAGGACTGTCCAACACCAAGTACAAGAGCCTCCAGAGAGATCATCTTTTTTCCTGCTGCTTTGTACACACCTGCAATGGCTGCACCTGAAGAAGGAAGAGTAAATACATGAGGATCAGGCAGCAGTTTACACAAACTGTAGAAAAGGGTTTGCGGCTCACTCATATTAAACTCCTGGAAATAATAATTATGAGAAGGATTTAGATTACACATCAAGCAGACCTAGTAAAATCAAAGAAGTCTGATATTTAGAATTTGTAATCTGGAATGATAAGCACAGTAAATTTCAAGCAGCAGGTGACACTGTACCAGACACACTTAGGCAACAATACAGTTATTTATCACCTAATATGTATCGAACAGCCAATTTACCAACACTCACCTCTGAATGATTTCACTTCTCTACCATAATCTAACTGTACCACTAAGATAAAGATAAGCATGACTTTGGTCTTGGCAGACAATCCATATCGAGGGGCCTTGAACAAAAACAAACATGACGTGTGGAAGACTTACTGGTCAGGACTCCCCCACAAACTGGTCCCACGATGGCCATTAGCAGGATGGCAATGGGCATGAACCGGGCCATCTTGTGCTGTCGCAATGTAGCAAGGGAGATCAGCACTGCAGGTAGGTGGAAGACCAGAGACGAGATCGCTGCCCACATGAACACTCCATACCACATCTCTGGACAGACACACAATAACATAGTTACACATCATCTCATGTACAGTTCAAAAGTGCACCAAGACCAATGAGGAAGACTTCTTGCGGTCATCAGATTTCAGCACAAAGAAAACCTTTATTAAAATTCAAACCAAAATCAACCCAAAGAGGTAGAGGGTACCACTTTGTCCACAGGGACTGCCAAAATAAAAAGAAATTTCCCCCACGAATTATTTCGTATTTGCGTACTTGCAGTAACAGTTACTATTGATAAATACTGTCAGGGATATTGTACCGGGCACAGTTTCAAATGCCGTCTCGTTGTATCATCATATGTCTTACTAAGAGGGGAAATCTATATTTAAAGCAGTGTAGTGAAGGCCAGCATTTCAACTGGATACAGTACAAACGACAGCAGTTCATTTGAAATGAATTCTGTGTTGTGTCACACTGGATCTTATATAACCACACACACTAATCTGTCGTGTTTCCACCGCAAAAGCTGTAACATTATTTAATTCGAGGGATCATCTGAATTAAACAACGTGGAAAGAGGGAGAGAGAGCTTTATCGATTACAAAAAAAAAAAACAACTGGAATAATTCACAGTCCTTTCTCCCGGAAACAAACAGTGGACGCTCAAACATCTTCCGAGAATACTGTCAATAATCGCCCTAAGTAAATACCACTCTAATATCTTGTGTCAAACCCTTTGTATCATTATGTAGTCATAAATGATAAATTACACATCGCTGGGATGATTTAGTCGACCAAAACAAAGGTTTAGTTGAGGCAGGAGTTAGCTGGCTAACGTTAGCTTCACTGATGTACAATACCTGCACAATGCTAACCCAAACAGGCATTCAATAACTCATCCGACGATTACTAAGACATATTTACACATAAATAAACACTTTTGGTTACTCCCACTGATTCGAGTAAAACACCATAGGAAGTAACTTCCATGTTTAGAAGTAGACGTGATTTGTACATTGTATTTCAACAAAAGTAAAGAACCTAGCTAACGAGCTGTAAAACATTAGCCCACCTGAGAAGTCGCTGAGAGATGTGTCGTTGCCTCGGTAAGTACCATTCTGCCTCGGCACAAAATTCAAACCGTGTATGTCTCTAAACCTGTCCTGCATGTCTCACACTGGCAGCAAACACCGCATGAATGAAAGATGGCCAGAGGACGGAGAGAACCATTAGTGTCTTTGAGGGATTTGCTTTGACGCAGGACCTCCTAGCATCGGGCTATCTGTGCTCGCTGTCAACACAACTTCTGGTGACGTCAGAAAGCAGACCGTTTGTGTCCCCGAGCTGTGTCTGCCAGGCACCGGCGGAAACACGGAACCACCATACAGACTGTGGGAACCATGGGAACCACACAGAGCAGCGCCCACAGTGTGCGCTCTGCCGACACTGCGGGGACAACGACGGTTAGTGGCAAAAAAAATATAAAAAGCAAGTGATCGAGCCTTACACAAGCTGCGAAAAACATATCGGACGGTTAAATAAAATTAACAAATAGTATCAATAAAACTTGGGAAGACAGAGGCATAAAATTGGAAAAAATGACATTTGTTTTTCTCATTGTTTGTATGTGTATTAATTAACATTACTTTATATATTTTATGCCCCTCTTTTACTATAACGAAAATATATATTTTTTATTACATTGTTCCTCAAACTTACTAGTTTAACCTTTTAACGATAAAACGTTAGGTGTTTATATACATGTTAATATTTAGGTATTGATTTTTAACTATTTTTTGAACAAGCAAACTGAGCGAATTATTTGTTTGTTAGTTTCAATACAACTTTACACTCTACAAAAAATAAAAATAAAGCCCCTCTAAATAGCACTATCAAGCTCAATTCCAGTAAGTACACCTGGTTGTCAATTGCTTTTCTGACTCACCTCACTGTTTTATCATCTATGTGACCTGTAAAACAGGCTTTAATATAACATCCAACATGGTTTATAAATACAGTAACAATCAAAGCACAAAAACAAGTGCTTCTGGTCTACTCTACCAACAAATATCTTGTGTAACTTGATCCAACAGAGGGTAAATCATTGGTGGTTGGCCCTGGGTACAAAAGCTGACTACTTATGTTGCTCAGATACACTACACAATATTTTAACAATGATAAATACATATTAGTGGTGATCAAGTATCAGTTTTTAACCTCCATAGTAAAAGAATTCACAACCATGAAAGATTCACATAGTTAAAATAATCTTTTTTTTAAATGTTCTACTTAACTCTGATTAAAATAGAGTTTTTAAAAAGAACATTCATTAAAAGGTTACTGACCTCCAGGTTTTCCAGGACTGAAGCGCTGGGGACATCAGTTGTCTTTATGGTCATGATTCAATCCATAAGAGCTTCTGATAAACAGCTGACACCAAACGTAAATTCAGACACCAGGGAAATATTCAATCACCCCAAATACTTAACAACTCGGATTAATTATTATTAACAAAACTTGCTTTCAAAGGGATGATCTGGTGGGACCTTGACAGGGACCCCAATAAAACTAAGAGGTGCCAGAGAACCATCCCAGTCCTAAATATTAAATTAAAAGTTGTGAAGAAAATTTTTAGTTTTTACCATGCCGATAACTTTCCTTAACTTTTTTTTCTTTAGCCCCGATACCCTACATGTCATCCGAAGAATGTCAACATCTGAAGAAGTGGAATACGAGAAAAGGCAGGCTGCTGGATAGTATGTGTGATATGTCTGCATATTAGGGATCAAATTTAATCAAATATTCCCATTAACAATCAGAAGACTTACAAGAGGTTTGCTTCCAGTGAGAATACTGTGATTTAAAATGTCTTTTTTTTTTTTGCACATTTTTAACCAATGTCCAACAAATGGTCCTTTTCTCTAAATTTGTTACTCATAAGGCTGTTTCAAAGAAAACACCCGCACACCATCCGACTTGCAAAAAATATATATATTTTTTTAATTTTGCAACGTTTTGGTCCTAGACCTTCATCAGGCAAAAATAGTTCTGGTGAAGGTCTAGGACCGAAACATTGCAGAAAGAAAAAATATTTATTTTTGTAGGTCCGAAGGTGTGCGGGTTTATCTTTGAAATAGTTCCATGAGATACCTGAACCTCCAACGCACCTGTCCAAAAAAATAGATATGCAAAGAACTTTTCCTTTTGTGACTCATAAGGCTGTTAAAATCCAGACTAAATCCTATCTATAACGACTGCACACATACATAATCTCAAAAAAATGCAATGATCAAGAAAATAAACCCCCCTAAAATTTTCAAGAACTGTAGAACTTTGGACTAATTTTGACAATTGGTTTGTCAACCATAAATAATGTACCTATTTGGGATTTCTTAGATTAAACTCTGCTGTTAAATACCCAGCTCTGATATGGTTACAAGACTGCAGATTTTGGTCAACGGATTGAGGCCCTTAATGGCGCAGCACTTATCATTAAAAAAGAAAAGGATTTTATACGGCAGAGTTTTACTATTCAAGTAAAATAACCAACCAGCAACATCTGGCCCTTGTCATGGGCTACCTGATTTTAAAAGAACCTTAAAAAGAAAGGTGCAGTTTTCTGTCTGAACAACAAAACAATAAACACCCAAGATGTTCACTTGGTCATCGTCCGAAATCACAGCCATGTTATCATTTTTAAGACTGCACAAGATAAATCCTGGTGATGATGTGACTTAAAATCCTGCATGTTGATTGTATTTTTCAGCTCACTACCTGCCTCTTAGTTTTCTTAAAAATGCCAAAGCTTCTCAGACAGAAACCACAGAGCTTTTTAAACCTGGACCATAACCCTTCTTAATTTAAGGTACATATAATATGGTACCAAAGGTTTTGGAATTTCTTGGAGGTAAGATGCAGCCAATCAAAGTGCGTCTGTTGAAAGTGCTTGTTTTTGTTACTAACTTAGGTGCTGTATCAAGGTCCGTGCTGAGAAGACAACAGTCTCAAGAAAGCAGACAGAGTCCTTTCATTGCAGTGGCAAACCAATAATTCTTTATCAGAGTTAAACTGATATCTGTAAATAAGCATTTGAGACTTTGAGGAGACTGACGTAGAGGCTGTTTTTAGTTTTATGAAAAGGATCCACGTCATAAAAAGCAGCCTTAATGTGGGGATCTTTTCTGTCCAACATGTTGAATGACAATCTGGACCTTTCTGTTTCAAAGAAGCACCTTAAATTGGTAGTTCTCCGATTTGCAATTTGGCCTGAAAGGTTTAGTTGCTGCTTTAAAGCCTTTTTTTTTTAAATGGATACCGCGTCAGAGAGCATATTCACTATGCTTCGAGAAAAAACAACCCTGACCAGATGACAGCTGGTCCATAAAGCACTTCAGAGGTTCAGAGAGTGTTGGGAAAAAGAAGAGGACGGGTGGTTCTGAATAAGTTTAGTTGGGACTAAAAACACAAGTTCAAAATGCATTTACAGCTCCCAGTATGGGCTGTGTGAAGCCATACTGGATCTCTCCCATAAAGCCTACCAGCTGCGAGGTAAGAACCCAGTTAGCATGAATGCAGCCGCTAGAAGGGGAGGGGGTGTGTTGGTATGGCTCTTTAGTAACAAAACACCATCTTACTTCCATAATAAATAAAAAAAATGATATCAGAAAAGGCTTGTCAAATCTTAATGCATAAGAATACAAGAGAAAACATTTACAAATGATACCTGCAGCAAAATAAAACTTTAAGTGTGATTTAAAAATGTGGTTCAATCATTGGGAGCAGCTCTGCTCAGAGACACAGACCAGTGGTGAGTGAGGATTTAAATAAAGCAACTGCTGTATTAAGTGTCAGACTGTTGTATGCAGAATAACAGATCCAGCAGGAGACAACAGCTCAGTGGTCAGCTGGCTGACCAATCAGCTCATCCTGTGGTGAGTCATCTTATGTTTCTGTATACATTTTTCTTTTATAAAATATTTTATTCATACAATCATTTCTTTAACTATAGCAACATTACTATTTAATTTTGAGTGGCAAGTTATCAGTCGCACATCACCTCATAAGAACAATAGTATATAAACAAATGCTGAAAAAAATTATTCTGTATCCATTTGGGTTCATTTTGCAGTTCTTTCTGTGTCTGTACACCTGTTTGTCTGTCTGTCTCTCTGTCAGTGATGAGCTGAGGAGGGTATTGCTGGTCCTGATGGGGGGGTTGTGTGATTGGTACAGCTCTGAGCAGTCATCTCCGCTGGCTGGTCAGGAGGAGAGCCCTGCATGGCAGAACAGGCTGGCTGTAAGCTGGTTTCTGGGGACTTTCACGCCGGCCCATTGACAGCTGGCTCTGACACGGCACTCTGGTCCACTCTGTGTGAAACAAAAAGACAGAGATGAGACCCAAGAAAATAAATCATGTATTTATAAAGCTTACAAAACAATTAAGGAGTAGCTCTACACTTCACTTTCTTCTTGTGTTAAATTCAACATTTTCATGCTGAAGGCTCAGTGTGCTGCCGCAATTCACTACCCTGAAAATTTGAGGGTGGGGACCAAGGATATCAGCATGCCTTTCTTATCAAACAATAAAACTTTGAACTTTAACTACATCAAATTTTCCTGAGTAAACTCAAGCACCAAAATGAAAGACCTACAAGATGCAGCTTTGATGAAGAATAATAATCCAAGTGGATAGAATTCTTACATGATATGTACATATATACTAAGATTAACATGGTCAAATTTGCTTCATTTTCTTTCTGCATGCATCTCTTTACAGGGTATATGCTGAATTCCTGAGATTAAATTCAATACCTTTTCAAGACTTTTTAAAAAACCTTTCAAAAAGTCTTAAGACCTTATCGCGACTTTAAGCTGTTGTTAGCAACCAATCTTTGACAGTTGTAGTTTGCTCTTCAACATAAATTCGGTAAACTGAGAAGGAATAAAGCTTGAAAGAATAAATGAAACTAAAGGCAGGTTAATTCACATTCCCATTCCCACAACAAGTAACAGCAGTTATTTAAGGCCAACTTGGAGAAAAACAAACAAGAATTTTATTATACCATTGTCAAAATTTAGGACATGTGCTTGAGATTGTGTTATTTGCTTTCCGTCAGCGCTACATACAGACAGCTAATAAACTACTGTGCAAACTGAGTTTTCTGTCACATTAGCCTACGAATATGTTGGGCTGCTAGCGCTACGTATAGCCCGCGCCTCACAAAATTACAACTTTGCTTGTTGTCAGGTTTCAAACAACAGCGCTACGTAACTGTATTGATAACTACCTTATTTTGTTGCGTTGTATCCAGTAAAAAGGTGATTTTAACAAAGAAAATTTGTTCGAAAACAACTGAGATCAGGTGAAGCTGGGGGAAGCTTTCTCTAAATCGTAAGAATCCAAGATCCCAGGTCATCAAAAGTCAGAGAAATTTTCCCAGGAGGCTTGAGAAAGTCTTATGATTCAGAGTGAAATATTTTGAGATGAAAAAGCCTTTTCTAGATCCTCACGCTGGTCTGTGATGAGTGTGACGAGCAGAATGATCGTCCAATCACCAGGTGTGGTTATTTTTGAAGGTTCAGACCCTGAAAACATTTTCCAACCAGATGGACTATTTCTGTGGCGGATGTATGGAACTGTCTGTCTGTTGTGTCAGGTTAGTTTGTAACAGTCGCAAGGAGGAAAATAAATATTCATGGATATGTTTGGAGTCAAAGCTTGAATACCAATAAAATTTAATACTTCATAACATTAGGATTAAGACTTTTTAACACTTTTTAAGGCCTTAATTTTCCCACAACTGATTGAACAACTTATAATACTTTTTAAGACCCCGTGGACACCCTGTCTTTAAGAAGACAGCAGGCCTGTTGGTGAACTCTTTTGGTAATACAGAGTGTGTGTGGGGGCAGCAGGACTTACTTGGCCTCCTCCACAGCTGACATTTCCTCTAGAGGACCATTGGGGAGCTCCACAGCTGATCGACACTTGTCACTGCTGAAATAATAAAAATGAGAAGAGAGAGAAAAGTTCAGACCAGCACTTACATCAAAACATGAGTTCACATTGAAATCAGGAATGGAACATAAGTGACATAGTTTGATGAGCTTGAATTGAGTTGGTACATGTCTTTATATTCTTGTTGTCACACTTTGCTACAAGGACCCTTAATATTCATACTTTAAGATAAACAGAAAAAGCAATCCCAATTTTTTTCTTGGTTCAGAATCATCTTAAGATGAAGACAGCAGGGTTTAACCATATCCTTCATCCAGGAACTGTGACTAAATTAAGCTTCCTGCTGCTTCTTGAAGCTGACCAGTGTCCAGATTAATGACCCGCTGGGATCAATGCCAGGACTTTTCAAGTGGACACCAACTATTAGCATTCTGTTACAGAAGCAGGGCGCCTGTCAATCTGTCTATGTGGCATATGTCTTCTGAGTGGAGTTTCGCCTTGTTGTGCACGTCACATCTCAGCTGAAGTCTGGTTACTTGCAGCATGGACCAAAACTCAACAATGTAGTTTTGATTTAATTGAAATAAACAGATCAAAAGGGTTGCCAAATAACTTAATTTTGAAGGAGATCTGCTTTCCTGCAGATCTACAACTTTTAAAATGCTTCTTACTGACAGGTCGATAAAACAATCAGGAAGTCAGGAGACTCACCACTGATATGTTAACGCAACACAGTGTGTTTGCACCCTTTGTTTTGGTTAGAACAAGGCCTGACTGATATGAAGGAGTGTTACCTTTCACCATCTGCTTGTGATACCTCCTCATTTCAGCTTCTGACAATAAATATCCCCCACCAAGATTTGGTCTTAGAGCAAACTATGCTGACATACAACTTCTTTGAGGTATAGTGTGTGTGTGTGTGTGGGTGTGTGTGTGGGTGTGTGTGTGTGTGTGTGTGTGTGTGTGTGTGTGTGTGTGTGTGTGTGTGTGTGTGTCTGACCCTGTTTTTGGACAGCAGGCTGTGGATGAGCTGTTGAGGCTCGTTCTTTCTGAATCCGCACATTCAACTACAGCGTATTTCTCTGAAGAACTCTTCTCTTCATCACTGCAACACAAACACACACATACACATAAACACAGATATACATAAATAAAGTGCTGGTTTAAACCAACCTCTCTACCCACAGAAACACACACACAAAACAGTGAGGTGTGAAGAGTGAGGCATGCTGAACTGGCTGATAGAGCAAACAGTAAAACAAAGGATGGAGGTGTTGAAATGGAAAACTAGGAACATTATGGAGGAAAAGCATCAAAATGTACAGCAAATGGAGAAGTTTGAAAACTGTTTTGGGAACTTGGCTAAATGCTGCTTGTGAAGCTACAGAGCCAGCAGAAAGCAGGCGGCCGTACAGATTTAACACTGATTAGACCAAAATAGATTGTGCCAGCCGTCAGTCTTGCTTTGTCTCAGAGAACCACCAATAATCCTGATGAAGCCTCAATCAAAGCAAAACACCCACAAGCATCCAAATATAACCTAACATTTGAGAAGCAACCAAACAGTCATTGAGAAGCTCTCTGTATTGTTGCTAACATAAAATTTCACTTTTTACCAAATGCAGCATTATTTCCAATAACATGGTGTATAGCTAAAGAAGAATGAGTTCCAACAAGAACTGATTTCCAAACCTCATGAAACTCCAGAACATCGAAGGCTTCATCCTACCTGCCTAAGTTTGCTGCCTCTTCTTGACCACAACATTTTTTAAGTTTTGTTTTCAAACTTTTTTTATAGGGGCTGTGAGGAGTTTCTAAGTGATCTTGAATAAGCCTGACTTCTAGATCTATGCCTATCATAATCCCAAATTCAAAATAAGACTATCAGCACCAAAATAGGTAGGGATGCACGATATTATCGGCACAATATCGGTATCAGCTGATAAAAGCTTAAAAACACGTTTATCGGTATTGGCAGATATGAAAATTTCTGCCGATAGGCACAGCCGATAAGGTGCTATTCAGTTAGGATTATTTTTATTTTCCATCTGAAAAATAAGCTCCTTAAATAAAATGTAGCACTTCATTTATTTGCACTGCAGAGCTCTGTGTCTGTCACCAGGTTGTTACAGTAGCTCTAAAATAATCAAATGCAACTTGGTTATGTTTAAAAATGCATTGTACATTTAAAGTTCATGTGATCTAAAGAAATTATTTTTCTGTATTTCAATACTGAATGTCTTGAGTTTGAAAAAATAATACATTTCTTATTTATGGTAAAATCAAATGTTTTTTGTCTTGTTTTATGTGTGTTTCTTAAACAAATAAGACCGTCACAATAAGAGTAACATATAAATTCCAGCACAGGATAGACTTAGCTTTCTTTACAGCGAAAAAAAAACAAACAAACTGATTATCGGATTATCGGTATCGGCCAAAAAGGGTTTCGGTATATCGGCATATCGGATATCGGCAAAAATCCAATATCGTGCATCCCTAAAAATAGGTTATCTGTAAATGCTATTTCTCAGCTTTTCAGTCGGCTCGGACAGGACAGGATTGATTTACAGCACGTTGAAGTCTCTATGACAACACCACGCCGGCTGACAAAGTTACGCAGAGAGAAGAGAGATCTTTCTTATTCTCTGCTCAATTAATTTTGAATTAATTCTGTAGCAATGGTGGACATAAGAGCTGGACTGGCAAAAAAAAAAAGGACAGAAGGGCAGAAGAAAGCTGAATAAGAGAGTGATAGAGCACAAGCTAAAGGCTACATGGGTTAAGCTGTTTATGATAATGTTGATTCCAACCCACAGTCAGCAGTTATTCTGCAGTGGTCTGTTCAAACTTGAGAGTCTATCAATAAAATGAAGTGTGAGGTTACGTTAGCTCTGCTTGGTGAGGTTGTAGCTGGTAGATGAACGCTGGTTGGACATTACCAGGATCCTCTAAAATTGTTGCTGCACTAATCCAGAGTGATGTGTCTTGGGCCGAACCTCCAAAAATCTCACTGTTACTTACAGAACTATTGTATATCCCACATTATCAGCGTCAGAATTGCGGGAACTGAATATTGTGTGCGGAGTACCCGCAGTCACACACTAAAATTTGAGCCCTTTGATTTTTTTTAAACTTGATTGTATTTCATGTATCTTTGAATTTTATTTTGCCATTTTTTTTATTGTACCCCTAGTCCCATAGCACTGGGCTGTGAGTAGCGCTAAAAATACAGGTAACTAAACTACAATACAAACTGAGTTTATTAAGTTTGATTGTTGTCATGTTTCAAACAGTGGCATTACATAACTGTTGATAAATACTTTGTGGCTTTGAATCCATCCAGTAAAAAAACATCTTGACCAAAGGAAAGTAGTGCTACAAAGATAATCTGATCTCCATTCATGTTTCAGTACAAACACACACCTTGATTTGAGTCATGTCCTGACCATAGTGGGGAACAAAAGCTCATGTAAAGCAGAGTCTTTATTGCTAGCCCTAATGCTAGCTTTTCCAGAAAGTCCTCACAGCTTCTTTTGATTAGGTTTCACTGATAAGAGCAGTTTCTGAAATGCAATGTCAAGCTGGTTAATATCACAAAATGATGTGTTAACCCCAAAGAATCTCTGTCAGCTTTAAGGTTGTGAGAAGCAACACAATCCAGTTATTCCAGCTCCTAAACTGGGGCTGCACAGCCAAGCAATACAAGTATGGTGCACAGTCAAGTGCAGAGGGAAAAACCACTCAACAAACAGCAGCTATCACAAACATCTGTCTGACTTCGTGTGAAATAAAATTGATATCATTATCAGCCCAACCAATTCACAAATGTGAGGATCTGCCTTAAGAAAAAATGTAATTGATGTGTTAGAACATGATCAAATCTACTGTGTTTGGACAATCTCTTCCAACAAACATGCAGCATCCTGACTGTGCACATTTTCAGCAGCAACACCTTTTATCAAGCATTTCAATCTAAACTCACAAGTTTTAGATGGATCAGACTGTATGAGGTCAAAGATACTAATTGGCAGACTTGTAAACCAACCAAATGAAAGAAATAGAAGTGTTTACCTTCAACCATATAAAAATCAACTCATTGAAAGATCATGGCTCCACGTTTCATTTTAGATGGGTTGATGTTAAATTAGTTCACCCTTTTCACATAAAAGCCATTTGACAAAAGAATAAACTAAAAACTGCACTTAGACAAAAAACACCTTTGGTAGAAAAACATGCAGAATGGAGATAATGAAATAAACAAACAAGGAGCTGAAACCAAAGAAGAAGAAGAAGTTTAAAATTGGGAAAGAAAAGTTGGTGGTTGACGTGACAACAAGACTACATCACGGCTGCAGGCTGATCTCTGATTGGCTGTACATACCGATAAGATTTCAACACTCTGAAGGAGACCACACCCACAACGCACAGCAAGAGAGAGAGGGGAAGCTCAGGTTGTAAGTGTCGCTCAGTTCATCAGACAGATTGTTATTTACTCAGACAGACAGACAGACATCATAATGCAGCATCAACGAGAGGACAGGAGGACAGGAGACAGGAAACTTTTGACATCCGTAGCTAGTTAATGCCACTTGTTGCTTTATTTCCAGGAATGGTTACTTAAAACCCTGAAGACTTCTGCAACGTCAGGGCTTTTTATTCTGTTTTAACTTGTTTAAAGAAAACAGGCTGCTGTTTTACTTAACACCATTTAGATAATAACTTTAATCCAACCAACTAGAACAGAAACTATTCTGAAATTAAGAAAGAACCAACAAATCTACTGTCAAATAGTATGAGCTGTCCTGTCATACTCATGGCCATCTGTAGGAGAAAGCTGTAGTTTTTCTCCCTTCATAATCTTTTATTCTCTGTTTTAAAGAGTGAAGTGTGTAAGCACCTCTGCAGTGTGCCTTTACATTCACTGTCCAACCAGTCTGTGGCTTTCCTGTGTAAAGGAGTACAGACTGCAGTCTTTTTTTTTTTGAAATAATGATGAGGTCTTAGCTTAAAAAGGACAGACTTCATTTTTTTTTTCTTTTATTGATCTTTCTCTGTTCTTATAAATATAAAAGTTTTGGTTTGTCTGTGTCGAACCTCTTGAAGACGGCAGTCTCAGTTTTGGCATCAACAGTGAGACTGACTGTTTCTTTCATGGAGCCGTTGATGACTGTCTCTGTAATGCTGCGCTGCTCAGTACAGGTCGTTTCCTCTGCTGCTTTGGTTCTCCCACAGTCCTTTGGAGTGGTGGGACTAGCCTCAGCTGTACCCAGCCAGCCATCGCAGTCTGAAGGGCATAAGCAAACGAAGGTGTCAGGTAAGACCTCTTCACAATCACTTTTCTCTTTGCTATCTTGTTAGGATATATTTACAGGTTTTTTATATGACTTTAGATTTCATGGATTATGCCACTGATGGTAACACAAAATGAAACAATGCAAATAATCAGTATTAAGTTGTGTCAAGTGAAAGTGTCTGAAGCTTTTCACATGACAATCAAGGCTACAGATTCCTTACAGAGAGCCTGTATATACATATGCAAACATCTCACCTTCAGGCTGCATTGGTGCATTAACCCCCAGAGGGTCCATTGCCTCTATACTGGTTTCCATAGCGACAGGAGAGTTGCACCTCAGAGGGTCTTTTGGACTACAGGGGAATAAAATCAATTCAAACACCCTTAGATGTATAAATAGTGACGGTTAAGCAGTGAAAGTCCTGCATGGCTGCAGCGCAGACTGAAACAGACCAATGAGGTTTTACCTGACGGGGGTGAAGTTGGAGAAATCTGCCCAGCCTGTTTCAGAGTTGGAAGCTGCAGCAGGAGAGGAGCTCCAGGTTGGCTCAGAAAGGGCTTCTGTGGTGGATGAGGGTGAGGCCAGAGGAGAGGGGGCGGTTGGGTTGGTGGGGCTAGAGGCTGGAGCTGTGGATGTACCTGTGTCCATGGGGATGTCATCAAAGTTTGCTGTCCAAACTGGTCCTGATAAATTATGACCGACATGACAACAAAAAAACTTGGTCAACAAACGTAGAGTAGGTGAAATTCCATGAAATGAAGACAGAGACATGCCATAACTTTTGCCATCAGCACTCCATTAAAAAAACATGTGTACTGTATGTGTGGATTCAATGGAGTCAAAATGATCAAATCTGGCCTAGGACCAAACAAAAAGCCGACGTGGTCTTCTTTTGGAAGATATTTTTTTCTGTCCCGGTTCCACTTAAAGCTACGATGGGGCCACTCCTATGCATTGAGTGGGCATAAACATGGCCAGGGCTGGGTACCGAACTTTATCATGTGATCAAGATGTTATAATGCCACAGGTGATTGGCTGTTACGTTATATGTGCTTGTAGCATGCAGGATAGTGTTGCAGACATAGGCCATTTAAAATATAGGCATAGTCTCTGCTACGTCAGCAGTGCCTAGAGTGCTGAAAATGAGCATTTCAGACTCTAAGCTGTTTTTTGAGTCAGGCTATCGATAGGTTTATTAATGCCATAAAGGTCTGTTATTTTGGGCTCTGAGTATACAAGGTTTCTGGTCTTTCTGCAGCCAGCCTCAAGCTGGTTCTCGATGAACAGCAACTTTTAGCACTTTCCACATGGGCTTCATTTTTCTAAACCAGATGTTGCTCCTTGGTTGCCAACTTAGCGGCTTTGTCTGTATATTTGGAGACTTTTCTGGAATTTGGAGACTGACGTGGATTCTCAGTGAGCAGTGGGTGCTGAGCTCCTCACCTATCCAAGACACTCAGAAAAACAAGTCCTCCTTGCTCGCAGCAGTCTCTCCCAGCTGCAGCCAGAGCAGTTCACTGCATGCTAATGAAGAGCGCTTATGCCTGTCTCTTTTGGGACACTTTTGCCAGTCCCAAGCCCAGATAATGGAGAGGGGTTGTTATTTTGACATTAAAAAACAAGAATCTATAGAAGAAAGCTCATTTGTAGTTATAAAAACATCTAAGGTCATCTCAGTATATACAGACCTGTCACTTGTTTGCAACTGTTCTTTACACCTGCAGTTTTTTGTTGTTTATCTTTTGAAATGTTAATGAATTGCTCAGAGTGGAAAATACAAAAGCTGAACAATTAAACCCAGGATTGGTACCACAATGTGTAATGTAATTTTCTTTTTGTCAAAATAGATATTATAAAGCTGGTATCAAAAAAGGTATCGTTTTGAAACCAGTATCTAAGTTAAGGTATCCGTATTGCCGCAGATATCAACATTTTTTGTTTGATACCCTGCCCTAAACAAGGGCTTCAGAATCAGAACTGTAATCAAAAGTCAAACTAATCATGATAATGGTGCACTTTTTTCTGAATAACTGGGCCAATGCTTACATTTATTGCTGCCATAAATCAAGTTCTGAAGAGGGAGACATTGTGAAAACTGGAGAGTATACTGCCACCTGCCAAATGGACTGCTTTTGTATCAGCATCAGATTAATTATTTGCTAAACTTACCTGCCTCAGTAACAGGTAAAAAAAAAGGACTGAGCAAAGTGAAGGACAGGTTTTCTACTCTGACCATTAAATGCAGAGTCAAAGGGGCTGTTAGGAGTTGTGTTGGAGTTGAAGCTGATAAATGTTGAGCAGCAGTTGATTATACCGCAATTTCTGAGACCTCAAAGGAAATGTTGTAAAAATAGGAAACACATTCAGCTTAGGCACAGGGCTATGTGAACCTCTGGCCTGAGTTACTTCATAAATTAGACCCAATGGTATAAACCAGGAGTGTTGGGTTTACAGACCTGTGTCGACTTCCATTCTGTCATCCGTGCTGGGGTTGGAGGCTTCAAATGGATCCCTCTTCCCATCCTCCTCCTCTGAGTCTGTGCTCTCTTCACTGTCTGTGCTGCCTGAGCTCCTGAGGTTGACACACAAGGCATTATTCAACTAATCAACAGAGCTCATCCACTGTACACTGAGAAACACAACACATGTAGAGCCCCAGTGGTAAGACCACATGAAAACAGCTCAACTGTTCAGGCCATTGCTAAAAAGGAACAAGTACTTCTCACAGTCCTGGGTTCATGCCAGCTGATCAGGAAACACAAGTTAAGCCTATGACTGCATTGGTTTCTCACTTAAAACAACAGAGTGGTTTTAAGCAATTACACAGAAGAAAAATATAAAACACAACACTTGGAAATGTTTTATTTTTATATAATGTTTTAGTTTGAAATGTTCGATTTAAGCTCAGGGAAGCACTTTAAACACTCTATAAATTTTCTTTTTAAATATAATTGTAATTCAAATTAAGAAAATCATTTCTCTATGCCTCATTCTTATTTAAAAATTATCAACAGCATATGCAGGTCATGAAAAGCAATGAAGTGACCTTATGACGTTTAAGGCAACGCAGTGAAAAATGAGGGTGCACCTGAATTTTGTGCTAGGGCATCAAAAATAAGTTAGGTGTGTTATGTGTGAAGCTGACCTGGGCCGTCTCTGTGCCTCTGGCGCGAAGGTGATATCTTTTTCATCCCAGATATCTTCCTCGTCTGAACCAGCATCTTCGAACTGCTGGATTTTCTCCTTACAGCGAGCCTCAAACAAAGCTATATTCGCCTGGAAAAACACACACACACACACACACACCAAATTATTAACAAAAAAGTTTCTACTTTATGCACACAGAAACATAAAATGGTGCCAAACAAAAGGTACGACTTTCAAACATTATGTATCTCTTCTTGAATTAAGTTGCAATGTAGTGTTAGGGTAAGAGGTGAGGACAATGTGTATGTTACGACAGGAATACTGATCCAATTCTAGGTATGCAGCATTGATACAATACGAGCATGTTGTCTGCATAGTGCCTTTGTCTGAGATGATGCTCATTTTAAAACAAGTTTTTCAGATCACAATGTTACATTATTTTATCCAAACAAGGCTCTTTTGCTGGGTATTTTGCAATCAGTTTCTTGCAGTTTTATGGTGGGTGATGTTTTTTTTTACTTATTACTTTTCTGAAAACCATACACAAACTAGATCGAAGTACGAATGTAAATATAGTTTGTCACATAGGTAAACATACACACCGTCCAGAGCACAGTTTTGTAGACACATTTTTTTTTTAAATGACACAATGTTTGACATTATCAGATTTCTATGTTGACATTTCAGCCAGTAGTTGGGTTAGTTTTTTTTTCCCAAAACACATTTTGTATCTAGAAAAACAGCTATCATTGCATTCAGTATTTCAGATATTATTACAATAACATAACCACACCAGTAGATTTGATCATGTTTGTCTAACTTATCTTTCTCAGTTTCTGAATAATAGTCTACAGTGATAAATGGAAATGCAACATGACATGTTTTATGAGACCTTAATTTCTTTTATCTTTGTGTGTGTGAATTCAAGATTAATATTCAAAGTACTTACACTTTCATTTGTACTCAGTGAAAAATTGATGTCTGATATTCTATCAAAGGGAATACTGCAATGTTAAAGAGAACAGAGTTTAGTTTAGTTAGAGTCGTTAGGCATTCACATATATTGCAACTCACAGGCAAACAGGCACATAGCTTCAGCATTCTTACTTGAAAACACTTTTTCTTACCCCATGCTGGGTTCATGACTACAGGTAAACACTGATGAAAAACATGGTCTGGCGACACATGCGTGTAAAGTTTGTAAGCTTTCCAAATAAAAGCAAGGAAAAACACAGCACTGGAAGAAGCTGTGATTCTAATATGGAAAATATGATTGTTTCTCAAAACATTAATAAGAACTTAATACCTGAGATTTTTTTTATCTTCCAAGTAAGTGCTGGCATTCTTAGCCAAACTTAAATAAGATTAATATAGAGCCAAGTCTTAGCAAGCTTTGTACAGACTGGAGGAAGACGGAAACTGTAGGCCTTACTTCAAAGATACAAAACAGAGCACTAAGTCCTGTCTGGCATATGAAACCATGTAAGAAGGTGGAGTAACTGAGAAATAGCTGCTTTTTTGCTACCATCCTGACAAATAAAGTTTCTTTTAAGTATCAGCTGTATCTTTTGTCTCTAGTTTAAATACCAAGCAGGGCTAAAATTATACAAGGCTTCACTTAGTTTTTGGAAGTAAATTAAATTCATCAATATTTTTCATCTGACTATGATAAGCAGGTTTTCCTTGTCATGAGGCCTGGGCGATAAATCGGTTAATTCAAATTTTTCTTGCTGGACGATATAAAAAAAGAAAAAAATTGAATTATTCTCCCTGCTATTGCACACCTTTTATACCTGCCACCCCGTGTGTGCAGGGTGATTTAACAGTACGGTAACGAAACAACAGAAACCTGAATGTCATAAAAATGTTCTTGTATGTCTTTGACATTGAGCACCTTGATGGACTCATGCCCCATCAGCTGCCCAAGTCTGCCTCCTTTAAAACTACAAAGTCAAGTTGCTGAAACATAAGAACAGCTACAACTTCAATGCCAGGAGTGAAATAAAGGTTACATTCATTACGTTTTTGATCAATTTAAACAAAACTGGTTATAGTTATTTAGTTATTTCTGTCAATTTCAATTGTTGTTTTCTTTGAAAGGAGGGAAAAAAATCGCCAACAAAATCGAAAAGCGTTTTTTTGTGAAAAAAACTGAGATTTTATTTTTATGCCATATCGCCCAGCCCTACTTGTTGTCCAGCTCATCATTTTTAGAAAGAACTACCATGAAATCTGGCAGCGGTGTCAAATCTCGATTTAAAAAAAAACGCAAATTAACCCATAAAATGATCCAAATTAGCTGATTGAGAATAGGTCAGATTACCAATAATCTTTGACACTTGTTAATTTAACAGTACACAGTTACATCAACTAACTACTGTCATCAAAACCCAGATTGTTCAATCTAACCCTCTAACCTCAATTCCCCCACTACAGTAAGGTTGGTGTTAAGTTTTTTAAATTGGTTTGAAACAAGGTTGAATTGCAGACCTAAGAATTTTACTACCTTGTTTATCATGTTCACTTGTCCAGCCTTAAACAAGTACTGATGTATTTTTGTGTATTATTAATGCAAGGAAAGTGAATTTAGCCAACTCAAGGCACTTCTGAATATGATGATGATACTATGATAAATACTTGTGCAGCAAGTTAACGTGAAATCAAACCAGTTTAAGCTTGAACACCGGGCCACACTAACAAAACAGCAATTCTATAACCCCACTACCATAAGATAAATTTAGAAACTGGAAAAAAGAATGGAAAACTTGGAATAAAGATGAGACAGTTTAGTATCCCAAATTATTTCTTCATTCATTCATTCATAACAGGCAAGTACAGACCTGCATCGAATTTTTTGGAGTTTAGACTTATTTATTCACCAAGTTCTTTATCAAATTACATTTAGAGCTTCACAGCTGAATTTACTCTGCAGACATCCAGTCTGTTTTTTTATTAATGCATCTTTCTACATGATTCCAAATCAGCTGGACATCAACGGTCCTAATCAATACTTGTCTATGTTCAGTAGGCTGTAAATGATTTTAGATTTTAGGCACAGACCAATCAATGAGAGGTGTTTTCTTCACAGTCTGATAAATCCATGCCCAAGATATATTTACAAGACAATGTTATAATTTAAACACACAAACTGACATTTTGAATCACTGAACAATTACTGGCTACCTTCTACGGCCCACAACCTTTGCACAACATTAGCAACCCATCCACCCTCCCAGCAAGCTTGTCCCACAGAATAGACAAAGTGACAGCGTGTGACAATACAAAGGCTGGATATGGTTTCTTTTAAAGTCTTATTTTGTCTTTGTTATTGCAGCCATAGAAAGTTGACTTTCATACGTGTTAAAGTAATTTCATCAGCTTTTAACCACTGTTTTTAGAAGTAAGGGGTGTCCAATCAAAGAGACCCTCTATCCCCCTCTCCACCCCTACCAGCTTTGTAATGTCTTCACTGCCACATCCCCTTATTGTTATACAGTAAGACAACAAGCCCAGTCATGCAGGATAAGTACTCACTCCACAACATCGTCCTGATCAGCAAACTCTTCATCATTGAAGCCGAACTGCTCAATAAAATTGGACGTCATTTGTTGCATCTGATAATCAGAAAAGGCCTGGCAAACCCAGGACCAACGATAATGATATAGTCTTGGAGCTACACAAATCTGGTCATTACTTACAGTACAGAAAATAGAAAATAAACTGAGCAGTAAAACAAAAACTGTATCACATGTAGACTAGACAGGTTAATAAATAAAAGAAGCACAAACATGCATTTGCAGGCAAACGCCAAAATGCTTCAACATAAGTTAATCTGATTTCAGGTTGCTATAATGTTTACCAAATAACATTAGTAATAAATAACAAATAATGAAAGCAGGCAAAATGTTTGTTGTTATTGTGCATGGCCCATAGTCACTGAGTGAATGGAGTTGTAAGGCTCCTAAGGCCAACAGGGGGACTGTTCATATCCTGACACACCTTAGCAGTTAAGCAGATTGAAAGTCTAGAGCAAAACAGGCCAGTGTTGTTACAATTATCATTTTAACAACAGTTCATGTAACATAGGCTTTAAAATACAACCCCAAATCACAACAGGTCTTGTTTAGGTGTTTTTACTAAAAACTCTCAGCAAATAAGCCTGAACCCACAACAGCTACTTTGTGCCATTTATTTATATTTCACAATTAATCCCATCTATTTTGAAATCAGGGTTGTATGCTCAACATGGAATTGAAATTCTTAAAAATATTCCATTATCTCACATTCCAAATAGTTTCTTTTATAATTGTGTTGCTGTTGTTTTTTGGGGGATACCAAAGTAAATTAACATTGCATTATCACTTTGACCACAACAGTCTTATTTTCTCAAAAAACAGACCAGAATTATTTGTTTGATCATCATTTTAGTATTTTAAAGCTTCAACAAAAAAATGTTTTAAATTTCTTTCAAGCTGAATGTAGAGTAATCATATATTATCAACTTTTGTGGATGGTTTATACCTACTGTCCCACACTGACCAACTCTGATGAGACAATACTGTCTACTCGCAGTATTTCAGGGATTTCTTTTCAATAGATTGCCTCAAACAGACTGAAAAGAACCTTGACTATAGGAATATTTATTGGTAGAGTTATTTTTTTTTCATCAGCTAGTTTTATGTGGCTATGGGCCTGCTTTGTGTACATGGTTGTGCCTGTAGTGTTAGTGTGTTTAGCTCTTACTTGTTGTAGAGAGGAGTCCTGGTGGAAGCCGCTGTCTTTAAAGTCCACCTCATCATCACTCGAAGAATGGATGTTGTGTGTATTCACCTAAAGAAGAATATTCAGTGAAGATGAGGTTGAAAGAACACTCCACTGTCTCACTGAGCAATTCACAACAAAGCAATGACTACATTTACATGCGCACCAGTATTCCAAAGAATGCTTCTCAGAGTGCTGAGCCAATGGAAATACATATAAATCAGCATATTCCAAATGAACTGTATCAGTAGTAGTGTGGCATCATGACAGGATGTCATCTAGGGGTGTGCTTTTGAACGCACCGTGTTGACATTTCCACACAATAGTTGAAATGTTCACTGTTGCGCTATCTCTTCTTCATCAAAGTGTGACTAGAACTCTCATTTTCATCCACCTCCTCAGCTGCAGCTTGTTGTACTCTTTTAAATATATCACTCTTGCTGTGCTTTTGTCCATCGATTTAATATATGATATTCAACTCTTTAATTATCTTGAATGAGTTATTTTCTTCCTCACCCCAAAAGTGTAAGGTCTTTTGCTTCCTCACCATGTTGAACATGCGCAGAAGTAAAAAATAATCCTTTAAGTAGCTCACTTGGGAGCACACTGTGAACAGCATGTTTGGGTTGATACCGGCATTTTCCAGGGGTTTTATTAGGGTTTTTAATGATTGGAAAATTAGCCTAATTGTATTATGACAATTGGAATAAGGTGTTTACATGCTTCCTGCACAATCAGAATATTGTCATTATTCCGATTAATACAGGAATATGCTGCTCATGTAAATGTAGTCACTGAGCAGGCTTGCAAGTGAGCAAATGTTGAATCGGATCTCAACAATGCTACTTAGAAAAATACATCTTACATCCAACATGTAAAATATGAAACAAATATGAAAGTCAGACATCAGTGCTGAGGAGTTACTCACCAGGTCGACAGTGTTTCTCTTGTTTGTGTCGGCCAGTTGCCCAGAAATAAAGGCCTCCCATTTCTCTCTGTCCTCTGCTGGAAGATCTGTGACCAACACAAATGTATAAAGTCTACTCTGTATTTACAAAATGTTCATTGATACAACAGTTTGGGGATGGTTGCATCAATTACAGCCTACTTGCCCACCTGAACGATGGTAAGGAACAGAATTATATGCTCATCGTACTAACGAACCACTTTTGCCTTGTGTAAACTTGTAAACAGTATTTCAAGAAATAAAAATATTTTTTTTCATGTGGACTACAAGGGACCACAGGTTGTGGTCTGATGTGAGTCGCTGTGACATTCAAAAAAACAATGATGAACCTTACATGCTTGAAAAAAAAGCTTCTCAGAGGTATGTGAAGCTAAAGGGGGACTTCTATTAGGGGAAACCAACAGATTCACTCGGGTACACTAATTCATTGGTGTGTATTTCTACAGTTCAGAGTCAGCTGGCTTCCAATACTTAATTTTAGGAGCTTTGGTTACTAAGTACTGTGATAATATCCTTTTGGATAAAACGATTTTTGTCAAATTTAACAGAGAGGACTATTAACCCTTGAGGCTGTATTATACCTTTCCCAAGTCAATGAGACACACAGAATCAGTATGAGAAGACGTGTGTGGCTTTTATACTTTTCAACACACTGTGCAACGTCCGTTCTCAAACTGCAGGAGGCGGTGTATCGCAAATGCTCATCTACCACAGTGCTTAACTAGAGGAGAATAACTTGTGAACACTGTTCACAATTTCTTTTGCCAGTTCCTCCTCTATGCAGAGTTTGGCCGCAATTTCATGCCATGAATTGTTCATCACACAGTTATCTTGGTGATCTCTCTGTGATGAATCATATAAATGCCAGTATTTTTTGTACTTCTATTGCTAGGAGCTCTTGTTCATCCAAGCGTTAAGAAATTTTCGGAGGTGCCTGATGTGGAAATTGTCCACGTGAAAAGGACCCTGTGAGGGGGCAAGGCTGCTGAAATAACGTAATGCGTTCACACGAAGCCATGTGGACCTTGCAGAAGCATCACACATAAACCAAGCTTTAAGTGGCTTCAGAAAAACAGAAGCACTTACCAGAGATGAGCTGTTGTATCTGTGGTCCATTTGGGCCTTTGTCACAGTTGTGAACTATAGAATTTGCTATTCTGGTCAGGTGACCCATATAGCCTCTTCGCCGACCTCCCTCTGCCCTATAAACAAACACAGAGTCATTTAGGACATCTACTTTGAGTAACTATCGCTATTCTGAAGTGAGCAGTAATTAGGGCTGCACTGATTAATTGACACAATCGATTACATTGACTATAAAAATTTATTGGTGCTGTATTTTAATAGTTAACGTATCATATTATTTTTTCTATTGTTGTGGTCATAAGGTGAAATCAAATACTAGGCAGCATATTTACATCTGTAACTTCAGTTCACTGCATAAGGTGCTGTTATTGGATACTTTTATTTAAAAAGATTGCTAAACTCACAACATAAAAAAACATTGACGAGGGAATAGTTCCATAGCCCCTTTAGACCCCATAGTTCAACGCAGGATTACGGGGTCTAGGGGTTAAGGAAAATGTGACGACACTTATCCATGTGGATTTTCATACTCAGTTATTGACCACTCTGTGTTTTAGACAACAAACAATAACTAATAAACTTATGTTGGTTTTAAATGTTAAACTGTTGGACCACCATCGTTATATCTTGTTAGCACAACACTGTTTAGTCATGTTACACAGACACACAAACATGTGCATGTGCACACAGAGAAAAGACATGAGAGGGAAGTAGAAATGATAACAACATGCATCACCATGGGCTGAATTACACAGGTTTAATTTTTTAAATAATAATTCTTTGGTTAGAGCCCAAACTATGCACAGAATAATTGTGATTGATCAACTAATCGAAAAAATGAATAATAGACTAGTAGACATAAATAACTAAATATATAAATACATGAAATAAAAAATATTAGTTGCAGCCCTAACAGTAAGGGATAGCTTCAAAGGACTGAGAATTTTAAGGGATTACTTTAAAAACAGTCACACCCAAACAAATGTACTCCTGCTCAGAAGAGCAGAATACTCACTGTTCTTTTTCGTTAGAGCTCCAGGCGTCTAGGATTCTCTGTATAAACTGGCACTTTTGAAACAACTGGTGAGAAAAACAGGGTATCACATATGAATAATGTATTATGCACACGATGCAACAACTGATTATCAGCCCAACAGAAATGATCATATTCACACTATACGTTTAGTTGTAGTTCATACTTCTTACAGTGAGTGGCTGTACATATTCAACTTTGTTTTTGTTACACTGATATAAATATCACTCCCTTGTATTCAGAACTTACATGTTTGATAAGAATGCTCTCCCTTGCATGTTCTTGCTCTGTGTCTGGCTGGGGGTCAGTGGGGGCAGGGGGCATAGCCAGAATCATGGCTGTACAGATCTCCACCTGAATGTGGAGGAAGTTGTTCCAGATGTACTTAAAATACATATCCTGTGGAGAAAAAAAAACACAAATGAATTAATGTGTCTTTCACATCAGTGATGGTCTCATAGCTTGTCATTTTGCTTCCTCTGCTTTTCAGAAATGCACAAGTCAGCAACTTTAGAGGAAACTTCTACAGAATCAGAAATAGAGATACAGAAAGAAACTGAGCTGCTTCCTTTTGTTTAAAACGCCTTATGTAACTGACATTGCATCGCATGATGACAACCAAGACTGGAACATTGTGTAGGGTGGATAACATGTCAGATGTTTCAAGAATTGGAAACAGCACTGAAATCTCTGTGAGGCATTTAGGAATCTTCTGATAAATAAGACTGATCATAACTGACAGGCTAGTACTTGGAAGCATAAATAATAAACCGTTTTACCATTGTTTAAGATAACACTCTTTTTTTTTTTACCTTCACGGCCCTATCACAAGCCAACAATCTTTGAAAACAAATACCAAAACCACAGTTTGCAGTACGTACTAGTATGACTCCCAGTGTGTTGAGGTTAATTAGTTCTGTGTTGATGCTGTGTGTGTTGCTCTGCAACAAGCTGGCCACCAGTCTGACCACATTGAGCCTTGTGTTTCCCACAGGGGGGTCCAGCATCCCCCACGTTGTCTTCATCACATTCCTCTGTTGGTGGGAATAATAGACAACTGAGTGAGGTGGATGCATACTTGAGTTAAACTACATTACATTCATCCAGTAATTAAGAAGCTCAAATAATGCCATGCCGACTGAGTCTGTTTGTATTTAATCCACCAGGTATTTGTCATGAAATAACCAATGAATGATGCCGGGCTGATTTTTACCTTTGGGGGTTCCAGTAGCAGCTGGTGAAAGTCTTTGAGTCGGGGTCTTACAGCCTCAAGGATGCTGTGATTAACTGAGAATGAAGGGTGGGACATCCCAGGGGGGCACTCCATGTGACCCTCAAACCTAAAGCAAAAAGCATGATGAGCATAACCAAATAGACTAGTTTGAAGTCTTTAAAGTAGATTAATATTTACTATCATACTTTTTTAT
Source organism: Halichoeres trimaculatus (assembly GCF_033239565.1). Taxonomy (NCBI): domain Eukaryota; kingdom Metazoa; phylum Chordata; class Actinopteri; order Labriformes; family Labridae; genus Halichoeres; species Halichoeres trimaculatus. The sequence goes on along the minus strand of NW_027437187.1, from coordinate 14,699,761 downwards.
AACAATGATGCCACTAAAGAAGGTACTATTTAAATGGTAATAATAGGGATGATGGGGCTGTAACAATCAAAACTTGAATTTATAATTGTATTAAATGCGTTAGATGTCAGCTCCGTCATTGATTATGATGAACACAAAATCCTTATGGTGGATGTCAGAGTGTTGACCGTCATCAACAAAAATTTAAGTCAAGTATCTTTTATTAAAATTGGTGCTTTAAAAGTTTTTTTAATATATTGACCCATAGGTCCAACACGTAAGCTTCGGCTATTTCCTTTCATGTTTAGCGTCAGTGTGTTCAAAGTCCACATCATCACTAAAGAAATATTAAAATGTAAAAATTGGGAGAGGCCAAAGAACATACGCTGGTCTTCTGGTCTCAAACAATGTGAGGAGAATCTGGATAACACTGACAATCGCAGATTCATTCTTCTCCTTGTCAAAGATATTAGCAAGCAGCTGCTCCACCGTCTCCTGCCTGTAAGGTAGAAGAAAATAGAAGAAAACAATGACAAAATAAACCACGGAGCAAATATCAATCATAAAGGCACAAACTGTAAAAACAGCATTTTTTTAATATCTTAATTTATTATTACACAAAGGTACAAACAAAGTGAGCTACTACACTAAAGAGATCTGGTGCAATAAGCCAAATCTTAAGTGTCGCAAACGAAAGTCCATAACTAAAAGTAAAAGGTAAGGTCAAGTTCAAAAACAATGTAGAAATAAGTTTTATTCTATTTTGCATTAACTACAAGAGCTCTTGCCGGTTATCACATTCATACTTTTCAAGTGTGGCTAGAAGTGGGTCAGACTCTGAACAGCCCTGGACCTGGAACATCTGGTCTCTGCTCAGTCTGATGATCTCACACAGGGACTGGGAGGCATTGGAGTGTCTCTGTGTCAAGAAAAGAAGATAGAAGGAGGAAATAAGACAATTAACCTTAAGCCTGCCATCTCCAATCTTTAAGTGTGATACAATTTACCATATGAATCATCTATTAGAAGTTCTTTGGTTCAATAATTAACATGTTAACAATGAACATGCTGTAAATAAAATCTGTCCTCAATATTCAGGGATGGGATTGGCAAAGGTCTTAAAAGCAGAGAGTATACTAATGGCAGAGCAAGGAGAAAACTTAATTCTGTACTGTGCAAAATATCCACAAACTCTGTTCATATGCCACAGCATTTCTGTTCTGAGCTTAATCTTTTTGGTGAATACTATAACTGAGAAGTTCACATCATCAAGCCAATAGTTTACAACCACCCAGCACAGGGAACATGGAGTTATTTGGGGTCCTAGAAAACTTGGGCCATAAAACTCTTTAGCATTTTAGTGAATTCAACATAAATTTATTGCTCTTCTGCATCAATGTCTGTAGTTTTCTTTTTTCTTTTCCTCACTCGGTGTACATAAGCTCTCTTTATATGTGTGCAAATAGCTTTATCTTTTCATAATCTTGTGTTTAATAAGTGTTTTAAGTGCACAGACCTTAGCAGAGCCATTGATGGTGCCCACCTCTGTTACTAACACAGACCCAAACACAGCAGCACCCATCAAAACATCAACATTATACAACTTCAGCAAGTGTGTGTAGTTATCAGCTGTTGAAGTAACACTACGCTACATTGCTCTAGAAAATGTTCATAGCACAGTGATGAACGCAGAAAGCCATTATGCTTTACTGCCCCCCTACTACTTTCAGGTTGGAAAGCTCCGAATTCTGACTAAGCCTGATGAATCACAACCCTAAGTACTGTATCCAGAGGTTAAAGTAATAAAAAACATAATATCCCGTGTTTGGCAAAAGCCATCAGAGATATTTTACGGCCAATGACAAAAAATGAGAAATATAATTTGTACTTACATCCTCATCTTGACATGGTTGCACCATGTCCACCAGTCTCTGAATCACCTTTTCCTCATTTAGCCACTGAAAGACCATGGAGACAAGAAAAAGGTCAAGGAAACACATAATACAGATTATAACAATAATAATAATGAAGAAGAGAAGAAAAGAAGAAGAAGAAGAAGAAGAAGAAAGAAGAAGAAGAAAGAAGAAGGAAGAAAACGGCGCAAAAACAAGAGGACCCTGACAAGAAAACCATTAAGTTAAAGATAACTTGGAATAACTGCTACTCCGTGAATTTCTGCTACAAATACCAGAATATTTTTTAATTTTCCAGGTTTCATCTCAGTTCGAGTAAAGAAGTTCCCTGTTACAAATCCATCATTTGAGTTTCCAGTCTTTTCCACCCTCTGCTGTCCAAGATGATCCCATCTATTTTCTGCCTCTTATCCTGCTCACGGTTGCGGGTGGCTGGAGCCTATCCCAGCTGTCTTAGGGTGAGAGGCAGGGTGCACCCTGGACTGGACCAGTCAATCACTAAGCTGACAGACAGAGACAGACAACCTCTCACGTGCACAATCAGACCTATCAGTAATTTAGAATCATTAATTAGCCTGATGAGCCTATTTTTTGGACTGTGGGAAGAAACCAGAGTAACCAGAGAGAACCCACCTATGCACAGGGAGAACACGCAAACCCCACACAGAAAGGCCCACCTTGTGATTCAAACTGGTCTATTACACTTGAAACTAATTGCTCATCAGAGTACAGAGACTTCTTTTGGTGATATGTGAGTGAAGAGCCGAGGACAGCCAGCACCCACTAAATGTTAATTGTTCTCTGCAGTTTTTCCCGAGCCATGCCAGATCACAGTGAGCAAAATCAAATTATCTGGCCTGTTGCTTAGGGTTGTAATGATTCAAGGAACCATTTTTAGCACAGCCCAAGTGTTGTTTTGCTACTCACACTAAGAACGTCCTGCCGGAGCTGCTGTGGTTCAATGCAGGTGAGCATTCTGAGCAGCAGGTCCATGATGGCAGATGTCCCGATGTGTTTGATCATCAAATCTACAAAGTCCTCCCTCTTCCGCAGGAAATCCACTATCTGAGTGAGCCAAAGACAGAAAAAAATCAAACAGTGCCTAGCACTTTTACAGAGAATTAACTCCCATGTCAGGAGGGCTTAAAATAGCCATTGTGATGCTTTAGTTTTACTTTCTTTAAACACTTAGAGGAACAACACCCGGGCCTTGCTTACTTACCTGTTCAGGCTTGCGCCCTATAAGAATGGAGAGCACCTTGGAGAAGAAACTGGCCAGGAGTGGGTTGAGAGGGGGCTCATTTTGGAGGAAGCCATACAGTTTCATCAGCAATTTTTCATCTTCTCCCAGTCTGTCATTAATCTGGCCCACATCTGATGTAAGCAGCTCACAGGATATGTTGGGGTACCTTGAAGAGAACAGGAGTTGAACTTATAACTCTGAAAACACAATGTTCAAATACTGGAAAACTGCCCTGATAATTTGATATTAGATACTGTGACTTCCGCAAAACTGATATAGGACACTTTCTGCATTTGAAAGGTAAAATAAAAACAACTATACTATATCTGAAGCATGACTGCTAATAAATATTGTCTGTGATTACCTCAAATCTATAAAGTACTTGAATGAGCAAATTCCAAGGATGTGTGGCTTTTTTATGAAGGCTCTTTTGTTTATTTAAAGTCATTACCAAATGTGTGTGCTACAAGCACAATTATTAAATTACTGTCACATTTTTGTCAAAAAAAAGTCTGTGACACCATCTGTAAGGTTAACGTTCACAAAAAGGGAAAACAGTTAAAAGTGATCAAAGATGGTCAGTTGGCTAATAAACAGCAGGAAGCAACACATCAAACTACAGCTGCATAGATAAACGGCCAAGAAATTATGCTTGAGTGTTACGTCCTCAGTGCATCCTATGTTCCTCTGTTTAATAGATGCCAATCTATAATTGGTGTCAAATATTTTAAATTTGTTAATCTAACAATATTAATTAGCTAGTTGTAATATTTTTTACAAAAGCAGTGAGGGTGTGTTCCACACAGAACACTTGTTACAACTTAGGTTAACATGCAATGGAGGTCACTGAAAAGAGCAGATGAAAGGTAATTCCATAGAAAGAAATAACCCTGAAGGGAAAAAGTCTATTCTGTCAGCTAATAGACAATTGTTTTGTTGCTTTGAAGTACAACTGCAGTGCAGAAACATTTTTTATTCTACACTCCTTTAATGTCATTCTCACGTGTTTGGTAATCAGACATAAAATTTATCTCTAAAAATGTGAAAAACCAGCTCTTATGGTTTGAGCTCCTGTATCTCACGCACAATTTTTCACTCACTTGTATTTAACCTTTTCCTCAACATCAGTATTGGGTTCCTGTGTGATGTATGTGACCAGGTCCTCCATGCACTGTGGTCTCAGCAGGAAGTCAACCAGTTTATGGTTCTGGGCCTTGCACTCCTGCAGGACGTCATCCTCATCCATCACCTCTGTCAGCGTCACATCCTCCTTCTCTAACAGTGTGTCAATGTGCGAGGTGGTGTGGAGGTCAAACTTCCAAAACATTTTGGCTCTAAAACAAACAAGGCAGGTCGTTACAATGCATACAGGATGGAATCTTCACCAGAGGCCTTCAGAGGATATGAAACATGACTTTATTTATTAACTGAGGGATTGGTCTTCCTTTCCATACCTGTGGGTGTATTGGAGTCCAGGGGGTGGAGCTCAGGTTATAAAGAGGTGTGTTTCAGTCTTTGGGAGTTGTGGCCCATTCCAGGCTAGCCGGATGGACAGACAGGCAGACAGTGGTGATGGACAGACTGGCAAGCAGCAAACATACAGCAGTTCAACAGCAAACACCTGTGAGGGGCAGAGAAGGAGAATACATGTCTTTTCTTTGGATGTTATGACAGATGTCAATGCTGTCTTCTGAGACATGCTGACCACTTTTAGGACAGACAATAAAATCTACCAATCTATCTATTATAGTGGATTATGGCCTGTGATTACAAATGCTGCAGATAACTGGCAGGAAAACTAACTGAGCTTTTGCTGCCTGCCAAATAAAGCTCAAGTTATGGTTGTTGTCGGATACAAATATCACCTGTTTCAACAGCAGATCGCTTTTTAGATATGCATCAACTAAATTCTTAACATGTTAATGCTCAGGGATTAATAATGTACGACATGTTACTTTTTTTCCTTTTTTCCCAGATGACCAATGTCCAAAACTCTAAATAATAATTTAATAAATTTAAAGATGACAAAAATATTTATATACAAGTGGCTGAGCTGTGATCTGCAACAACAGCAGACATCTGACTAAGTAATAATAATGGTAGAACCTGCATATACCTGAACTCTGTAAAGGCAGGTTTTCACTTTCAAGAAGCATAAATGTCAGATCACTTCCTCTACTAATCATTCAGAGGTACAGCTTCCTCACATGCAGGTATTCTGTCATCACTTGGTTACAATAAACAGCTTATCAACGCGAAGAAACACTGCAAGAATTAAAACATCGTTCTGCAAATATCCATCACTGTTATAGAGTCAGTGATGAGCAGCAAAGAGTTAAAAGCATCTTCTGATGCATTTAAAGCTTTACAGATCCAGCTAATCAGGGCCAAGTTGTGTGCAAAGCTACAGATAATCTGTTCACAAGCTTTTAAAAGCACCAGAATGGCCTTTTTTAATTTTACTGACAATTTATGGCAGAAGTTATAAACTAAACAATCATGTCAGTCATTTGATAACAGGGAGGAAGGTCTTCCTGCGTAGTTTCGATATTAGTTATTACATTTAGTCAACAGAATACTCAACTACTGATAAAAGGGAAGCTCTGGCTTTCTAACACCACATTAGTCACAAACAGCACTGACGTGGGCTGCTTTGCTTTCTGCACAGAGACGGTCTACTGCTATAGTAGTTTGTACTCTGGCTCAACAAACACCATCAGCGTGTGGACGACGTGTTCACCCAGAAAGTTTGACAGGAGAAAATCTCAAGTCACCATTATCGTGAGGAGCTGGTTAATCTTCTCTGCCCTGCCCAACACTGAATGCCAACACTGGTGGCAAAGGAGCTGATTAGGGATCACCTGTCATCTGTTTCCTCCCTTTTCCACGTGTACTTTATAAAAGGTTAATCATTGAACAACTCACCTCATGTTAACACTTTATTGTTACCCAGCACGTTCATTTTGTTTGCTTAGCCCCAAAAGTTCCTGACATCAGCCTTATGCCTGCTGCTTCAATAATCTGCCTGTCAAGTTGGATTCAACGGTTTCCAACTGTAAACAACTGTGTAACCAGAAATGGTTTGAAGTTATCTTTTTTGTCAGTGGATTATTTAGATATTCATTATTTTGTTAAGAAAAATATTTTTTGTAAATCACAGAACAGAATCATTTATACAAAAAAAGCTATAATATGCTCATCTATACACTTAATGAGTATTAACTACCAACACTGCACATAAGCATTTGCTCCCACCCTGAGCAAATATCAAAACAAGCTTGTGAAAAAAAACCAAAACACTGCTCTTATACAATGCAACAGCTCTCTAAGCATGGTATGAGACCACAGAAGTTCATACCACACACTGCAGATACATTTTGATGACCACCTACCTACAGCTGTTTGTGTGCTCTGAAGACGCGTCACAAAAGCAAAGGGATAAATTTGGTAGGTATGATGACTGAACATGGCGGTAATGCTATGGAGACAGGTAGGAAAAGACCTGGCTGCTCAGAAAAGGTAAAAAAAGAATGAACATGTTTACAGCTTTAAGCAGTAACATGAGTGATGGCATGGATTCTTCCAATAGCACCAGTGTCAGCAATCAAGGTGAGGGATTAAGTGAATCCCAGTAAATACAGCTAGACTTCAACAGAAGAAATGCAATTCCTAAGACAAGCTTGTGGAATCTTTTAGAAGAAAGAGAGGGTAATATGGTTAAAAAAAATAACAAATTGCCTCTCAAAACCTCCACTACATTGTTAAAAGCCAAACTGTGACTATAAATAAAACTAAGATAGAGTGGTCTTATCATTTTATGGATAAATACGACATATAAATGTCTTTCAGGGCAAGCAATCTCATCCCAAATCCTAAACAGAATCATAAAAATAACCTGTTTGCTTTGCAGCCTCATTTAACCAAGACTCCAGTTTATGCAGGGAGCATGGAAGTAAATATTACTGACAGGTTCACTGACTTTACACAAAGCAGGTTACCAAGAGGTGTCAAACTCTGGTCTATTTCCTATGCTTGTGTTTGTAAACACGGGGATTTTCTGTCCACTGCATGTGTACACGGTGAGTGCAATGATGCGTAAGCCACCATCCTATTTATATTAAGGAAGAATAAGATGGTGCTGCAGCAACTGTTCAGTTGTAACAGAAACCAGCTGCTGTATGATCAAACATGCACTTTAAACGCCAGGTACTAGGATTTTCCTCTTTTGACTCCGCAATGGCGACAGACGAGGAAAGCGCTGCCTTGAGCAAAATAATTTCAACCTAAATATATCTATTACCCTACCGTCAGAGTCCAGACTCCTTCATGAAGTAAATAGTATCCTCTGATCTTGGAGAGTTCTCCATAAGCATCAACATACTTAGAACGAGTGACATGCCAAAGGCTACAGGCTGTAAAAGATCTCAGAGGAAAGGAGGAAAACAAACTTTTGCACTGTCTCAGACCTGATACCCTCGCCATAAGCCGCTGTCACGACATCAAACTAATAGAGTCAACATTAACTTATATTATTAGCTTTCGCCCACGTAGTAGCGAAACAACGTTTTCTAACACAAATTGCTCGAGCCGTTTTAGCCAGCAAATACCGATTTAAACGATAATACGCTTCAGATGCTTAATCTGAAACAGAGTGCCTGCTAAAGACGCAATTCTTAGTCAGAAACTGGTAACTTAGCAACCACAAATTACAAAATAAGGGTTTTTTATTTCCATTTTAACTAGTTCTGTGTAAATCATCCCAAAATAATCGTGACGGTCAAAACAATTTGTTAAACCAAACAACGTTGGGATATCACTGACGTTAATTTCAGTTTTACGCAGGCTAAATATCACATCCAGTGAGTCAAGCCATGACAGAGCTTATATAAACCGACACAGACTTACGTTATTTGCGTTTTCCCAACAAAACTCTACGTCCACTGCAACGTTGGACCATTTACATACCAGGGCCCAAAACACCGCTAAGGCATCAGAAACACACCGGCTCAGAAATACTGGCTAACGTCACTAGCTAGCGTTAGCCATTGTTAGCTAACCTGGTCAGTTAAAAATCCGGATCAAACTAACGTTCGGGACTACGTCAATTTGACCGGTGTCAATGAGATATGAAACTACGGTTGATTGGCCAATTAAATAGTCAGCCAAAAACGACATAGCTTCACAGTACCTTATGAACAGTGATATTCCATGGGAACGTTTACCCTCCACAGGCTACAAGTATACCACTACTGTATGACAGGATAGCGTTAAGATGGCCAAGTATGCTTCTTGATAGCCTGCTAACGTTAGCCGGCTACTGAAGACTGCTGGCTAATCTTCAGCACCAACCAAGTGCAGAGGTTGGCAAGTGTACCTACCGATAGACAACGGTAAACGGCGAATCTCCAGCATGTAGCTTATCTTGCCATTAGCTCCAGGCCTTGACAAAAGGTACACAGAAATAACACCAAAATCCAGAAATGAAAATAAAGCGTTTAAAACAGATTCTGACAGGCGCGAAAAGGCAGATCATCGGAGGGCACTTTTCAAGATGGCGGTTCCGTCAACTTCAGCGACCCCTTCCCCCACTACAGCTACAGCGTCCGTCACTCATATTGTCAGGGCACGGTGATTGGCCGCAATCACATCGCTCAAACCAGAACCCGGTATTTGATTGGATGCCGGCCCTGCCACTTTGAGCTGTATGTCGATGGAGATATTTGCATCCTGTGGCCATGGAGAGCGGAGTTTATGTTAGATTTCCAAATATACATATAAGTCAGAACTCAAGTATCAATAGGTAGAATATTAATTTAATATAAACACATTGAAGTTTGTAATTATTGTTTAATAATTGCTAGTTGTGAAATTTGGTGGGCACAAAGATCCAACCCGGCTCATACGTGTGCTCTGGGGTTTAAATCAAGCATACACGTTAAATACGAGCACGCCCTTAGTTTAACGAGAAACGCCCATTAGTAGAAGGTGGTGGACCGACAGTAGTAGACATAAGGTCTGACACATTTGACCAATTTAAGACAACCTGAATAATCAGGGAGTTGGATCTTTCTAACAGTGTCAATAAAAGATGAAACCAGTGTTTTCAAACTGTCGTGGCAGGGCTCATCTCCCCTACATGTTAGATAACCTATGCAGATAGAGATTTACCAAATGAAGTAAAAACTAACCCGCGACCCTGCACAGGATAAGCGGTATGGGAAATGAGAGAGTAAATGAATGAATGAATGAATGAATGAATGAAAACTAGACAACCTAAGTGACTTTATTCCAGGGAGAGACATATGTATATAATGTACATAAAGGGAAGTAAGACAAAGTTTTTTCAAAGACTAACACAGTTTGATAGACACATATGGTTCTCTGGACATAATGTAAAATGATTACTTATCGTGTGCTGACAGGCCTCTCTTACAAAGGACACCTTGAGTTTTCTTATAAATAGGGTAGGGGTCACCAACTTTTACAAGAACAACATTGGTTCAGAAGTTCTTAAGCTTTGAAGAGAAAAGGTAGTTGGTTTTGACATTTTGTTGGTGTGGTTGCATTCCAACATTCACATTTATTGTACAATAGTTATCTTACAACTGCTTTTTCTTTATAAAAGTGACAATTAGTACAATCCCAGAAGCAGAAAATAGGGCCTTATCGGAACCATAAGAAAGTGAACGTCCAGCTGGAAAAGGGTTTAGACATAAACTATGTCTAAGGCCTGGAAATACTTTTCCCCTGCTCAAAATATACACCCAAGCCCTGTAATTTTTATTGTGTAACATAAAAAAACAACAAAGAAATACTGTTAATCCGTGTATTCCTCTTTATCATAAGTGTTAACTAAAATATCCACTTTATTTCTCTCTTAACCGTTAAAAAAAACCACGTATGTTTTTATGGGGTTTAAGATTTAGAATGTTACGAAAGTAAAAGGGACCATTTAATCAAACCAAAAAATACTTCAAACACACAAACAGTACCGTATCAGACATTTAAAATAATAACTGATTCACATGGTTCCAATGTAAAATATATATATATATATATATATATATATATATATATATATATATATATATATATATATATATATATATATATATATATATATATATATATATATATATATATATATATATGGGGAGGTTTCTTTAGTGGTGACAGAGCTGCTGCTGATGTTTCACAAATGCTAATGCAGGCAGACCATAGTGAGGAACACAAAGAGCATTATCATTCTATGAAACCAGTAAGTGAATGGAAAGACAAACTGCGTAGGCTTGAATAGTCATATCAAATTTTGGTATTATGAAAGCATGATTTTTTTTCTTGTAGAAATGCACACTAGTGGAAATGCTGATCACTTCACGTTCTTTATAACACTTTAGTTAGTACAAGAGAAAATTTTAAAGAAATGTCAAAAGCCAAAATGTTGGTGGTTTCATAGAAACTCTGTTCTGCCTTTGTTGATTCAGTGACTCCCCAAAAGTCTTTTTTTTATTTTTTATTATTATTATTATTATTTTAAACTTTTCACTGTTTTCTTTTATCGTATAGGTGTTGTATGGTTTTTGATAAAATACAATTTTTGTGAAGCTCTATTGGTAAATATCAACTCAGCTGCCTTGAAACAAGATGGATTGAGTAACACTTTTAAGGAAACGAGTTTTTAAAATTGTTTTTCATATCAATATGTTTCACTGTCTTAAACCTTGGATCACAGCTCTTTCTCCTGACGGTCTTTCCCCGGCACACCTGAACGCAGCACTTGGCTCACACAAATCCTCTCGGTTAATCGCCTCTTCGCTGGCTTGTGAGGATTCAGACATCATGCAGTCAGCTGCGTGCGGCGACGAACCATAGCCTGACCTGTATATCAACTGTCAAATAGAAACACTCTGATACACAGACAAGCACACACACACTCACACACACACACATACACGGGCTCCTGGTTCGACGGTGATTCAGGAGGAAGCAGCAGAAAGCTAAATGGCGATGAAGATGGATTTAAATGTCACCATAGAGCAAATGGAGACAGGAGAGCAGGACGCTGCTCTGACGGCTCTTCAGAGCTACAACAAGGAGGTAAACGTCAGCTCTAGAGAAATTCACCCAAATATTAAGTTTGTCATGCTCTGTTTTACTACGAGTGTTATTATTCCAGCCACTGTCCAAGCTTAAAGCTAACTACTAACACAATTCAGATGATGATGCTCGTGTTGTCCGCGGTGATGCCTATTTATAACATCTCCAGAAAGCTTCTTCATTGCGTCACCTTTGATAACTAGCTGTGGCATAAGTGAGCGCAAAAATAGCCATCAATAGGCCAGGAGGACACAGTTTGCCCCAAATCTTACAAATATGGTTAATGATACACCAGAGATGAAAAGTTTTAAAGATTAAACTTTTTGATTTTCATTCACCTTTAAAAAACCCTTTTTCTATTTTAGCATCTTACTGTGAAGTTCAGTCTATCAGTTGATCAGCCCTGAAGAAGCCTGAAGCCCCCTCACTGACACACTGAGACCAACTAAGTTAGAAGTAATCCTGTCAGTTGTTTCTCAGAAATTCCTCAAGTGATTTTTCTGATCCCATTTATAAACACACGTGCTGGGCAGAAGTGTGTCACTGTATATGATCAGTTGAGTCTAAATAAAAGATAACTTAGAGTATTTTAGGGAATTTTCCTTTTTTGACAGACAGCAGAACAGGAGAGGTAGGATGGGAGAAGGACCAAGCCTGCATGTTATAAGAAAAGAGAAGGGCCCAGAGCTGCATCTGATTTGTCAAATGTTTGCTTTCTTGGTAGAAATACATGCTATTTGTCTAAAACCTTCTCATATTCATTACATGTGAATACGAATGTGTTGCGGTGCACCTGTGTGTCACTATTGTTATGGCACTCAAAATGTGTTTGATTGTGTGGTCCTTGTCAGATTGTAAACCTGGGCCACATGTGATGGGGACTCAACCTCAGCATATGTTTTGCATTTGATCAGCAGCAAAAACTCATCATTTTCAAAAACTGAGCACCACATGTTGAGGAAAAACAACAGTTTGATCACACAGGGAATACTTGAGAAACTTATCATGAGTTATAACAACTTTAGTCCTGTTTCATGATTCCTACATTTTTTTTGTACCAGTGGTAACTAAACCTGTTCTAGTAATGTGCTGACAAAGCATGGTATGATCAACCAAGAAATTGAATTTGGGTGATACATTTATTTTTAAAGTGACCATTTGCAATGTTGAACATAAATGATACCATTTGATGCACCGTAGTAGAGTTAGCATGAAGCTGGTTTTCATTTGCAGTCTATTGATAGTTCACAATTATTTTAATGATTCATTTGTCTGTTTAGGTTGAAGATGTTTGGAAACTCATGTTGACTCCTGAGCTCCTGTAGTTCACATTGACTCAAGAGATTAATCAACCTAAGACTCACAGGTTAAAGTTCTTCACAGTGGCTATAGGGGGAGTCGATGGTCCACCAGTGTTTAAGTACAGTCAAAAGGCACTTGTCCCACCTTTGCATGTGTCCTAAGGGATCAAATCTCAATGCATCCTAAGTGTATTTACAGAAAAGACTGTCCAGTTGAGATCAGGCCACCCAGGAGGCTGGTTGACACCAGGAGTAAACAGGGCTCAGGAATGTACTGTATACATTTTAAAATAGACTAATCATATCACAGATCAGACCAGACCAGGCATTAGAGAAAATACTATTGCTGGAACAGCTACACTAGTAGTTGGCACTCCATATCACTTATGGTCCTTGTCCACCATCATTGAGGAAACCTAAGTCAGGGACCAGCTCACCTTTTGAGGCCAGGAGGGTCCTTTGATGGAGCTACATACATACAGTAAAGCTCCCATTTAACCAACTGAGTGCCCATACTTGTTTGTAAGTTCATTTTCCATTAGTATTTTTATGGGTTGGCCATGTGGGCCCTAACTCGAGCTCACATTGAATTCGTGTGAAGAGGGCAACACCAAATAAAACAGTTGCCTGGCAAGTCACTGAGCCAAAAAAATCTGTTCATGATTCATTCACTTTTAGACCAATTTTTTCTCTGAAATAGACCAGAGAAGTTGATGGTGTAAAAACATCCTTTACAGTGAAAGTACTGGGCTGGGTATAATGTGTTGTTTATATAAGTACTAGGGATGCACCAATCCAACTTTTCTGGTTACGATACCGATACCTGGGCTTTGGTATTGACCGATACTGATACCGATACCAATACCAATACCAATACCAATACCAATACCAATACCAATACCAATACCAGTGTTAAATGATAACCTGCATACCCCACTGTGGGATAAGACTTGTAATGTTTTGGGTAAAAGGCAAAAAATAAGTTTATGGATTTACTGAATTCACTTTTCAGTGTTTACCATCTAAGAAATTCTTCAGAATGGACACAAGTTCTTCTCAAATATAAACTTTTATACCCTGTTGACTGGTAATGCAGCAAAAAACAAAGCAAGAGGCAACATTTCAAACCAAGGAGCAAAGAGCGCTGGTCAAAAAAAATAAACCAAAACAAAAAAAACATAGAACTGTTTACCTGGAACGGCACCATAGATCTCTTCCCGCTGATACCGATCAAGCCTTTGGGGGCACCAATACACCGATAACTGATACCGCTGATCAGTATTGGTGCATCCTTAATTAGAACATATGTAAAATACATAAGCTGAAGTTACCACACAAGCTTGGCAGCTTCTCTGTAAAATGACATACATAAAAACATAAAAATAGACAGTTTTGAAGTGTGGGGTGCAGATTGGTCCAGGGGTTTAACCACACTTCACATTCATAGCTTGTTGTTCTTGTTGCCTCATTACCTGTTGCTTCTTGTCTACCCCTATATCTCTATGGGCCACATCCACTGTCTTTCTTCAGCTGTCCTAGTAATAAAAGGATGAAAAAATTCCAAAGAATAGCTAAAAACACACTTATAAAATGATATTTCAGCATGTTTACGAGGAAAAGTTGACATGGCAGCTTCAGAAGGATGTTTGGAGACTTGGTCTTAAAATTGACAGCAGTGATGGTGGGATCAATCAAATACTTTTTGTAGAGGAACATTTTTTATCCTGTAGGGTGAATGCTCATTTGCAGGTGACAAAGACATTGATGACAAATCAATGGAAAGTTCTTCATCACTTAAAACTTAATATAAAGTAAGTTGATTCTATTCATGGCATCTTGCTTTTGTGTGACTGCTGGATCTTGAACAAAATAAGTTTTAAAAAAAAGAAGAAGGACCACCTTCTGATTTTTGTACTGCATTAACTGCAAAACACTCCCAAACTCCCATTTTGTGCTGACATGAAGAGGCCTATGTGTAAGTTGTGGTTATAAAAAAATGAAGCTTTAATCTTGTGTAGGTGGGCTCAATTTGTTTAAATTGCCATTTGAGTGTGAACACTTAGTGTTTTAGCATCGCTGCTGTGTGGTTCTCCCAGCTTCACAGACTTTTAGCTGTGTGGGTGTTGATCATGAAGGCAATAGGATTAGATTGAGTGATACACAAATAGAGTCTGCTACAGCCCCGTCAAATCCTACAGTACTTCAGAGCTCTCAGAGAAGAGGAGCTTAGTGCTGCAGAGACTGTGCCTCTTAATCTGTATCGTTTCTCTTGGCCTTTACACCTGCCTCAGTATGCTCAGGTTTTTATCTGCTGTAGAACGAAGGGCTGAAGAAAGGTTCTCCTCACTCTTCATTTGAACCAGAAAGCAAACATAAAATGATCAGTGATGAAATGTATTCAGAAATTGAATTGTCTTTACTTACAAATTGTTGAAACTGTAAATAAAAGTTCCCCAGTTATAAAGTCACCACATAGCAAGTATTAACCCTAATTCTGCAGTTCCTCTCTGTTCTATAGAACTGCTAAGCCTCTTTTGGCTAATTGTTTTGGTTTAACAGTACATAAATGCTGCTGTCACCTTAAGACCGATCTCTTTTGAAGCCTTGATACCAATATGATACCTGGGTTTTTGTATCAGTTGATACTAATTCAGTTCCAATCTTTTAACTGTAATAGCTTAACACTGACTGTTCGCTACATGAGGATAAGACCTAGAAGCATGCTTTGGCAACTTTGTTCTTTTCTGATGTTGTAAACTCAATGAAATTAAAAGACATTGCTGCTGACTGAATTCTGATCATGGGCATGGACAAGTGAGGAATTAAGTTTGCTCTTTCACTCATGGTTGTTGGAAACACAGAAGAGCATAGAGTTCGGTTAAACAGACCTGCCCAGTTGATCATCCCTTTGTCAGCAATCTAACTTTTTGAATCTGTACTGGATTGATACCTGTTACAAGGATCAGATTGGTGCTTTTGGGATTAAGGTTCATTCAAAACAACTGTTGTTTGTGAACATGCTTGATTGCTGAAACTACAAACAAAGCTAAAAACTGGACCATGCAAAGAGATCCTCATGGATTAACATGTAGAAATGCCAGTGACTACTCTAGGCCCTAACCCTTTAAAGATGGACTGAGGCAAAGTGAAAGACTGACAAATGAAAATCTGACATTTGTTTTGGAAATCACTGACACCACATTCTTAGCTATAAGCTAAAAAGTGGGGTTGAGAATAAACCCCAGGCTTTTTATCAATGCACATTTAAAACCAGCATCTGAAGAGGTTTGGATGAGTATAAGTGCCCATTGAATGGGTAGCTTACTTGAGTATGGGTTTCTTCATTAAAACTGAAAAAATGTTTTCAGGTTTTGGAGTAACATATGCTGGCAGCCATGCAGAACCCTTTTCAGTGAGGACCAGACACTTTTTAGCAAAACAACACCAAAGCAAATAATGCACTTTTTACGACAGCATGACTTTGTAGTGCATAGGGATGGTACCAAATTGGGTACTTTTATAGGTACAGACCAAAGTCTGTCAGAAGAACCGGGTACCGATTCCTGTAATATCAAAAGGTACCACGTTAAGGTATCTAAATGCATCTTTGTGACTGTGAGGGAGTGATAGAGTAGGCGATTTGGTACCAGATCGTTTCAGGTGTGAAAGATACCCATCCCTGGTAGTGCAGTTGCTTAACTGGCCTGCATACAATCCTAACTGGTCACTCATCAGAAACATTTGGTGCATCAAGAAGTGAAAAAGGAGACTGTGAAATGTTGAGCAGCTGAAATCACACAAAAAAAGAGGGACATTTCATTTTCAAAAGGGGAGAAACTATTCTCCTCAGTTCCAGACATTTACAGGGGATGTTTAAAAAAGAGAAAATAGAGGCAACTCAGCACGGTGGCACATACCATGCCCCTGTCCCAACTTTTCTGCAAGATGCTGCTGGCAACAAATTCAAAACGCATTTATATTTCATGATTAAATTCATAATCATCATTTTATTTATTTATTTATTTTTCATGCACTATTTTCAATTCAGTATAGAGAATGAATGAAAGACAACATATTTTTCTTGTTACTCCTCTTGCAGCATTTTGGACTCTATTTAGCCCTAACATACTGTTTCCATTCAAATTTGACCAGGTATCCTCACATGGATGCTAGATCTACCAGTGTGCACCTAGGAAAATTGTTGTTTATCTTGAAAATGTACTGGCCATTGTTGTGTGCATTTTATAATGGGGCAGTGGTGACAGAGTTTAAAGGGGCCTCAACACTGTCACAGGAAACCATGCTGTGAAGGTAACAGCATGTACGCTTCATGTGAATAACAGTGTCTAGAGTAAAAAATATAAAACTTGTAAAGTCAACAGTTTACTTCAACCTTTCCAGTCAGAAGTTTTGCAACAAAAACATCAGCCATCTTCCTACTTTTATCAACCTAGCCTTTATTTGATGACTACTCATGCTGTTTTAACAAGTGATGACTAATTGTGAATACTAATTTGTTTGCGTCCCTCTTTCTTTTGTGCATTAATTTGGGACCATCAAGATCAAGATTTATTGTAGAATGTCGTTTTTTTTTTATTTCCATCATCCCTCTTCTTACTGTCGTTTTTTTTTTTTTTTTTAATTTCCATCATCTCTCTTCTTACTGTCGTTTTTTTTTCCTCATGCTTTCAGATGAACCAGTGCTTCACATTCAGCAAGGAGGAGGAACAGGAAAGAGAGGTAGAGATCTCAACATGGACTCCCTTGCATTTCCATTTGTTGGTTCATAAATATCTTCTAAAACTTGGTAAAAACTTGTTTGACACTAAAAAAAACAATATATTTATTTACCGTTGACTGAGCAGGTCATGCAGTGTAGTAAAGATAGTAGACTTGAAGCTTTCAGACGGACTTTATTAACTTTTAGATAATGCTGCGTCAGTGTTGTTTTTTTAACCCCAACTTTGTTTATTTTTTACCCCTAAATCTAAATAAGTTGTCCATAGGTGACCAGATCATACATGGTGTCATTGCAAAGCAGAATATTTACACCCGTGGCTCCTGATCTGCAGATTGTAACACATGGAGGTGAAATGTTGGGGTCAATCTTGTTCTGCCTCTCATCCTCCCTTGGAAGTATTAACAGAGGAGGGATGAGGGGAGGACAGTGGCCATGTGAGACAGCAGGGCAGATCGTCTTTGTGTCTACGAATTCTGCCTCTACCTCTGTGTGTGAAATCACTCCAATATCAAGCTATTGCAAAGTTCAGTGTGTAAGGCATAGTGATAGCAGCACTTCCTCTAGTGCTGCTTGGGAATCTCAGTGTTTAAGAGGCTATTACCTACCAGAGACAGGACGTGAACCATGATGATGATCTGTAAGTCCTGATTTTGATTTGACATCTTTTAAAGAATGATACAATAATAATCGTACTACCACAAAAGTGCCCACTTGCTCTGACCTGCAGAAATGTGTTGGAGTGTCCTCTAGGTACCCTTGTATTGCTTTCTGCACCCATCCCTTAGACGACGTGCTGGTTTGGCAAGCTAAGTATCTTTCAGGGTTATGTTTAGTCCAGGTGCAGCTTATGTGCCTTTGCGTGCCGACATTATCCTGCAGACATGTGCGCATACTGAGCATGCATCTGCACACAGAATACAGGGAGACATTACGCAAGATGGCTCGGCTGAACATGTAGAAGTGACAGTTTGAGGCGCCTGCATCTGGGCACCGCATCAGCCTGAAGACGTAGTTGACAGGGTCACCAGGGCATTTCAGAAACAGGAACATTTCAAAGTTCTATTTTTAAGCCTCAGAGGAGCCTCACTGTCACAGAGGATTCTTAATATATGTAAAACAGTGAGACACGGAGCAGATTAAGTGCAGCTTTCTCTCTGTGAGTACACAACAACTGCTGCAGAGAGGAATTTTGCTCCATGTCAAGAGATTAAAACTCAGTTTCATACCTTCTGAAAGTTTAATTTGTTCAAAGCAAATTTAATCATCAGTATTTTTGGTGTATGATTTTCATTATTGCACCATAGACAGCAGTTCATAGACAGTCAAATCTCCCATACTAAATGCAGAAACATAAATAAGTTTGTATTTATGCATGTATTAAAATGGATGAGTATGAGTCTCATCTTGTGTGTTTCTTGTGTGACACAGCGTCTAGGAGAATTGGTGCTTGGTTTCCTGAACAGGGAGTTGCAGCCTTCCTGTCTGCTGGCCTGTCTAGAAACAGTTCGAATCCTGTCCAGAGACAAAGACTGCTTGGGTCCCTTTCTCAGCCACTCTGCCATGACTACCCTCGCGCGCTATGCTGGCATTGCTGTGGCTGGTGCGGCTACATCTGAGTGCAGCCAGCAGGAGGAGGGTCAAAGTAGGTCTAAGTACCTTACCTTGCCTTTACCTTTTACCTTGTGTTTGTATTCTTAAAGCATGTCTCCTCAAATTGGCAAACATTTTATAATGAGCCCATCAGCAGCTCTGGATTTCGTTTGTCTTTCATTTATCTTTTGTTAAAGGAGTAAACGTCCTGTTTCCCTTCACTTCACTCTGTTGGTTCTCTTCTCAGTGGACGGTGAGGGAGGAGAGGGCGGAGAGGCCGCAGAAGTTTCTAACGAGGTGACGAAGGAAGTCTCTCCTTCTGAAAACGCTGATCAGGACGTGATCACTGAGGCTCTCAAGTCCATCTGTAACATCCTGCTGCACAACCACACAGGACAGGTCTGTCCATGAAACTGCATCCATGTTTTATTTCTATATGTACCAGTATTTGTGATTATATAGATGGGTTTGTTGACTGATCGTTGTATGGATTGACTGACTGACTGATTGATTGATGTTATCTGGTTGGTAGGTGGTGGCAGCAGACCTGCAGTTGATAAAAGGCGTGGCAGAGAGGCTGAAGCAGAGTCATGATCCCACCTGGACCCATGAGGTATGGACATGTGTATCCCTCACATAATTAGCATTTCAATTAAGTAAAGCAAGAGCTGGAAAACATAGGTGTATTCACCGTTAAATACATTCATGTTGAATGCTGAAACAACTGAAAGTGCTCTGACTCAATAGTTTAAATGTGCGACTGGAGCACAGAGGCTACTGGCTTCAAACCCGCCGACTCCAGAGTGTCCAGTCCTAGAATTTGATTTGTTAAACATTTTTATTGATCTTGAGAAAAGTTGTTTCAAACAGGAGAGACTGCATTACGAATAAATTTACTTTTTAAAAGTTTCAAAGAGAACCTGAAATGTGTCTGTCTTCAGAGGTAAGACCCCATCATGACATATTTTTTTTAACAATGTGTTTATTGAGTTTTTTGACATTTACATTGTAAAACATTTTGACCCATCCTTAACTTAATAAAAATGAATAAATAAATAAAATAATAATAAAAATAAAAAGGAAAATAATAAAGATCAGTACAGCAAATATAAATTAATTTATATAAAACATAAAGTATATTTAAACCATATTGTAAACATCACTGTTTTTCCAATTAAGTGCTATTATTCTTTTGGCTTGTAAAAGACAAATATCCATGAAATTATTTCCTTTCTTTGTATATTTTGGTTTTTGGGGTAGATTCCTAGTATGAAGAGCTTAGGATCCAGTACTGCTTGGAAAGATGAAAACTGCTGTATTACCTGCCGAACCTGTAACCAGAATTCCCTAATTTTGGGGCAATTCCAAATAAAGTGGAAGAATGTTCCTATATTTTTTCCACATTTAAAGCATAAATCTGGAATAGCAGGATTACATTTGTTCAGCATTTCTGGTGTGACATATACCCTCATCAACCACTTAAACTGAAGAAGTTTAAAATGGGTGTTTGCTGTGCGAGTCTGTGCGTTACTGCAAGCCTTTTCCCATTCCTCAAGTGCTATGTCCTCTTGAAAATTGTTACTCCGTGCTTTCAGTTTGCCTTCTGATGATTCCAATGACTTATCAATAAGCGAGTTGTATATGTCAGAAATAGCACCTTTTTGAAGAGGGCTCTTAATTAAGACTTTTTCCAGTAAAGATTGAGCAGGTATCCTCAGAGATTGATTTTGACTTGAACTTGTAAAGCTCTTAAGCTGCAGGTATTAAAAAAAAAGTTTACAAGGGACTTTATTTTCTACCAATTCATCAAATGTTTTAATGATTTCTGTTTGTGGATCAAAAATGTCTTGTATTTGACTTACACCCATCATGACATTTGAGTGTTTTTAAAATGGTAAAAGGAGTAGTGAGAGCCAGAGCAGGATAGGATCCATGGATGCAAGATTTGATGGAGAATGGACATCTGATGAGCTCAACCCTGGAGCATACCTGCCCCGCCATGCATTTACATGCATTGTGACCTTTGTATTGTACGTATAGTAGCTGCCATATGGCACTGTCAGGTTTGATGACACGTATCCTGCACAGTATTTATTAACCAAGCCTTTAATAAATGATGTAGCATCTGCAAAAGAGAGTGCATTTGATCGCTTCATACCAGCTACTTTTGGCTGTAACCATGACAAAAAGTAACACTTGGCTCTCTGTTTGATTCTCGGAGGAGCGCGTTCCACAACTCTCCCAGAAAACCCACAACACACAGACGTCGGCTGCTGAACTGCTGATCGTGGGTGATGCTTTCACAGAGCCTTGTAATTTTCAAACACGAAATAACTCTTCTTAGCAGTACCGTTCCATTATCCAGTCCATTACAGTATCAATGTAAAAATTTGGGAGACACTCAAAAAAAATTACAAACTGGGGGTTCAACAGGAGAGGAGGTTTAGAAAACGGTAGCCTCCTGCAGAAAACAGGAGTGTTGGCAGGTATACCATCGAAGGCAACTGTGGTGAAATTGTCACAGCTACTGAACAAAGATAACAAACTTTTGTCAGACTTCAGATCTGCTCTCTGCTCTTTCAGGGAGATGAGTGGTTGGTAAATGTCTTGGTAGTATCTGGTTGGTTTCCATAAACAAAAGGTCTATTAAAAGATAATCTGTAAAATAATCCTTTATAAACTTTTATTTATCCAGGTAAAAACCTCATTGAGATTAAAACCTTATTTAAAAGAGTGACTTGGGCCACACTTGGCCAGAATGTCTTTTTGTTGAGTAATGTGTTTATTGTAGTAATAATTAGAAGTGTCTAGTATCCGTCCTCACACAGTAAAGGATGCTCTGCTACATGCATCTGCTCTCTCTGCCCAGGTGCGTTTCTTTGACCTGCGCCTCACCTTCCTGATGACAGCCGTTACAGTTGATACAAGGACACAGCTTGCTCAGGAACTTCATGGCATCAGACTGCTGGGTAAATCATTTCCTGTGCATCTACATATCTACAGCACTGGTGCTGTATTGCTGAGACTTGTTAGTTTCATCATCCTGCTTATTACATGGCTACTGAATAAACTCTTAAAGGTCCCATGTTATGCTCCTTTTCTGCAGTTTAATATGGATCATTGATGTCTTCATGAAATGGTAGTAACATGTTTTGGTCCAAAAAGCCAATAAATCAAGCACAGCAGCATTGTTTCCAGGCTCTCAAAGCCCCTCCGTTCAGAACGCTCTGATTTAGTGGGCGTGGCCTTCATATCTAAATGAGCCACCGCTGATACCGCCCCACTCTTCAGCGTCACTGAAAGCGGCGCCACGAGCTCTGAGTGCACAATGTTTAGAAAACAGCGAAGCTCATTTACTGTAACATTACAGGCTAAAACAAAAGGCTAACCGCAGCTAAAGTTAGCATCCTGAAGCTAACACAGAGACAGGGGGACACTGAGGAAAAGCTCTTACATCTGCTCCACAGCACACAGCATTTAAAATACTCACATTTCCAGGGTCTGAGGTTTGTTGGTGGATGGTTGGTAATGCACCTGGATTCAGGACCAGTCTATTTGCTAGCCCTCTGTTGTACTGTCCAAAGTTGGAAAAGCGGTCGGCCGTGAAGTGACAAACACACACATGCACAGTTTTACTGAGTGTAGCTGGTACATTTCCTTGATAAATGAACTCTAGCCACTTAGTTTTGTCTTCTTCTGAGATGGGAAGCTTGTGCATGGAACTATGTGGCTGTTTACAGCCAAAAACGGCCACACTCCTCTCCCTGCTGCTGGAGAGATTCCTCTCCAGATGCGGGGAGAGGAGTGGGCGGGGAGGGGGTTAGGGGGTATTTGCTCCGGTGGACCAATCAGGTCAGACTTGCTCCTGATTGATCAAAAAAGGGAATCACTGACGTCGGCAAACCCCGGAAATTCCAAACAGCTCGTTTAGGTCAGGATTTTACATTCACAAGCACTACTAAGTACAGGTTTTGTCATTAAATATCACATTTTGTGGGCTGGAAGGAAAGCCAAAGACCCAAAAATTTAACTAAAAGACTTAAAGTGATTTTTGAATAATATGGGACCTTTAAATTGAGATGTGCTGTTGAGAAATAACAGACCTTAGCTACGACTGCTGACCAATCAGAGTCAAGTATTAAACAAAGCTGTGCTGTTGACGTGCTGATAATGTTCTGTCCTGTGTGTTTTCCAGCTAACCAGTTGGACGCCATACTGGGTCTCTCTTGGCCAGACACACTGGAGACAACTCGTGCTGGGTTTGAGGGGGTCCCACCAGAAGAAGTGCCCCCACTGAGCCGGGAGCAGACAGAACTAGCCATGGAGTGTCTGAAGATACTGTTCAACATCACATTTGACACTAATAGACGCAAGGTTGACGAGGTACTCAAATTCTTGAAGTCTTTAAGTAAAAATTCATTTGACAATGTGTAGGTCACTCCTCATAAATGATTGATCTCTTTAATATGAAATGACGTGTGTGTGTCCTTCATCATGCAGGAGGAGGCAGCAGAGTACAGACATTTAGGAGCCATACTAAGACACTGTCTGATGAGCCAGACTGATGGAGAGGAGAGGACTGAGGAGTTCCACAGGTAGGATTACACATGCGTTACCTGTCTGTCTCTGCCACTGTTCCTTTTTGAAGTATCAACTCAACACAATGTTCCTTTGTTCTGTGTTTCTTTTCCAGTCATACTGTAAACCTGTTGGGTAACCTTCCTCTGCCCTGTCTGGATGTCCTGTTGATGCCCAAAGTACAGCAAGGCTCCATCGAGTACATGGGGGTCAATATGGATGCTGTCAACATGCTGCTGGAGTTCATGGAGAAAAGACTGGAGCGGGTAAGACTTGACCTTGTGTGTGGGCAGAGGTGGCATGAGCCCCCCCATGAAATCTGTCCCAGGTGCTGGGCCATAATCCTAAACTGTGTTTGTCTGTTAGCATCACCAACAGCACGACTGATGATGTACAGGCTGCATGTTTATTTTTTATTTTTTTTTAATTAGACTTTTCATGACAATGATTGGCGATCACCTTTGTTTTGAGTCTTTAAAAACCTCAATTAGGAGATCTAAATTCTGCCACTTTTTTGCTACTTAAATTTAAAGAAATATACACAAGAACGTAACATCTGCCTGGCTCCTTCATGTTACAAGTTGATTCAAAATGATTCAGAAACACACATTGTTTGATTTCTTGTCCTCTAAGGCAGAGGTCTTCAACATGGTGTCCGTGACATTTTTGGTTGATTAGGCAATTCTTAATAATTTCAAAAAAATTATTCCCAAATATTTGCAATTTTTACTCATGTTATTCTTTCAGTCAACACACATGTTTCACACTGGCTCTGTCAGGTCCTCAGTAAAGCTTGTTCACATGTACTACTAGGCCCTGTTTAATATAACACATATTTAGTTAGGGGGTCCTTGGTCTGAAAAATGTTGAAGACCTCTGCTCCAAAGAGAAGAAAAACAGCCAGATGATGTAGACTATTTCCATCCCAAGAATAATGTTTGACACCAGGGGGAGCTGTTTGTTAAAATGAGCGTGTGAGCCGCAGTGATTAGGTGGAGTTTGGATGCTTCAGACTTCTTATCAAAGCACAGAAAGTTTATTTTCTACAAGTATACTTTTATTTAATCTAAAAATACATCTGAATATTTTTTATAAAACGTTTTTTTTAAATAATTGTTTGATTTGTTGGTGTCAGAGAGTGCTGCAGGGTAACAATCACATATACATCTGATTTTGATAATTCTCCAGACATATGACTAGTTAAGCATATCTGACTCACATAATGTGACTGAAACAAGATCAAAAACATTTGCTAAACTTAAATAAAACAAACTGTTTTGAGAACAAGTTAAGTTAATTGGCACTTTACCTCCATGACTTCATTTCTATTTACTATACAAAATGAAAAGTTTTGATAATTAAGATTGTTCACAATAAATTAGATGTTAAGAAACTCCACTGATGGTTTACTGACTCTGCAGCATATCTTGATGATGCCCTTTAAACAAACAATTTTAAGAATATTGATTATTATCAGGTGTTTCTGTAAATCAATTTATGTAAAAACATTATAATCAATTTTTTTTTTTTACACACACAGATTTTAAAATGTGATAACTGTAAAATGTAAAAATGATAAAAGTCAGTGTGTCCATTCTGCAGGGACACAAACTGAGGGAGACTCTCCTCCCCTCGCTGAACCTGCTGACTGAAAGCGCCCGCATCCACCGAGAGACCAGGAAGTTCCTGAGGTCAAAGGTCAGCTGTGGACAAAGGAAAAAGCTTATCTATGACGCAGAGGTCTATAATGAATAGTGTTGGTGTTTTGATGGCTCAGGGAGCATGTGTGTGTGTGTGTGTGTGTGTGTGTGTGTGTTCATGTTTGTGCGTGTTAAGGTGCTGCCTCCTTTGCGTGATGTGATGAACAGACCAGAAGTGGGTGACGCTCTGAGGAACAAACTGGTCCGTCTGATGACAAACATCGACACAGACGTCAAGGACTGTGCTGCTGAATTTCTGTTTGTCCTCTGCAAAGAAAGCGGTAAGTTTGTTGATTTCTTTTGGATGATTGAAACAGATTTCCACATCACACTTCAAAACTAATGCTCACTCACTCATTCTCTGTTCAGTTGCTAGGTTCATTAAGTACACTGGGTATGGAAATGCTGCTGGTCTGCTGGCTGCCAGAGGACTACTGAGGGGCGGCAGAGACTCTGGGGTTTACTCTGAGGATGAAGACTCTGAGACAGAAGAGTACAGAGAGGCCAAGGCTCAGTCAGTACCACATATTCACAACTTCACAACACCAGCAGACTTTGGTGAAAACAATCATAATCAGGACAACAATTGTTTCTCCTTGACTTTAAATGATATAAATAACTAGGGCTGGGATGATATGCTATTGTTGCGATTTGATTCTATTACAAATTTTATTTAATTTTATTTTTTTTATTTTATTTATTTATTTATTTATTTATTTATTTATTTATTTTTATTTAATTTTATTTTTTTATTTAATTTAATTTAATTTAATTTAATTTAATTTATTTATATATTTATTTATTTATTTATTTATTTGGGGGGGGGGGGGGGCTGTCAAATAAAATTGCAATTCTTTCATATTTAAGATTTTTACAATTTTTGAGTTTGCTTTTTTAACACCAGATTATGTGAAAAAGTTGAATGATGATGATGATGTCTACAGACTTTACCAGGAGCCATATTTTCCCATAAAATGCACATTATGTGAGTCAGAGAGAAACATTTCACCCTCTGCTGGAGAAAAATGGTAACTTTCTCCCAATCCAGTTTAGAAACAAAGACGGAAATAAAGAATTTGAAAAAACAACAAAGATTTTTTTGCCAAAGAATCCAGATTTTGATATTGTCAAACAAAAATTTCAGATATATCGTTTGATTTTTTTCTCCCACCCCTATATATAACAGTAGTTTACAGTTAACATGACGTTTGCATACCGTCCTATATTTAAAGAGAACCTCTAATACCTTCCCCTTTCTCTCTTCTTCCAGTATAAACCCCATCACAGGCGTTGTAGAAGAAGAGCAGCCTAACCCCATGGAGGGAATGACAGAGGAGCAGAAAGAATATGAAGCCATGAAGTTGGTCAACATGTTTGACAAACTCTCAAGGTCACTGACACAACCCCTTACACACACGTGTCAAAACTGTGCACTCTAAATTCAGTTTTCTTTAATTTTTCAGATTAAATTCAGATTTTACTCATGCTGTTTACATCTCCCTCTGTAGGACCAACCTGATCCAGCCCATGCAGCTCGGTATGGACGGAAAGATGCGAGAGGTGACTCCAGACGATTTGCAAAATCTGGTCAAGAATCCTGTTTTCCAGCCAGAGGAGAGGAATAACTCAGAGAGTGAAGATGAGGCTTAGAAAGCACTGACACATCAAGGTGACAGGAGGGAAACTGTTTCATCATTTAAAGTATTCACATGTCACACAGTCAAAACTACCGTTGTTCATTCATTCTGACAGGAGGCACATTTGAGAGCTTGGATTAGTTCAAGGTGATAACTGTGGAGTAAACAGAAGACAGCTTAGAGGAAAATGTCTGTCTTCTTTAGGATGAGCCTTCCTGTCTCTGACATCTCACCTGTTATGGCCACTTTTCTGAGAGCACCATCAGTCTGCAGACATCTGTTTTATTCTCCTCATGACATAAATGATGGAATCAGCATCTTTGCTAAATGAACCCTCATCCTTATAGTGTGCTTCACAGAGGTAGTGTGAGTATGTGTAGGCCTTATTATAAGCATGTTTAAAAGGACTAACTAATGATCACTGCACTAAACCATGCCGGGCTGTTTTTAACACGACATTCCTACGATTCTGGGGTTTAGGTCTCCCACCACCTCCTCCCTGAAACCTAGACAGGTGTAACCTCATGGTTTTTGATCTGTTTGATGACGCCTCAAAGTTAAGAGATGAAGAGAAGTTTTGGTTGTTAATCCAGAAAGATTTTGAAAAGAGTTTTAAAACCACATCAGTGTCATGTTTCAGAGAATCTTTATCTCAATGTCTGTTACTCAGGATAATAATCCTCAGAGCTTGTTGACAAAAGTTTGCGTTGAAAACTGTTTACAGCGCCATGGAGAGTAGTCTGTCTAAGTCTGACCTCTGTAGGAGCATTTTGAGATGACGATGAGAGTCACTTCTACCTTTAACGAGAGCAGGTGTGAAAGCTAGCCAAAGAGCTGTTTGTGATGAAGAAATATTTTTTAAATAATGAATTTTAGATGCCTGTTGTTTTTCATGAAGCCTTCAGATGTCTTATTTTTAGAAGTGAAACTACAGAGAAGGTAACATTTTAAGATGGAATACAAAGATTGTATTATCTGAAGCATTATATATTCAATGTATACTCCTTTATATAGCTGCCAACTTTGTCATGGACTGTATTATACATTAAAGGTATTTCAATGACAGAGGTGGTTTGTGTGTGATTTTATACAGCATTATAAGGTTATATATTGAAGAATAAATATGTTGAACTGAAAATAATTTACATTTTGTTATTAAACAAATTGATATTTTTTACCACATAAATACACAAAAGTATCAAAAATTGGTACCATTGAGTACCGATACCAGGAATCAGTACCGTATCATTTCATATGTAAAAGGTACCCATCCCTACTGTTTAATGCTCATTTCATCATTACATTCAGCCCTGTTCCTGAATTTATTGTTTTTGTTCTAATTCACTAACTTTTCCCACTTGTTTCTCACATGCAGCATTAACATTTATTACCATTACCCCTGACTGAGTATACCTACTCTGTGAGGTGTGGTGGCACTGTGGCCCTGGCTCAAATTGCAAATCCAGGAACAAAAACAATCCATCAACAAAACAAAAATACATCATCAAGGCTGGCAAATAAAGAGCTGATATTTGAAGTAAACATGACCGACAACGCCATATTCAAGTCTTTCATTGAGCAACTTTGACTCTGTAATGCTTTGGAAAAAAACAGTAGATCAATCTCAGCATCTTGCTAGTTCTGAGTTTGTAGTATTTATAGCTTGAATTAAAAAGAAAGCTGTGAAACTTTTTGGCCTCACCTCTAAGTTAACTTGTGAACCTTTACCTACACAAAGTATTTATGTGAAATTTGTAAACAGATACATATCAAAATAAGCTTATCATCATCCTCATCACCAAATAAAAACCAGAGAGCACAAAATTCTGACACAACTCATATTTTTAATAATTATTAACAAGTATAGGTATGGATTTACACTCTGTTCATAACTTTGTTTTTGTTTGCTTTCTGTAGTTTTGTACATATTTTGTGCGTGCAAGGCAAAGACAAACATGACTGTAGAAAATAAATTCTCCCCCCGGGATGAGACGGAGGTGAGGGTGCCGACAGCACGGGGAGCTGATCTGAGGTCTGCTCGTATAACACACACTCCATTCTGCACAACCACCCTGAGAGTCTGATAAGACTATAAAGTTCTCTCACACAACAGCTGATCATATATTGTCTGATATTATTGTCTTATAGAATAACGGACCCTGAAAAACTGAACCTGGGTTGATATGAGTATGAGTTCACAGACATATGCAGAAGCATGCAGAGCGTTTGTGTCCTGTGTCCATGTGAAGATCTGGAGGTTCTGAAAGGCTTTCAGTGAAAACAAGGCAAAACAAACAGTCCTCAAAGAAAAATGAAAACATTAAATGGTACAGGAGAAATACAAGACGGTGTCATTGATTTGATATAATGTTAAAAGCAAGAAATTCAAAGACACAACAATAATAATAAAAAATGGGGTATTTTCTAGGATTGTAAGAGATCTTAAAGATCTTAGAGCCTCTGCAGCTTGATGCTGAAGAAAAAAACGTAAGAAAAGTTGGACATAGCTTGAAAACCAGAAAAATACGTTAAGGCAAAACCTTTATTTTAATGTCACTAAATCTGGGCCCTCTTCTGTAATCTGCTAAATTGGTTTCCATGTTTGAATCTTTAAAAGCTGAAAGTCTCGAGAGGACAGACTCCAGGAGCATAGACTCACAACAACCATCTGACAACAGCCCTTCAGTATCCAAATTTATCAGCAGACCCCTTGAGTGCAGAAGTAAATATGTTTAAAAGGTTGATCTCATTCTGTTGTTACAGTTTTTCACTGCTGAAGGGAAATCAAACAGATTCAGGAGCAGTGAACAGGTCTTTGTGCTGTAGTCCTGCAGTGACGTCAAATCATCCAACATGACAAGCTTAAAGGAAAAATGTATGAAACCAGCTCAAGTGATGAGAAAAGGAAAGACCTGCCTCTGTTGACCTGTTGACGTTAATGTCCCTTGTCCTCATACACGACTTAGGTTTAATCCCACAACAATCAGTCCCTACAGTCACGTTTCTGTCTGAAGTACCAAGAACTTTTAATCCTAAATTGGCTTAGAAAAGTTCCTCAGCTAGAAAGACCCATGAGTTATAAATTTAAGTTTGACAATGGTTCCTGTGGTGGAAATGAGGCATTCTTTACCATCTGTGACAAAAGCAAATGTAACATCCTACAACAAGCATTAAGCTCATAAAGCTCATAAAATGAAGTCGTATTAAATGATCCTGTTGAATTCATGTGAGCTCTGAGTAGCCCTGAACTTTCTGCTGTGAAGCCAGCGCTCTCACACTGCAGGACCTCAGCTTTAAATAACCACCTTTAAATAAGAAAAGTTGGATGTGTCAAAATTAAAGACTCTGATGTGTTGTCATGATGTGAAACATCCTGAACTACACCACTGACAAGTTGTTGACTGAGAGACTAAAAACTCTAAAATATGCGGTATGAAAAAAGAAGAAAAGGGTCGTTAAAACTTTTAAGATGAAGAAATGTTTTTTTAAGGGATAGGGCTGATGGGGGTGAATTAGAGCAATTCTGCATTATGTGTTCTTAACAACAAAGTCTCAAAGACGTCTGTGGCTGCAGATAATTCCTCCTGGAACCTGGAGTCTCCTCCAAGAGCAGATAAACACACCCTGTCAAAAACCATTAAAGAAGAGGTATGAGAAGGTAATATGCTTCTAAATGTGACATTAAGGAACCATTATTCTGTGAGAATTAAATAAAAAAAGACTTCTCAGCCCTCGAGCTGATTTTTTTATCAAAAGAGACGGGGAGCAGTAAATTGTGCCTGCACTAAAGGGAGAAATGGTTCATGACCTTCGCTGACTTCATACTGCCTCTGTCGTTTTCCTCTCCTGGCAGATAACAGAAAGAGTTTGCAGTGTGATGTGATGAAGAACCAGCAGAGAAGAGAAACAGGATTAATGTCTTACAGACATCTGACAGTAAAACTGAACCTTAAAAAACATCATAACAAAAGAAGTTAGAGTGATAAGACGAGGCATCGGCAGGAGGAACGGGAGAATTCTGAACAAAGTCAGAAAAATGTTGATGTTGGTTTCTATGAAAACATGGTAAGGTGGAGAAAACTGAGACAGAGCATCCAAGTTGAGTTTGGCATCTGATTGACATTTTTAGCTTTTTGTGGCACCCTCTGTTTGAACCATTGTGGGGTCAAACTAAATCCAGATTTGTGCCTTCATTATCAAGAAATATGATGATGCTTTGAGCACCTCTGACAGACCCACACATGCTCAGTGCTTTAGCTGCTAGCTAGCAACAGCTAGCGTCTGTACATCTGGTGTTTGGGATGAGTATCAGAGGAATCAGTCAAGTCTCACTCAAACTCAAACAGCTGGACATTAAAGGAACTAAGACACACCTTATCAGATCGTAGCCCTCAAACAGGTTTTAAAGTTTGTTCAGTTACTTTGGGAGGTTGAGTTATGTCGACCAAACACAAACAGTACAGATGTTAGCTGTGCAGCAGCTGTTTCCCCTCTCAGACCTGATCTCAGTGATGTCACACCCCCTCCCTCCTGTCTCCCAGGTGTCTCCTCAGGTGAGTCAGTCTGGGTGTTTTTCAGACAAGGGGGGCTCAGTTCTTTGGTCTGCTGCCTCTGCCTTCCTCGTGTGCTGTTTGGAGACTGTTTCCTCATCCTCCTGTGTGCTCTTTCTCACATCTGTGGGACTCTTCTCTCTGTGGGAATGAGGACTCACCTCTGGGGGCTCGGATGCCGCTGGGCTTGTGCTGGGGGTCTTTTCTTGAGATGGTGGGGACACCAGCAGTTTTTCTAGAGTTTGGGTAAATGCAGGGGAGGTGCAGGGGCTTCTTTTCTGGGATGTGGGGGTCACGGGAGGTTTTTCCAGGGTTTGGGTTTGTGCCAGAGGCCTCTCCGGGATGGACGGAGCTTTGTCGGGTGTTGCAGCAGGACTAAAGAGTCGACTCAATGCTTCATGCTGCACCTGAGCTGTAGAGGAGGGACACACAAAGCCGGGGGATCTCTCCTTCACTGGAGGAGGGGGCTGCTTGGTTTCAGCTACCGTCCCTGACTCTTTTTGGACAGCCTCCTTCTGCTCCTCTGCGGCCTGCTTTCCTGTGTCACTAACTGGGTGAGGACAAAGGTAAAAAAAAACACATAGAAAAATATTTTAACATCATGTACAGTAAGAAGAATCAAACTTGTAGTATGAGGTGAGTAAATGGAAACTACCTTTTTTATCATCCTGAGCTCTTTGTGCTTCCTCCCCACTCGTTGGATCTTCTGTGCAGGTGGGCAAATCAGCCCTGTTGCATCTGAAGCGGATTGGTGACCTCTGTAGCACGGCCTTCAGCTCTGAGAGGGAACATAGGCAGAGGAAATAGCTAAAAGCTTATTGGACAGGAGCTCCAACAGCAGTCTGAGGCAGTCTCTTTACTTCAATTTTTTTTTATTAAACCACAAATTCCTCCCTTTTTAAAACGTCTGGAAAAAAAAAACAGACACTGTGAATGTAACGTTTTTGTGACATCATGGGGAGGCTCACACAGCTCTGTTCATTTCTGTCTCCTGAAGCTGCGTCTTTCCTGCAGCCTCCGGCTATTTTAAGCAGACCAGTGCTCGGTTTGATGACCTGTTCGCTTGGCTCGGTACCAGCTTTTCTCTGATGGACACCAACCACTGGTGTTCTGTTTCTGCTGCAGAGGCCCAGGCTGTCTGGCTCTCATTTTCTCATTTTCTTTTTCAGGAAAATCATCCACAACCTATATATATATATATATAAATATATGTGGATCATTGCTTTGTTTGGCTCATTTGTTGGTCATGGACAACAAACATTTTTGTGGCTTCAGTGATATTTTTACTACTTTTTCTCCTGTGTTTGTCTGGAGATCCTACATATAACCATGGCTGCATTGTTTACTAGGGGTGTAAATCACCAGTTTCATGACGATATGATACGATATCGATTCTTTGGACGATATGATATTTGCCGATATCACAAAGTCTGTCACGATACGATACGATACGATACGATACGATACGATACGATACGATACGATACGATTCAGGGGCCTTTGATCGATTTAAGACGATGTAATGTCCTCACTGAACACAATCAGCAACATTTCACCTGAGGCAAGAAAGAAATACAAAACAATTTTGATAGTTTTAATACTGAAATGTGGAAAGATGTGCTGACCTTTGGGTATGACAGTTTGTAGAGGATCATAGCCATCTGTATGATCTAATTATGTTTTAAAATTAAAACTGGTTAAATTCAGGTAAGGTGCTTTTTTGCCCTCACAATTACCTTATGGCTCTGACTGTTATACTGTAATATTTGATTATAATATCAAGTAATGATGCAACACTATAATTAAAAACTACTGATTACATAAACTTTATTATTGACCTCCAACATTTGATCATTTTCTATCAAACTAAAAATTTGAAGTTTTGATTTTAATTAAACCCGAACATTTCTATTGTTCAAAATTAGAACTATCAACTTAACAAACTTAACATTAATAGTTTTTTTTTACTGTGATGCCTGATAACCACAGTTTGTATGTCAGTGTGATCAGACTTTGTTTCACTGTGTAATAGTCGATGTGGAGGAGGAATGACACTAAGCTCTCGCCGTTTTACTTTCTAACTGTATGAAATTTCATGAATCGGTGCGCTACAAAATCAAATTATGAGATAACTCACTGCAGTCGTGTGATGATGCACTCCTGTCGTCTGTGCAGCCTGCATCCTCTGCAGTCAGGTCGACCGTATCTTACCCGGATACAGGAGAGCTATTTTATGATTGGCCGATATGTCTGGCTCCCTTTTAGCTCTGTGATGCTAACAGCGTCTTGCTACACGTTCGCCTACAGCGGTGTGACTCGGTGGGCGCTAAACAGTATGTTTTACAGCAGGAGAAATATCAGGCGTGGCGTGTCAGAGAGTGAAAAGGTTCAAATGTGTGTCTCATACGCTGAGTGCGTGAGGCTTGAGAGGAAACTTCAGAACTACTCGCGGAACGGACATGCGTGTCCGGTCGGGATTTCAAAATAAAGGCGTACATTTAAGACCACGATGATGATCGATGTTTCGACTTTCCATCGATGTGATTGGATCATTGCTCAACCAATCGATATATCGATGTATATCGATGGATCATTACACCCCTATTGTTTACATGTGAACTCAGCTGTTAGCAGCCTGTAGCATGTCAATGCTAGCTGGTGTAAGGCCTGATGTCTTCCCACAAGGTGAGGAGAAGGAGGTGAGGACGACGTGCTGGTTCTCAGGTGTGAGCTAAGAAGTGACGACATTGACCTGTCCTTCCATCCATCGTTATTGGGAACGTAAGATCTATCTCCAATAACGATGAACGAGCTAGCTGTGCTATCCCAGCAACAGAGGGAATACCAGAGGGCATATTAGCATCATGTTATTCACAGAAATGGCTAATGGAGCTAACACCAGACACCAACGCCATGTTGGAAGAGCTTCACCTGCTGTGAGCAGACAGGATCTAGGAGACAGAGACTGAACAGACTGCTGAAGAAGCTCAGTCCTGGACCCTGTGGAGGTGGAGGCTGGCTGAACTGGAGAATGATGGACAAGCTGTCATCATCTATTTTCCTATGGACCTTTTTGCACTTTCTATAAACTTTCTTACTTTTGTTTTTTTGATTGCTGTGACTTCAATTTCGTTGAACTTGTTACAATGACAAAGAGGTGCTTTTCTATTCTATTCTATTCTATATTTGTTTGTATGTATATTTATATGAATATGAAATCATGTCTTCAGCCAATTAAATATATTTTTTCAGAATTTTTTAAAGAACAGCTGTTACATTGTTCCTTACTTAACTTTACTAACATTGCTTAAAGTGCAGGCTTTAGTTTTCTCAGCTCTTCATCATGACACATAATCAAAGCTCTCACCTTGCGTCATGGTTAGCGTGTCCTCGTGGACAGACACAGCTCTGCGCTGTGGGAGGGGCTTCATGTGTGGGCGTGGCTTAGGGAGACTCTCTGAAAGTATGATGAATAAAAGCACACACGTTAAATCTTATTTTCATTGACACTAAATCACCAAAATTTAAAAGACTGATGAAGACAGACAGTGACAAATGCAGGAAACCCTGAGGTCATGTTTGGTTCTATAGTGACTTAGTTTACATAAATTTACAGTCAAAAGAGAATATGTCTATCAAATCTGCATTCAAAAAGGATGCAGTTCTTTCAATGTTATGTTTCTGCACTGCTCGGTCTCATATTAGTGCTTTTGCAGCATTTCTCACCTGAACTCCTGTAAGCACACAGTGGGATCAGATCACACTGAGTCTCTCTGATGCAAACGGAGCCTATAGCTGGCTGTTTCTCTACCTTATTCTCCCCTTACAAGCGTAACACACTGATAGGAAAACAGCTCTTGATCCCTCATAAGAGCACATAACCTCCTCACAGCATCCATCTCATTTGCAACAAACACTTTTTGTTACAGTGTGGTCTGTCAGACGTACCGTCTGTCACTGATTGTGCTTTCTCGGAGCGATCTTGTGTGCTGGGAACTCTCCATGGAGGCGTGGCTGGAGGAAGCAGCTCTTTCCTAGGGGACAGGGTTGGGGCTGCACCTCGGGGACCATCCTGACTACCATTCTAGTGAAGAAGATCAAAGAGGGCTCAGTGGGACATGGACGTAATGGTAGAAAGAAGCCTAATTCAATACCAAAAGATGCTTCATGTAATAAGACCACCAAATACAAGGCAAAGCAGGCACACAGATAAGTTAGTATAGTGGTCCAAAAATAATTTCTCATCATGAATAACTCTTTTTTTTCAGCTGTAATCTCTGCAAAAAGAACAGCAAGTGTAACATTACTTTCAACTCACATTTTTTTTGTTGAGAAATCATCAAAAAGTTCTTACGATACGTTTCAATAAACTAAAAAGAGAAAAGATAATACTTTTTCTCCCTCCATACAGGGTCTGGTGGCAGAAGAAATACTGAAATGGGCCACTAATACAAGTCTTTATCTAACATACTTTTCCGCCTGCCTCTGCAGTATTTTATGTCATCACGTATATCTCTCTGCACACCTTCTGCACTGAATAAATGTGTTTACCAGTGTTTGTGATACCTGTGTTGCAGTCTCTGCCGCCCTGCATTCATGACTGAGAGCTCTGAGCTGGACCCTCTCTGCTGAGCTGCTGGACGGAGGAGCAGAGGAGGGATGAGATCCTGCTCCTGTAGGGGCGCCTGGGGTAGGGAGGGGTGGCTTGGCTGCAATAGCAGGTTTGGGTGGCAGGGGGCCAGCTGGGCGATCAGGGAGGGCGGGCTTCGGATAAAGAGGAGGGTCCGGTCGCATAGGGTCTAACACTCTCATTGGATACCTCGGGTCCGCTACAAACAGAGGGTAACAGAGACAGTAAGAAAAACTGTTTGTATACATCTTGGTCAGATTTTTTAATTTGTAAGCCAGTGTGTACTTTTAGCACTTTTATTGCTTAAACTCTTCATCGTATTGATGAACCACAGAGAGAACACACAGAGGAGGAGATCCATTAGGAACCATTTCTGGCTGCTGATTGTACCATGAACTAAAATTATTTACCCCACTTTCTTCTCTATCTCAAGGTCTAATTCACAAAACAAATGTTGCAGTTTGTTGCCGTTTGTGTTTTCCTTGTAGCTAAGATGAGCTGTCTGCAGCTTCACTCTTTGCTGTGCAGAGCTGCGCTGTACACTTTCATCCTAAAAGCCTTAAACTTGATCCACATACTGGATATGACAGGTTGAGTGGTGAGTGACTCTTTCTCCTATTTCACCATGTAGCTATTTCATTTCATGTAATTTGCTTTGCAGAAATTTGGTTGCTAGGCGCTGCCCTGTTGGCTATGGCTGCCTTTTGCAGCAGCTCTCTCTTCTTTGTCCGTTTCTTGAAATTTTTTTTCGTCTCTTTTTCATAATCTTTGTATTTGGAGTGGATCATTACTTTGTATGGCTCATTTGTTGGTCATGGACACCAAACTTTTTGTGTCTTCAGTGATATTTTTACTACTCTTTCTCCTGTGTTTGTTCGGAGATCCTGCATGTAACCATGACTGCATTGTTTACATGTGAACTCAGCTGTTAGCAGCCTGTAGCATGTCGATGCTAACAGGTGTAAAGCCTGATGTCTTCCCACAAGGTGAGGAGAAGGAGGTGAGGACGCAGGTGTGAGCTAAGAAGTGACGACATTGACCTGTCCTTCCATCCATCGTTATTGGGAATGTAAGATCTATCTCCAGTAAGATGGACGAGCTAGTCATGCTAACCCAGCAACAGAGGGAATACCAGAGGGCAGAGTAGCATCATGCTATTCACAGACATGGCTAATGGAGCTAACATCAGACACCAACGCCACGCTGGAAGAGCTTCACCTGCTGTGAGCAGACAGGATCCAGGAGACAGAGATGGAGTATGACTGCAGAAGCTCAGTCCTGGACCCTGTGGAGGTGGAGGCTGGCTGAACTGGAGAATGATGAACAAGCTGTCATCATTTATTTTCTTATGGACCTTTTTGCACTTTCTATACTCTTTCTTACTTTTGTTTTCTTGATTGCTGCTGTGACTTCAATTTAGTTGTACTTGTTGCAATGACGATAAAGTTCTATTCTATTCTATTTTATGATATTTATTATTTATTATTGATATTTATTTATTTATTTTGTTTGGATAACTTACGTGATTACCACCAAGTCTCAGCATAAAAAGTTTCTCTTACTACATGTTGCTGTCGGAGCAAGTGTTGATGAATTGTGCAACTTTTGCAGTGAAGTTTGTTTGAATGAAAAGAAGCACATTTCTCTCCTGATCAATCAAATGTGGATTATTTAATAGAAGCAAATTAACTGGGACACGGTGATGCTATTGTGAATCAGACTGTCTTTTTGGCTCATTTGTAAATGTGAGTCAGGTCCAGAATATGCTACAGACTGCAACAGATGAACATACACATGCAAACCACAGAGAAAGGTATCTGTCAGCCATGAGAGGAACCTTCCTTTGATAAAGAATTATTATTAGTATTATTGTTGTTCAAAAATGGACGTTGGTGTGATATCTACCTGATGACGTGGACATAGTTCTGGGCTTCATGAACGTCGGGGGTGGTTGAGGTTTTTCCAGGATAGCACCTAAGGGACGAAGGCAGCAGACAGTTTTACAGCTGAGGGATCCAAGCTGAACAAGTAATTAATGAAATCTGAGCACAGGACTCTGCTGTAGCCTTTCTAATTAAATCACAGAGCTGTGATTAGTAGGTCTACAAACAATTTTAACCAAGCACAGCAGACTGGGTGACAAAAAATTGGCTGATTTAAATCAGTATGATTAAAAACAAACTTTGAAAACCAACACATTAAAACACATTGAAAGGTTCATCAACAATTTTTGTTTTGGTTCGGTTAATATTTATAAAAAAGAGATACACAATCTGGCAATGAAATAAATGTGTAGTTTAGTTACCTTCAGAGTTGGCCTTTCTCAGCTCTTCATCTTTATTCTACAACAAACACATTGAGCAATAAAAAAAGTTACATTCAATCAAAAACATCTCACTGCACTTCAAAATCTTGTGCTTCTTGTGCTTGTCTTACCTGGCTGGTGTCAGCAGGTGGAGTTTTGACCACACCCATCCTGTGCAGCATCACCTGAAGCCTCTGTTCAAAACTGGGTGTACTCTCAGACGCATGTTTCTACAGGATGACAGCAGACATTTGGAGGAAATCTGAATGTTGAAGCAGCTAAAAATACTTGTCTGTTCAAACCAGATCACCATGCCTGAACACAAGATTTCAGAAGACACTGACAGGTTGATTTAATTTACAAATCAGTTCTTGTCCAATGTTTGTGTTCAGTGCTCAGTTGGGTCTTTAGGTCCTGTGTACCAAAAGTTCTCATGTGTTGTCGCTCTTTACTCATAAAGACTAAATAGATTGGAAACAGTTGAGTAACAAAGTTTCCAGAGTTTGAGAACATTTTCTCTTTCTCTCTTTCAAGCATCCAAATCTAATCTGACACGCGAGACGGACAGTTTCATACATCCGCCACGAAAATTTTTCAGGATTTCAGAAAACTGAATCCAGCAAGTCTGCTCTGCAAGGTTAATCAAAATTTATACAGATAGTAATTACTGATACAGGTGAGTGTAGGTGAGAAAAAAAGAGCAAATAGTTCTGGATTAAAGTTCTTGACACATCAACATACAAATATTAGTCTTTATACAGTCATAAGCAATGAAAGGAGACATAAAAACAGACACACTTTGGGAATTTTTTGCTGGTTTCTGTCGTTTTACAGGAACCCTAAAATTCTCAGTATGGTTACATTATGTCTCTGTGTAACTGATAAACTCCTATAGCAGATGTTTTATATACATAAGGTTTTTTCTAACTTAAAGGATTTTAAAAGACGAATAAAGGCCTGTTCCTGATTTGAGATCAGGTTCTCATCAGGGCACAAAAATAAGTTGATGTTTGTTGGGTAGAAATGGGAGAGTACCAGTATTGGTATCAGGTAGCAGACTGATATCAGCCTGATTGCAAGGTACCGATACTCGTGAAGGCTGCCGATACCAGCAGCCGATACTTAAGGCAAAATAAAATGTTACAAAGTAAGTCATCCTCACCAGTAGTTGGCGCTATATTACACCCCGGCAAATGTGACCAGACAACATGAATGAACCAGGCAGAGTCAACAGTTTCACTGTTTTACTTTGCACCTCAGTTTATTTTAAAAAACACTAAAACTCTGAAAGTTGTTAGTTTTATTTGGTGCTTTTGTTAATTTGTTAACAAATGGTAAACTCAGAGAGTTGTTTGTGTTTTATTTTGTGAGCCATTTTGGACTGTTCAAAATCATCTGTCACCGTTAGCCCTTGTCTTAACCCTTAGCCCTTGGATTTGTGTGTGCACGTGTAGTGAAGGGGTGTCCCACTTCTGCATAAGGGCTAAAGGGGAAGAGCTAAACAGCCCTTCAAACTAAGACAAACTAAGACCTTTCTTTAAACCAAGGGGTATAACAAATTTCTCATGATATTGATATTTTATTATCAGATATCCAATCCTTTGCCACTTCATTTCAATATTAGCCATGTTTTAAACTGTTAGTTTTATTTTGAAATTGCTTGTTATAACAATCTACCAAACACTGCTATACTGACAGCGATGGAGATGGTGACAGCTTTAAGCTTATAGTAGGAGCTGTATCAGCTACATAAGCTATGATAAGCTAACTTTACAGTGTTCAGAAACTACTTAATATAGCTTCTGAATACTGTAATGTTCACTTAACGTTTGCTTTTTGTGGTTTAGCTGTCTCATTACTCATGTGATGTGGTGCATCATGGTGGCGTCTGCTTACTGTGAGTCTGCCAGCCTATTGTGGTATTGGTTTATCATCCGTTTGTAAAAATGTGTTTTGCTTGAAAGATTATAAACAGTTGCTTTGCCTTCGACAGCCAGTGGGCGTCTAGGGGTGATGACGTAGCAGGGATTGAGTGGTGTCTTGTTTTTAAGTGATGATTTTTTTACCCCTTCCCTTCGGCTCTTAAAAAAGAGGAGCCAAAGAGAAGGGGTAAGCAAGGTATTTAAGATTGACCCTAAGACAGTGCGTAAAAGTGTGTTTAGTTCGCTGTCAGACGTACCTTGTGCGTGTCGTCCTTATCGTCAGGCTCTAGTCCTGTCAGCAGAATGAGACTCTGGCTCTTGCCCTCCCTCAGAGACCTCTTGGTCACCTTCAGTCTCCTCTCTCCAAACGGCGTCCCTCCAAACTTCACCTCCTGCTCCGTCAGAGGGGGAGTGATCACAGGACTGGGGCTTTGATCTGGTGAGACAGGAGCTGCCTCTTCATCCAGGTGGGTGAGGTCGGGGCTTGTGGTGATGGTGGGGTAAGGGGGTGCGGTCTCACTGGGAGGTGTCATCACAGGTAAAGTCTTGGCAGGCGCCATCGTTGCCCTCACTTCCCCTGCGAGACGTTCGCCGATGGCAGCGGTTCCTTCTGTGATGGCGGCATCATTAGAAACGTTAGCATCCTCCACTGACCTTGCCCCTCTCCCCTTCTCTTTCTCCCTCTCTCTCTCCCTTTCTTTGGCCTCCCGGAGGGGTCGGATGAGGTCTGCGATGGAGGTCCTTTTGACCTTCACCCCCTCTCCTCCTCCCTCTCCCCCTCCTGCCTTGGCTGCTCGGCCGGCTCGAGCCCTCTTGAAGGCAAAGAAGTCGCCAAACTTTTTCTTGATGTTTTTGGTGGGAATTGTGGGGTTGGTGGTGGTGGTAGTGGTGGTGGGAGTGGTTGTGGTGGTGACAGAGGGAGGAGCAGGGGGAGTCGGGGAGGATGAAGAAAGGGGGGGTACATCAGTGGGCGTAGAGGATGTGTAAGTAGATGGTACAGAGGGGGAGGTGACAGTAGTGGTGGTGGTTAAGGAGGTGATATTATCAGACGAAGAAGAAAAGGGGGTTGAGGCTGAGGGGGTGGAGCTTGACTCTGAGGGAGTGGCTTGGGCAGGGTATGACTCCTCCCACCGGCCTTTTCTGCAGCAAGGAGAGCAGAAAGAGCAACACACAAGAAGAGACACTCAGTACTACAACTACCACTACAGGACTCAAGACACATGCTCAGTTCACAACGTAAAAGATCATGCAAACAACACAAAAAGGGAAAAACTCTCACTGAACACTATTTAATACTTGTTTCCAGCTCTGAGGTGTTCATGCTGCATCAAGTTTCTGCACAACCCAAGAAAAACCTAATAATGACCACAAAGTATGGCTGAACTACAAAATGTGCTCAAAAACTTCTTGAAGCTTTGTTCAAATGGCAGCGGATCCCAGACCTGATGGACTCCTGCTCCTGAGTGTCTGAGGTCGTCTGAGGTCTGTGGCCTCACCTTGTTTAACAGCTTAATGACATTTCAGAAAAGACCTGTGATCAAGACAGGATTGTTCGGCTCACTAAGGATCAGACGACGAGGATCAATTGATAATTTTAATAGTCTAAAAAGTTTTTTTCCAGCAGAACATTTTTGTGTTTGGACTCCACTCTTCAATCCTTGCAGTTTAATTTTACATGCAGAGATTTTGAGAGAAATTAGATTAAATCTAGTCAGAGTCTACGGGTGGATGCTAGGGAGGAGGTGGTGGGGCTGGGGGTTTGAGTGCAGTGCTGGGGCAGGAAGTGGTGACAATGAGAGGTTAGAGAGAAAGAAGGAGGCCAGAAGTCCTGCCTCAAACTGAGGGACTGTTATTATTTGGCGCTTATGGAGTGATGCCATGGACAAGCCCCCACATTTGTTTCACCTTCCTGTTTTTGACCTCTGACTTTTAGCCTGGGATTTCTGCAAGGTCATTGTCACATAGCTTCCACTCAGTTTTGCATCCATGACAAACAGAAATTTAAAAGCAGAAGGCTGTGATATTTAATCTTTGACTTCAGTCATTCACGCTAGACTTTCCACCATTATTAGCTTTGATTTAGTGTCATTTAGTGATAGAATTCATGGTCTCTTCAAAGTCATCTTCTGGTGTCTAAAGCAGAGTTCAAACCAAATGATGGCATTTGTCATATTGACTTCTGGCTGGCTTTGTAAGGGAAATAAGGAGAAGTTCAGATAAGCCTGGGGGTGGGAGAAAAAAATTGATGTATCGTAGTGTCTTTTTTTTGTTTAACAATTTTGAATCATAATTTTTTGATCAAAAATCTTTTTTCTTTCAAATTTGAGTCCTTCATTTAAGTCTTTGTTTACAAGATGGGTCGAAGAAACGTTGAGATGTTAGATTCTCTCAGAGAATCTTAAAGACTGACTCACATGTGATGTACAATTTTTCTGATAATATGGCTCCTGATCTAGTCTATAGACATCATCATCATTATCTTTCAACTTTTTCACTTGGTCTGGTGTTTAAAAATCAGAGCTATTGAAGATTTGTACTTTAAATCAAATCAGCACCCTGAAAAGTATCAAATCAGGAGAAAAGCTTATTGTCCAAACCCTGATGACAACTGAGAGCCAACCTGACAGTTAACTCAGTCAAACTCCTTTCTGTTCCCACTAAACAAAATTTCAACTTCATATCTTGAAACTATTTTGAACATGGATGTTTTGGGTTCTCCAAAGCTTTTAGAGCCAGACTCAAGTGGACAAACTAAGAACTGCAGGTTTTAGGGAGCATTTATTCCTTCTCAAGTCATCTTTAAAAAATGTTCAAGTCAACCTGTTTGTGTCTTTCATTGACAGCCTGTAACAAGAGGAATAATGTGCTGTGAATGGGGGGTTGTCCATCCATTATTATCTTTACTGCTTTCACCTTCTGGTTACTGGGGGTGGGGATGGTGTGCTGGAGATTATCCCAGCTGTCACAGGAATAACATTTAGAGACAATCATTCACGTACACATTCACACATGTGATCACATATCATGTGTTCAAACTAACTGAGTCTGAAAGTAAAAAGCTAAAAAAATTACAATTTGAATTTTAGTGCCATGTTTAGGAGTAATTTCTTAACGGCATTTCACACTTTTTGGTTTTAATTCCCCGCAATAAAAACTCAGACAGGCCAAGAAAATTACTTAAGGGAAAGAGTTGTGTGTATGCTGCATAAAACTAGAAGGATTCTGGGTGTTTTTAGACACTAGAGGAAATTCACCATGCAGCCGACACAGACACATAAAGGGCTTTCTTCTTCTTCTTTAAATAAGCGCTCACTCAAACAGTTACCAAGAGAGGTTTGGCCTTTTCTGACTTACATCTACTTTCTAGTTACAGGTGTGAACAGAGATCAGCTTTCATACACAAATAAAGACATTAGTGAATGCTTTGTTACTGAGTGAGAGCTGCTTGCTCTAACACTGGTGAGGAGGTTGATGTTAAATCCGGAAGACTGTCCATCTTAGACTTCTGTGTGGATACACAATTTAAACTACAATATATATATATATACAAACATATATATTCTCAGTGGTTTAGTGGCGATCACTTGTATTCTGTATGCTAAGTCTGTTAGCATGCTGTGTTGCTAAGATAAACCAAAAACTATGAGTTTTCCTTCCCCAAGCTGCTGCAGATCCTGAAATAAGAGTTTTTAATGTGATGATCTTGATGTTTTGTTCTTCCTCTTCTTATGTGTTAGAGAGAAATATGAAAGGTTGTTTATTCAAATGCTGCAACTCTTGTAAGTGTGGTGAATTATTGTCATAAGGTAGTAAAAGAATCATAAAGTAAATCCTACAGGCACCATAAGTGGAAAAAAAAAACTTTTAAAGCTGAGATGTTTTTCAACGCCAACAACAGGCTCATTAATTCCAACTGACTGGCTCCCATAAATTCAGTCATAGGTGAGAGTTGCTATGTGAGGTAAAAAGGAAAGGCTGCTGAAGGTCAGACACTGTGTCACAATGTCTCTGTTCATCCTTCAAGTAGAAGTTTCTGCTTTTGTTATGCATTTGTCTCTGTGTCCTCTCCAGGAGGTTTCCCAACAAACACCTGCTTTAACGTGTGAGTGTGTGTGAGCGGACATGTGAAAATGTAACTCACAGTGCATAGTCAGGGATGATTTTCTTGGTGAAGAACTCTTCTACTCCTTCGTCCACTCGGCCCATCCCCTCACTGGCTTCATTTTCTACCTTTGAAACAGGCTCCTGCAACAGACAACACATCATGAGAAATCACTGTCAAGCTTTCTTCAGCCAGTGTGTTTGTTAGTGTGATATTTA
This sequence comes from Halichoeres trimaculatus, assembly GCF_033239565.1. Taxonomy (NCBI): domain Eukaryota; kingdom Metazoa; phylum Chordata; class Actinopteri; order Labriformes; family Labridae; genus Halichoeres; species Halichoeres trimaculatus. Next base: position 14,655,255 of record NW_027437187.1, on the reverse strand, counting down.
CAACAAAACCAAACTGTGCAACTAGCCAACCTGGCTGGTAAATTTATGAACAACAGGATACAAAACCCCCAAGCTAACTGCTCTTTGTAGTGAGAGATTAAGAACTAATTTCCTGCAATGTAACTGGTTTGTTGTTTTTGTACTTCTGTAAGTCTGTTTGTGTCAAAGTTTACCAAAATCAAGAGGCGGATTACCTAGATGTGTCACTTGGCATTGAGGCTGATAACAAAAGCACAACCATTAAACAGACAGTTCTTCTGATACTGTATAGATGTTCCTGTCAACAAGCTGAAGTGTCTGGAGGTCTCTCTTTTTGACCTGGCAGCGCATAGATAATCTAACATCAACACAGTTAACGTGTACACTGAAGACCAGTGTCGGTCTAATCCACTGTGAAATCTGGTCCTGAGTTTTGTGAGGAGAAACTGTGACTGTGAGGAATGTAATGATCAATATCGCTGTAAACAGGATCAAAGAAGTACTGAGTTGTCTGGGATTCCACAGTGTTCTGTACAAACTCAAAATGACAAGAGACCTGGAGAACGTGTTTTTATCTGACCCTGACCTTTGACCCCAGAGTGAAACAAGATCATCCTCGAGCACTGGTGCCAAAATTTGTGCCAAATTTTGATATACAGCCCTCAAGGGTTTCTGAGATATTGCATTCATAAATTTGGGTCAGACAGAGAAAAAAGGCACAGCCTAAGAAAGGAAACAGCTATCGCCACAGGGGGTGAAATGATATTGAAGATTATTTTTCCAGACTCATTTGTTTTGCCTCTGAAACTGGCATCCACAAAAATGTTTTGATTCCTTGGGTTTCAGGCGGCTGCTAAAAATATATTCTTATTATAAATCCATCCGTATATAAACACAAAGCGTATGACCATTTCAGTACTGGTTGTTGCGCCAAAAAAACTGTCTATTCACATAGACCTGGGGTTTTCACACCTAAAAGAGGTAAAATCAGCTTATATTCAGGGTTTACTAATTACATGTTGATATGATTTAAAACAGACGCCGCTCATCTTTAAGGTGGGGTTACCCCCAATGGATGAGGCCAACTGCGACTCGCCGCCGCTTTACGGGCAGTAGGGATAGACCGAGCCGGGCTGATTATCGGGGCCGGGGGGATATTTGGCATTTTGGGGCATATCGGCATTGACCTTTTTTTTAATCCAATGGCTGATAAAAAACCCATTCAAAACTGTGTTGTTTTGGCTCTGATGCCTCTGTGCACATAATTTCTCCCTGTCTACACCACTGAAGCCCGGTCATTCAGGGTCATTCAGAATCAGTTATGTAAAACCAAACAGAAAATTAATTCATCTTCATTACATGCCTGTAAAAGGCAGCACAAACTCAATTCTGTCCAGTTTTATTGCGGTTACATAGAAATTTAAGAAAACTTTATCTACTGTAGAAAACTTTCGCTATTTTTTTTCCAAGTTTTCATTTTACTTTATAAAACATGCTGCTAAGTGTGGGAGCTGTTTAATAAACAAGTGCTTGAAGGCATTTGATTGCTGGTAAGTGTTGACGTTTGTATTGTTCAAATTTTTTCACACCAATAATTTTACTTTGATTGTAAATGAATATTGGCTTCAAATATCGGTTATCGACCTCCTTGCCTACTAATTGGGGGCGGCAGTAGCTCAGTCTGTAGGGACTTTGCTTAGAGATCGGGGGGTCGCTGGTTCAAGCCTGAGTGTGGACCAAGATTGGAATTGGGCTGATACCTGGGGAGGTGTTGGCTTACATTCCTGAGCACTGTCGGGTGCCCTTGAGCAAGGCACCAAAACCCCCAACTGCTCAAGTGCGTGCTGAAGGTGCAGCACCATCACTCGATCAGTGCATGTTTCTGTGCAAAAGTGCTGTTTGTGCATGTGTGTGTGTGTGGGTATATATAGCATGTTCAGAGTGTAAAAACAGAATTTCCCCCAAGGGGATTAATAAAAAAAATAAAAATGAAAATAAATTTAAAAAATTTAAAAATCGGTATCCGTATCGGCCCCCAAAAAATCCATATCGGTCTATCTCTAACCAGAGGGATAAAAGACGGAGAACCACAGAGACCAAAGGTGCTTAAAATAATGAAATTTGAACCAACCCTTGATGCAGGGTCATGAAGCCTTCTATAGAGAATGGTTACAAGTGAAGCATAAAAGTTAAAAAACTGTTGGCAAGAAACATGATGTCAGAGTGTAACGTCTGAAAGTTGTGATTCAGAAAAGTTTGTCTCAGAATGTGGGAGTGGGTATGTCACTGAAAACGGATCAGGGGTGTGCTCATGAGCTCACATTGAGTTTCTTTTCAAGAGATTAAAGGTGAAACTCACTTACTGTTCAGTACGAATCTGTAAGTACAAAAGAAGATCATAGGTCAATCATATGTAAAGCTTCTCACAGCAGATTACAGCTGTTTATCAAACAGACTGAGTTTTATAAAGTTATGTCTCTGAATGAGCAACAGAGGCAAACAAGAGCCAGAATAGAAAGCCAGTGGTGTTATCCACCCAGTCAGATTACATTCATGGCAAGGATCGGCAGTGAGAGAGATTTTTAAACGTTTTGAAAAAAAAACAAGGTGAGATTTCCTGTCAGAGAAATGTTTTCAAGCGTACAAGACGAGCAAAGAGATGACAGTTACCCCGCTGTCTATAAGAGTCACCACAAGACACAAAGTGAAAGTAACTTCCAGCAGCTCTGAGTTGAACCTGCTGACGAAACTGGATCACACCCAGGGTGCTGATGTACATTTTCCATCCTGGTAAAAAGACTCGATACCCCTTGCTTAGCAACTTCTTCAGTGCCATTTGATGCAATTTCGCATTAACGCAGAATTTTAAAAAATCACACATTTTCAATCTAGCCTGACTCTCTCAATTTGATCTTACAACGAGATCAAAAGCATGCTGGTGAGTTTTAAAACAGACCTGCTCAAGCAGCTGTGGACTGAGCAATAAGGAGCTCGAGCTCAGGACCATTGTCATGTGTAAGCATTATTCTAACTGGGTCAAGCATAGTCTGCAGAAACACACATTAGCCTGCTGGAGCTGCTGTTACAAGGATACAGGGCCTTCTGCTCGCCCTTTGCATCATGTCATTTCACTATCCAACGTGGTTCTATATTACTAATGTGTTTACAAACTAAATACTTTAACAAATAACTCAAACTCAGATAATTGGGCTATGCCTTTACAAATCGCTTTGTATCACAAAGATTCTTAAGACTGTAGACTGACATTTTTAAATATAGCAGTCAATAGTTTTGTTGGCAAATTGTCTCTGACAAGGTTATGTTGTGTGACACTAATGTATGATTTTACACAACATTTTATCTGATGTGAGATCTCTCTTTTTTCTCCCAACTTTTTATACTTGATCCATTGAGAGTATCTCTGTCATTGAAACGGAGACAACTACACAGAGTAAAATAAGGTGGAGACAAAGTCAAGACTGTGATCTACACAGGAGGACAACAGCATCATCTTCCACAGGAACAACCTTCAGCCTTCACAGATTGAATTTCTTGTAGATATAAACAGCTGAGGGGATAGAACTGTACATGAAACCTCTGAGTCTTAATTATGTGTTAAAGATGCAGCACAGGACGTTTCTTTTGCACAAATTCATGAGTTTAGATTGCTTCGTTAGCAGCTTTAAATGCAATATTGATTGAATAACAATGAATGCAGCTAATAAGTAGGTGTTTAAGAGGAAAGCCACTACTGAAATGGTTGCTGTTTTTGTCTCTCAAACATAATGATTCACTGCGTTTTTTATGCGGGGGAATTTACTGAACTACTTAAATTTAAGGCTGTAAGATAGGTTGTAATTTAAATATCAGTGGGTTAACTAAAGTCATTTTTATTGTAGCACTAGTTTGTTGCCCTGGTAGCTTTTATTACATTACTTACACTCAAGTAGAGCTAAAAGGATTCCTCAAATGATTCGAGGTACTCGATTACAAAAAATACTCGAGTAATTTTCTCCGCCTTGAGGAATCGTTTAATTTTAAAAAAGATCAAAGAGTGGTATTTCAAATAGAGCTGAGGTCATATTAAGAGAGTTTTCAGACCCCTCAAGCTACCTTTTATACAAAATAGCAACTAGCAACAAATCTAGCTTCTTTTCTGGAGTTTGGAGACTAATGGGTCATTCTACGAAACGAGTGCCATTTGGGTCTGCAGCATTTGATGAGATGTACAAGGCACAAAAAATGTGTCAAAGTGTGTTTACAAATTTTGGAGCTACCAAAGCATCGGGTATCGATTCATGTAAAACCAAAAGGTACCATGTTTAGGTACCTAAATGCATCCTTGTGACTGTGAGGGAGTGGAAGAGTAGGTGATTTTCCATGCTGGACATGAACACAGCATTTCAAGGTTATATGTTGAACAATAAATTTGTTAAATTTAATTTTTTTAATATTTCATTATTAACAAATTGATATTTTTTTTACCACATAAACACAAAAAAGTACTGAAACTTGGTACCGTTGAGTACCAGTACCGATTGCCAAGTACCAGGCATCGGTATCGTATCGTTTCGTGTGAAAGATGCACATCCCTATGTGTAACATTAGACTATGTGTGTATAGCATGGAGCTCTAACGGGGTCAACATTGTTTCCACTCTGATCCTCCCTCAGTGGCAGTAACAGTGCTGAGATGTATGTGCATGTCTGAGTATGTGGCCCTCCTGCTACATGATAACAAGCCATACTACTCAGCTTCCACACCGCTGTAATGCTATGTTAAACTACTGGAACACCAACATCACACATTTTCAGAGAAAAATCTTCAAGCACAAAGTTGAAGTGATGGTGGAACTTTGGCTCAGCAGAGTAACAGTGTACACAAGGCTTGCTGTATTGACTTTAAAACTATGTCCGCTACAGCAACTACACAAACAAAAAACTGCAGACATGACTGGACAGTCACCTTGTATAGCGTATGTCCAGTTTAACATCCTTCATACATCTGCATTTCCACATTTAACTCTCATTGTAAATGTATCTTGTTCAATCATTGATAGCTTCTCGAGCAACCCTTGGATCCAAGTTTACGTTACCACCAGAAGCAACCTCTGGTCTAAAAATACGAAGAAGTGCTAAAATCTACATTTCGTTGAGTATCTGCTTGTGGCTGTCTTAGGAAGTACCAGAAATCACTAACACACAAAGCAAAAAAAAAGGTGTTTTCACATCAGAAACATCTTTAGAGATGTCTCTAAAGTCAGAGTCTAGAGTCAGACTTTTGTGAAGATGTGACTTTTAACCAGGTGTGTTTGTGTTCTGGAAATGAATGGAGATTGGATTGAAACAAATTTTCTTTGTTCCAGACAACTTTTCACTGGATACAACGCAATGAGGTAAGGTATTTCTCAGTACAGTAACATAGCGCTGTTGTTTGAAATGTGACATCAAGCAAACGTTATAAGTTAGTACCGTAGTTTAGTAGCTGTCTATACAAAGCGCTACAGACAGCCCTGTGCCCCAAGACATGTCTATTATGTGTAACATTAGAGAATCCTGGTCATGTTCTGCCAGTCATCTACCAAGCAGAGCTAACGTAACCTCACTCTTCATTTTTATTGAATATAGCAGAATAACTGCTGCATGTGGGTTGGAATGAACGTTATCACAAACAGCTTTGCCCCGGTGTTAGCCTTTAGCCCACTGTCACTCTCCTGTTTAGCTCTCTTCTGTAGGTGGCAGTAGGTTAAGGGGTTAAAATGTCAGCCATAAATCAGACAGTACCAATTTTCCCCATCTATCTTTCATTTATTCATACAGTGAATAAATGAAATTTAGGAAACATACATCTGGACCCTGTGGAGGTGGAGACTGGCTGGGCTGGAGAGTGGTGGACGAGTGGTGGACCGGATGTCGTCATCTAATTTCTTATGGACCTTTTTGCACTTTCTATACTCTTTCTTACTTTTGTTTTCTTAAATGCTGCGATAACTTCTGAATTTCCCCTCGGGAATAAATAAAGTATTTTCTATTCTATTCTATTTCTATCTAGACCAGTGTTTTTTGACCACTGTGCCTCGGCACACAAGTTTGCTGACAGGAGAAATGACACAGCTGTAGTGATGCATGAAACAGGTAGCAGTGACGGGGTGGAGAAGTCTTGAAAAGGAACTAGAAAAGCACTCAGAGAGCACAGACCTCCACAAAGCATATTGTGATTGTGACGCAACACTTTAGTCCTATTTTAATGTTATACTCCCTTCCAGCAGACTGTCTGCTACAATTTGGTGTTAGTTGCAGGTTTGTACGATAATTTGTTACTTGACTGAATCGTACTTTTAAATCTGTCAGAAATTATGATGACCTTGTCTTGTATCGTTTTGCAAAGCAATCCGATCATTTATTGTGGAGTTATATAAATATATAGTGAAAATGACCCTACTCACAATGGTAAAGAATCCTTTAAAAAAAATCCTGGATCCAGACAGTGATTCAGATCACCTCCAGAATTTAACCACTTCTATCTTATCCCATTTTGAACATTTCCTGAAAATTTCATCAAGATCTGTTTGTTATCTTTTGAGTTATGTTGTTCACAGACAAACATAACCTCCTTGGCGGAGGTAATAATCCGAGCTCCGAACAGGGCCCAGGAAAAAACCCAGACCCTGATGAAGGCTCTGGTATGGGAGGTGGTCAGAAGAAAGCAAAGATGGTGAACTCAAGACTGTAAAGCAAAAGCTATCCTTCATTCAGGTTTACTTTCCCTAGGATGCTATGATGACTGTGGTGTGTGGCGAAAAGCTAACTAACAGTGCCATGGTCCCAAGTATGTTTAAGCGCCATTCCCAAATGAACCACTCGATAGTTTAAACAAGCAGGTGGACTGTTTGGTACACCTACGTGAAAATATGGCGAAAGAGCCAACTTTTCATTGGACAAACCACAAAGGTGAATAGGCAAGCCCTCAAAGCTAGCTACCACGTTACTGAACTTGTTGCTGAATCAAAAATGTTATGCACTGTGACAGAGTCATTAATACCACCTGGCTGCATAGCCATTGTTAAGGAGGTGCTTGGCTCTGACACAGCAAAAGAAGTCAAGATATCAGCTTTGTGTTCATCGAAACAGGCCCAGGTTTTGCAGAAAGGCACTATATTCTTAAGCTACAAAGTGTTATTTTATTATATTTTTTGTTGGTGGTATTGGACTCTTTCAATTTGAAAATGTGCCGTGGCTCAAAAAAGGTTGAAAAACACTGATGTAGATTACAGTTTCAGGAGATTGCCAGCTAAAACTCAAGATGACCAAACAGCTATTATTTGCAAAGATCTTATTCTGCCAGAAATGAGGAGAGTAAAACGATATAAAAAGTCAGGAGCCAGAATTGGTCCTTATGAATGCAGTGTTTGTGTCCATCTCTGAGGCTTTTCCATCTATCATCCAGTGGAAATACTGTGCCTCTCTTTCATTCTCTGCCACCTCCTTTACAGCCACCTGTCTCTATGAGCTACATGCCAGCATGGCTCACAATTGTTGGCATACACACGCTCTCTCACTCCCATGCACGGACTCACACATAAACTCGTACACTTGTTACTAGGGGGCAACAGATCTGTCTCTTCTAGATTGATGTGTGGAGTGCATGTAGATGTGGAGACACACATCAGGCTGTAACACACTCTAAACAACTTCAATCTGCCTCAAAGTTCCAGTCAGAGGTTTTTACAGCTTTAACTGGTCAGAGGAAAGTCATACTGACACGGTTAGTTTCTTCTTAGATGAAGCCGTTCTTTGCTCGACAGCAAACATGCAGCTCACAGCTCCTCCCATGGGTGGTTCATAGCACACTCCAACACTGCAGGCCTGACTGGGCAGACCGGAGCAGGTGGACGAGAGGCTTAACCAGGCAGCAGATGGGTGGGAGAAGTAGCTGTGGCGGGAAGTAAAAGAAATATTGTTCATTACAACAGATCGTCTTGTTATGAAAATAATCTACTCCACTTCAGCTGGTCCAAAATGCTGCAGCATGTGTGCCGACAAGAACAAGAAGAGAGATCTAATTTCTCAAATCCTAGCTCCTCTGCTCTCACTCCTCATAAAATCTGGGCAAATTTTTCAAGTTCCCTCTCTTGACCAGAAAAGCTGTTAATGGTCAGGCACAGCATGTCTGAAAGAGCTCATAGTGCTCTTCTAACCCTCTAAACCCAGAACTTGTGGGTTTCATGTTTCAAAAAGTAGGTAAAAGGAAGCAAAGCCTTCACCTCTCAACCAGGACAAAGACAGCATCCTTTGAGTGCAGGATCTAGATGTAAGGCCCCTTGTTATTCTGCTGTAGGCAGGCATTAAAGGGACAGTTCCGTTTTTTTTGAAGTGGGGTTGTATAAGCTCTATGTAACCACTAAGGACATTAGATACAGTAGAAAGTTGTCTCCTCTCCCTCAGTAAGACACAAACTGTAATCGATGGCGACAAGGAAATAGGCGCTAACAGGGAGAGACCGTACCAAATTCAAAGGCTATTTTCTCTGCCTACAAGAACTAAAATCAAAAAGTAATACCACGGTTTAAGAGTACGCTACATAAAATATTTTTTAAGTGCATTAAGTCTTCGGAAATATAAACATTTATCCGGACCTAACTAATTCATGTATCCTTCCGTGCAGCATTAGTGCGCTCCGTCCCCCCTCCTCCTCTCAGCTGTAGGGAATGTAAACAAGCTATGCTTTGGGCGCCGGTTGTAGCCTCATTTAAGTTTGATTAAGTATCATAATTCTTTTGTTTGTACTCTAAGGATTGTGAGGCAGCGTAGGAAATTCAAAACGAGTGACGATGACAGCGACGATGAAGTTCCATTCACTTTGGAACCAAAAGGATACCTGTATGAACCGGAGCACACAGGGGAAGAGCTGCTACAGATGGCGACTGAAAGGAATACAGAGGAAACATCCACGGACACTGCTGCATGGACTGTTCATCATCGTGGCTGAAATGCTTGTAGGTCGTGTGATTTCTATGCTAGCTAGATCAGCTGTGTCTGTTCCCATTATGCTTCCTGCTAGCTTGTCTGCAGGAAACTATGACAACTCTGAGTGAATTATGTTAAACTGATGTTGATTCATATTGCTGTTGATCATACACCAATCAGTACAAGGAGAAATAAAGAGTAGGTGATTGAAATGCAGAAAAACAAGATAGTTCCAAGTGAACCAATCATGAGGCAGACCTATGATGAAGGCTACAGACTGGACACAGAAGTATGAACCAGGCTTTGGACCATCCATCCTTTCTCTCTTTATCTTCAAGTTCTCATGTCCCATTAATGCATGCTACTAACATCTTCCTGTGATTGATTTTTTGGCTCTAATATCTCAGATGATTCTTGTGCACTTGAGTAGAATGGCCTGTGGAGTGGACCTGTTAGAAATCAACCTCTGCAGCTAATATTAACAGTCATACATGTGTTATCACTAAACTTGTTCATGGCGTTACAACTGAAAGACTAATGTTTGTTGTTATTTTGGTTGTTCTGGCCACCCATCCCTCATCCTTCCTCTTCGTCTGATCCACTTTTTAGTCTTTTCAGCTGTGGCTGAGTCTGGTTCTGCTTGATGTTTCACTCTGATGAAAGGAAGTTCCACCTTTCCTTTCGTTGCTAACTACTTGTTTTTACTTAATTGATGTTGAATCCCTGTAAATGACGCAACCAAGAATCATTTGAAGACCCACTTTATTCTGAGACAAGTTGTATAGCGATTTAGCACAACATTGATACGAACTGAGATGAATTAAACTTTTCGACATCTGCATGTTTTTATCTTGATTTATTTTGAGGCCTGGTTGCATGATAATAAGGACCATGAACTACATCTGAACTAGTGCTGCACGATTTGGGGAAAAGGTGCGATAATAGGTGGACAATATTGCGATTGCGATTGTGCTTGCGATTTAATAAAAAAAGTTGTGTCATGATGAGTCTACAGACTTGCTTGGTTATCATGGAGAAAAATCTGAATTGCATGTGCTGACATTGCGCTTGCGATAATCGTGCAGCCCTAATCTGAACCAGTATGGACCCTATCCTCCCTTTTCATGTTGTCTGTTCTTTTTTGGCACCCCCTAATACGTGGTATTTCACCTGATGGTGTTCTTTAGGACTTATAGGAAGCTTGATGTTGGATCGCTTATGAAATTATGTACAGATTTTTAAGTTAATGTTAACTGACTATTGGAATAAAATAATATGCTTTGAATACTATTTTGATAACAAAGCAGTCTCTCCATTCATTCAAGCCTGCATTTTGAAGTCACAGCTTCAATGTAACGATCCCTAATCTCTAGGCCTGTCACGATAATCAATAAATCGATTAACCAAACGATAAATAAAAACGTCCTCGATAAGTTTGCCAGCCTCGATAAACTGACACGTGCATGCATGTGTGTTTTTTCTCCTCTCTTTCGACCAAAGAGGCTGAATGAGAAGATGGCTCACTACGTCTATCTTTCCTAACATCGGGGTGCATAGGTTCTATAGCGGATTTAGCGGATTTATAGCGGAGTGAACATCTGTCAAAAATGCGATCTTTGGGGTGAAGACGGGGCTGCTCGCATGTACACACGGAGAGAGCTGAAGCGAGCGTCCTGAGGGGTAAGGAGAAAACACACGCTAATATGAGTGATGGCACGAAAGATACGGTTCTTAAGCCGCCTGCCACAGTCCCAGTGTGGGAATATTTTGTTTTTTATCAGAATGAACAAAGTGTGAGCTCATGAACACCAACGAGTTGATATGTCGCATTTGTTTGAAAATAGTGGCGACGAAGAAGAAGAAGAAGGGGAGGTGCAGTGGAGTCTTGTTCTTTGACAATCCGCTCTTGCTGAGGCTTTTGGTCTGCAAAGTAAATAGAAATAAAAGCGCCAAATGGTGGGCGCTCAAAGACAGCCACATTGCCAAATAAATGCAGCCCTTCAATACGGTTGAAAGCCAGAAATGTTAAAAATGTTTGACAGACAGTACGGATTGACTGGGAAAAAGTACATGTTACAAACAATTCAGGAACTGTATAAACTCCCTTTTATTTAGGCTATAGTTTTTATTACTGTTGTTGTTTTTTTTGGGGAGTTTTGTTTTTTCTTTAGAGACAGGGTCCATGTTTTATTGATTTTGATTGAGTATTAATTTTTTTCATTTACATGTATTTTTTTCTAAAAGAGTCCATTTCATTTTCATTGTATTTTTTTTCTCTTTGTTGTTTGTTGAATTTATTATATTTTTTGTTTAATTTATTTTATTTAAAAGATCCTGACCTTTTAATTACAGTGAAATACTCTTAAGAAATTAAAGTTTCTTGCTTTTGATATGGTGTACTCATTTTATTATCCCATTTATCATAATTACATCAATGAAAAAATGGAAAAAAATCAAAATAATATTGACAATAAAATCGTTTATCTGCAATAATATTTTGGAAAATTATCGACTAGCAAAATTTGTTATCGTGGCAGGCCTACTGATCTCAGAGAAGTGTTTACGTCTACATTCATTAAAACCACAACCATCAGAGCAAAAACACCACTCCCTGTCCTCCATTATGTTGTTTATGTAATTTCCTCAGCTGGTAGTAACGCTCTAATCCTTTACACTCACTGCATGTTCTGCCTCTGAGAATCACCTGATTTCTGCATGTGTAATTAGGGACCTCTCTCGTGGCTCCTGTGTTCATTTATAGGTCCACAGCACATCCACAGTAAAGTGTGAAGGTTTCCTCATGTGCTGCCAGATCCTGACATGTTGCCTTGTGCTCGGACCATCTGTCACCTTCCATGTCTCTCTTCATAATGAATACTGTACGCCTGTTTGTTAGGCGATTGTTCTCACTTTGACTGATATCACCCTCTTCTTCTGTGAGGAGGGGTATAATTCAAGAAGTCTTTACTCGCTGAGAGCTCGTAGGTTCGTTAGTGCGAGATACTGACCCCTCAAAGTTGGTTTTAACTTCACAGGTAATCTGACTTGGAGGGAAAACCACTTTGTTTTAAGTTGATGCACACTGGCCCGTAGAGATCATCTTTTTAGGTACAGTCAGCTCCCTGCAGAGATATTTGAAAAGCTTGCATTTACATTATTGAATCTTCTGTTATGAAACTCTGAATACTGCCTTTTTTTTGACATCATACATCACAAGCAACAGGGATCATGTCGAGGTGTGTTGGAGGTAATGGTATGTGGTTGCTCACTGGATAATTAAATCACTGCTGTCATGGGAAGATTCATAGGGCCCTGACTCAGGGGCTGAATTCAATTCTCCATGCTTCTGTCACTGACACACATGAAGTATCTCCGACACATCACAGTCACAAAGGACACAGTCTTTCTTTGATTGAAGGAGTTTATCTTCAGTCCCTCACCGTGGTTTTATGGAGAGATGCCTAATCTAGAATTTCTGGTTTGGCTAAGATGAAGCATTATGAGTATTTTATGCTGTGTCCAAAAAAAATCAAAGATAAAACCAGAACTACTCAGGTTTGGAGCTAAGTGAGATACAGACCACTGCACCCCATTTATGGTGCCCCACAATACAAAGCACGAAAAAAATCACAAAACTATGTGCCATTAACAGTGTTACAACACCAGTTTTAATATAATGTTTTCTCACTCCAGTGTCTTCACCTGACTGTTTCCTCGACCTCTACTGAAAGTTCAGAGGAGCTGCCCAACATGACAGACTATCGAAGATAAGTGGGTCCAAAAAATAAGATTTGTCGTGATTTAAAGAGCCAAAACAGCCAAAAAATTGAAAAATGACTGCGCTTTATGGAAAGTGGAAACCTTCAAAAAATAATGCGTATTTATGCAGATAACAAGTTGCTTTGTTGTCAAAGGCTCACATAGCAGAAACTGACCTGCATTCAACCTTTAAAGTTCAAGCAATGAAAACAAACAGTGTATGCAGACAAAGTCTTGAGGACAAACATGAATAGGAAAGTCTGACACAGCATATTATTAACATTTGGGAGAAAAAAGCTTTCTGTCACATGCAGCATGATATCAGGAACCCTTTATTGTTGCATGATGAAATGTGAGGCATGTGTCAAAATATTTTTTTTGAAATATTCTTTATGTTCAGACGCTAACGCTAGCTCCAGCAGGAAACAAGTATTTATCAGGCTACCTTGTCACCAGGCGTATATGCTACATGATAGTATAAAGCTTTAAATCAGAGGAGTTTGAGCTTAACTTGAGTGAAGCAGTGTAGTTGTAAGCAGTGTCACAAATAAACTAGCATCAGGCCAGAATTAGCATCTTCAAACCAAAGCCTTACAGCTAACATGGTAGCGCCTCATTCGCAGAGAATACAACCATGGATGACACAACAGCTATTCAAGTGAAGACAAAACATATAAAGTTTCCCCTGGTGACTGGCTGCAGTAAAGGTCATGCTGCCTCTTCTGTTATAACGAATGGGACAAGAGTCAAGTTTGAAAATTTAAGTACACAACAATAAACATAATATTACTGTAGCGGTGTGGTAGAGTGGAGGTGGTACAGTGAGAGAAATGTTATAAAGTCACTGAAGTTTTCATAACTGTGAGGGCCCACTTCACATCAGGACAAGACTCTGCTCCACTCCTTATTGATGTGATAAATTGTTTCTGTCTTAAAAAGTTAAACATGGGTTTTGATGAGTGTACAAAGGGGTGACCTCAGTCTTATGACTCCACCAGTCAGATCACCTTTGGCCATGACTCAGTTTAACCAGTGAAAAATATCAGCGCCCATCAGAGAGAGCAGTATTTCTGCATCACATCTCACAGTCATATCAATATACAATCACTGCCCAATGCAGAAACATTTTATCACAGTCTTAAGCCTGGTTTAAACTAATACCCTACAGCGTAGTGAGCTACATATTTCTGCGACAATGTGTGTGCGTCACTCTGCAATACCCCTCCAAAACCCACGAGGGCAGTCTGGCCTGTATGATTGTCAGATCACCTATTCCCAAACCTGCTTTGTTTTCTGCTTCACAGCTATTTTAAGAATAGGCTGTTACATTTAATGTGATACATGTTTCTTTTATCATACTTCAATTATCACAAGGAGGGACGGACAAGAGACGTAGGAGGTGAAATGTACGGCTGATGTGCGTTGATTCTAGAGGAAGCCACTTGGCCAACCAATCACAGGGCTTGCAGTCTGCATTGTTTCCACACAGGTAATATTTGGGAGGTGTGTGTGTAGGCTTCTGCATCAGAAAGAGGCTGTATATTGTCCCTAAAAGACTTTTTTTTAACTTTATGCTTAATATATGCATAAACTTACATTATTCTAATTAATATATTCTTATTGTAATGTTTGCACTTTACACTTTGTTGTTTGCTACTGTAACTCTTTAAACTTCCCTTTGGTGAGACAGATAAAAGAGAAACTTATCTTATTGTACCAAATCTCATGTTATCAATCCTAAGTATATTTGCTATACTAAGTATATCAAAGTGTTTTTGGTGTTCATTTAAGTTAAGATTGAATTTACAGTAGACTTTCATGATGTAAGAAAATTATATGGTGTTGAGATTATAAAATTAGATCTGACCATTTAAGATGCTACGAGCAGCATCTGTTTTAATTGCACTCCCTCGCCACCTTGTGGCCTGGAGTCTCCGCACACTGTTGTAAGTTACTTTTAGTGAGGCGTGTGTTTGTTTTGGAATCAAATGGAGATCAGATCAAAACAAATTTTCTTTGTTCAAGACAACCAATTACTGGATGCAACACAAAGAGGTAAGGGACTTATCAGTACAGTTACGTAGCGCTACAGTTTGAAATGTGACATGAAGCAGATGTTGTAGCAGCCGGCTATATATTGTGACATCGTCAGCCCTGTGCGCCGATGTATCTGTGGGCTAACGTGACAACAAGTTAACACTGTTAGTCTGCATGTAGTTTAGTAGCTGTCTATATTTAGCACAGCTCAATGATCCAAGACATGTCCGTAATGTGTAACATTAGTGAATCCTGGTTATGTCCTTCCAGTCATCTACCAAGCAGAGCTAACGTAACTTCACTCTTCATTTTATTGATAGACTCTCAGACGCGGCTTATAGACGTGGTATGAAGTGATACAGCCCGAGCTAAAGGCTAATTAGTCTTTAGCTCGGGCTGTATCACTGTCCTGTTTATCTTTCTTCTGCTCTTCCGTCTTTTTCTGTCCTGTGTCCACCATCACTACAAAATGAGTCACAGAAATTGTCTTCAGTAGAGAAAAACACAGATCTCTCTTCTCACTGCTAAACTTCGTCAGCTGGCGTGATGTTATCATAGAGACCTAGACGTGCCGTAAATCAATCCAGTCCTGCTCAACCTGATAGAGAAGCTAAGAAGTAGCAATTTAAAATATCCTGTAACCAGTGATATTGGTGCTGATAATCTCATTTTAAAGTGTGGATTACGATCAGGCATAAATCTAGAAGGGAGACTTTTTAAAGATTGCTTTTAAACTCCTCACAGCCCCTTTAAGGAAACATTAATGTTAGATATAAATCAGTTTCTGCTGTTCTCAATGTTTAACACTACACCTAATTCTACACACATGAAGCTTAATCCTAATCAGAAAATTGGCAGAGGTTAATCTGGCGGTAGCTGATTTAGCTTCAGCTGAAGCATGGCAACTTTACCTTCTGATGTCATCAGTCATACTGAGATAAAATGGGGTTCAGATGATTTGTGCAGCCTTAACCTGACCAATCTACACCAACGTATTCAGTCCATCAATCACTGAAATAATTTCTCTGTTAGCACCAAAACTGATGTGACCCTAAAACAACACAACCCTAAAGTGTCAGCTACAAACAGGAAATGTGTCTATTTAAAAAAGAGGAGACAGACTTTACACACATACAAGGTCACTACAGAAGAAAAGAAATCCTCTGTTTCCATTAACACGCTGACAGCAAAGACAGAGACCCCCATTAATGGGAAAACATGAATAATTGAGTCAGTGAAAGCATTCCCAGGAGAGACAGAGAGGGAGAGAAATCAGCTCTGGGAACAACCCAGGGAACACCACTCCCAAAATGCATGTGCCTATTCTCTCTCTTTCTCTCTATCACACACACACACACACACATACACACACACACACACACACACACACACACACACACACACACACACATACACACACACACACACACACACACACACACACACACACAGATAGAGCACGACTACATGTTAAATGAGAACACAAAAATGAAGATGGCTACCATAATTACTACAGCAGTGTAGAAATTACATAGATAGATAGATAGACAGATAGATAGATAGATAGACAGACAGATGGGTTGAATGTGTCCATTACGCTGTAATAAGCTCTTCTCCTCTCTTCACTCAGCCTGTTTTTCTTGTTGTGTTGTTTTGTATTTCTGACATTTTCTCCTCGGGGATCCCTCTGTAGCCGTGCAATTAGCTTCCTGCTTCATCTCCCTTTGCTGCTATCCACTCATCCATCCATCTTTCCCTTCCATCTCTCATCTTTCTGTCCCTGCATCCTGTTTTCCACCTTTCACGATGGCTGTATCTCACTGACAGAGATGTCTGAATAAAACACATTTTGTATGCAAATCAATGTGCAATGAGTGTGGTGGTGCAAAAATGCAAAAGAGGGTCATTTCTGCATGACCATAGGAACATATGACCATATACATATGTACGTGTGCACATGTGTGTGTGTGTGTGTGTGCATGGTCATTGGTAAGTATTTTGTATGTATGTGTGTTCTTACCTGAGGCCTGAAGGAGGGGGGCTGTGTGTGTGTGCGTCGCGGCCGCGGTCGGGAGGCGGTGTAGTGCCTTAGAGTCTGGCCCTGGGTGGGTAGAGGCTCCATGGGAGAAGCAGGGGAACCAGAGCCGGGGAGGGGGCCTGGGCTTGGAGCCTCTCGTTGGGGTAAGCCTCCGTGGCCGACAGCCTCCTCCTTTGGAGCTCGAGCCGAGATGGAGTAAAGGAGGGGGAGACCGGGAGAGGGAATGAACGATGCTCCTCTCGCTCCTGATATTACTGCTGCAGCATCCACTGCTGCCACCTCCCCCTCCCTCCGCCTCCTCCCCCTCCATCCTGAGGGGGATGGGGGCGGGGAAGTGAAGGGGGAAAGGGAGGGGCTTGAGTCTGTGACTGACAGGGTGGTTGCTGATGGCAACCGTGGGAGGCCACACCTTCCTCCTACTCCCCCTCCTTCTTCTTGCTCTGCTCCTCTGTCCCTCATCTGCTGCTCCCAGTCTGCATCCAGGAGACCTGAGTGAGAATAATATGAGTTATGAGAGGGCAGGAGGGAGGAGGGAGGAAGGAAGAGTGAGAGAAAAAGGAAAGAGGAAAGAGGAAGGGTGGGAACGATTGGGAATGGAGCCCTTGCAGAGAGCTTCATTTTTGCTGGCATGTACTATGCTGTAGGTGTGTATATGTAGGGCAGTGAGTGTGGTTCAGTATGGGAAATAAATTGGCCAATAGAGAGACAAAATGTAAAAGCAGAAGAGGTATGTTTCTAAAATGGAAAAAAAATGGAGGACAAAGGAGGAAACAGAGCATAGAGGAGAGAAATAATCAGTTAAGCACAGATACACAGAGAGAAGGAAGAGCAGCAGATGGATGCAGCATCGCTCTGTGCTGCACACTTTACAGCCTGTCGTATGAAGCTAGTGCAGTAACTGCAAGGTAGATTCTGAAAGGGTTAAACCTACAGAGCTATTGCTGCAGTTACAACACATTCAAATATTTTAGATGCATTTTAATAAATATGCATTCATATATTCTTAGACATATAAAGCTCAAATCACAATTCTGGTTGGAAAGCCCTCACTTAGCTCTGACCTAATTCCTTTTTTGACCTACATCTGCCAAACACAAAAACAAAAAAACAGCATTATTATTTAATGAATTTGCTTTATATTACTTCTTTCAAAGCCGTATATTCCACATCAAACAATAGGAGCGGGGGTTGGGTGTTGTGAACCTCGCCGCCCCAAAATCCCTCCCTTGTTTCCTCACACCCCTCCTCCATCTTCTCCCTAACTCATCTCCTCCATGGTGGAAGTCACTGGTGTGAAAGTAAACGGGCCATGCTCCAATTAGCCAAACAGAGCTGTCTGCACAGAGTGGTCCAGCATGGCACAGCTCACATGAGGAGCACAATGGGACAAGACAGAAAAGATGGCAGCAGGTTAAACATGAGCTCAGAGGTAAAGAGGCACAGCAGATTTCAGTAAGCTCCAAAGGTGTAAATCCATCACATTCATTTACAAAATCCTAATGATTACTGTATAAACATGACGATTTTTTAAAGAGGACACAATTCATTGCATCTTTCATACAAAAAATATCAAAACGGCAAACCCTGTGTATTTAATAATGCATAAAATGTGTTGGGTGTTTTCAATGAAAATCATGGAGAACATGGAGAGGTAATATCTCTTTTTTTAAAGGGGCTGTGAGGAGTTTCTAAGTGATCCTGTAAAACTCTCTCTTCCATGATAATGCCTGATCCTAATCCGCACTTAAAAATGAGATTATCAGCACCAATATAGGTTATTTCAAAATGCTACCTCTTAGCTTCCCAATCGCCCAGGACCTGATTGAGCAATGGCACATCTACATCTCTTTCTCTAGATCATCACGCTGGCTGACGAAGTTTAGTAGTAAGAAACTAGATAGATAGATAGATTTTCTCTGCTGAAAACAATTTCTGTGATTAATTTTGTAGTGATGGTGGAAACTGGAGCCTAACTGTCAGACAGAAAAATGCCAGAAGAGCAGAAGAAAGCCAAACGGGAGGGTGATAGAGCACAAGCTAAAGGCTAAAAGGGCTAATCTGTTTGTGATAATCTTCATTCCAAACTTGAGAGTCTATCAATAAAATGAAGAGTGAGGTTACGTCAGCTCTGCTTGGTAGATGACTAGCAGGACATAACCAGGATTTACTAGAATTACACATTACATGTGTAATTATCCATAGACATGTGTTGAGGCACTGGGCTGCCACCTGCATGATATATAAACAGCAACTAAACTATGGTACAAACTTGCAACATTTGCTTGTTGTCATGTTTAAAACAGTAGCGTCGTAATACGCAGTATGTAACTGTACTGATAAATACCTTACCTCAGCGTGTTTTATCCAGTAAATAGTTGTCTTGAACAAAGAAAATTTGTTTTGATCTGATCTCCATTTAATACCAAAACAAACTCACGCCTTGTTAAAAGTCACATCTTCACGACAGTGTGCGTGCGACTCCAGGCAAAGGGTGGCGCTACAGTCCAATTAACAAATCCTCCTCACAGCATCTTTGAAGCTACAGTACAAGACGTGAGATAGAAGAATCTCCCTGCCTCAAATTACTCAGTAAGCAGTTGCTCAATTGCAAGATTAAAATGTTGAGATCGATTTTATATAATTTAAAGCTATTATATTTGTGTCATTTTATCATGCATACTAATTGAACTAAGCTTGGTTACAGTAAGAGCTGCACTTACTTTAAATGTGTAAAAAAGATAATACTGATGGGCTGGTGGTACTTGTTCCCTACCCAGATCATACATCGATTAGTCTGATAAAATTGAGTTTGATACGTCATTACCCTAAACGCGATCACTTCAGATGTAATCTGATCAGATTCAAATGGTGTTTTGGTTTAGAATACATTAATTAGTGCTCTAATTACTTAATTTGTGCGCTTAAATCATTAGCAGATAATAGGAAATTATTCAAACTATGCCTTTATTTTTCATCTGTGCCTTTTAAATCTTTGAAAATCCACACTGAATTGTGAATGCTCTCCTGCTACTGACATGATAATGCATGGATGACATGGGTCATTTTTTTCCCAGTGTCAGAAAAAAAACTGTTTCCTCTTACTTTTATTGATAGCTTATCCCATTAGCTGTTTTTAAGCTGCTTTTAGCGTCATACTCAAGATAGTGTGTGACTCAATGCACAACACAAGTATATTCTGACTTCAAGACAACGGATCATTTAATCTAAAAGGGCTGCTTGATATCATCATATATATTTATTTGGATCACATATTACTGGTCAGGCAGGCAGAGAGAAAATAAGAGAAATGATTGCATTGAGATGTGTTTTAGTCTTACTCTTGATTGAAGAGGCCGGCCTTAGGGTGTTCCTCCAAACTGCTGGACTGTACTGATGATGCACAGTGAGAGGTACAACAAAAAGTCAAACAAATGAAAGTATAAATAAAAAAAGGATGTCTGGATGGATGTGTGCGAGTCGCTTACATCGTCAGTTGGAAAATCACTTTCCACCAGTTGAAGCTCTGGGATGATGATTTTTGGAACAGTACAGGGGTTTTCTTTGATGAGACCATCCTGAACAGTCAATGAACATTAGAAATAAACTTAAACAAAGTGCAAAACTAAACACAATATGTGATGTTAAAAATCATGGGGATAAAATCAGAAATAATGCTGTATGTCAACAAGTTAAGGAAATATACAGAGTGTCACTGAGAAGACGTGTTTGAGCAAGTGGAAGCTCAGCCAATCCTGCACTCATCTCAAAAACAGATGAACTTCTGTTATGTCTCAACTTCTACTTTCTGACCATTTATCACACATTTACCATTTTCTCCTGTGTCGTTGTCAGATCCTGTAGAACCTGTTCAATGATGCTCTCAGCCAGAGAGACACTCAGACTTTGTTTCAGTTCACTGCAGGGAAACAGAAAATACAGGAAACATGTAAGACTGAGATCAGTCAGCTGAAGAATAGAGAAGGCAGCTCGATAGGATTGATCAGATATTTACAATCAAAATATTGATAGATATAACAATAACGTAAATACTTAGCATAAATTACATTTAAATGTCTTTCTGTCACATCCATCATCGGACTCTTCTTACCTGAGCCTGAGTACTGTCTTTATAGCTTAATTCGTGATGGACCTAACTGTCCTCAGACAATAATCTAGAGCCTCACCACACTTCTTTAACTTAAAGATGGTGTGAGGAGGATCTGTTTAAATTGGACTACAGCACCACCTTTTGACCCAGGGTCTCACGTACACTGTCATGTAGACATGACTTTAAAAAACGTGTTTTTGTTTAGGAACTAAAAGGAGATTGTATCCAAAGAAATGTTGTTTATTCAAGACAATTGTTTATCTGACACAACGTGCTGAGGTAAGGTATTTATCGGTACAATTACATAGCTCTACGGTTTGAAACATGACAACTAGCAAAGTTGCGCTGATAATCTCATGTAAAATTTTGAATTACAATCAGGCATATATCCAGAAGTGAGACCTTTTCAGGATCACTTTAAAAGTCCTCTAATGGACTTTAAAGTCTTTTCAGCTGTGAATGATTCATGTATTGTTCATGGTGTGGTTGATGCGATATGCTGACCAGTGTTTCATGGTCCCCAATGAAATGTTCCTGCACACTCTCCTCTCAGTCAGTCAGCTCAAACGGTGTCAGATGTGATTACACGGAGTAAATGAGGTTAATTAAACTGAATGGAAGGACAAAGCCTTACACAAATGTCACTACCTCAGTCTGCTGCTGATGACTGGCCCTGTTTGCTCCAGCAGAGTGCTTCTCAGGAAAGTGTGTGTCTGCCTGACTTTTTTGGACACACACTCTGACAGACTTTCACACACACTCCATCGCTGAACAACCCTTGGACACACTGCCTCTGCACTGCTTGTCAGGCCCTGAGCCAGCTCCTGAAACACACAGAGCAGGAAGTTAACAGCATGGTGAAATCTCAGTCAGTTTTTATAGGATACAGCTAACACAGAGGAATCTTCTGTTATTTTACAGATTCAATAATGACTTCCCCATGCTATATCAAAGTGTGACAGGAAAGACTAAATCAAATTGCCAGTTTTTTACAGTAAAATGTGTGCACAAAGCATTCAATTTCAAACCAAGAACCTGTTAAAGGTCCCATATTATGCAAAAATCACTTTATTTAGGTCTTTTAGTGAAATTTGTGGGTCTTTGGCTTTCCTCCCAGACCACAAAATGTGATATTTAATAACAAAACCTGTACTTAGTAGTGCTTGTGAATGTAAAATCCTGACCTATAACAAGCTGTTTGGATTTGGGGGATTTGCTGACGTCAGAGATTCCCTTTTTTGACCAATCAGGAGCAAGTCTGACCTGACTGGTCCACCGAAGCAGAAATCTCTCCAGAAGCGGGGAGGAGAATGCCAAAGTTGAAGAGCCATCACTGCTTTGTTTTTTGCTGTAAACAGCCACATAGTTCCATGCACAAGCTTCCCATCTCAGAAGAAGACAAGACTAAGTGGCTAGAGTTCATTTATCAAGGAAATGTTCCAGGTACACTCAGTAAAACTGTGCATGTGTGTGCTGGTCACTTCACGGCCGACTGCTTTTCCAACTTTGGACAGTACAACAGAGGGCTAGCGAATAGACTGGTCCTGAATCCAGGGCCATTACCAACCATCCACCAACAAACCTCGGACCCTGGAAATGTGAGTATTTTAAATGCTGTGTGCTGTGGAGCAGATGTAAGAGCTTTTCCTCAGTGCCCCCCTGTCTCTGTGTTTCAGGATGCTAACTTTAGCTGCGGTTAGCCTGTTGTTTTACCCTGAAATGTTACGGTAAAGGAGCTTCGCTGTTTTTAAACATTGTGCACTCGGAGCTTGTGGCGCCGCTCTCAGTGACGCTGAAGAGCGGGGCGTTATTAGCAACAACTTATTTACATATGAAGGCCACGCCCACTAAATGAGAGCGTTCTGAACAGAGGGGCTATGAGAGCCTTGAAACAATGCTGCTGTGCTGGATTTATTGGCTTTTTAGACCAAAACATGTTACTACCATTTCATGAAGACATCAATGATCCTTATTACACTGCAGAAAAGGAGCTGAATATGGGATCTTTAAATTCATAGTTAAAATAATTCTGTGTGTAAACCCTGTGTATGTATGACTCACCCATGGCCATCATCATCATCACCAGACAGAACCAACTTTAACACAACCTCACCTTGTAATTCTTGTGTAGATCACAAGGAAACATTACCACTATCCTATTATTATCGTGTTTCGATTTTTTCATTTAAAATGCAGGAAACTCAAAACTTGTTGGACTTTTATTGTCTACCTGTATGCTTCTGTTGAACTCATTAGTCAGTGCAGTCGCAGTGTCAGTCAGGATGCCGTTCACCATGTCTCCATCAGAGGCACACGTCCTCCCGGCCTCGAACAGAGACGGGAGCAGCTACACAAAGAAGAGAAAAACATTAGAGGTGGAAAGTACAATTTACAACCCCTGGTTTGTTTATTAGAGTACACCTGTACAATCAAGTGAAAACCACTACAGCAGCTGTCCACATGTTCTTGCTTTAACTTTTCCAAAGGTGTCATTTTTACTAAATGTTTTCAGCGAGGTCAGAGTTGTGCTGGCAGTGCACTCAGTTACTGCATGTCAAAATGTGTCTATTGTAATACTGAGGTGTTTAGGAAAGGCATCAAGTTTGATCATTAGTTTAATCATTTAATCTAAACAAACCATTTTTGTTGCTGATTGTTTTGACGTATTTTGGCCTAATTCAAATAGGAAATGAAAACTCATCGGAGCAGCTTGTACCTTGAAGGACTCTCTGGCATTGTGCAGCACCTCGTGTGCATTCAGGATATCACCCTGGGCCTGCTGAGTGTTGCTGTGGTTTAAACGTTGAAGGCTATCCTCCAGCTGCCGGCACAAGCCCTGGACCAGCTACAACAGGAGACAGAGGACGAGAAACAGAACATGAAGAAAATTGGCACAAAGCTTTAAAAAATTGACCCACTAAATGTCACGCAATGAGATTCAGTTTGATCGATCACATGTATTAAAAGATTATTTTGTAACTGAATCCAAAGTTAAAGCTGCTGCCAACACAGCCTTTTTAATGGCTTAAATATTGGAGAAATTCCAAAGCTCCTTTAGTTACTATCAATAACTTTTCATCATCAGGCCTGACAGAATTACCTCTGAACCAACAAGTTCAAATATCAGTGATAATTAAGTAGTTTATTTGAATGTGATGGACAGAGTCTGGTTAACCTGAGAACTGTTAGCCTCTGCAGCATCACCCTGTTTCAGCTTTGGCTCTGCTCCGCTCCAGCTCATTCAATCCTAATGGGGATGAGTGTGCAATGTTCCATGCATTGGATCCATAGTGTGCCATTAAACTCTACTCTATTAGGATTGATACAGTTTTTCCAATTGAAGGAAAAAGCATGAATGTGCAAAGCATACCAGCAGATACAGATGTAATTTTCAATTAGGGCAATAATCTTGGCTCGGTACGATGCTGCTGTCAGCCTACTATTCAACATGTAGATTAAATCACTCTTCACTCAGGACGCTGTTAGTCATTAATACACAGATCTGATTAAGCTTTGAGAAAATAATGTAATTTATAAAACAAAACACAGATCCTTAATTAACTGATCAAATACCTAAGCTCTGTGTAAAGACAGACACACACAAGGATACACACCTCAAAACTTTAAGACCACATGAAAAATTGCAGAAATATACATTTTGCACTGTTGTATCTCAAGAAGGCTCTAAGTAGAGTTACAAAATGCAAAAATAATAAGGAAATGGAAGCAAAAAAAAAAAATGAGAAAGCAATTTTTGCTAACTGGACTTAAACAGCCTGTTCATCAGCACATCAAAAAGTTTAATACTCTGCATTTAAAAGACAAAATCTGCATAAAAATGTGGATTCAGTGTCACTTTCTGTCAGGTATTCACACTGTCATGGTGGGAAAGGCAAAAAGCTTTCTCTCTTTGACCGTGGTCAGATTGTTGAGCTGCATAGGTAAGGTCTCTTTCAATGCACCATCGCTGCAGTTAGAGAGTCATTTTTAATATCTTCAAAGAGCCTGAGGGTTTTGGAACAAAGTCCTAAATCCTTTTTGGAACTTTTATTTGTCATAGTTTTCAGGTTTTTTTGAGCTGTAGTCTTTAGCTTTTGATCTGCTGATGAACAGCCTGTTTCACTTGAATTGTTGTTACTAATTTTTTTTTTTTACGACATTCCAATTTCTTCTTTTTTACCTTTAGAAACTGTACTCAACTCTACTCTACTACAAGTTTTGGTGGTTTAGATTTAAAACAGGTGCTTGAGTTACCCACAGACACTAGCCGAGCAGAGGACTGAGAAATAGATGCAGTCGTGTAGGGAGATCAGATCAGAGTATATGTTCCCTGTTATTGTGCTGAAATAATTAGCATCGCTTCAGTGCAGCCAACTTGATGTGAAAACTGCAATTTAGTAAAAGTTCTTTAGACACTTTTCGAGCAACTTAAGTTCCAGGGCTTTGAAAGCACTGCACAGAGAAACAGAAGGGTGAGAAAAACCAGAAAAAATAGAGACTTTTACTTTTAAAAACATCCTATGAGTGTTACTGTGCTACATTCTCTATGCTGGTGACGTTAACACTGCTGATACAAACCACTGCTGTATTCCAAGCTGCTCACACACACACACAGACACACACACACACACACACACACACACACACACACACACACACACACACACACACACGAGCATGCCAAAATGACCATTCCACAGCCATCCTGCAGCCAACACGTCTCATGTGTGAAGTGGGTGTAAGAGTCGAAAATATATGATTCAATGTGTGTTATAAAATGTCTTTAATCATTAAGAGCTTATTATTCTATTACTCTTACCTTTTCAGAGTGATGAGCTCTGAATGCTTGCTTGAATTCTTCTCTGTCAGACTGTCTCTGATTGTTTCGGTCTAGACACTGCTGAATCTGCAAATAGAATAGAATAGGATAGAAAGCAAAACAAACAGACAAACCATTAAAGACACATTGTTAAAGGAAAAAAACAAAAAGAGCCACAGAAATGCACAATAAAAACAACCTTGCCGTAAAATGCAAAAGTCATTTACTTTTCAGCGACCTCTCCTTGACAGAGAGAGACAGTATTGAAGAAAATTAATTAAATTATTTAATTTACCCCTTTCTGCCTGAATAAATTAACAATTATAAAAGTAGATTGTTTTTATGTGTTTTTGCATTCTTACAGATGTTCAATTAAGTGGAAATTGTGAATTTGAGTATTGTACACACAATAGTTACAACAAAGCTATATTATACGTATATATATAGAGACGTGAGAAGTTTATCCCCTGACCAATCTGATGGGATAGATACGAAGATACAATCTTTGGTATGTGTAGAATATGAATCAATAGGTAATAATAAGATACAAAGGTCATTTCAGCTGCATCAAGACCTGACAGGGTAAGTTGCAAATTTGCGACAACAGGCATCAAGGGGTTAAAGAAAATTAATCCTGAAATGACAGCTGCATAAAACAAACATTTTTTCATTGTTTTCATTATCTTCCACTCTACAGTAAATTAAATTGTTTTTTAAAGTCACAGTTTATACTGTGCTCTGCTGACCTTGTGCAGGGCCTCGCTTGTTCTCTCAGGGTTACTGCGGTAACTCTGTGTGATGTCAGCCAGCGGGAGAGACACCCGCTGCAGAGTGAAGTTCCTGTGAAACACACACAACAGTTAGATGCACTCAGCACACATCACTTGACATTTCCATCAGCCTGAGCTGTGCTCTGAGCCGGGCGCTCCTCAGTAAATGCTCTCATTCTTACAGGCTAAAGTAGGAGGACAAACAGCAGTGAAAATTAAACCTACTGTACATCCGCATCATAATCATTTCTAATGGGAGCTGTGTTGGCTTCACAGTCTGAGTTAAAAGCTCTGCTGCTCCTTGGCACAGCTCTGCAGGACCACTTGCAGAAACACTGTTGACTCTTAGCCCTGACAAACTGCTCTTGATTTAATTGATTTATAAATAGTGTATACTGCGTAGTCCCAGCTATCCTCAAGATAGGGACTGAACTTGTTTGCTCACTTATAAAAAAGCAAATGACCAGTTCTGAAGTCAACTGCAGTTCTACAGGATATCTTTGCATTAAAACAACTTTGCTTGTGTATCTACGACTGACTATAAAGACTTTGTGTGTGTGTGTGTGTGTTTGTGTGTGTGTGTGTGTGTGTGCGTGTGTGTGTGTGTGTGTGTGTGTGTGTGTGTGTGTGTGTGTGTGTGTGTGTGTGTGTGTGTGTGTGTGTCAGACCTCTCCAAGGCATCTGCAACATCCTGGAAGCCTCTGGCAGTGACATTATTTCTGTCCCATGCAAGACGCCTTGAAATAAAGAAAGTTAAAGGAACACAGTTACAGCTCAGTCTGGTTGAACAGGGTGTAGTGATCGTGTACGTTATGTTACGTTGGTGCTTGACTGACTGCTTCACGACTGCACAAACAAATACTGATTTCCCTATATCAAACCCAGTGTTGGAAATAACGTCATAAAGAGTAACAGCGCTGGAACTAACAGTGTTACTTCTTCTAGTAACAGGTAATGTAATGAATTACTTTTCCAAATGTTATAACGCAATTACCGTAACCAACAATAGCGCGTTACTTTGTATAAGGCCTGGCTCGCTCAGCCAGGCACAAAAGAGGAGCTGCAAATATGCAAATAAAAAGGGCTGTCTTTTTTTGGTGAGGGGGAAAAAGCACACATCAGTAAAGATGAGTAAAATCATGTTGACACATTTTTAACAAAGAGTTAATGGTAAAGTAAACTTAGCAACAAATATCACACAGCTACCTGTGTGTGTCTGTGTAACCTGCAGTCAGAGAGGATCTCCTGTGTGTGTCTTTGGATCAAACCAACTCCAGGGAGAGGGGTGGATGCTTTTTGAGGTTTGAATGTGAGACACAAGTAGCCAACTTTTTTTGACTTGAAAAATG
Organism: Halichoeres trimaculatus; assembly: GCF_033239565.1. Taxonomy (NCBI): domain Eukaryota; kingdom Metazoa; phylum Chordata; class Actinopteri; order Labriformes; family Labridae; genus Halichoeres; species Halichoeres trimaculatus. Next base: position 14,627,430 of record NW_027437187.1, on the reverse strand, counting down.
AGCAAACTTTTTCGTTCTCAAAGACGTCAGCCACGGACGGTGAGGGTGCTGAGTAGAGCTGCGCGATTTGGGGAAAAGGTGCGATTTGCGATTAGGTGGAAAATATTGCGATTGCGATTGTGCTTGCGATTTAATAAAAAAGGTTGTGTCATGATGAGTCTACAGACTTGCTTGGTTATCATGGAGAAAAATCTGAATTGCATGTGCTGACATTGCGATTGCGATTGCGATATCCTCTTTTGCGATTACGTAATTGCATGTGCTGACATTGCGATTGCGATTGCGATAATCGTGCAGCCCTAGTGCTGAGACAAGACACTTTCTTTTTAGCTGATGCGGCCGTCTCTCTCTTGTACTCAGCATGCTGCTGAGGGTATTTGGCTTTTAAATAGCAAATTTAAGCAGTAGTGTTAAAAGTCTTTGCAGAAGAACTCCCGCTAGATAGTTCTGTTGAACACTATTTGCAAACTGCAGTTCTTTTCTCGCTCTCCAGCACTTTAAAATATCTCCACACTGCCAACATTTTTTCGAAGGTGAGAGATCACTGCGTCACTGCACGTTGTTTAATTGCTTCATTGCGTCACACACTACTATTCGGCCTTGCTTTCAAATCATTTCACCAAAAACTCTCCCTATTACCCCTCTTTTTGCAGAATTCAGCCATATATATTCGAGTGTTAAGCGGTCTGTCATAGATGTAAAAGCCAAGAACATACAAGCGGACATTATGTCTCAGAGTAAAACCTGCTCAAAAACTGAATTCTTTTGCAAAATTGAAGGTTTTTTAAAAAAGTGACGTAAGAGTACTTTCCCTGGTAACTAATTATATTTATGAATGAGTAATTCAGTCACTAATTCAACTACTATTTTGGGAAAGTAACTATAACTTATTACTTTCTTTTACCTAACACTGATCAAACCTACATTTCATTTAACATCACATCCTGATAAGCAAAGTTCAGTTTGTGGTCTTGCTCAGAGCAATGTTAAGACCTCAGTAACTAAAACTTAAAGTAAAAACAGATCTCTCTCAAAGCCAGTCACAAACTGAACATACTTTTCAATCAAGAACATTTTTTCAACTAACTCAAACCCCCCCCCCCCCCCCCCCCCCCCCCCCCCCCGCAGTTCAAACAAAGAGAACGCAAAGGGAATAATGTTACTGCTTTCTGCTAAATAACTGACATAAAGTTTAATTCTCCACGACAACAGGCACAGTGCAGCCATGTTGTGGTGTGTTCACCTCAGTCTGGTGTTATTCATCAGAGCTTTGGCCAACATTTTGGCTCCAGTGTCGCCGATGTTGTTCCCACTGATGTCAAACTCAGCCAGAGCCGCGTGGCCGCCCAGAGCACTGAGCAGGATGTTTATCCCTGTCTTCAGCTTAGAGTCACACACCGAGAGAGACTGCAGGGGCTGCACACACACACACCCACACACACACACACACACACACACACACACACACACACACACACACACACACACACACACACACACACACACACACACACACACACACACACACACAAACACACACACACACAAATTCAAAACATATTGGGATTTTAAACAGTCCATCATCTGGAAAAAAAAAAAAAAACTGAACTGTTGAAACTTTGGTTGTTTCGAATAATCAGCATTCTGAGAATCGGTACATCTGAATGCTGAATTTACCAAATGATGATAACAACAACTGAGGGTGGGTAAAATGTAATGAAATGTCACTTACACACTCTTCATCCTGGATGAGCTGAGCTATACGATGAAGAACATCAGTGAGCGCTCTAAAGGGCAGAGAAAGTGTAAATACGACAAGAGACGGGAATTTGACAGAATGAAGGAACAAAGAGTGAATAAAAGGAAAGACGTGACACGTGAAGATAGTTTAATGTGAACATGTCAGTAGTCTCAAAGGGACTGGACTCAGTTAATCTGGAGGCTAGAGGTCTGTTTTAAAACACACATGAACACCACAGCAGAGACATCTAAATACACCATTTGTGTTTCGCCAGCATTGACTGGGATTTGAACATTTCAGGTTTGTTAGCAGAGGTAAACAGCTTATATACAGTTAGGGATGGGTACCTTTCACATTTGAAATGATTTGGTACCAATGCCCAGTAACTGGCAATCGGTACCAATTTACGGTACTTTTTTGTGTTTATGTGGTGGAAAATATTGATTTGTTTAATAATAAAATGTACTTTTTTTAATTTAACATATCTATTCCTTAAAACATATAAACTGACAATGCTGTGTTCATGTCCATTATGGAAATTTACCTGCTTTTCCACTCCCTCACAGTCACTAGGATACATTTAGGTCCCTAAACATGGTACCTTTTGATTCTACGTGAATCAGTACCAGGTACTTTTGACAGAATTCGGTCGGTACCTATAATAGTACCTAATTCAGTACCCATCCCCACATACAGTTGAGCTTGTACTTTGCATTTTGTTCCTCTGACCTGGATTTCATGGCAAAATTTCCCCCCAAGGCGAGGTGTTGAAGAAAGCGACATCGACCAACAGAAAGAACCAGAGTCACCATGTCATTCTCAAAACCTGCAGCAAGACAGAGGCATAAAGGGGAGTTTAATGGGGAAACTTTTAACATTCACTGAAGTATCATGAACAAGTCAGAACATCAGTTTTTGCAGAGATATAATGATAAAGGTCATTTTTATACACACACAAACACAAGCCTCTGAAGGTTTTTTTCCTCTAATAAGGTCCACATCATACATCCAGTCTGACCTGAATTGAAACTGTTTTCAGCCATCCTTTAGCTTCTTTTCAGGGTAGCATTTATTCAAAAATAACAATTAAAGATCTGTAATTACATGGTTAGGCTGAATTTATCCCACACAGACGTTACTTTGTGTTGTAATGTACAATTCTCTGTTTGTTGTATGTGTGTGTGTATACTCACTGTCAGCGCTCAACTCAGCAAGTAATTACAGTGAGTTAGTAACAGCATATACAAAGGGTGTGTTCTCATAGTTTCATTCACTTTGTGTGTGTGTGTGTGTGTGTGTGTGTGTGTGTGTGTGTGTGTGTGTGTGTGTGTGTGTGTGTGTGTGTGTGTGTGTGTTTGTGTGTGTAGCTTACCATTGTCAGAGATGTCCAGACTGCTGATCACTGTGGCTTCAGAGATATGTTCTTGTATCACCTGGGCCCCTGGTGATCGCAGCTATACACACACACACACACACACACACACACACACACACACACACACACACACACACACACACACACACACACACACACACACACACACACACACACACACACACACACACACACACACACACACACAAGTTTAACTGAGGCTTGCTGTGACTTCTTCTTATATTTTTTTGCTCTTGTGTGTGTGTGTGTGCTTGTGCCTGTGTGTGTGTATTTTACCTCACAGCCACTGACATCAAGCTTCAGCCCAATGAGACGAGTGTTAGTTGCTAAACCCTGCAGTAATAACCTGATCAGAAAATAAAAAGAGTTCAGTCTGACTTGTAAGTTTGCACACATCACAACAGCTTGTCTAAACAGCCTGGTGACACACAGCGTTAGCACCATACAGCTCATTAAATTCAAGATCATGGCATCCGTAGCCTGACTCTGCTCTTCTTAGAGAGGCGTTTGTCAAAGCCTGAATTAATTGCTGCTCAAAGTCAATATTTTCAGAGTAATTATATAAATTAAGAATTCTCCCAGTTCCTAAAGGGACTTACAGAAACTCTTTCGCAAAAAGATCAGATTTAAGAACTTAAGAGTTGGGTTGAAATAATAAGTGAATGAGTGTTAGCATCATGTTCCCAAAGCTCAGACACAGACTGTGAGAAAATAACAAGAAAACACATTTTGGTCAGAAAATAAAAGAGACAAAAAGAAAAAACTAGAGCTGTTATTCATGCTGTGACATTTCAAAATGCATCATTTGACTGAAGTGAACACACCTGAGAGCTTGTGGAGGTAGTTTGGTTGCAGACAGGTTTACATATCTGAGCTCACAGCTCTGACTGAAGAACTCGCGTATACTCCTGGTTACTTCTTTCACCTTTCTGCACACACACACAAACACACACATTACAGTGTATTACAGGGCAGACTGGATGTACAGAGGTTGTGAGTATTAAAGACTGTAAATGATGACAGAGCTGACCTGTGGCTGAAAGGATTCCTGGCCAGGTTCAGGTGCATCAGTTTGTAACAACATCCAGCAGACAGAGACACAAACAACTGTGAGAGGAAGCTGGAATCAGCAGGAGTAACGTACAGAAACACAGCGGCTCAATTCATCAAGAATCATAAAAATCTACTGTCAATGATCAGTTTGTTAAGAAATCTATTCAACATTTATAACAAATCAGTTCTCAGGCAGACTCCGATGGTAACTACTCTAAAAATATTCCCTGTTCACCTTCTCTGCTTGTTATCCTGATGACAAAAGTGGGTGAGAAAAGGAAGGTATTAAAAAATCTATCACTGTCTCAGCCAGACCACACTGCATCAAATAGTTACATCTATAAAAGCTAAATACAAAAAAAATTTAATTCACTTGTCACTAGAATCATTTTGGCTTCTCGTGTCTCAAAGGCTTCCTCTACAGAGTGTCCTGAGAAAACTTGAAACCATTCAGACTAACAGACACGAAGTTTGTGTAAAGATCCTCTCACAGACCGTGTCCAGAGGACAGGAGGTGTCACTGAGGTCCAGGTGAGATAGAGAGTTAGTGCTGGACAGGAACTTGAAGAGAAACTGCAAACACACAAACATAAACACAAACATCGTAAGAGGTGATTAGTAAAGGATTGTTGCACACCATCTTGTCTACTCATCCCAGAGGTTAAACACTGTGTGCAGGAGCTCCTTTAATCCAGTGTGTAGTGATCTTATTTTCAGTGTTTGTTTTTCATAGACATAAAAAGAAAACATAAATCAAACTGTCATCACTCTATCACTGTAGCAGGTATGTTTTTGATCGTTATTTTATAAGCCTGAATTCAGGGACGATTTAAGCATGTGGCTTTAGCAGATGCACCCAGCATACCGTGGCTTCTTCAGTCACCAAGCTGCTGGGGTTAGCTGACAGATCCAGGTGAGTCAGAGTCACTGAGAACAGCTGAGTGGAAGATAACACCTGACTCAGGCAGCCGACACCTGGAGACAGATCAGAGCCGACACACATGGTGATCAGGTTCTAAGAAAACTGAATGTGATTTTATTTTGAACAGAAAATAGAGAAATGTAGAAAGAGGGGAGGAGAAGTGAAGGGTTAAAGGAGTCACATGATGCCATGTCTTACCTCTCGCAGTAATGGAAACACGGGACAGAGAAAGCTGCTTCAGTCCTTCAGGTAGATTCCTCAACTCCTGACTCAGAGCTATAACACCTGAAACACACACACAAACAATATAAAGAAGCCTCTGGGAATATTTAAGCATGTGTTTAAGCATTTAAAGCCCACCTTTGTCTTCAATTGGATTTCCTGAAAGGTTGATGGATTGCAGGGTGGAGGAGGTGTTTTCACGAAGAGCAGAGGCCATTTTCACTGCAAAGTCTCTGTCGCACAGTATAAACACATACTTTAATCTCAGTCAGCCCCAAAGCCGGCTGTTAAAAATACATTACAACCTTCCCAGATTTTTCTATTTAAAGCTTCAGCTTCAACTGTTTTAAAGGTATGTTTATCTCAGTTACAGCTAACCCTGTTGATCAAATAAAAATAATAATAATAATAATGATAATAATTAACTTCATTTATAGAGGGATTATATGCTTACCAACAACGGGGGATGTGTGTGCAAATTGAGTGCAGAAGCACTGTGGAGTATAATGATTTGTCAACCGACAAAAACTCTGTGGGGGAGTTGTTCACCAAAAAACATACTTTTTTCAACTTAATATCATCTCTTTGATAACACTAAATCAGAATATTAATGGCTGCGTATTTCAGGGTTAATAGACTGGTTAATAATTTCATAGTGTTCGGTAATTTCGCGTTGATCACAAAATTGGTTTCTGTCAATCATAATTTATAGGTTCACTTATTATTTACTCTCCATATTGAGTCCATGTTTGGTCAAACCTGGTTAAGTGAGGTTGGATAAAGAAAGCACATTTAATCACACACCTGCAGACGTTGCTGGTGTTTCAGCGTTAAGTGTGACCGTGTTAACTGCTAAATCTCAGCTGTAAATCACTGATACCGACAGCTCAGAGTCACCAGTTAGCATGATGGCTATTAACTCCAAAACACCGGTTTCTCAGTATCCGTCCAAACTTGACAGACGTCATTGATGCACAGTATCGTTTCTGACAACTGCAATTTTGATGCTGCTAACAGGTTGAATTTAGTGTTTAAAAAACGCTGACTCATCTGAATGAATGTTCAATTCAATTATGTTCAAACATAAGCCACATTTAGAAACAGATTAACTGTTTGGTTTAGCTGCAATACCTACAGGTGGGAATAATAAGACACATGATGGAAATCAGCACCTTGGACAGTTACCAGTGATTTGAAACTGACAACACCATAGACTGAATCTCGGCTGTTCTACGCTGACACTTCAGGCTCTTCAGAGCAGTCATGTTTGTTAACATAAGGGCAACACCTCCACCTTGTGTCAAAGTGACTGATGGTGAAAGCAAACTGTGGCACAGCAAACAGGTTCACTTATGTTCTCGTCTCTCCAGGTTTGACGTCAGAAAGTAAGAGGACTGCTACGATTTTTGTCTCTGTTAGAATGTGTCTTACTGACGAAAGCTGAGCGCACAGTGAAGTCTGTCTAATGACCAGGATAATTTAAAAGAAACAGACTGTAGTCAAGGGAGTGACTGTAAATACTGTATTATATAACAGGTTTGCTTTTATTCTAGTAATACTGTGATATAACACAGCACTACCCAGAAAACAACATTTAATGTAAAAAATAATTATCATTTTTATGACGCAGCAAAAACTCATATGACTCCTTGGATCACAGTTAGGGATGGGTACCTTTTACATTTAAAACAATTCAGTACCGATGCCCGGTACCTGGTAATCAGTGCCGGTACTCAGCGGTACCACTTTTTGGTACTTTTTTGGCTGTATGTGGTAAAAAATATAATTTTGTTTGATAATGAAATATATATATTTTTCAATTTAACATATTTCTTCCTCAATATATAACCTTGCAATGCTGTGTTCTTGTTTTGTATGGAAATTTGCCCACTCTTCCACTCCCTCACAATCACAAGTATGCATTTAGGTGCCTTAACATGGTACCTTTTGATTTCACATGAATCAGGACCCAGTACTTTTGACAGAATTTGGTTGATACCTTTAAAAGTACCTAATTCAGTACCCATCCCTAATCACAGTCTTGAAAAATACCTGGTCTATCCTGACAGCCTGAGCTCTAAGATGTAAGAAGATTTTAGTTTTTGTGCAACAAACTGAAGTTAAACTGATACTTCTAAAAAAAGGTAATTAGTAAGAAAGGTGATAAATTGTTCAGTTACTTGGAAATGCAAGTGATGGATAAGATCCTCCAGAAGCATCACACAATACACTTTGTCCACAGACTCCCCAACTCTGGGTGAGGAAGTTTCTTTGCCATAAGAATCTCCTCTCTTAATATCTCGATATAAGGCAACAAATTTAAAAAGCCACTTCCACAAATCTTCCACTGTGGGTTAGTGTGAGTAAAAACTAAACAGTTGGAAAGCTGAGCTTTTTTCATTTCCACACACACTCACAGTTTGAGTCCACAGGCCTCCAGTGACAGCTCCTCCAGACCAGGGGACCGGGACAGCAGGAACGTCAGCTGCTGCTGGACGTCCACTGACTGAAGAGACAGAACCAGACACACAATCTGAAACTAATTTCAACATTTCACAGCACAAAATACATTTTCATGCTTCCACACAGTGTGTGAAAGCTGATAAGTGATTCAAAATGTACACAACGGCCTTCATTGAAATTTTCCATGACTCTAGAAACAAGGCAGGGACAGCGCTTTAAACCTGTGACCTTATCATCTTCCTGTGAATGTGCCCTGTCTTATTCAATTTCAAACATTTCAGAGTCTAGAAGAGGAGGCTGAGCGTTTCCAACTTATCCTGATGCCCTAGTCCTCAGCTCTGCACTACGTAATACAGATACAGAGTATTTCTCCTTGAGAGGATGAGCGCAGTTATTTCAGGTAGATTTTAAGTAAATCCAAACACTCTGTGAGATGACAGTGTTGATGCACAAAACAAACACACATAAACACTTTAAAGAAGAGGTTACCAGTTTCAGGTCTTTGCAGCAGATCTGAGTAAACCACTGGTTGAAAGATAGAGCTGCAACAGCTAATGCCAACTCCCTGAGGGGCGGGAAAGAGACGTCATAAGACAGGAGAGAAATTACACCAAAAAGACGAGAGATGACATTGAGCAAGATTAAATGAAATGTGCTTCATCTCACCTGCTGTCTAGGTGGCTGAAGTCCTGCAGGTTGAACTGTCTCAGGTTGTTGGTGTGATAGATATTGTCAACATCCTACCAGAACAGAACAAAACGCCTGAATGTTTGCATATGGTTGTTTCGAAGGGATTCGAAGCAAAATGTCATAAAAGTAAGCTAATAAGTGAAATACACATGACGTAACTACATGGTTTATGTTCTGTTATTGTGACTTACCCATGGGATCTCCTCCCTAAAGGGCATCTCATTATAATCACAGAGAGCAGCATAGGTGTCGGAAAACCCTCCTGTGAATGTACAGTACTGTGATGTCTGGTTGAGAAACGACAAACTTTTTTTTAATCAAACACCTAGTCAGTATTATAAAAGTAAAAGCTCATACCACAGGGTCCCCGCTGACTGTTGAGCTGCTCTTCGATCACACCCATCAGTGTGAGGAGTCTGTGCTGCAGATCAGGAGGAACCACCTTTAACAGCTTTCTGGGGGTTTGAGGGAGACAAATTCACTCCGTGACAAGACAACCAATCAATAGATACTTGGACGGATCTTATAAAATTAAAAACAAACAGACTGACAGGTAACAGAAAAGCTGTGTTAGCATAGTAAATTAATTGAGATTTCAATTTGCTTCGTCTGATAAATAACCTCAAGCTCTGGACAGATATCTGCATGGTTTCTCTAGGCCAGTAAAGCTCCCGTTTGATGTGTATATTCATGGATTTATGATATGTCCCTAAGTATCTTTAGTGTTTCTTGTGTGTTTTCCTTGGTGTTTCCTGTTTATTATGGAGTTCTTGATCCCTGTGTTTCTGTTTTAGTTCTTCCTCAAGACTTTGTGTGTTTCCCTCCTTTTGTGATTGCACTCATGATTTTTACCTGTGTCCTGTTCCACATCTGTTTTAATTTACTCCTTGTCTATTTAGTCTCCATGTTTCTTCAGGTCTTTGTCAGTTTTCTCAAATTGTTGTCCTCTCAAATCCCCATGCCATGCTCTCCTTGTGCTTCAGTGTGGTCCCTGTGTAATTGTTTTTGAGTTTGTTACATTATTTCTGGATTTTGGTTTAATTCAAGTTTAAGTTGGTCTGCACCTGGGGACACTCTTTTTGTGTTTCTTAAAACCATGACAAGTCAGACTATAACTAGTCGGCTAACTTTCTTATAGCATTTATAGTATCAACTATTAGCTTCATGGCTTGTTACATGGCACCATTTTCGTCCTGTAACTCATTGCCCATTTTAGTAAAGAAAGAAAAAAAGAATGAAAATTAAGCAGGCATGGCTATTGCTAAAACTGTAAACAATAAACACTAAAATGTTTCCTTAAACTTTTTGTTGGAATATAGAAGATACCTTGAAGTGTAAATTCATACTAGCCAAAATAAGCATTTAAAATAACACCATAGTTATCATGAATTAGAAATGTAACTGTCTTACTTTGATAGCACAATGGTTCGCTGATGGGTTATTTAGCTAACCTGTCAGGCTCTTCCTCCTCTACTTCATCACCTGGTTCAAACATGACGCGTAGAATGAATTCTCGCGCCAATAAACAAAGATGGCGGCCGCAAATTTTCTTTGGTGACAAGTTTCAAAACCACTTTGAGCCGTTGCCCACAGGCCAACCGCAGTCCTGTTTTTATTTTCCCAAATTTTAGACACGACGCCATCTTATACGTACAGACATAAATCTTTAAATAAAGGTTTCTTTTAGGCTTTCACGTGATGCCTTCAATTTCACCTCGTTAAATTTATACATCAGTGTCAACAGGGGGAAATGGAAAATACTTTTTTTTTTTTTTTTAACCAAAAGTTATGTCTTCAGTTGTATACAACTCTATTTTCTGGAAAAAAATACATTTTTATCGTGATTAAAGGTATAAAAATATCTAATACTTCTTACAAGTCAAAGCAAAGAAATATTAATAAGTCAAAAGAAGTTATTCAATCATACCATTTATAAATGTGCTGATTAGCACTAAAAAAAGTAAGGAAGTAAAAATTACTGACACTATCCAGTATTTGAGAATAAAAGTGTAAGACAGACTTGGACATTTGGTCAACAGACTCAGAAATATGAAACTGTGATGACGAAGTAATGTCAGAGATTCATGTGAAAAAGAAATTTTAGCTAATAAATCCACAAAGGAAAATTTGACGGATAATAAAAAAACAAAACAAAACAAAACAAAACAAAAAAAATTTTCTAGTACCTATATTAACGTTGCTCAAAATGTATTTTTTTTTTTACCTGAACATTAATCAAATAACCCTCAGAGTCAGCATGTAATTGTTTACAAGGACTCTGCGTGCAGAGTATCATCTAACAGCTTTTCTTAATTAGTGTGCACTTAGATGTGTAACAGGTGGTGAAGAGAGACTCACAGAGGAGAGGAATCAGGGAAAATCCTCTTCAGCGAGGTCGTCATGTGACTGACTATAGACTCCAGATCCTCAGCATGCAGGACACTAAAAGACAGAGCCTGCCGGTCTATATCCAACACAAACTGCAACACAAACAATATTTTAGATGTGATGATGACTGTTACCTTTAAGTCAGAAACACTTTATAGATTCAATCTCACAGTGATGTAGTGTTACTTCTTATTCTCTGTTTTAAAATGGCATCAAGTGATATACTCAGTGAAAACTGAAATATGATATAGAAAACCACTTCAATGACCATCATGAAGCACTTACCTCTGTGTTACTCTGAATGTTAATAGAGCAAATCTCCAGGTAGCTGAAAGTACACTCCACCTGCATACATGACATGGACATTTCTATAACATTTGATTGGAGGTTCCTTCACAAAACCATTCTTGCGTCTCATTAATGGGTCAAAAAACATCAAACCCATTAATTTCAAACAGTTTTTTTATTTTTTATTTTTTTTTATGTGTGTTGTTGGTTTGTGATTTACCTTTAGAGGTTGCTTGTTATTAACCAGGTGACCTCTCCACAGACCCAGCACCTGAACATGAAGAGAAACAGAACCCTGGTGATTAACTTTCTTTCACAGACCTACAGCTCCCCCTGCAGGTGAAATATTGCTGCTCATGTAGTGTTGACAGGATGCCTGGGTTATTTGGTGGTCAGCTGAATGGAGATTTGATCTAATGAGAGATCTGATGATGACAGGTTCAACATCTGGGACTCAAACCGACTTTCCTCTTCAAAAGAAAACACGTACAGTAAGGCAGAAACATGGTGGGTTTAAGTAACAAAATTATATGTACCAGGACATAAAGTGCTAACCCAACAGGAGGGATTAAGTGTGTATACGTATATTGTATTCCTTTTCATTCAGAGATAATATATATCCTTAAAATTAAAAAAAGGAAAAATGATCATAGTAGAATAAAGACCTGACAGACCAGGGGACATCTTGTCCATCACTCACCACAAACCTGTTGGCTGATCTCCCACATGGCTGACTGGAGCTCAGAACAACAGGTGTCACCAGACAGACTCTGTGAGGCTTCAGCAGCTCTGAGATCTGATCTGCTCACGGAAAAAAAGTGATATTGAAACACAAACACTGTGTTCTGGTAATTATTCTTAAAAATGACACTTCCTGTTTAAAGAGTTTAACTGTGTCTTTCAGGGGTCACCATGGGAAACTATCTCTTAAATGCAACTTCATTTACACTGTTGAGAGTCGCGATAGATGTTGCTTTCACCTTGAGCCAAGCAAAGTAAAAAAAAAAAATAAAGAGAAGGATAAAAATGTGGGGAACGCTTTACAGTGAAAAGTATTTGTCTGTGGACGTCCAGGTCAGCTGTAATCTCCATAAAACAACAGGTAAAACTTTTAACCTTCATATGGATGACATGTTAAACAGGGCTGAAGTAAAAGCTGAAATTTTAGATTCTGCACAAACATCCTTGGCACTGCTACATGTCACTGGTGGTGTGGTGTTTTAGAGCTACGCTCTTTCAAAACTTAAACTGCCACTGAATAACTAACGAGTAAATCTGAAGATGAGAACATCTTACCCCGCACGTTCTGAGAAACGGAGTCCATCCTGTCTGCTTCAGTGAAACGCTGCTATTGTCTAAAATCTGCACAGAGCCGGGCTGTGGTGATCTGCTGCTCCCCCAGAGAATCTCACGGCTCATAATTATCTAAAAGGAAAAATAATGTGACAGGAACATGGACCTATCTGTGCATACAAACAGAGTTAGAGGATCCATCCTGACATGTTTGTACAAATAAGAGCATTCACTGGTTTTCTCTGTAACAGATGCTCATCAGCCTTCATTTCCACTTGAGTATGAACACACACACACACACACACACACACACACACAGACACGCACTCACCTTTTCTTGCTTTAGTACACACATTCTCACTCTCAAACTTCGACATCCTGTTCCAAGCGGTGACTCACTTTTGTAGTGAACTTATAGAGCAGAGCAAGCTGACAGGAACCCTTTACCGCTTAACCACCCACAGTAAGAATCACCACAGTCAGGAAATCTGCACTTTGACACATAATAATGTCTACCGTTACAGATGTGTTAAGATATTATGATGCACAGGGGGATGTTAAGGCTCTAATGGTGGTGGAATATCAGGGGCCCTGACTTCTGCAGGGGTGACTTATCAAGAACTGTTTGTGAAAACATACAGAGATAGACAAAGCATTCATCAACCCTTTGAATGACCTCTAGTCATGTCTACTTTAAGTTCCACCACTGATGTAAACAAAGAAGTTATGAACTTATGTACTTTTAAAGGAGCTTAAACAGTGGGGATATCACTCTAAAAGTTTTACAGGTAGTTCGTCAAAATTCTCATTTAAATCATTTACTAAAGGAAAATTGAAATGCATCAAAGCCTCTTGATGTTTGCCTGCTTCTGATGAGGAAAATAGCCAATAATGGTACAGTACCATAGCCACTTGAAGGCAAGCCACAGGTTATGTACAAATGACGGCAAACATGAACATATGAGAGGATGAACCTTGAAGTTCAATATCTGATCTTAACGACAAACAGAAACTTAGTTTTCGGATGTAAACACTGCAATGCAGGGAAAGATGGTGTTAGCCTGTTTCACCCATTCCCATCACCAGAGGGCGTCGTTTCATCCAGTTAAAGTGACACATGCAGTATGATACAGTGTAACACTGTGTTCATGTTAACAGTATAATTCAGTATAAGACAGTATACATGTTTGCACAGGGGTCTGCAATGTTTTCTTTGAAAGGAGCATTTTTCTCAGCTTACCTCAGCTCACCTGGATTGAAGTCATTCCAGAGCCGCAAAATCTACTTTATCTTCACAATAAAGACAATAAAGCATATGAAATACTATACATAGTTATGATCTTGTGAATAATTATCTTTTTTTTTTTGATCGCACGTGATGTCTTAGTTTTTTTTTTTTTTTTTTTTTTTGAATCTTGGATAAAGTTGAAAACAATGTGAATTTTTTTTAATTAAATAAAATTGCAAAATGATTAAAAAAGCAAAATATTTGCAACAACTTCTAACAATTTTGAAATTCAATACATTTTTTAAAAATGTCAAAATTTTTGAATAATACTTGAATCTGAATTTGATAACATACGTTTTTGCTCAACTCTTAATTTTTCGTTCTCTGCTAATTTCTTGCCACACATAAAGCATGTATATTAAGCAGGCACATAGACAGTTTAATGAATCCATCCACACAGTAGCAAAATCTGAATTTTCCAACAGTTTTGTCTTTCTCTAGCTTAAATTATCTTACCAGGGCGATAAAACTTGAGGTTAACCACAGGTGCATGGAAAGTTGGTGGGGTGATGTTGTAGAAAGTGGAGTTCAGCGATGGCAGGCTTTACTGTAAGACTTAACACATATTTAGTTCAACAAAACGTCAAACATGATTTTATTTAGTGTTAATGTCTTGAATCATCAATACCCTCTGTAAGAATAGTAAAAAAAATTTACTTCAAAATTTTTCAAAAGCTACAAGGAGCCACTGCAAAGGAGCCAAAGAGCCACATTAGGCTCCAGAGTGAGCTGCAGGGTGCAGACCCCTGTGTTAACAGTGTAATACAGTGTGTGTTGAAGCATTAAGCATGCCAGCACCAGATGTGCTCTAAGTGTTATAAATAAGTTAAAATAACATATTTCTCAAAATTTTAACCCAAAACAACTGCAGCATGTTTTAAGAAAAATTACCAGAAATATTTCAATAATTAATTACAAGAGTCCTTTGACACTTGCTTCTTACCCATTTCATCCAGCTTCAGTGAGCAAGGCTTTTGTGCTCTAACCTGTAAAATCAAATGTTTTTTAGTTGCTTATACCTACAGTTAGAAAAAAAAACCAAACAGTTTGCGAACAACATTTGTGGGCTCATAAGGATGTTTTTATTTTCATCAGCTGTACAGTGTGTCACTTTCATGAAGGACAGGACAAATGTTCTCCTGATTTTAAAGCAGGGTCATGTCTCATACAATCTTTGAACTGTTCTCTCAAACCTTCTTGAAACAAACAAGTGAGATGCAAAAAAAGAAAGAAAAACTTTGCTGCAGTCAAACACCTGTCTTTAGTTTGCCCACAACAGCAGACTGATAACACATTTTCTTGTTTTACAGTTTGACAGATTTAAAATTTCTGAATCATTTGTGAAAAAAAGGGAAAATTTGATACAGAAACGTTCCTATTTAAGGCCTGTTTGGGATTCTTACAGCAAATCTGAGTCTCATTTTATTTGTAAGTTTAAATACAAAAAAGGAAAAAAAATGTTTTAAATAAAAGGAAAGAAAACATCATCATCAGGTCAAACTTTAGAGATTTTGATGGATTTTTGACCAAAATGTCCTCTAGAATGAATTTTTGCACTTGAACAGAGAAATTTCCTTTTTGTTTCTCTCAGAGCTGATCTTGATTATCAAATAAGATGTATTACACAGAGCAGAACACACACACCTGACATCCTTCAAATAAAAATTAAAAGCCAGTTCGAAAACGAGCATAATAGCTAAAACTTTCCTTCAGCAATCATTAAGGTAAAACTCTCCTCACACCTTTGGGGCACAAGCAAATCAAGCCAGACTGGGGCAGCCCCAGAGCAGGAAACTCCAAGAGGGCCTGATTTAAGACATATTAAACGGCATCAGAGCAGAGACACACACGGTGATGGCATCAGGAAGCAGCCTGGGTGATGCTGGAGGTTGAGATTGATGGTTGAGAGGGGCTTATGAGTGGGAATAAAGAACGTTGACTGAGAGAGTATCTGTTGTGGCACTGGGATGTTTAGCATAGACATGTAAACCTCATCATGTGTTTGATCCAACATGTCTTCAAACCAGGCATTAAAAACATTAAAAAGCTCACAAAAGTGAGAAGCGCAGTCTTTGATACTGCTGATTTCAAAGAGCTTTCAAGTGTTTTCCCCCACAGCCCACTGATTTTATCTATATCTTTTTTAAACAAATTTTGGGGTCCATAACAACTCATTTTTACAATAAAGAAAACAAAACTAGTGGGGAGGATTTGTTCAGACCTTAAACAAGCTGTCAAGACTGCGAAATGAATCCTCAGAGGGATGGTTTGGTAACGCTATGGATGAGCTGTGGCTGCAGTAAGAAGGTGAAGGTACAATGTTAAAGCTGTTTAAAGATAAAAGGATCTCACTCTAACGAAGCAGTCATTCTCTGTAGGGGCGATACTGTCAGAAAATGAATGTGAGCCTCATACTGACAAACATCAACTCTTTTAGTGGATATACTTTGATTTGTTTACAGTCCACCACAACCTGCTCCACGGCTCTCAGCTGAAGCCATCTGTTGAAGAATTTTGAAAGATTTTACACCCTGAAGTAAGTATGAACAGGGCCCAAGTTTCAAAATACCACATTAACCCTGTGGTTTAAACAGAAGGAATGTCAAAAATCAAAACTGTAGTTCAAAGATTTTATCTACTGAGGTGGATCTGCAAGGATTCCCTTATTGGCAGGGATTGATCAGTTTATGTGATGGAGAACGATCAACTGGCAGCAAGAACATCAGCTATCAGAGTCATACAGTATACTTCTGAACAGTGATTAATCGGAGAAAACAGGAAATATGACATCATTATAACCATCTTGGTGATGGGAAACGAAACGATCATTTAGTCTGAACAAGCTGCCTGACTTTGAGTCAGGACAAGGTTGTGTGTTTAACGATTAAAGTCAAAACTGACTCCAGTTAATCTGAGCACATCTACATGAGCCATACCGTAAAGAATCCTCCATGAAAAAAAAATAGTAAATTGTAACAATGTCCGTGTGTTAACAGGCAAGAAAACCAAGCAGGTCATATGACTGAGAGCAGGTACCATATACTACACCTCATTAGCATTTACTACATTTTCTATATATACACACATATGAAGGCTTCATGAGCAAAGTCAAGTAGTTGCAAGAAGAGCAAGCAGGAACTCAAAGTCAAACGTGAAGGTAGATATTATAGTGTCTCCTTCTGGCAGAGCAGAGAGGAGAGGAACATTAGCTGCAGAGTGTGTGGGCGGGGACTGACACAGGAAGTGGCTGTGGGTTGAAACAAGTAGCAAAATACACAATGATTCTTTTAGAAGACATTCAAACTGAAACAAGCGTTAAAGAGCAGAGGAAAATCTGTCATTAGCTCAGATGAGATTTGTCATTTATGAGGGAGAATACACAAGTGTGTGTCTGTGTGTGTCAGAGTGTTTAATGCATGTTGAAATGTATGGATGCAGAGTTGCTGTGTGGAAGTATTTACATGTGGCTTCCCTTCTTTGCGCATGGTTAGTTTTGCAGTAACTTGCTGCCATGTGGGGCATCAGGTGAAGGCCAAAGACTTGGAAATGTTGGTGTGTGTGTGTTTTCCGACTGGACTCAAAGTCTGACTGTGTGTCTGCGTGGCGTGTTCACCGGTCCATCATGCTAAGGATCATCTCTGGTGTCAGGTCGCCGTTGGCAGCAGTGGCTGCTGTTTCCTCATTCACAGCCAGCTCCACAGTCTCTACCGCCTCTCCATCAAGCCCCACCCCCTCCACGGTAAGAGACACGCCCTCCTCCAGCGTAGTGGCCGTGGAGGGGTCGCTGTCCTCCTTCTTCACTATGATATTCTCCACTGCTCCAGTGCTCTCGTCCTCCACCTGGATGATGGCAGCAGCTAAAAGACAAAAGAAAGACACTTTAGTGCTGAATAAGTCTTCAGTTGTTCTCAACAGAGACAGCTCATCTTGATTCAGACCTGTTTTAACACAATCTAAACACAATCCTGGTCCAGATCTGGTTCAATGAGTAACATATTCACAGTTTTCTTGTGATCAGTTTTTGAATGAGTTCAACAGTGCCTATGAAAGAAATCACAATCACAATCAAACGGTCTATGATAATAAAATGTTTTACTGGCAGCAGTCGTCTTGGCAGCCACTCTGACAGATTTGCTGGGTGTTGGAGGTTTTGGGGCGTTCTTCGGGGGTCTGCCTCGTTTTCTCTTCACTGGTGGCTCATCTGGAGCTGGCACTGGGATGGCAGCAGGGGCCTGGTCCAGTTCCATTTCTGCTTCCTCTTCTTCCTGTAGCAGTAAGGCTTCCTCCTCACCTTCCCCTTCCTCTTCGTCCTCTGGCTCAGCATGATCCTCATCTGAATGCCACACAGAACGACATGCATACTTATTGCTTCCTTTAAAGAAACTCCTTACACCCCCCCAAAGATGTTCTGAAACCCCTAACATCATTTCACTCAGTACACACCAAGTGTTTTTTTTCATGATCCAGTTAATTGTTCATGTAAAAATCCAGAGTTGTAATTCCATATTAGACCAAATAACTAAGTTTACAATGGCATACAAAAATCTGCATTCTCACCACTGTCTTCTCCATCTCTCCTGCTCCTCATCTTCCTCTTTCTTCCTCTCCTTCCTTTCTTTGGGGTTGTAGCTCCATTCTCAGTCTCCTCCATCTCCCCGTTGCAGTTCTCAGCGTGGCGAGCCATGGTGTTCTGCAGAAAAACAAAGTTGAATAATCTGTTTAATACTCTAATCATCCTGCTGTTAGAGATCACAGAGAACAAAAAGCGTCCTTACCCTGCGAGTGAACGTCTTACTACACTTGGGGCAGACGAAAGCAGTGGGGACGAAGTTGGGATCATGGTAGCGCTTGAAGTGCATATCAAGAAGCTGCTTCTGTCTGAAGGTTTTCTCACACTGGCTGCAGGCGTAGGGTTTTTCTCCTGTGTGCGTGCGACGATGCATCACCATGTGACGCTCCTAGACAGAAAAGCATGTTGTGCCACTTTAAAACCAAAGTCAGAACCATGGCTTTGAGACCCCTTGTAAACAAGATGATTCATCTCAAGGGGCTTCCTCATCATGAAATAAACATTTTTGTCTTTCCGATCACATCCTACAGATCCCACATTCAAATAAAAGCCCTCATATGTTACTGCTAGAGACCCACATGTACAGCAGAGAAATATTTGTGCATACTGACCTGGCGGCAGCAGTAGTCACACATGTCACATTTGAACCTTTTCTCATTCTTATGTGACTTCTGGTGCTGGATCAGAGCATAGCGCTCATGAAAAACTGCATCACAGTAACGACACTTCTTTCCAGTCTCTATAAATGAGTGCTGCTTTCGGAGATGGACACCTGCAGAACAGAGACGGACACGTCAGTTGAGCTCAGTCCCGAAGAAAAGCAAACTGACAGATCCATGAGAAGATATTGCTCTGTTTGAGTTACCCAGGTCACTCTTGCGTGCTATGACTGTGTCACAGTGAGGGCAATGAAATTTAGCCACGTTTTCTGTGTGTTTCTGCAGGATGTGCATCTTCATTGTTCCACTCTGGGTGAAGCGAGCGTGGCAGATGTAGCACTCGTAGGGTTTCTCCCCTGAAAAGAAAAATGAAACGTCCATTTAAATCTTACAATGCATCGTGTACCTGTGACATTTCTATGATTTAAAAAAGGTTCTAACAGGACACAGATTTTTCTTTCTGTGACTGAAATTTAAACACAAGTTTTTTGTGAACACAATCTGCTTTTTTCTGGCACATTTTCCTCTTCTGTAAATATTTTTTTTTTTAATGTAAACAAAGTATAAACATCAAGATGAGAACATACTTTGCCTAGTTGTACAATAACAGGAGTGGTTAGATCAGTCTATCTTCTGTCCAGCTCTCCAAATGTAAAAGAGCAGTTTCAGGGTTCAGGGTCACATGTACCTGAGTGTGTCCTCATGTGTCTCTTCAGCTTGTATGTGTCCCTGCTAGCGTAGCTGCAGAGGCTGCACTGGAATGGACGTTCACCCGTGTGGGAACGAATGTGACGCTTTAGTTTGCTCACCTGCACAAAATTCACAGAAACATACAGTCAAACTGAGAATTAGAAAAACGCTGCATCATTATTATTTAAAGATCAGTGAAGCTGTGGATTTTCTTCTATGGGAAAGGTGAAGATTTGGTTCAAGATCTGTGTGAACTTTTTAAATGTCCTACCTCCACACTCGCATAGTCACACATGGAGCATTTGAAAGGTTTCTCGTGTGTGTGTTTGTAGCGACGATGGCGAACCAGCTCTCCACTTGTCACAAAAGCCATGTCACAGTCTGTGCACTTGTGTGGGCGAGTTCCTTGAAGACAACAAACAAAAATAAAAATGAATGAACGCATGTCTTCTCATATTGTTCTGGTCTTGTTGTGAGCATGTATGTAAGTTTGTACCGGTGTGTGTGTTGAGATGGTTCCTCAGCAAGGTGACCGTCCTGAAGGCTCTTCCACACAGGTGGCACTTGTGAGGTCTCTCGTCTGTGTGGCTCTTCATGTGTCTGTCCAGGTTGGAGCGCCGAGGACACGTGTAGCTGCACAGCTCACACTGGAATGTCTTCTTCACTCCTGAAACACGATAAAGACACCGTCTCATATTTAATAACATCAACTGTCTCGGAAACAAAGATGTACAAACTGATCCAACACTTCACACACGCAAAGCAACAGTTCTCTTGTGTTTTTCTTTAATCATAACGTTCAGTGACTCACACTTTAACAGAACTTCTTCAATAATTAAATCTTAAGTCATTTCACATTACATCTTATCTCAAACATGTTCTTTACACAATGAACAAATACTTTTGCCTAATACAAGCACTCATGCTCATTCTTTCAGTATTACTTTGTGAGTAACGCATTAGGTTGGTTAGAGAAATCAGATACTCAAATGGAAGTCCTTTTTCGTTCCTGCTGTAAATATGCTCATTTTTGCTGGGGGAAAAAAAATGCTTTTTTTAAACTGCTGTGTAAGTGGCTCCTGATACTTCTTGAGCCTATCTCAGGCTGAAGCCAGATTAACTGCAGCTTTTACCACTTTCACATCAGCTTCTTTCCTTTAGGTTGGAGGTTGTCACTTTGACCTAATCAAGCTATCTCCCATATCTGATCAGACCAGAAGAAGGCAATCCAGGTCCAACCCCAGGAGCTTTTGAATACCAATGTGTTTCCATTCAAGCCAAAAGTCCAGCAAAGATGGCTGACTCACCTTTTTTCTTGATTTTGGTAGGTTTGGGTGGTTTCATGTTGCCCACCACTTTCTCAGCGTTGACCTCAGACAGGAGGCCCTCCTGCTGCTCCTCCTCAAAGTCGTACACACTGACATCCATGTCCTTATCTCCTTCAGCGTAGCGGAGTCTGCTCTTTTTACCCTAAAGATACAGTGAGTGATTAGACCTCATCACTGATACAGTTTCATCACAGAGACTGTTTCACATCCGTAGACAACAAAGAGCAACCTTTTTGATCTTTTTGACGGCTCCAGTTGGAGGCTGATAGTCTGGGTCTTTTGCCCAGGTTGGGTCTTCGTTTGGAGGCTGGATGGGCTCGTCCTCTCCTTCCAGCAGCTGACCGCCCACCTCCTCATCTTCCATCTCCACAGCATGGGCAACTCCTCCCTCCTCCTCCTGCTCTACAGTCTCCACCTCACCATTGGCACCAACCTTCACCACCTGCACAACAGGGTTTTCACTGATTAGTGAATATTGATCGTTACAGAAGAATTATAGAGTGCTCTCTGAAGTAGAAATTCACAAAGCTAAAATCAAAAATAAAATATTAATATTTAAGCTATTCATCCTCAAGTGACTAATAAGTGTACCTGAAAGCCTTCGGGCAGCGGCAGGGTGTGGCAGATGACTGGGTCTCCATCCTTTGGCATAGCAGTGGTATCTACAAAAGTGCCTTGCTGAAGAGCTTCAACTGTAGTGGCAGAAACAGGCACCTGAACCAGCTGGAGCTCTCCTAAACCCAGAGCTGCCTGTTCCTCCATGTTTACAACCTGAGCAGAAACAGAGGCTTTAAAGTCACCATGTTTTCAACTACAGGGTGTCACTGAGCCAGGCTTGGACCATGGGGTAAAAAGTATGAACCTGTAGTGTGATGATCTGTGTCTGGTCCACTGTTGTTACAGTTGCCTGGTGAGCAGCGCCAGCGACTCCGCCAACAACACCCACTGTAGCTGTTGATCCCCCCACGGTGGCGTCGATCACCTGAAAAGTAGCTTCACTTTAACATCCTGATCACCCTAAACACACCTGGCTGTAGCTGATTTGTTGGTTTTAATAAACAGAACTACTTCATTCTAGCTGCAAAGCCTGCACAGCACAACAAATGGGTCAGAGGGTCTGTGATGATGAATTACCTCTGTCTTCATTTGTAACAAGGTGGGATCCAGGGAGTCCATAACCATCATTTCAACCCCTGCTCCACCTTCAACACCAACACCCACCCCTGCTTCCATCAGCTGCTGCTGGGCCTGGATTCCATCTCCATGACCTGAACAAACAATGCAGAGAGTTAAAGATTTTGATACACATGCGTCTTCCTAAAATATACACCTAAATGCTACGTTTTCTTTTTTTTTTCTTCAAATCAAGTGAAGATAAAAACCTTGCTCGAGGACAACTCCAGCCTGTCCCTCCACCACACCCCCGGCCTCTGCAGCCTGCTGGAGGAGGTCAGCCACCATGGCATCCTGACTGTGAACAGCCTGGATGGAGGGAAAGTCTTTGGCAGGGACCTCCACCACCCCTACACCCTCTGTTGGCCCTCCGTCCATGCTGGGCAGGATCTGGAATGTGGTTAAGAAAAAATTTTATCACACAGTCACCATGATTAGCATCAGGCTTGTTCAGGGGCACACTGCATTTTTGTTGTGACGGAGCAGATTTAAACCAAATACTGACATCAAAACAAAAATCAGAAACAAATAAAAGATTAAGATTCAGACAGAAAAAAAGTTGGAGAAGCTCCTTCAGTGGAGTCTGTAGATGTTGGATGTTTGACACCTCCTGACTGCTGCACGCAACATTACAGTACTAAACTCTAAATCCCAAGAAATGACAAAGACACCTGCTCTGGTGTTGTTTCCTCTGGTCTGAGAGAACGACTGAGCTTTCATTACGCAGGTTTGATAAATATTAAATCAGAGCTCCAATAAACCTCCAAATAATGAGCAGAGTCTTATACCAGTATTTAATTAACCTGTATGTATTTTTCTGTTTTGCAAATAAAAACTAAAGTCAACTGATAAACAAACATAATCCATTAAAACATTTACAACTGCTAATTCAGTAGAAAAATAAATGTTTGCTTTCTGTCAAGAAGACCTTGAGTTCCATTTAAAAAATGGAGTCAGCACCACTGACCTTTTAAAGTCAGACAGATATATGTGCACTGATTAAAGCGAGTGTCTCTTGGGACTCCGAACATGTACAAAAAAAGCTAACAAGCTAAATTAATATAAAGTTAAGTCCCCAGTCCACTGCTGACTTTAACCTGAGACTCAAGTCACACAGACATGTCTGTAGTAGGGATGGAACGGTTTATGAAAAACCTGAACCGTTTGTTTTTCCTCACTCGGTCCGGAGCGTGTGCTCTGTTCGGTTTGTGATGTGTTTCTTTTTTCTACATTTTACGGCCCAGTTTGAAGCGAGTGTGTAGCTCTGATCATATGCACGTGCGACGCGAGGTGAAAGAGTACAGCAGAACAGTTGTGGGGAGGCGTGTGTGTTGTTTACATGACGAGCAGAGAAGACGGAGTCAGAGGGTGTACCTGTAGCACTGAGTTGTTCTGCTGTCTGGGAGCACTTTAGATTCAGTGTGAGCTCTGATAACGGCATGAAGAAAGTGGAGGATAAAACCATGATTGAGTGTTACCAACTATTAATGACTTTTCAGACCCTTCTGTTTTTTCTAATTCTTGCGACTTTTCTGGAGTTTGAAGTCTGACGAGATTTCCTCAATGAGCAGCATGTGCCATCGTGAGCCCCTCCCCTATCCAAAACACTAGCCACGTATACATGGACCCAAATATTCTGCTTGCATTCGGTTTATTTGCTCAAACGGAAAGAATTTAACCTTTGTATACACCTCATTCCGAAAGAAAAGCGCCAATCCGATTGGACATTTAATCTGTTTCACAGGGGTGGAATATTCCTTTCCCCAAACCGATTGAGGTATCATGTATCCACTCAGACGGAAAGTTGTCAGGGTGCGTTCTTTCAGCACATGCACAGATATGACGTAAGACGCAACTATAGACGTTCCTCAATTCTAAAAATGGCGGCGAGCAGTCAGCACTGGAGGAAAGTTTGTTTTTGGTCCAAACTTTGAAGAACTAAACATAATTTCAAGACTGGACTGACACTTGCAATAAGGAGTATTGCAACACTGTGATAAAAAAAAAAAACTGTTGTCCTTTGTCTTTGATAAATCATGTGATGTTTACGTTTTTCTGCGCATGCCCCATTGACTATTCTGTTTGATTATAGCGGCGCCTGTAGACCAGAGATTGGAATATTCCTTTCCATGTATACGATTGTTTTCGGAAAAGTCATTCAGAAAGATTCCATTCGGAAAGACGAAAAACTCCTCATGTAACCGTGGCTACTGAGACAGCCCTCATTCGCAGCAGGTAAAATCACGCAAGTGTGTGTCTCATTGTGGTCACTTCTGCTGATCCCCAGCCCAGATGAAGGAGGGTGGTTGATATTTAGACATAAAAAAACAAGAATGGACAGAAGAAAGTTAATTTGTAGTTCCAAACATATTTCTGATGTCGTGTTTTACCTGCTTTCTGTCTCTTCCACTACGAAGTCAATGACAATGGCATGCAAATGGATAATTATGCAAATGAGACCCTAGCATCATTTAGTGACTTATAGTGACTTCTGGGACAGCCAATAGTGACTTTCCTTCCTGAAGAGTTGGCATGTTGAAACTAGCAATGTTTCACTCAGCTTTAGTGATGTGTGAAATGGGAAACAGCCTTATTCTTTCAGGGTTTCATGATGATACATGAGATTATTGATAAAAAATAATATGTTAAAGGTGTTAAAAACAACAACAATGAACACCAAACTGAACCAAAAATTGTGACCACAAAACCGTGCTAAGAACCGAACTGTGGATTTTGTGAACCGTTCCATCCCTAGTCTGTAGCACATTCAAACAACCCGTTGTTTTACCACAGTTGCCACTTAACACTATGTTACCTGGAACAGTAAAGAGTAATCGACTCGTATCATGATTTCTGGAGCCTGGGGTGCAGTCTGGTTGTGATTGCTGCTGAAAACCCTGAGCTTTGCTGATTCAGATGTCTGCTACCTCACTGACCCTGCTGAGCTGAAGGGGGGAAGAGGGACAGGTTACGCTCTTCCATGTGCTGACACAAGAGCCGGGACAGCCTCATCTTTCTCCTAATGTCAAGTGTTGTGTTAAAGACTTGTCTGCTCACCTGAGGATTCAGGCTGTGACCTGACTTTCAACCTGGAGGAGGGGAGAGGGGGAGCAGAGGAGTGTTATGGGACCACTTTCACTCTTAAAGGCACGTCAGTGCTTCCCTTTCTATTCACCACTTTGTTTTAGTCGTATTGTACCAGCTTTCTAGGTGAGACAACGACAATCAATTGATCGCATTTCGTGAATTAAATCCTTGTATAACTTGCCATTTCTGGCCCAAACAGATGCATTTGTAATGTTGAGTGTGGGCAGTGTTCAAAGCTCAATAATGTAGTGATTAAATAATTACACTTAATTAGCTTGGGTCGGAACTAATGCAGTAAAATTGATCAAATATGAAAGACAAAAAAATATCAACATATTACTGACTATAAAGATGCAACACATGAGTCTTACATGCTAACAGGCCTAAGTAATGTTTAAATTAAAAGTAATTCCACATTTAAATGATAGTGTCTGTTCGTAACTTCATGAAAAGCGCTTATAGTTTGTCTCTTTTGTCCGATAAACATTACCTCTTTAAAAAGTGGAATCCTACAGCGGTGTCAAATTGATTTTTTAAGCAGAAAATGAAAATATTTTAAAACAACTCGTCGGTAATGAGATGCTTGACAGAATATCTTATTTTAAAGAATAGACTGGTGATTGTATATTACCTGCAATTCTTTCTGAGAACTCTTCAAATTCATTATGTACAGAATTAATATATATATATATGCTTTGCAAATGAAAACTTAAGACTCTTATTTATATTGGATGGTGCTTTTTTTAATTCAAATCAACATTAAGAACCAATGAGATTAACGGATTTTGTACCTCGCATTATGTATAAAAGTCTTTGAACATCACTCAACTCACTCAGAGATCTACTCTGGTCTTAACGATCTCAGTCTTTGATCATTGTCACTGAGAGTGACAGCTACGTGATTATTTCAGGTTCAGCATCAAACATTTGCCGGATTGCTGTCTTATGTTGATGTTGACAAACATGTAGGAGACAGGGAGGCTGTAATTAAGGCCTCAACATATTTGATTTACAATAAAATATCCTCGACTAAGTACTGATACAAAGCAACGAGACGGGCAGCTGTTGCCTCTCGCACAGCAGTTAGACAGCGGTATTTTTGTAGCTCTCCAAGCCGAATCGTAGAGGGAGCTCTCTGCTATAATATATATCTGTGGCTATGATGCTCTAGGTGGGCTTAGAATAAGAGACAAGCGGGCGAAGGGTGCAACAACACCTGCTTTTACTGACCACGGAGCGATGACAGACAAAAAGAAGACAAATGCGTTTCTCTTCGATTGAAGATGGCTGATTTTTGGATACCCCAAAGCGTGTATTTAGTATTGGTGAACCAGTGGCCACCGTGATTGTGGAGGATCGTTTTACTGCGAATGCTTCGACACTCACGTTTAGCATCGGCCTGGACGCGCAGAGTCGTCGCAAACGTTGCTACTGTAACTGAGTCAGACCTGGGGAAAGTACGTTTAAAAAACTGTGTGCAGCTAAATAAAGCACGACAACAAACGAGAGCGGTGGTTATCGTTCAGTTATTTTCAAGAGTAACGCGAAAGAGCGCAGTTGGGTGGGGAAGGGCCTTTCTGTCAAAGCAAGCACGGCTAGCGTTAAATGCTACCGTTAGCTGCTCCATCGGGGAAAGGTCTGACTTGGTGTTACACCGCGTGAGAAAATGAACGGTATTTTTTTTAACGTTTATCCAAATTATCTCATGTCATTTATTTAGCCGTAGTTATGTTATCGTATGTGACGGCCTGTCTGCTTTGTGACGTTGGCCTCGTATTTATGCACACAAGCTAGCGTTAGCAGTAAGTTAAACCCGCCAGTTTCCATGTCGTCAAGGCTGTAAAGACGGGAAACAAAGAAGCGAGAAAATGGACGCCTTGGCCTAAATTCCCCAACCAAATCATCGAAGTTTTGGTAACTCATTTTTGACGATATTTCCATGATTTGGCGTAAAACACAACGGACTGCGGATACATTTATGAAAACTTCGGTTTTTAAACGTATTTTGACGGGGTTTTCAATAACGATAGAGGGAGACAAACACTCTCCGACGAGTTGCCCGGACCCAGAGCCCCATCGTGACACCTAGAGGCCGATTAAAGATCCTGCAAACTCCCCCTTGTCAGAAAAGTAGTGATACTTTACCTCTTATTTGGTGTTTCTCCTCCCGTTTAACTTGGCCGAGAGCAGAGAGTCTGTACTATAAAGTTAACCTGGCTGGTAAAAATGCAGGCTTCTTCGCAGTTTGTTTTAATCCCTCTCCCGCTTTAGCAGAGTAGCCTCTGCCACAAAATGGCAGTTGGCAGCTCAGTGCGCCTGTGCGACCGCTGGGGGGTGGTGTCGAAGCTGCTGCACTCACCCTGATTGGCCAGGAGGGGCGCCCCGTTGGAATACAGTGAAGCCCATTTATCACAATGTTGGGAAGAGGACTGCTTTGTGGACCCTCGGAGATATGAATTTTATGGCAGAAAATAAACCCAAGACAACGTAGTCTATAGTTTAAGTGAGCACAATAATTTTAAATGTCTGAACTAGTGCTCAAGATACATTTTACCATATGATGTGATTTTTTTCTGTCAAATGTTAAGGATTTGATTGAAGTCACATTAATAAGAATTAATAAAATCTAATAGGGAAAGCAAAAACGACAAAGAGAAGCAAGAGACTGCAAAATTCTCTTTTCACTGCCCCTTGATAGCTTTGAGCTGATATTACTGTGTACTCTTGCGTTTGGCCATCAATTTATTCTCTCTCTTCAGTATGACTCATATATATCATATGAGCCCTGAATGTAGCATACAGTATACTGTGTCCTTTTGGAGCAAAGTCTTGACACACATTAGTGTTCTGAAAAACACCAGAGATCTCCACACTGAGTGTATGTGAAACTATGATATTTTAATATTACGTGAAACAGTCTGCTATCCTTACTGAATTAACAGCTTTCAGCACATAGTAGTATTGTGTGTGTGTCTGTGTGTGTGTACAAGTTCAGCTAACCCCCCCAAAAATAAAAAATAAAATAAATTATAAAACACACACACACACGAAACAATCTTTAAACATATTTAATAGTTTGCATATATTTGACACCAGGATTCCTGGAAATATATTTTTGCAGAGAAAAAAAAAGAAATGAACATTTAGTTTTAAATGCTGCACAGTTGATCAAGATTGTGGAAAAAAATATACTGTGCTGCAGTGGTTTTTCCACTGCTTCACACTCTCTTCATTCTTAAATAAAGCATCTCATCTATGTTTTATTGCATCTTTGTTACTATGTTACAAACCTTGAGGCACTTTAACACTGTTAGATGCTTAACTAATGCAGAGGTTTAGCTGCAAATTTGCTGTCTATAAACTAAAGAATCAAATACAGTATAGCCGTTATTAAAAGAAAAAGTGAGTTCCCACATGAGACAAGAGTTTTACATTATGATCCAGTTGACACTGCTGCCTTGTTAGCATCCTTCATCTTGTATCACAGAACTCAACATTTAACTTGAGCTTAATATTTAACTACCTAATTTGTCTGATCATCCCTTATCCTGACATATCTTGACATTATACATTCACTTTTGCCTGAAGAAGAAGAAAATGGCTTTATGAAAAATATTTCTGATCCATGTTTCATCCATAAAGAGTAAGTTCTGATTTAATGGTCAGGACAAATACATTTAGACTTTATTTTTTTCAGGTTAAAAGTTGACTTTTGTTCAAAATGAGCTTTTCCTCATGACTCAGAAATATTTTTTTAATCACCATCTTAATCCTCTGTACATGTTCCTACATCTTTTGAAAACACAGTTACAACAGTTTTGTTTTCCATTGCAGTCTTTCAGAAGTACATTTTCAACACAGGTTAGTGTTAACATGAACATCCAAGACCATCAAAGGGCAGAAAATGCTTGGCACGATGAGCATTGCAACCACTGTTTTGAGATTTTTGCATGTAAAAAAATAAAAATAAAAACAAAAAAAGTAAAGTACAACTATAATCATTTGCTGTTAATCTTAAACAGGTACACTTTTGAGCAATGTTGGAAGACACTGTTGTCACAAAAACAGAAAAACAACTGTGGTAAGTGTTTAGTAACTCAGATTACTGAAAATAAACAGTCTACAGCCATGCCAGCCTTGGGGCTACCATAATAATATACAAAAGTGTGGTTTAATGCTAACATCAGCATGCTAACATGTTTGTAATGACAAGGTTTACATGCAGATGTTTAGTATTTAGTATAACTGTTTTGCATGTTAGCATGCTAACATTTGCCTTTCAGAAACAGATGCAAAGCAAAAGGGAATGCATTAGAATTGACTACAGGCTGAAGACTAAAAGTCAACTTGGCTTCAGAAGTGAAGGGCATGCTCAAGTCTGCATTGTTGATTTGTTTTTAAGTTATCAGTTGCTGTTTTCAAGTCCCTCTCTGTGCAGTGTGATGCCATTTAGGGAAAAGAACTGAAAAGACGTGGTGAATTTTTCAGATCGCTACCCGTGGCTAAGTTCCTATCATGGCAACATGTCAAACTGGGTAGAGGTGAATTAATTCATTTTTTTCTCTTTACTTCTGACTTAATCAGAACAAGAGGGTGGCCGCCAAGATGCCTTCATCAATACTCCAAATAATGAGTGCATGAACCAACTCCTAACTGCGGAGTGGCCAGGTCCCCTCTCCACATAAATTATTCAGTTTAGCAGGTGTTGGTTTTGTATAAATTGCCAGAATGAGCTGATTATGCTGCTGTTGTAACAGAGAAAGTGAAGTTGTTAAGCAGAACTATCATCCCTGGAGCCTCATGGTTAACTATATCCCATTTGTTTCCATCATTTTACCAGTCTACAGACTGAGATTGAAGAACATTTCTATACAGTGCTGTCAGAGGACTGGTGATTAACTGTTATTGAGCAGAGATGACCTTACAGTAATAGAGCTCAGGAAATGAAAGGGCAGAGTCAACATGACCATCAGTAATGTCTCTGAGTCTTACAAAAGCAGAAACATCTGTGGTCAGTGGAGCTGGACAGTTCAGCATTTCATTGACGGGGGAAAATGTCTGATACGTGTTTTTTTTTGTGACAATGTTTTACATCCTTTTTCTAAAAAAAAAAAGGGTAGATGCTGGCTATTTCCACAGCAATGCAGTTTCATGTACTCTGATCAAGTACAGTGTCACTATCAAGTACATACCAACAGTTCATTGTGGGAATGTTTTTACTTAAAAATAGAAACTCATAATATAACATAAAGAGGATTTTTAATAATTATCTTTTCAGAATAAAGTTAAATATTCCAACAAATTAGCATTTAAATAATAAAAAAATCCTCTAATTTATTTTCACTTAAACTGACTTTTTTTTCCATTTGTGCCTGCCCCCCAAGGCTCATCTGTAGAAATAATGAACTCACTCAACTCAACTCAACTCAACTCAAAAAAAAAATCCAGATTATGGCTTAAGTATAGGTTAAAAAATTAAATATGAAAACTTATAATTAAAAATAGTTGTAAGAAAAACTGACTGTAATGCCAATGGCTTCTTTTAGAACTATATGTCTTTCAGTTGATCAGTAAGATTGATGCATGACCATGATGGCGCAAATAATAACAAAATGTTATCTTTGTTTTTACATCAGTGAAGGCAATGTGCGTCCTTTGGAAAACAGTCAGCAGCTCTGTGGAGACACTGGTATTACCTTTAAATAATTCATGACTCCACATCTGGAGCCAGTTTGCTGGAAATTCAGTCCACTTGTATTATATAATCTCTGTCTTAATGTATAAGACTTCCAAAACTTATACAACAAAACAACGAAGAAAAACAAATTTCTTATTCTCTCGACAAGCCCGAAAGGTTTAGAGGATCAAACTACTGATTTCTAGAAGAAACTCATTTCCAGACCTGGATAGACAGACTGGTCTATAATCAGTGATCTGTTGTCACAGCAGCAGTTTTTCACGATTAAGCAAATTTTCAGTGATTTTGAGTATAATGCCCCTCATTTACAGCAGACATGTCAGTGGTACAGAGAGTAGTGTTGTTCAGTGAATCAGCTCATCAAACTGAAACTAATCAATGTGACAGTAATAATTCATCTCATAAAACATAGAATACATTTACAAATTAAAACTTTGATAAAACACTTTACAGTCAGAAAATAATAATAAACTCCAGTGGCATAGTCATGTTGTATGAATTTCCATGATTGCAGTAAAGTAATGGCACAGAATTCAAACCATTCTCTGAGCAGAAGCGACTTAAGTTCTCTGTAACCTTTAAACTGATCTACAGCGTAAGTTATACTTTGCCTTCTTTTAAATCTGTATGACCAACACTTGACATAAAGGCCTTTGAGGCAGATGTTACTTTGGAAAACACTTCACAGTAAATAAGCCAGTGGCAGGTTTGGTATCAGTTCTGTATGTCAGTGTATCGTTGACGGCAGCTGTTTGAATCTTCAGCTTCTCACAGGGTTCCCCTCCTGCATCCGCACCCCACCTGAATGAGAGTGAAACCCAGCGTGCTCTGTTACCACACCTGGCTTCATCACATAAAACTGTTAAACAAATAATTTTGATGCTCATTCTGTGATGAAAACATACATGAAGTGCAGCTCAGCATGGTTTATGATGTTCTTCAGATTTGAATAAGTTCAAATGTTCAACCTGTTTGTTCACCATGCAACGAAATCAAAAATTTAAATACGAAGTCAAAAAATCCCATCATAATAACAATAAAACAAATCATTAGTTTGGCCCACATGGGAACAGATTTAACGTAAGATTAAGCACTAATTTCTGAGGAGAGTGAAAGGTTGAAGTCGGTATCGTAAAGCCAGAGCTGGATGTCAGGTATATCACATCACAGAAAAGACATCTCTCTGCAGTGGACTGTTCAAAACCCCACTGCAGCCATAACTGAATAATAGAGTGGCCTTTATGGAAAGCACTGTCACAAAATGTGAACAGTAGCATTACATTTTATGAGGGGAGTGTTTACTTTGTGTCTGCTCACTGGTTCACTGTTAGCCATTCAAAACCATGAAGTGTAAAAGTAAGAAAATAATTTAAATACAAGAAACTTAACATTTGTACATTTTGGGCACTTGATTGGCTGTTAAGCTGAAATTATTTAACAATACAACTTTACATAGCTTTCACGCCAGAAATGGACAGTGTCATCATCTAGGAGACAGTCCTGTAATCTGTCACAGACATGTCCTCCCAGTCCTTCTTCTCCTTCAGTGTCCACACCATCCTTCTTCTCCTCCCTCTTTTTTTTTTTTTTACCACAGCCTGCTCATATTGTACATTCTTCTTTAAGATCATCTGATTTGTGTGCACAGGTTGATAAATATGAGTTTGTAGCTTATTGATGGGAAATGTTTTTCCAGTGTTTAAAATGAATCCTGTTTGTTTAAACCTGGGCCAAGTTTTACTCTTTCTTCTAAATGACTAAGAGGTAAAAATGTTTTAGATTCCTAATTCGATGGATTGCTTCAGTCAGCAGCTGTGAAACGGGGTTTCATGACTGTGATGTAACTCTGAAACGAAAAGAGCCCAGACTCCTTTGATTAAATGGTAAAGCTGCTTCTCAGAAAAACAGGAGCTTCCGGTAAAGTGCAGACTCAACCAGTTTACCTTTGTTAATTTTAAAGTCAGGTGACTCTCACAATATTAATGTTAAGAGCTGTGACAAAAAAAGTCTATGTTTTAATAAACACTTTAGGTAAACAAACTTTGGCCTGTTTCACATCTGACAGCTGAAACAATCTAAAACACAATTTTAAGACCAATTAGTCATTTAGAAATCCAAACAGTAAAATTTGGCTCAGTTTTAAAATATTTAAAATCAGAGGTACCTTGTATTACTGTTGCTGTCTGTTGTTTCTGTATGGAGGAAACCCATCGGACAGTTTATGAACCATGGCTTTAGTGGTATGAGAGGGCAGAACAACAGCACTGCTCTTTAATTACACGTGTCAAAGCACAACATTTTAAGTGTGCTGCTGACTCAGTGGCTCTGTCCCCACGCAGTGTCTGTGTGTGACTGTGTGTGTGTGTTATGTCAGAAAGCTGTGCTGGCCATGCTTCCTGGAGCGAAGAGTCTGGGTAAACTGTCCTGAGACGTCTCCACGTGTCTGTGGGCCATCTTCCCCTCCTCGCCTGCTCAACACAACGGATGGAAGAACAATAAAGATGGGAAAATAAATATGACAATGAATGAGTGAATGAATGAATGCTCTCCAAAGACTTTCATGATGGACAAACCAAAGAGCAAACAAAATGGAACAAGTATTTTCTATTTTTCCTTCTCAGTTGTCCTCTGGAGTCACAAAAATATGAATGGGTGAATGGGATAAAAGAAGAAAGTTATAAAGAGACGTAAAGAGATTTTTTTTCCATTGTCATATCCACTGAAGTCTTTCTAAACATGGGTCTTAGGTTTACAGTTAATTTAATATCATCATTTGGCAAGACGCTTTAAAATGAACGTTGACATTCATTTCTTTAAGAGACTTTTGGAGCAGAGCTATCAACAATTTCCTACCAACTCCTTCAACTTTGGCTGTCGTTCTCGTCTACACAATGGTTATTCTTACCAAGCACCAGCAGAGCCTGTTTGGCAGCTTCTCGGACTTCCTCCTTGTCCGTCCGGCAAAGATAAACTAACTGGTCGATGCTTTCTTTGGCCTGAAAGGACAACAGAATGGGCCCAGAGGTCAGTCCATGCTGTGTTTTACAGATAAAATATAATGACCTTTTGTTCTTTGTTTTTCCACTTCCGCTCAGATGTTTCATCATTGTCTCTAAAATAGAGCACATTGCTCAAACCAACACATCAATGGTGAAATATGTAATAGCTAAAAGTTCAAGTTTTAATGTTGTGACAGGCTGGAACATCTTTGGGCAGATTCAGAGTGTGTTTGTACCTTTAGACAAGCTAAGGCTTTGCATCCGCAGACTCTAGTGTCCACACTGTCATCTTCCAGTAGCTCCAAACAGATGACCAGCGCCTGAGGAGAACACACACGCACAGTAATAAACGAAACTGACAACACGAAGAAGTCACACTTCTGTTCATATAATGTGTTTGCATGACTCTGTGCCATGAGATTGTGGTTTTCACTTCATCAGCATCATAAAAAGTTTAAGCTTTTATTTTGAAAGGTACAAATTAGGTTCATTTGGTAAAAAAACCACATAAACATTATTTTACTAAATGATAACAGTAACTATATAAACTATTAGATATTCTGAGGGACTACTGAGGGAGTTGCAGTAGCTGATATCACGCATCGACTACAGCAACTCCCTCCTAGCAGACCTCCCTGTGTGAACATTTAAACCTCTGCAGATGATCCTGAATGCAGCAGCACATCTGGTTTTTAACCAGCCCAAAACAGCACATGCCACCCCGCTGTTAATCTCTCTTCACTCTCTTCTTCTGGCTTTCAAACCATTGACAAGAACAGCTCCTGCGTACCTGGGGTCCCTCATCCAGTTCTACACTCCTTCTCACCCACTACACTCTGCTTATGAAAGACGCCTGGTGCTCCCAGCTCAGCGTGGCTCTAAATCTCTAGCCAGACTCTTCTCCTCTGTTGTTCCCAAATGGTGGAATGAATTACCTAACTATATGATCCACTGAGTCCCTTTCTACTTAAAGAGATGTCTGAAGACTCATCTGTTCAGGGAACACTTAAGCACTTAATCTGACTTTTCTCCTCTTTGTCCTCAGGGGTAGAATGATTCAGAAGGTCTCAGACTCAGCTCTTAGTGTATTTTCAGCACTAATGACTAATAACTGAAAGGTGAAGTATATTTTCACAGCAATTCATTGTGCCTTTTTGGCTTGATTATTCTACATTATAAAAAAAAATCTTGAACTTAATGGCAGCACCTGCAGCCAAATGACTTGCAGCACTTCTGTCGCAATAACCAGGTTTTCCTTCTGTCTAAATTCTTGCTTGTGTTGTACGTCGCTTTGGACAAAAGTGTCCCCTAAATGAAACTGTAGAACTATATATCAATGCACCTCTAAGTGTTTGTATGAGCCCAGTGTGTTCTTACCTGCTCTCTCTGTCTGGGCTGTGCGTTCAGGCTCCTCAGCACAGAGCTGGCAGATGCCGACACTTTTCCTCGAGGATCTCTCAGTAATTTGGCCACAGCGTGAAGTCCCTCTCTCCTCAGGCTGCACGGGGCAGGCTGCCGCAGGGCGTGCACGATGACATCCAGGTCACTTGATGCCAGGCTCTGCACCAGCCACACTGATAGAGAGCGAATTCATCACTGATTGATAAAGTTTTCCCTTTCTTTAGCTGTCACTAATAGGGATGCCCCGATCCAACTTGTCTGGTACCGCTACCGATACCGATAACGATACCTGGGCTTCGGGTATCGACCAATACCGATATTGATCCAATACCAGTGTTTAATAATAACCTGCATACCCTATTGTGGGATAAGACAGGTAATGTTTTGGGTAAAAGGCAAAAAATAAGTATAGGGGGTTACTGAAGTTTCTTTAAACTATAAAATATTAAATTTTTTACCAGGTAAAAAAACAAGCTTCAGAATATGCAGAAGTTAATATTTAATTCTAATATTTTTTACCCTGTAGGCTGATATGCAATTCAGCAAAAAAAACGAAGAAAGTGCACCAGAGGTAACATTCCAAATCAGGTATCCAAAAGCACCAGTAAAAAAGAAAAGGGAGAAAGCTGGTTGCCTGGATCGGCCCCTTCCCACTGATACCAATCCAGTTTTGAGGGGCACCGATCCACTGATACCCAATACCAGGATCGGTATCGATGCATCCCTAGTCACTAAGTGTGCGTGCGTGTGTGTGTGTGTGTGTGTGTGTGTGTGTGTGTGTGTGTGTGTGTGTGTTTACCTTCCTCTGCCAGCTCATTGAGATGTGTCTCCATGTCAGTGATGCTGTTGGCCTCCAGGTAAGTCCACAGCTGAAACACCGTCACTGTCACGCTGTCTCTGCTGCTTCCACGCCGCGGCAACCTCTGGTCCAACACCCGCTCAGCCAAACACAGGAACACTGGACACACACACGCACACACACAGGTGTTATTAAAGCATTCACACATCAAACCTATTATTCAAACATACAAACATGGAAGTTGTTGTACCTGTGTTGGCCATGCTGCTTGCTTTCTGAGGCAGACTGCTGGAGTACAGCGAGGACAACGCAGACAGGAAGCTTTCAGCAGAGACGCTGTACATGCTACCCTGACCTACACTCTGCTGCCATAGCAACACAGCACCCAGGCACAGGCCGAGCTGTGGTATCACTGTGATGTAGAGAGCAGGGTCACACTGAATGCTGGATCAACATATTACATGATAACACACCACTTACAGTTTGCAGTGAATAAAAACGCTGGTTTTGATGTATTTTGTGAGTTGCTGTCATAGTCAAGCTTCCATTAAGGATCTTTGTGTTTCTGCATTTAACACCAAAAGTCACTCAGTGGTGGTAGAGAAACATTTTCAGAGGTCTCACCTTCCACAGGCTGTCTCAGGCGTTTGGGGTTGTCCTTGGTAACACGTCGGATGATTTCGAGGACTCGTGCCTCTCTCAGTAGTCGATCTAAGGCGTACATCTCTCCACAGCGCAGAGGACCAAACGTACCCAGACGCTGCAAACAGTGTGACATCATTTTAAATCAGGGTTGATCCGGCTCTGACAAAGCAGTTTAACAGTCTAACAAAATGATGAGGATGCACTTATGCTGATCAAACTCTGTATCACAGTCATTTTAAATAAATTTAACAAAGGCATTTCAAACAATCAAAGACTACAAAGTAATTTTAAAGAAACTTTGAGTTTTACAATCAAACGATTCCTATGATTGTTTTTCAAAGAACAAACTAAAATAAAATATTAACAAGAAACCACTCATTGCTGAAGTTTTAAATGTTTTGCTAAAATGCCTCTATTCTGATTAAACTTTAATTAAAGCCAAAAAAGGTCTATGTTGCATGTTTCCTACCAGCAGCTGTGTGCAGCAGTTCTTCAGGTGGACCACTAGGGAGCAGTCTAGAGTAGAGCAGCCTGTTGTGAGGGGGGAGGAGGGTGTGGATGGGCTGTCCCAGCCTCTGTCCTGCAGAGGCCTGTGCAAGGAAAAGGTGAGAATTGAGAGAGGTTAGGGGGAGGCTGTGTTGAGTCTCAGTAAGCTCACATTAGCTGAGTGACTTTCGTATTAGCTGTGACAAAGAACCTCTTTGAGGTGAGACAAGACCGCTTCACTTGGGGGTCTTGTCTCATCCTTTCAGAACTACATTTCACTAACCTACCCAGTCACTATAAACATCATCCAAACACATAAAGAAGACTTAAATAAAGTCATAAAGCGGTGGAATAAATAATTTGTGAGACTATAATACATCTTTATTCACTTATTTTTATTTAACCAGATAGAAAACCCATCAAGATCTAGATCTTTCTTACAAGGGTGACCTGGCCAAGAGGCCGGCAGCACACATCAAAACATGAACTGCTACTATGAGGATTCGGTTTGGATAAAGTGCAGCTGGCCTCAGCAGTCTGTAGCCACAGCTCTCATACTGAAAGCCGAAGTGAAGTTCACTTTTTAAAAGGGCTGTTCTTAAATATATTTTCTTCTCCAATATGTTTAAAAAAAGATAGATTTACCATCATCCTTCCTCCAGACACAGCTGCTATGGTAAACATTCTTCCTCAGTTTAACTGTCTATTCAGATTAAGATGATCAATGCTAATTCACCCCTAGACCCGACTGTCGCTACAGTCTTTTGACTGTCTGAATGTCTCTCTGAGCAGCTAATTTGTGTTACTGACAGAACTGCAGGGCAGCAATACAGATTACTTCCTCTAGATGGCAGCATGGCTCAACAATAAGAACAGAAGTTGGATGTCAGTACGCCATGAACAAAAAGTTGTTTACAGAGGAATCAATGTGTCTGCTCAATATCGATGGTACAGGATAATTTCTTGGGAAGTAGTAGTTTCTTGTTTCCTGTATCTGCGCAAACTGTAGTTGTTCACAGTCAAGACAAATAACTACCCTGTACATCATACAGCCTCCAAAGCTTTGCTAGAACGCATAGTCTTTGAGAGCTGTGTAAAAGTTATTTCAGAGTAAATCTGAACCATTCGGCTGTACACATGTCCTCTGTACAGCTCCAAAAGACCACACATCCCTGGAGCTTACTAATGACCACATACATAAGGCTATAGATGAGTTTCAGTGTTAACACCAAGATGTGCTTTGTGAGCACTGACCTTCCCGTTCTACTCCTCTTGTCGCCCTTCTCTTCCTCTTCCTCCTCCCAATCAGACGTGTTGAGGAAGTCAAAGCTGCCCAGAGCTGTTTCCACTGTGAGGCTGACCACACTGGGTGAACGGCTGTGCTTACCACCCTACATACACACACACACACACACACACACACACACACACACACACACACACACACACACAAACACACAAACACACACACACAAACACAAACACACACGCACACACACACAAATAAACATACAACCAGGTTCATATCTAAACATTACAGCAGCAGACACATGGAGTTCACAAAGCAAAAAGCTAATGTTCATTAGAGCTGAAACGATTCCTCGAATTATTCGAGGTACTCAAATACAAAAAATACTCGAGTAATTTTCCCCGCCTCGAGGAATCGTTTAATTTTAAAAAAGATCAAAGAGTGGTATTTCAAATAGAGCTGAGGCCATATTAAGAGAGTTTTCAGACCCCTCAAGCTACCTCTTATACAAAATAGCAACTAGCAACAAAGCTAGCTTCTTTTCTGGAGTTTGGAGACTAATGGGTCATTCTACGAAACGGGTACCATTTGGGTCCGCAACATTTGATGAGATGTACAAGGCACAAAAAATGTGTCAAAGTGTGTTTACAAATTTTGGAGCTACCAAAGCAAGTGCTCTTATTGACATGCTGTATCAGAAAATTCTATTTCTTAAAGAGAAAAATTTTCATTTGAAAAATAACTGCTCTTTAACTAAACAAAAATGTATTTTATCCGATTACTCGATTAATCGATGGGATTTTCAGTAGAATACTCGAATACTAAAATTTTCGATAGCTGCAGCCCTAATGTTCATTAAGGAACAGTTTAAGGCCTCATTTCAGGTAAAGTATCAAAAAACAAGGTATTCTTTAGGCTGTGGCTCCCTATAATTGACAGTCACTACTTCAAAGACTTAAAATGGTCTTATTCAGCAAATGAATGGCCACCGACAAATTTCTGATTATTTCATAAAGCCTGCTTGTTTTCAACCAGAATGACTTTTTTTAGCCACTTGACCCCTCAGACATCAAAAACTCTTTGCAGATGAGTTGCTGGTTTGCACCTGAAACAGTGTTTTTACCTGTATAGAGTTTTTGCGTCTTCACGCCTGCTCACTTACTTTCAGCGTGACCTGCAGCAGCTTCAGCTCTTGCTCCAGTATTTGTAACTCAGGGAACTGTCCTCTGTAATCATCCATAGAGGAAACCACAGCTGACAGAGCCTCCTCCAGCCCACTGTCCACAGGACCATCACCCTCTCCTGCACCTGGAACCTCCTCCTCCACCGCCACCCGCCGGGCCACATATGTCACGTCCGTGGTGTCTGGCAGTGTGCTGAGCTCTGTGTGTGAGTGTGATTCTGTGTTTGTTTGTGAGGGAGTGGTGGTGGTGTCTACTGCTCCTGTACTGGGTGAGGAGGGTGTTGAGACACCTGCCTGATGCTGATCAGCCACATTGTCAGCTGATGCGCTCTCTTGGACAGTAACAAGTCTCTCTGGCACTGTGTCAGTGTCTGTGACAGGTGAGCAGGGCTGCTCCTGAGTTCTGCTGTTCACCTCCATCTCAATGTCATTGACAGAGAGCCCAGAAGCCACAGACATTGCCTCCGTCAAAACGATGCCATCAGCGCTGCTTTCACTGATGTGGCTCAGGGAGCGAGAGTAGTTTCGTGAGGTGAGACTGCTTGTGGAGACTCCATCCTCTATGGCTACAGGAGACTGTTTCCCTTCATCCTCCTCCTCAGCTGCAGGTTTAGCCCTCACAGTGACAGTCACCTTCTGCTCTGCCCTGTGAATCAATGAGTGATCGTTAATCATTCAGCAGCATTCAATTACAATAAGATTAGATAGACACATTTTAATGTGTGGGAACCTAAGGTAATAAATACTATAACCTTACCTGTCGCTGTCTGCGTGCTGTTTGCTGGAAACCTCACTGGCAGAACTGACTTTGTTGTTGGAGTTTGGCGTTGAGGACGATGAGGAGTCTCTGAGGCAGAATGAGATCTCAGGCTGTTGGTGGGAGCTTCCTGTCACAGCTGGCTGAATCTCTGGTGTCACAACAACCGTCTGAATGAGAGAGATGAAAACCCAACAGGTAAAGGACACTGATGCTGATGCTATGCCCAACACAGTGATGTTGGGCATAGCAGGTGACCATCTTGGATTTCTCTTCTTTATTTGGAAGATTATTAATTCCACTTCCCGTTTGCTGACATCGTACAGGGCTCTGTGTGAGACAGTTTACTGTCCCATACAGAGCACCGCTTGTTAACATGACTGAGTCAAAGTGAACCTGTTACAGGGCAAGAACACTTGGTGATGAATGACTTTATAAAGGTACAGTTTAACATGTAACAACTCTTGGATAATATCAATAAAAAGGAAATACTGAATGAAAATACAACAGTTTGAAAAATAACTGTTGGTTCGTGCAGTTAATCATTAGCAGCTAACAGCTATTCTGCACAAGTGTCGTAATGAATTTCCGTGCCTGTGCACTTATACAGTAACTGCTGCAAACCTCTACAATACTGGGGATGCTGAAGTTTGCACCTTATTTGCACCTTCTGAATCTGATTTTACTGGGAGGGTTAAGGAAGCCACTTCCTTTTCCTAAACCACTTCACCTAGATGTGTTGGATCTGGAGTAATTTATCTCTGAGTCTTCAGGTTTTTGAGAATAATTACAGTAAAGTTGCCAGTGCGATCATTAGTCTTTAATAACCTGTCTCTCAGCTGTAGTGTGAGCAACAGTTCAGGTTTGAGACATCTTACAATGTCCCAACATCCTTTCTTTAGTGCTATGCAGTTTTTTTTAGCTTTCAAAGCTTGTAACTACTCCATCTCATGGTTTTATTTACATAGGTATATATTTCTTTTGTTCCAGATCATGTCTGCTCCTGTAGCTCCTCCAGTAGCCATATCCTTTGCAAAAACATAAACAATGCAGTCATGCCTTTTTCTTCCATATTTCAGTGTATGTCTGTGTTTGAAGATTTTTATAAAACAAGCACCTATCTGTTGAGTAAAGTGTTTTTCATATTTTTAAGGAAACAGGGATCTTATGGTTCAGGGGTGGCCAACCAGTCAGAGACCAAGAGCCACAAAAATTACCGTGGTACTACGAAGAGCCACATCAC
Source organism: Halichoeres trimaculatus (assembly GCF_033239565.1). Classification (NCBI taxonomy): domain Eukaryota; kingdom Metazoa; phylum Chordata; class Actinopteri; order Labriformes; family Labridae; genus Halichoeres; species Halichoeres trimaculatus. The sequence goes on along the minus strand of NW_027437187.1, from coordinate 14,585,719 downwards.
ACACGTGGTCTTACAAACACACTTCCTCTCACACATTAACAAAATGACATAAAATGAAAATCAGTACATTTCTGATTTTCAAAGCGAGGTTTACTGTGTTTGTGTGTTTCAATTCGTACTAGAGAAGAGAAACTGAAACTTCAGTATCAATCCCAACTGATCCCAACGTTGGCATCCATATACATATAGTTTAGATTGATCAGCACACCACTACTCATAACTATATATATATTTTTATGAATGGATCAAAGAGCGACACACTGAAAGGCAAAGAGCCACATGCGGCTTGCGAGCCACAGGTTAGCCACCCCTGGTATAGTTCAAAAACTTGAAGTGATAGAGAAAAACTGAGATCAGTTTTAAATTACGCACCCAAAAACTAGTTAAAAACAGCTGTCAGACCTAACTCAACAAAAATTGAGTTCCCTGGTGATATCAATGTCAATACTAAGTTGCAAATGTGGGCTTAATTTAGACTAACCCTGAGGGATGCCTGTCTATATCTACCTGACTGAGCAGCATGAGATAGAACAACACATCTTCTGGTTTAGACTTGGAAATCCAAAATATAAACTATTTTTACCCACATACAACAAAATGAACCTCCCTCCCCCCAAAAAAAATTAAATTAACTGTGGCACTAGTAGATTGTGGATAAAGCACGGTGTGTTTTAAGTGTTACCTTGTGATGCGTGTTGTTGCGTAGCCCTCCTACAGAGAGCTGAGGACTGGAGGAGTCATCAGAGGATTCAGAAGAATTGGACCACGCTGTTCCATTCTCCAACTCTTCATGACGACGCAGCATGTTCTGAATAAAGCAGCAAATATTTGAGGAAACCATGAGTAAGATATGTACACTTAGAGACACCTGATCAGAATTGAAAGCGAACATGGTGGGCACAGGAGTGCCTCACACCGCGTTGTGTCAGATACTTATGATCACATCTGCAGCAAAAAAAATTGTCCAATCAAACAAGTGTGCGTGTGTTTTTACATCTACTCTCACCAAAAAACTCAACAGCAAGTTTCTAATTCTTTCGATCAGTAAAGTTGTCTAGGTCATTGAAAAAGACTGTGTCTCACGGCTCCATGCACACACTAAGGGAGACAGCTATTCTACTTTTCTAAGTTCTACACTATCACTATTGGCACTACAGCACAAACCAGCAGGCTCCGTGTCTCTGCCTCAGGACTTACTGCTGGAGGCTGTCTTGCTGGTGAGTTGTCACTACAGGAACAGCTCTGGCTAAGTGTGTCTCTGAAGATGTCCAATAACGGCCAGTGTTGCCGCCTGGTCAGACTCCGTGGCAAAGACTGCACAAAGGGGCGGCAGCAGGTGGAACAAAAGGCAACGCAGCTGTTAGGAGCGGGTGGTTTTTGGCTAATGTCAAAGTTTTCCTGTACAGCAGCCATGAAACAACATAAAGTAGATGCTCAATAAAGAGGGGTTTTAATTTATGGTGTTGATCTTATAAAGGTCACTCCACCCTGCCATCATATCTTTATATTTATTATAATTCTCAGTGATATGACTTCAAGTCAACTCTGTAAGGTCTTAACCGAAATGTCTCATTTTCCTAGATGTTGTGCTGACTTAAGGTGATGTTAACTTTACTCTCAGTCAGAAAAAAATATTCAATAACAGAAATCACTTGCCTTGTAATCTCTTTTAAATGTATTGTTAAAGCATAACTATTATCCCTTTCTATATATTTCTAAGGTTATTGATGATCTGCGAGTAATTTTAGCCACCTCCGCAGTAACTCTCATCAAATGTTCCAGTAATTTCAGTCCTTTGAAAGAAGAAAGTGAAACATTAATCTGCAGGAAGCAGGAACTTACATAAAAGGCTTGTTCCCGTAAGGACGGCGTGTCGGGAGGGCTCTGGTTGAAAATAGTTGAGAATCGTTTATTGACACTTGGAGCTTTGTTGACAGTGCTGGCCAACGAGCTCTGGTCGTCCTTATCAAACGGACTGACAAAGGAAAAAGAGAAATGGAGGAAGAGGAAGACAAAGTCAGAGTCCAGGACAATGAGTAATCAATACAACTTCACTGATGATTAGATTAACAAACAGAAGGGTGCTCAAACAGATCGGTATCGTTTTGAATACACAGGTGACTTCAGGCCACAGTGATTATCAGGTGATTGATCTAGATAAGCTGAGTGTGGTTAAATACATGTCAACAATGGTGATAATGTTTGGACAATTTCACTTGATATGGATTCCTGGAACCAATGAATCGAGGGGGAGATTTATGTGAGAAGTGGTCAGTCTGTTGTCTTTGCCCTGCAACTTCAACACATACCTAGTTTCATCAATCAAGCTTTGTTCAAGTTAGGTGTAACAAAAGTGAGTGTCCTCTGAAATATAGGAAAAAATGACCTTCATCGCCTGAATGAAATGAACCATCCAGCATTTCTTTTAAAAAAGCTCATTGATAAATTGTTATTACAGGGTGTACGCTAAAATCCTGAGGTTGATTTCAATACCTTTTTAAGACTTTTTCAAAAACCTTTAAAAAAGTTTTAAGACTTTATCGCGACTTTCAGTTGTTGTTGGCGTCCACTTTTTAACAGTTGTAGTTAACATTTTTACAGAAATGATATAAACTAAGGAGGAATAAAGCTTGAAAGAACAAATGAAACTAAAGGCAGGTTTATCCACACTACCAAAACAAGAAACAGCAGTTATTCAAGGCCAACTTGCTGAAGAAAATTAGAAATTATTTAATCATTTTTAAAATTTTCGACATGTGCCGGAGATTGTGTGATTGGCTTTAATGTTGTATTTAATTTCTCTTTATGAAACTGGAAATGACGTTAATCTATAGTTGGTGTTTATACCGCTCACAATCCTTATTGTTGTATTTTATTGTTACTAGAGTATTTTTGTATTTTTTATTATTTTATTCTTTTTTATTTTTGTATTATTCTTCTGACTCCATCGATTTCTGCTGTTAACACAACAATGTTCCAGTTTGGGATCAATAAAGTAACTCTATTCTTTTCTATTCTATTCTATTTTAGAATTTTATCCGCTGAATGTTTAACGTCCCAATCTGGGGACAGTTGCAAGGAGGAAAATAAATATTCATGGATATTTTTTGGGTCAGCGCTTGAATACCTATGAAATTTAATACCTCATAAAACCACAATTAAGACTTTTTAATACTTTTTAAGGCCCTTAATTTTCCCAAAATTGATTTATCAACTTTTAGTACTTTTTAAGACCCCGCGGGCACCCTGTACTATTGTTATTTCACTGAATGTAAAGTGTTAGTGTTGTTTACATGCTGTAGCTCCTACTGATGCCATGTGACTGATGAAGAGACTCATAACAATAACTCCACCAATCTTTTTGATTTTTTTTTTAGTATTAGTCAGCTAGTCTGAGGTTAGGTAGTTTTAAAAACCATCAATACCTTCCAAAAAACAAGCTTAGTGACCACAAAAATACTTAAACCTGTCGAAACACCCCTTAAAGAGGGGTTATCATGATAATTTTTGTGAAGCTCTCATGAAAATTTTCAGCTATTTAAAAAAAAATCATGTTAAAATACTGGATATTTTTTAAAGAAAGTCTTCAGAATGTGTCATAGAGTAATACATACGTATTTTTCAACAAATAAATCAATGACCATGATATTATCGTCATCTCATCCATCCTTTTGAAAGCACATGACTTACTTCCAAGTGACCTCCAAGCTTAACTTAATAGTCCCAAGGTCATTGATGTCCACAGCAACCGTCTGCGGTAGAGCAGCCAACAGGTCTTTGGTTTCACAAGAAACATTTCCAACAACCACATGATTGGCTAAGCTCTTAAGCTCTGTCACCTGGAAGAAAACATAAGAACAGTTGAATTGCACACTTTAAAACTACATCAGGAGAAGTTGTGATATTGTTTTCTTCCACTAAAGAATCAGACAGAGGGGATGCTGGGAGGTCTGACCTTCACACAGAGGAACTCGCTGATGAGTGGCAGGAAAACCATCTCCTCACTGTCCCACACCTGTTTGCCGTTGATCTCTATTCTGCCACGCAGTTTCCATCGCTGTCGACCGTACCTCATGAAAATCTGAGCACACACACACACACACACACACACACACACACACACACACACACACACACACACACACACACACACACACACACACACACACACACACACACACACACACACACGCACCACATCAATCTCAGCTCTACATGTAAGCTCTATGTCTGCTTGTGTGTGTACTTAACGTTCAACAGTCATCTAGGTGTTCACTCGTGTACAATCTGGATCATACACACAGACCGACACACAGACTTCTTACTGACTCACCTCATACTGGTCACCAGCACACAATCTAGCAAATCCAGCCAGACCTGAAAGACAAACACACAGTTTCAGTCAGTCAGTGTCACTAAACTCCCCCTGCCTTTGCTCCAAAAGGAAACTTCTAGTGGCTTTAACTTTAACTGCTCTGGTCTATGACAGGATGGGTAAATAACAACATCCCGGTGATAATACCATTTAAACTCACATCTTGTGTTTAAGTGCTTGATGTCAGGGTAAATCAGGATGTCCATATTTTCAAAATTCTTTCATCAACCAAAAGATGGACAAATACCAACATCAAAGTCCAGGACTACTTGGAAAAAAAGGATGTTGATGGAAAACTTTGAATCTATCACAACACTTCCAGCTGCCCGGGGCAACTCGGTTTATGTAACTCAGTGTCATTGCCAGTGAAAGGTGGAAAATGGTCTACAGTTGCAGTTTAAGTTCTCCAATGTAACATTACATCACACTTTGGAAAACTGGTAGCAGTTTGTCACACATGCCCAATGACAACAGCATAACAATATCTAAAACATGTGGTGACAAGATACACTGCTTCAATCTGAGAACAAAAGAAACCCCAGATTGTCTCATCTGATCTATATGATCAACTGTAAACACTATAAAATGATCCTGGGTTCTCTTCTGGTAGTTCTCTTTTAATATTTTATGTTTTATTTTCAGATTCATTATGGTACGGCAACACCGAAAGCAAATTTGCATCGAGATTACATACAAAGTGAAAAACGCGTTTAGATGCCGATTTGCCCCCCGGACGGCGCTTTGGACTCGGCTGGGGCGTCAGCACTTTGGAGCATCGCCGCGTTTGGGGCGTCAGACGCCTAAACACTCAAGTTGAAATATTGAACTTTCAATGCAAATTTGCGTGAGGCTGTGCCGTGGCAGTCAATCAGCGATGACGTTCCCCCACAACATCATTGATTTGATGACGTTGGGGGGGAACCACCACCTGCTCCGACTCCAACCCCGCTGGAAGATGGAGGAGAAAATAATCTGTGCGGTGTGTCATCATCCAGAGTTATACGATACAACTCTACAGAGACCGGAAAAAGAGGAGCAGGCTGGGTTGAAAGTCGCTGAGGAGACAGGTTTTGAAGGTAAGTTCTATAAACATTCATTCCCAGCTGGATTTGCCTGCACGGGTCATCACTGAGTCCGACTGTGTTTTCCTCAGGGGAGTTTTGAGCCTGATAGAGAGGAGGGAGGAGCGGGGCAGGGGCAGAGCCAGGGAAAAGATGGAAGTTCTCTGTGGTCCTCTCTTTCCTCGACCCCTTCATTATCCCCAGGGAGACCTCTGGGAGCATGGGTCGGGGGATCGAGGACAAGGTCAAAGGGAACAGCCAGGCAGGGCCAGTGGAGGTGGATTACCAGGGAGAGGCAGCAGGCATTGATTGTGATCTCCAAAGCTTTCACACTCTCTCCTGTCGTGCTTTTTCAACCACAGCTCATTGTTTTTCAGATGCTCTTTTGGGCTTTAGGTCTTCAAGTGAGCTGGCTCTCTACTCCGCCTGCACAGTGACGCGCGTCAGCCCCTCAGCTTGTCAAAATAGTCCAGCGTCCAGACTCGGGCGTTTAAATTTGCGAGTTCACGTCCGGTCTGGCCGCGGCATTAGGCTACTTAAGTTCTCTGGTTGTTGGTTTGGTTTTTGTTACATTGTTGTTATTGCCTATTATTATGATAACTCAATGCCAGGTATTAGCATGTATTTTTTGTTGACGTATAAAAAGGCGGCAAAGATTGAGACCTAAGTCCTGACTTTTAATTCCTACCTTTCATTTTGATGTGGAACTCCCCGAGCTGGTTCTCCAGCTCGTTCTCCAACACACACATGTTCTGCGGAGAGGATCAGAGGGAGACATTTACATCAAACATCTTACTTGACAGTTTTAGAATATGTTTATTTTTCTTAAAATAATCCTGACAAGTTATGATTTCCTAAACTCTATTTATCCCTGTGAAAAAACTTACATTGTTTATGATCACAATAAAAAAATGAGATTACAACTCAGGTCTCCCAAATCATCAATATTTGCTCCTGACTTCAGTACATTATAAACTCTTTAAAACATAGAGACTACATGTTACTGGAAAGGGGCAGCTTAATCCACCCCACCGGGTGATCTTACATGGCAGCATCCTGTTTAAACAGACCTTAAAGAAGACCTTTGGATGTTAGAGCAATCGAACAACACAACTCACATGTAGGCGTTACAGATAGTAGGGTTTAGCAAAACAGAAGTAGCAGCAAAAGAAAAATGTGTTTCAGATATGACTGCAAAAATCAAAAACCAAATGGACATGTGTAAAGAAATGCCAAAAATTGTGGTAAATTCAAATTATTATGAAGTGTTAAAATATATCTGTTATGACTGAAAACAGAATTGTTTGGATTAAAAAAATCCTCTAAATTTTCAGAAGAAGAAAATATTTAATTCTTTTATCAATATTTATGGTGCACAGGCTTTTTGTTTGGCATTCATACGTTTTCTAATATCATATATAGTTGAGGATAGAACATCAGCTGCCAATGAAAGCACAGCTGACTGTTTTAGCTGCAGAGTTTGAGGAGAGTCCCTCATTTTTTACTCTTTAAGCTAAGCTCAAACAATGTCCATAATTCTTTTTTTTTGGATAGACTTCCGACTCCTTCCTCCTACCTCTGTGTACTCTTTGTAGCCTTTGTTGGCTTCTGCTAAACTCTCCTTGGCCTCCTTGCTGACTTGAGAGGCCGTGTATGCCTTCACCATCTTGTTGGCCCCATCCCTGAGTCTCCTCTGCAGGCAGTAGGCCTCATACAGCTCATCAATCTGGGCAAAAAACAGGAAGAAATGGTTTTATCATTCATCTTTCTCTCCTCATTTAACAAGAAAACAGCCGCAGGGTGAGAGGAAAGCTGAGAATCTGAGTTAGAACCAGACAGGAACCGGACAGGAAGCCAGTCAATCAGTGAGTCAAGAAGCGCAGTCTGCATTACGTTTGTATATTACACCACTGCACACTGTTGGATGACTGACAAACTAAGAAATGAGGTCTTTATGTTTTCAGGATCCTCCTCATTTGGCATCTGGCTTTCAAAACCACCAATTAGTTTTCAGGAACATTTAAATGTTTACAGGACAGAGCTACAGTCGGGGTGAACATACTCCTGTGTAAGGGCTGGGCTCCACTTGGCGAGAAAGCCAAAGACCTCACACTTCTGGGGTGAGGAGGAGACAAACTCATTTAAAATAATTCAAGAGTTGAATATCAAATATTACATCAATGGGCGAAAACAACACAGATAGAAATACAGTGTGTATGTAAATATAGTCATTGTCTCTAATACGAGTGAATAAAGGAGCAGGGCCAGTGCAGTGAGTTACTACCACAGATGAGCCTCTCAGCTTGATGTGAGTCTGAACTTTCGCTTTTTTATTTTAAACGAGCCTCTGCGACGAGGACAGATATTGTTTTTTAGTGATCATGGTGTTCTTACCTTGCTGAGGTGAAACTCGAGTCGGCGTATGTACCTCTCAGTCACCTTCACTTGCTGTTCGAGGAAGCACAGAGACACATTAAGTTCTTCTCGTTTGAACAGACTTAACCTTTTCAAACCAGGACAGAGTCTTAAGAGTTTTATAAATGGATAAAGATCATGTTTGATTACCAAAAACATGACAGCTGCACACAAATACGTGACATTTCTTGATGCTTTTCATCTTTGTGCAGTTAAAATAAAAGTTCACAGTAAAATGTTTGAATCATAGGCCTCACAGGCCATAAGGAGCTTATGCTTTTAAGCTTTTTGTGATGTCATACATCAGTGCAGGAAAGGTCACGGTTCACTGAAGGTCAGATTAAGAGCATTAATACCAGTAACCTTGAATCCAGAACAAGGACACCCATGAACTAACTGGTTCAGATCAATACATCAGATCTCATGTTGACCCTAAAGTTTGCACATAAGAAGGAACAGTAGCTTACCTTGTCCAGCTCATACAGAAAACCCTGATGAAGAAGAAGAAAAAGTCATCAGTATCTTTTTTATGTCTAAATTTTATTAAGAGGCAGTGAAATGTTAAAGACACTCTTCACATTAATGTTTAACTTGTCAGGTGTCATGCATTGGGACCACACCAAAGCTACCAAATACAGAGCTTCATAAAATAATACCTGTGTCCATGAGACTTGAAACATTTAAACAGGGTGAGGTTTGAAGGAAGGGCTGCCATCAATCAAAAATGTCAACCAAATTTCAAAATCACACATACATCAAGGCTGTAAACAATCTCAAGGGCTAGGTTTTAGAAAGGGGCAAAAATGTATATGAGGATCTATTAGCAAGGATTTCAATCCTTATTCAATGAAAATCAATAGATTGATGCTGAAAGATCTGCAACCCACTGTTTAAAAAGACGAATCCTATGTGGAAGTGTTAAACCCTGCAGGTTTTCAAGAATCCGCTTGAGGCTGGCTGCAGAAACATGTTTACAGCCTGGTCCAAAAAATAGTTTGGTTCTGAATAGCTCATTTCTCAAGCAGCACATGTGGTACGGGGTGAAGATTTTTATAACAGTTTCTTTTTTGCCATCCTAAACAGTCCTGAACCAGTCCTGGTGGTAACAGGAGTAAGCAAGTTTTTTGTTTCCTTCTTTTTGGGCAAAGAGAAATCAGAACGTACCAGTCTGGAGTTTCTCTTTGACTCTCTCATCTGTCGGCTGAGGCCGTCCAAGTCTGTCTGATAAACCTGCAGGTAAGACCTGAGAGAACATACATTTATCTATCAATGTAGTACTTCTGTGCTGATTACAGGCAAATTTTCAAAAGAGTTTTGCGATGACTGTCTCTTTAACTGTTCTTATACACAAAAACAGACACAAACAAGAAAGAATGAATAAAAGTAGTAGTACCAAAGCAGACAGAAATACACTTCATATTAGAGGGTGAATGATGTGTTAATTTTGAAACAATCATGCGAGCAATGGTTTGTTTCATGAGTGCACTCACTGCAGGCCTTTCTTTAACGCTTCATAGACCAGGTCCAGCCGCTCCGGTTGAGGAACTTTGGGTGGTGGGTTTGACTTGCTCGATGAAGTGAACATCCTGCTGGCTCTGCTGGGTTTCCTGCTCAGACCTGGGGTGCTGAACACTGACAGGCTCCTGAAACATCACAAAAAGAACCTTATAAAATTCTGGCATCCCTCAACAACCCTCACTGAAGTGTGTTACGTAGAAAAACATTTATAATATCACAAAAGAGACTTTGAACTGACTTCCATGTAACAGTCGTATGTCGTGACACAGTCCCCTTTGAAACACAGCCTGATCTACACTTGAGTCCTGTTGTTTCTTACTTCTAGTATTATTAGAGACTAAGGTATCAGACCATGAACAGATCCTTCAGTCACACAGTAAACTGTTATTGTTAGAAAAAGACATTACCGTCATCTATACTGGCTCATTTCTGCCCTGGGTTGAAACACACTCAGTCAGACTGTCTGTCTATGGAGCTCCACCTGACAGGATGTCCTGTTAAATTCCCCTCAGTATGTACATGTGTTTGTGTCTTTGTGTTATGTGTGTGAGTGTGTGTGTGTACCTGTAAGCCTTGTCGGAAGTGTTGACTCCAGTGAAGCTCTGGCTCCTAGTGATGGATCTGGAGTTGGGCCGTCTGGCTGGGCGAACGGACAGCGACATGGTGGAGAGAGCTCGGGATGGACTCCCTGCACACAGAGGGAGAAAAGAGGCGTTACAGCCTGAACCCATCTTTCACAGTTACTGTCTGTCACTCTTGAAGATAATACAGGTTGATCTCTTTAATCAGACCAAGAGGATACATTTTCAAACCTAAATAAACGGAGACAGAACAGAGAACATGGAAATCAACACTGAGAGTTGACATGAGGGTGAGGCCAAAATAAGGAACAAAGAAAGCGTACTGCAACCTCAGATAAGTACACACCTTAAGCTCCTGGGTTCCTCAATTTGAACTAGAAAAGAGAGCGCAGACCTCCACCAAGCATATTGTGATTGTCACGCAACACTTGAGTCCTACTTTAGTGTTATTAAACATCCTTTCAACAGACTGTCTGCTACAATTTGGTGTTAGCTGCAGGTTTGTACAATAATTTTTTACCTGTCAGTGTTGAACATCATGATTACCCAGTACATATTTCATATTCAGGATCTTAGTATCGAGAATATTGCCAGGATCTAGATCGTACTTGTACATCTGTCAGAAATTATGGTGACCTTGTCTTGTAGTGTTTTGCAAAGCAATCCGACCATTTATCGTGGAGTTACATACACAAATGGTAAAAACGGCCCTATCTCACAATGATAAAGAATACTGCAAAAAAATCCTGGATCCAGACGGTCATCTGGATCACCTCCAAAATTTAATCATTTCTGCCTTATTCCATTTTAAATATTTCCTGATAATTTCATCAAGGTCCGTTTGTTACTTTTTGAGTTATGTTGTTCACAGGCAAACAGACAAACCTTCCCGAAAACATAACCTCCTAGGTGAAGGCAATAAAAATTCCCAGTAGAGACAAACAAGAATAGAACAGTTTCATAACTTTTTCATTCATTTACAGAGTAATTTGGCTTGTTTAGATGAAAGCAGTGGATCCCACATTTCTTAAAACAAGAAAGTAGCGGCACCTTTTCTGTTTTTAACACTGTAGTCTGATGGGTAATTAGACAGCAATGATTTGGCTTTCCATCTTTCTGTTGAGGACAAAAGTCATACAACACTTTGAAGGTCAAACTGTGGGTATCTTCTCCTTATTTCTTTCTGACCATTTAGAAACATAAGTGCAGCTGTACTTTGATGGGAACCACTTTGATGTCAACCCAGACCTGCCAGTAAGTTTCTGCTGCAATTTTACTGATTTTACATTAAAGTCATTTAGAACTCAAACATGTAAATAAAAAAAAAACAATTCATGGATTTAAAAAGCAGAGTGTAAACATCACACATAATGCACCTAAGCTCTAGAGATCTGTAGAGATGAAATTGAAATAAAATAAACCTTTCATTTCCAGCTTTCTGAGAAAAAATGAAAGACTATAAATTTTATCTTCCACAAAAGGCCACAGTCTTCACATTTGAGCTCTCAGGTAAAACAATATCAACATGAAGACTGATTCACCAGTAAATACCAATAAACACCACAAACTTGTCTTTGCTGGTTAATTTGCTTATCTCCTGCTGGAAACACTGATAAAAGCTGACATGTACCATGTGACTATGTCAATGTATGATATGAAGTATCAACTAATGTCACCCAAATGATCCTCCCTGTTTCAGTTCTGTTGCTGAAGTTTACTTAACAGTTCATTAGAAACAACACTGCACAGTTGAATATCATTATCGTGGAGACCAGGTCAGGTGGAGCATCAGGTGTAAGCAAAAATCTTATTCACCTGTTCAAATGACAGACTTCATCAGAATTTGTAAAATAGTACAGCTCCTTTAAGTAAGGGGTCCTCTGCCTCTCCTACACCCTAATTTAAACATGGATAAAAAGTGACAAAGCTGGATGTTCATACTAAACGTGCAGATTATCAAACCACTACATATTCACATTGCAGAAATCCCTCAAAGAGCAGTCTGTAACCTGCTCAAAATGCTTCTCAAAATATCTCGAGATCTCAACAAGACTTGCTGAAATGATCAGTTCATCCCATAGGGATCCCCCAACAAGTTATGACAAAGTTGGAGCCCCAAAAGGGCTGGCCAATCAGGGGGAAGGGGGTTTGGGGAGCGGGAGCTTTAAAGAGAAAGCAGACAAAACTTAATATAGCAGATACAGGCAGAAATAGGGGTTTTCTAAAAACACCAGTGTGAGGCTTTGACTTTTAACCAAAGTTTAAAATCTACATCCTGAAGCTGTGATGTGTTGTTGTGGCTTATGTCAGCGGTTAATTTCTGTCAGCTAAGGCTGTGTTTTCCTACTACGGAATATCCAGTGTCCTGCATCCTGTTTCTTCAAACAGCTGAAAGACCTTTGCAAGAAGACTGCCAAGCACCCCACTCCCACAGCACAGGAAATGTCACAATCCTACAGGAAGTCAGAAGCAACTGCCTCTCCTGACAGGAAATTTAACAAAGGGAGATAGTCCTGAGGGCTGCAGTCATCAGGCTGAAGAGAAAAGGTCAGTTCTGCTTGAGTTCAGGCACAATGGATGGAAAAAGGACTTGAGGCAGATTTTTCAAGACACAAAACACTGAAAAGAAACTTCTATTTTGAGTCTAAAATACATTTAACATGTGGTCAATGAAAAAAATCTGTTTACTCTAGCTGAGTGTTAAAAATACTTACAAAGGGCAAGGTTACTTCCATCCTTAAAAAACATTATAAGATGTGCGTGTGTGTGTGTGTGTGTGTGTGTGTGTGTGTGTGTGTGTGTGTGTGTGTGTGTGTGTGTGTGTGTGTGTGTGTAATGCCTGTGTGGTCTGGCGCTTGTTGACTTAACCCAGTTTAAGTCTTCTAACAGATTACAGAGGAGCTGACAGGCACAAAGAGATAAAGGAAGACAACAGAGAAACTGAGCCTGACAGACGAGCAGAGTGGACAAAGACAGCAAGTGGAAAAGCTGGCTCATCCTGAGTTCATCCTATTCAGGCACTTTCCTCTCTAAGTTCCTGATAAATCATCCTGTTGTCACAGCAAATCACTGTTTCTATGAACACAATGAGATAATGAATGGCAACTTTGAAGTCTAAAACGGTTACAGACAAAAGTCTATGCTTGTATGCTTGTAGTCTATGTAGGGGTGCACTGATTACAATTTTCTGGCCAATCACGGATCTTTAAAAAGCTTGAACTGCCAATACCAATTTGGGCCAATACCAATTTTCATTTTTTTAATTTTTTTTTAACTGACAGCATATACCTTCAATATTCCAGTCTTATTTTATTGAAAAGTATTTAACAATACCTGTGAAACAATAACATCTTTATGTTTTAACGTATAAAAACTGGTGCTGGGCAAGTTAACGCGTTATTTTCGCCGTTAAATATTTTATCGCACATTAGTGCATGTTGCTCACATGCTTTTATTTTGTAAATGTCTGTTGCTGACCGCGGTGGAACCGGAAGTGAAATTGGCGGAAAAACACAATGAGTAACCAAAACAAGCATGGAGAAGAGGGGCAATGACACGGAACTTAAAGGCGCTCGCCGCTTAGTGTATCAGTCCTCGCGCACGGCGTGCCAGATATAAACAAACGCAGGTAGTCTGCCAGGACGGAGAGACACGATGAGAACTAGAGCCTTATTTAGCGGTGTTTTTTGTGTGAAAGTAACGCGCTGAAAATTCTCTAAATAAAGCGTGAATGCAGACCGATAGAGTTTTTCGGTGGGAGTCCGTTTATTTGTGTTTTTGGTCAAGTAAAAATTGGCCCCGTCTGAGTGCAGAGGAAACCAGCAGAGGAGCAGCGAGGGGGTGTTTGGTGTGAGCGCCCTGAGCTTCTGCTGCACTAAAACACTGCTGTAGGGGTAATTTCTGCCCTAAACCTTGAGATAGGACCCAACTTGTTCCATCCCGGAGTATCACTTTAATGCCCTGACAGTGGCAATAAGCTTTAATTTTGTATTTACATTTTGTAAATTTGATTTGCAATAAATTTGTGATTTAACTATTACTGTATAACAAGTACTGATTTAGCGTTTGCATGACAGATGTTATGGCACTTTTACAATGCGATTAATTATGATTAATCAGGGAAATCATGCGATTCATTACAATTAAAAGTTTTAATCGTTGCCCAGCCCTAATAAAAACAATGAAGTGTCCTGAGTTTTAGGTCTCAAAGCAAAAAGTGACAAAGGCTGACTGTCAGACCTACCTAGAGGATAACTTTCATATTTAATGATGGGCTGACTACCAATCCCCGATTACTGATCACCGATCACAGATCCCTCAAAATTAAGGAAATCGGCACCATGTGATCAGTGCATGTCTATTGATAAGGAGTCTTCATTAAACATTTTTTAAATATTCCATCCATGAGTTAGTTTAAAATTCTTCTAAGACATTTATTTAATGAGACCAACGGAGAAACAACATCTTTCTCATTAATGGAGTAAACAAATTAATCCTTATGATGAGTGATAGAACAAAATGGGAAATCAAATTAGGGAAAGAAAGATCACGTCCAAACAGCAAAAGCAAAACTATGATCCTCACTGCTCATAGTTACAAGGTTCATAATTATTTTTGCACAGTAGGCCTAAAAATCCAGGTCCTACGTTGTATCTTCACTGTCATGTAGCCACTAGCTGGCGCTGTAGCTCTGGTTAATGACCACTGCCCCAATATTGTAATGCTCCACTAGATGCCAGATGAAAACAAGCACAGATGACAAATGACATCTCGAAGCATAACAGTTAGTATCTTAATCTAGAAATGCTTACTTACATCTTAACAACATACAACTCAATCTGAGCAAAAGGTAGAAAGCGCAGACATGAAGGACAACGTGCAAGGTAGGCTACAGCCTTATGGTGCTAGCTCTGCTAATGTTAGCCTAACTCAACAAACCAGCCGACTGTGTTTACCTAAAGACTTTGTGAGCTCAAGTTTAGCTGAGTTAAATTGAATGTGGGATTTAAATGTGTCAGCAATTTAGTTGCTTTAAAGATTCTATAATATCATTGTTGATACAGATATCCTAATTGGTATGTTTGTTTGTTTGTTAACAGTGTTTCAGTTATTTCAGGCTAAAGCTAATAAAGCCAATTAAGCTTAGACAATTCAATACATTTTTCAAATAAAGACATACGGAAACAACATACCTGATTGAGCCTCTGCACATTACAAACTCCCCACTCGCTTCTTTGAATAAAATCTATCGTTCTATGATGTGCTGCGAAGAGCTGCTGCAACAGGTTGCAAGTAATTATTTCAACTTGAGAAACCCTGCTAACAATCTGAGCTGAGCCGTTCGTGACCCGACTAACAGGTCAAAGCATGAAGCACAAGTCAGTCTCAAGGAGCGAGAGGCAGAAGTCAAGTTAATCCAGACGCAGTTTCTCAAGGCAGGTGAAATCAAACAAGCTCTTATGATGTTAACCCAAACAAAACCAAACATTATCACGTTTTTTAGGTGTATCTGAAAAAGCTAATCTCCAGAAGTTGTGTTTAACAACAACAACTCATTCCCTGTTTAAAACTTGGGTGAGTAAATTAAAGCAAAAATGTGCTGAGATTTTAGCCTGAACAAAGCCTTGGTAGAACCAGCCCTGGAAACCAAATACACACTGTTTTATCAGCCCAGCACGCTCTGCCAATGGCTAATTGTAAATTTGCTGCACTTGTCATGATGAACTGGTACAAACAACTCATTTTGTCTATATGCAAATGATTTGACAAGTTTTTTTAAAAAAGAATGATGGCCAAACACACATTCTGATTACATCTTTTGAAACAAATGGGAAGATTTTTATCTATAGTGTGTTTTTTTAACATAACTTTACCCCTAAATGTTACAGATCCAGACACCCACCTTGATGGGGCTCCATGTCCCTGTCACAGTCTGCATTCAGACAGAGCAGTGGTAGTCGGCACATTTCTGCCTCTGTCACGACCCGATGTCACCTTGTATTTGTCACCAGCTTTGTTATTAAAGATCAGGAGGTAATCAGCCGGTTTTACACTCACTAGCTCAGCCAGAGACTGGTGGGTTACATCCATCAAACCGTAAATGTCCATCAGACTGTGCCGTGTGTTCGGTGTTCCCTACCTGATCCAAACAGTGGTCCAGTCCTGCCCAATGACAACAACAAATCCCAGTCACACCATCTCCCCTGCTATTGATGTTCTCATATAATCACCGAGGGACTGTGGCTCTGTGCCCCATACACACAAACACATGGACACACTCACACACACACACAGCCCTCCATACGCCTCTGTAGTGAGCCAGTGTGTGACACCACCCCTATTGTTTGATGCTCTCTGGTCTCTCTTTCCCAGACCATTCTGGAAAATCTCTGCCTGGGACCATAACACACACACACACACACACACACACACACACACACACACACACACACACACACACACACACACACACACACACACACACACACACACACACACACACACACACACAAACACACCAATTGGTCCATGTTTCCCTTGCGCTGTTTTTGCACGCTAGTGAGATGACCTGCGGATGGTGATGTGACTTAGTCAGCACACAGTTTCTTATCTAACACAAGCCAGACCATTATGAAATCCTTGTTGTATATTTATGGTCCCTGTAGAAAAACTCATGACATTTCAGAGCTCTGTCAAAATAGAAACATTTCCTTAAAAAAATCAAAGTAGAATAGAAGAGTTGTCCTTATGTCTTTATGTCCCAACAACAGGTCAAGTTGGGATAGCTGCCAAGCAAGCCATAGAGAGGATGTATTTTTTGTTGGCGTATCCCGATCATAGACTGTAAAAGACATGGATGTAGTGTATGTGACATCACCTGTCTGCTCCTGAACAGAGTAACAAAGCCGTTTGTCGCAGGGGCCATACTGGAAACGCTGACTCAAGAGGCAGTCTTTGAGCTCCCTCGGAAACAGCTATATTACTTCAGACCTGTCAGTCAGAAAGCCACGAGCTGTGCCTCTACTTGAATAAACTTGTGATCTTAATATTTTCTAAACTGCTGAGTTAGCAAAAAAATTCACCCCTGTACAGTGTGTGCTGATAGAGAAATGAGTTATTCAGACCCAAGCCATAAGTCCCTTTTAGGCTTGGTGTGTACCTAATAACCAGCCAGCCTCAAGTGGACACTCATTGAATTGCGGCTATCTGCACTTTCACATGGGCTTCATTTTTTCAAACTAAATGTTGCCCCTTGGTCCAGGTCTCAAGCATTGTATCGGAGCCAATCTTGGCATTTTTTTTTTTTGATTGGTGATTGACATTTTAGTTGATAACTACTGTCTCAGGGGCTGTTTACCCGACAACGCAAAAGTTTTGTTGTGTTTCGCCCTTCCACCTAAAACACAAACTTTTGAAAACGGCCTCCAAAGTTGGATTTTTCTGAAACACTGCCAACATTGTTGCCATGTAAACAGTAAGCCTAGTTTTTAGTGGAAACGCCCACGTCACACTCCGTTTCATGGGAGTGCATACAACAGTACAACAGTACCGTTGTTATGATTGTCGCGGACAACCATGTCGAGCATGTACTGCTCAATGTGCTGATTCTGCTGACTGTCTTCATACAAAATATTTATCTGTTGCTCCACTTCTGCACTTAGTATTTACTAAAACCCCAGATGATCAGCTCAACTCTACTTCAGTGGAGATCTCCCAAAAGCAGCTTCCGGACAAGACAGTTACAGCATGGCAACTTTAATAAAATGATAATACTATAAAACAGCAATTAAACAACAGTTGCATTAAGTTGTAAGCTTGATATATCAAGCTACATCACAGTATATTTTTCGTGGCCTTTGCTTTACCAGGAATTTTCCCATTGAGATGCAAAATCTCATTTACACAGGAGTCTAGAGCAAGACAGTACCACAAAAGTTTCTCGTTTAGAGCAAGACCGAATAATAAACAACAGCAAGTCAACTTTACATCAATAAGTCCATAAATAAACAAGCAGTGTTCAGCAGTAAAACATGTTCATCAGATGACTCTTTATCCTAGTTTTCAATTAATCCAAACGAACAGTTTTAGATGAATGTAGCTCATATCTGAATAACCTTAGAATACAAAAGCCTTGAAGAGCCTAACCACAAGTTTAATCTCATCAAAAAAGTCATAAAGTAGTGATGTCGGGTGTGAACCTGAAAGGACAACTAGGATGGAATAACTGCATCACCAGTCGGTACAATGAAATACTTCACCGCCATATCCAAACTTTGTACTCATACAGCTTCAAAGGTGTCAGGGGTGGAGAGCATGTAGCGCAACAAAAAATGCAGGGGAATAACCTGGGAGTATTCCTGAGAAAATGCAGCAAGGCCAGGATAAAACACCTCATCCACTACCTTGACATTTTTAGGCACTCTTATCCGACAGAAAGTGCCCATCAGGAGATTGAAAAACATGGACTTTAAAAAAACAAACATAAAGGAAGATTGACAGAAAGTATATCAAGCATGACCGACTATTAACGGTGCAGGATCACTCCTGTTCAGGCTCTTTAAACAGAAAGCTTGTTTCGTCTACAGGACGCGACCTCTTCATCAAAATCCCATTTAGTGGATGTGCCTGTGTGTGTATGTGCACCCTTGGGAATATGGGCGTGTGTTTCTCCGACATGTAAGGAATGTAAAACCAAGAAAGGCCGGCAAGTCCAAGAAAACACACACACACACACACACACACACACACACACACACACACACACACACACACACACACACACACACACACACACACACACACACACACACACACACACACACACACACACAGGGTAAATGAGGGGGAAACACACTTGAGTTAAGAATAATAATGAAACTTTTGATTCAATTTAGCTGCCACTGTGGATGAATGCAGATAGCCCTGGCTGAAAAACTTTCCTTTTAAGCCAGGTTTTTGCTATGTTTTGGATAATTAAGTTCTAAAACAGGCATGGGCAAACTACGGCCCGGGGGCCACATGCGGCCCGTTAAACGTTTTAATCCGACCCGCCGAACTTGAAAAAATTAAATGAATAAACCTTGTGAATGTTTTATTTTCCCTGCAATTCTGATGTTTTCCCACTAGATGGCACATTGTAGAGATATTGGCATGTTGAGGTGAAGCGTAGGCCTATTACTCCACGTTTGCACTTCACCCTCTGACCCATCTGCCCTTCTGTAAAGATGAACGGACCTAAGAAAAGGAAAGTGGAAAAAACAAAACTCATCGAAACACATGGAAATGCGCATATGCGCGCGGATAAGATGGAGTGGATCGTAAGTGATCTGTTACTTATAAAAAAAAAAAAAAAAGCTCAGGAACAGGTCTGTATAAACCTTCAATGTGATTTATTTGTCTAATTTTTATATGGAGACGTTCACATTTAATGTCAAAATACCACACGAACAATTTTGACACAATCTTTAATTATTATTTTTTTTTTTTTCATTTTCAAAACCAGGACAGAAAAACCTTGTTTTTCTGTAATTCTGTTTTTCCGTTTTGGTTTTAGAAGAAAAACAAAAAAACAAGTCAATTTTTTCGTTTTTTTTTTTTTTTGTTTGTTTAATTTTGTTTTGAAACAGAATAACGAAAGAACGAACCATACACGGATTCAAAATCCCATTATAATTCCATTCTCTCATATTCTAATTTTAATTTCAAAACAAAATCAAAACAGCGAAAAATAGACCGTTATTTGTTCCTTGATTTTTTATTTTAAAAACGAAAAATTGAATAACAAGTCGTTATCCGTTTTCCGATTTTGGATTCTAAAACATATATGGAATGAACGAATGATACCCTGATAGTTACCAAAGCACTCCATCCAACTGCTCCTGGTCCGGCCCCTTTGTCAAATGTTAGAACCCATTGTGGCCCACGAATCAAAAAGTTTGCCCACCCCTGTTCTAAAAGAAGCTACAAACAGAAACCTGCATATTTTTACAGCTCGGATGACAATCTAATCTTTTGTACAGTTCTCATAGTTGTTACAGTCCTTGGCTTTATCTGTTATTTCAGCACAGACAACATTATGAATATTTAAGGGTGGAAAATTATACTATAATATGGTGTGATGGTAGAACAACATGATTTGGAGTATTACAAAAACATTGCAAGGTGAAACAGTTAAGTGAATATGCAAAATGACTCAGGGTTTTCCTGCCAAGAGTTGGACACAGACAACCCTGGTTATTAAGCATACTGAACAAAAGGTCAATCCACAGTAATCCTCTTTGTATCATCACAAGTATTTAACCCAGCGTGAGCAGTTCACCACCATAACATGAATCTCAACACAACATAGAAAATACATTTTCACTCAGGCCCCTCCCTCCTTCATGTGACTCCTTTGGGAAGAGGAAACCCAGCACAGAGTCACATCCTGCAGAGAGGGCAGGGCTGGGAAAAGACTCCAGCAAAAGATGGCTGAAATGAGTCACAGGAATAACCCCACAGTTTTACTGTACAGCCCTGCCCGTCACTTCAGGAAAAGGATGCTGATGCTATTGTCAGGTTGAAGAGGCTGTAGCAGTTTGCTTACAGTCATGCCATTGTAATATGGTTTGTAATTCATCTGCACCAGTGACAGAAGAACCATACGATAGTTATGTAACCATGACTACAGCTTAAACAAACCCTGATTTCAATGTGATGGTTAAAACGGCCCAACAGCCCAGGACCACAAAAAGATACCTAAAGCCAACCAACATTTCCCTCAACCTGCTGCATTCATGTCTTATTACTCCATCCATCAGCCATACCCGTGACATGTTTGAGGTGCTGGAGCCAGTGTTGGCTGTCACTGGGTGAGGCAGGGTGCACCCTGGACAGAAATACTTAGTAACAGCTATGTGCAGTTTTTAGTTAGCATTTAACCTAACTGGCATGTCTTTGGACTGTGGGAGGAAGCTGAGTACCTCTATGCATGAACAACGACATTATGTAAACGGCATACAGAAAGGCCCCTGTTTTTCTCAGAGAGACCAGAGACAATCTTGCTGTGAGGCACAACTGCGCAGCCTCTGTACTCATAAGAGTCTTTATCACAATCCCATAAACAGAGTTTATGTTATTTCCAAACAACTAACCAGTGTAGAGTTAAAGCAGGGTGCAGCAGTCCCGAGGACACCGGGTAAAACAGAGAAAAGCCCTTTGCTGTGAATAACACACTGACTTACCACTCTTCATGTGTGAGTATTTAAAAGCTACTAATTCAAAATTGGTGTCCTTTAAATGTTAAAACTTTAATCACTCCTCAAGCTCCATGTATGTTGGGGGTTGTGTGATACCATTTGTCTACACAGCTTAAATTTCGCCGAGCTATATTATTAGAACAAGCGCAACTCATGTTCATGTGGGATCTGTTTTAAGTGGACTCCCTCGCAATCCTTCTGGCCCGGAGTCTCACGCATGCTGTTGTAAATTACATTCAGTGAGGCGTGTGCTTGTTTTGAAAATGTACAGAGATCGTTTTGTAACAAATTTTCTATGTTCAAGACAACTTACTACTGGATACAACACGCCAAGGTAAGGTATTAAGCAGTACAGTTACGTAGCGATACAATAAATGTGACAGCAAACCAACTTTGTCAGTTTGTACTGTAATTTAGCCCTTACGAAAGAAAAATATATTGCAGCATATTGGAAAATATCATGTTATATATTAGGTAATATATTCCCATATAAGAGATTTTGTATTTATATTTTCCAATATATTGGAATATATGGAAAGCGGCAATCATTTGTATATTTTGCAATATATTGCATATATTTCATGAATATATATTATATTGTATATGTGCCCTCAATATATTATTCCATGTATATCACAATATACAACAATATATTACAATACATTTCAAAAAACATATTGGTACATATATTTTTCTTTCGTAAGGGAGTTGCCGGCTGAACTTAGCGCTACTAGCAGTGAATCCTGGTTATGACTCCCAGTCATCAACCAAGCAGAGCTATCGTAACCTCACTCTTCATTTTATTGATAGACTCTCAAGTT
This sequence comes from Halichoeres trimaculatus, assembly GCF_033239565.1. NCBI lineage: Eukaryota > Metazoa > Chordata > Actinopteri > Labriformes > Labridae > Halichoeres > Halichoeres trimaculatus. The sequence continues at coordinate 14,563,711 of NW_027437187.1, read as the reverse complement.
TGAACAGACCACTGCAGAATAACTGCTGACTGTGGGTTGGAATGGACATTATCACAAACAGTTTTGCCCCCATGTTTTAGCCCATAGCTCGGGCTGTATCACTCTCTCGTTTAGCTTTCTTCTTCTGTCCTTTTTCTGTGACAATTAGGCTCTTGTGTCCACCATTACCATAACATTAATCAAAAAAATTATTTTCAGCAGAGAAAAACACAGATCTCTCTTCTCACTTCTACACTTTGTCAGCCGGCGTGGTGTTGTCAGAGACCTAGACGTGCTGTAAATCCAGTCTTGCTCAACCCAAAAGCTAAGCGTTTTATAATCACCTGTAACCTGTAATATTGGCGCGGATAATCTCATTTTATGGTGTGGACCATGATCAGGCATATATCTCAAAAGTCTACACACTAGTTTTGATCTGTCTACTTGTCTGGATGGTTGTATTTCACTGGAATGTGTTCCCAAACAGGTAGATCTTATGTTAGCGAGGGGTCTTATCTCCTTCAGTATTTGTTGGGGCTGCCATGATGAGCTCTTTGTGTGGTGTGCTACTGTTTGCCAGTCTGAGTGGGATCTTGTCTTTGGAGTACATTTTATCCCCCATGTCTTCGAATCAGTATGCATCTGCAATGTTTGGAAAATGAGATAGAAATATGTGTACCATCACACCTCTATCATGAGCACTGTCAGTGCCATGCTAAAAAAACATTAAATCAATACTGTAAAAATAGGTAAGTAACAGAATATTATTGATTTATTTTGATTCAATGCTACTAGTTATGTTGTATACAATGTTTATAGTATAAAATTTAAAAGAAAATGTTAGAAGTTAAATCAATTCAATGAGAATTAACTAAGTTGTAACGACTGATAATACCCCTCAAAAATGGCTGCATGTGAAGCGACGAATCACCAGAGGTATAAAATACATGCACAAATAATTCAGCAGAGCCTTACATGATTTTTTAAATCCCAAAATAGACAAGTTGAACCCATACAAACACATTATTTTACAACACAATGAAGACTTGTGGTCAACTTAAGATCTCTACAACCAAAATTACACACTTCTTTGACATGTTGACTGATGAAAGCAGAATTACATACATACTAAGTATCAACACTGTTCTCAGATACCGAATGTCCAAATGATTAAGGATTCTTTCTGATATTATAAAGATGCACAGGTTTAAACACAACAATATAAGATATAAATTAACAAAAGACGGACTATTCACTCGAATGTGTAACTGGTTTCCTCAAAATGTTTTTATGCAAGAAATCTTTTGCTGCTGCACTGACTTCCTGTTTACACTGCAAACGTGCTTCCCAACAAACTATGTATACATGACTGAGGTTTTAGGACATTCCTGGAGTTTAAGATATAGGTTTTACATATGAAATCAATAGTTTAAAAAAATAACAGAAAGTATGTCAGAGGTCACAAATAAACATACTGATGCATTAACAGTCAGCTCACGTAACACAGTCGAGATCGACAGAGCCAGGACTGGACAACCAACTTCCTTTTTCATACTCAGTTTTATTTATTACTCAGCACTTCTTCCACGTGAAACGGCAACGTCAGCATAAAGTGTATTTCCATGGAACACTTTATAAATAACACACACATTCACACACTTTAACCTACCTTACCCTACTTTGTCTGTACTTAACACTGTCAGTGACAACAACCATACAGCCCTTCAAGTTATAGTTGGAATAGTTATAAAAGAGCACTCCACTATTTTCAAACCTGACATGGCGTCATATGTTGAAAGTGAAAGATTTGATTGCTGTATGGAAAAAAATGCCCATCTCAAATTTGATGCCAGCAACATGTTTTACAGAGTTGAAACAAGGACAAAAAACGCACAAAAATCACTTTGATGAACTCCTCCTAGCTAATGATATCAAGGTGCAACAGATTAGTAACATAACTGAGACCAACATCAACAAAAAAAAAACCCACATATTAACTACTCTGTGAGAGACTGGGTGACAAAAAGTTCAGCAAAAAGCTTCAGAGCCACGGTTTAATCATCTACAGCACATTATGTCAGTAAAAAAAAAACAATGTGGGTTTAAGTCCCATATGAAGAGGAAAACATCCCTGAAACCAGTAACTCTTCTGGGCCTCAGCTCATCTAAGATGGACTGTTGCATAGTGAAAAACATTCTGTAATCTGAGGGACCAAAACTTGACATTCTTTTTGGAAATCATGGACACTACATTCTCCACTCTAAAGAGGGGAAAGACCATCCAACTTGTTATCAGCCCACAGTACATAAGTCAGCATCTGTGATGGTAAGGGAATTCAGAATGCCCATGGCATTGATGGCTCACACATCTGGGAAAGCACCATTAATAGTGCCAGGATATCGCCACTGGTGAAAAAGAAAGTGTTCTTAGAGACTTGCCCCCTTAAACAAAGGTTAACTAAAATAAATAAAACACCAATATCAGAGATATTTTTGCTGCCATCCAGACAATTTATCGATCTGCCTGGAGCTCCAACTTGTCACCCATTAAAAAAATGTAGTGCATCATGACACAAAAATATGAAAATGAAGGAGACACTGAACTGTTCAGCACAGCACCTCTATCTTGCACCTCTATCTTAATATCAGACAGGAACAATAATTTCTTCAAAACCTCCTAAAACTGGTCTCCTTGGTTCCTACACGCAGGGTGATGTTCAAATAAGAGATGATGTAACACAACGGTAAACATACACCTGTCTGAATTGATTTGACAAATGTTCCTAACATGGAATTTGAAGCGAGTATATATTTCTCAAAACAACAAAACTAAAAAAAGGTGATATCTCAATACACTGACTTCTCAATGTTTTTCTGGAGAGATTTAGAGTTTAAATGATCTGCAAGTCATCTATGTCTGTTTTTATACATTTAACACAATATCACACTCTTTTGGAGTTAGGGTTGTATGAGAATAAGGTTATGTACGATAGCATCCCAGTGCTTCATCAAAGAAAATATACTAAAATGGAATTAGAAGACTGGTTAGAATTGGGATTAGGAATTTCGTAACAAAGAATTTAAAATTTTTATTAGCAGTAGAATTATAAATACCTGACTGTGGTATGACTTATTGCATTGTGTAAAAGTGCAGCACCATGGTTCCTAAAGGTAAAATCCATCAAGGTAACTAATTATAAGACAGAAAAAAGGAGCAGCTAGCTGATACATAAGAAAAAGAAAAACTAATGGCAGGCTTTTTTGATACCCAATGAACATGGGATCCCTGAAACATGTACATGAGTCAGTTTTTTTTTTAAGTTTAAGCCATATAATTACCGAAACAATTGAATAACAGTTTCTGCTGAACAATTAACTGTTGCCTACTAAGCGAAGGTAACTGTTTTCCTTGAGGGGACAGGGAGAACACAATTTTAAGAACATTTACCAATTTAATTCAGTCCCGTGAAGTGATGACAAAGTTTGTTCGAAAATGATTTTATGTTACTGTTTCTTTTGGTCGAACTTTCCTGCCAACAGCTCAGAATAAGTAACAAACCTGTTAACCAGCAACTGCAAGATATCCTGACAAACAGAGAGTTAATAATTAGAAAGCTGCTCATCTCACTGAGCTGCCCCATACCTCCATATCCACTGTACATGGTGGCTGTGGTGGTCAAGCCTTTCTTTAAGCAGAGTCCACCCAAATCCAGAAACAAACGCTCAGTCCTCGCTCCAAGTGGTGCCCCAGTCCTTTCTGAAGTCTCACTTTTCTTTCTTTTTCACTCTTTCTTGGCAGCAGCTTTATGTCTTTGCTCTCTATCCTGGTATGTTTCCTTTCCTCTCTTCCCCCATGTCCACTGTCACAGTTGGTAATCCCTCGTCCACCCACCTACTGATCCCCTCTCTGTCTTCTCCACCACACTGATAAGAAGAGGAGGGGGAGGAGGTGAAGAGGGCGGAGGAAGAGAAAACTTAAGCAGTGCTCCCTCCTCTTCTTCCCAGATGACATCACTGCTTTTCCTGCTCCTCCTTCACCCTGCCCAACATATTGTTTCTGAACACACCAAATAAGTCTTCAACCAAATTCATTTCAGGGCCAAAAGAGGGCAACATACATAGATCTAGCACATAGGTGGGTACACACTCTCAGTTCTTGTGAGGATTTAGCATCTCAGTGTTAACGGACTATATGTGAGTAGCTAACTTCCTCTGCCTGAGTGAAGTAGGAAGCCTAAACATGAAAGAAGGCTAAACCAGCGTAAACAACAAGTCTGCAGAAAAATCTGATTCATGGAAACATTGTTCATTGACAAAAACACACACTGTGGACGGCAGAGATAGTGTTTATCCCGTGTTTGCCACGAGATAAATTAGAGCTGCTAATCAACCGGCACAGACATAATACAGAGAAAAAACAAGTAATATGCTTTTTCTCAGAGCGTTAACAGCCCTACCCAAAGAAGTTATCAGGATATGTTAGACACTGATCATCAGAATTGAACAGTTGTGAACACAGCAGCGCCTGGTCTGTTGGTCTATCATGCACAGCTTCAAGAGTTCAGGTATTTAGCTAAAGTATTAAAAACAACATCATGATCTTAAAGTAGAGATCCTGAGTTAACATTTAAAAAGCACCAGTGGTATTTAATGCTCAACACCGACCCAAGCATTAGCAGCTGGAAGCTTTGAGAGTTTTCTCAGGAGTGGGTTGCATAACTAAAGACATGTAGAAAATACAAAAACAAAAACACTCAATTCATAGCCAGTATCAGAGAATGTCATAAACTGATTTGGAAATAAATAGCCTTATTTGGAGCCGTGGTTTGGAGATATCATTTGGCTGCCTTGTATTTCAGTCCCTTTTTTTCTGAAAAGTTTCATTTTCATTAGTTATATGGGGTTAAAAAGGAGGTTTTACGTAACGTCTAACAATGATTGACAGCTGCCGTTCTTGTGTATTTTTCTCGGGGATTGTAAAATATGTCGGGAGGTAGAGTTTAGAAGTGATAAGACTCTCGAAAGAAAAATATATATATATCATTTTTGTCACCCAGCTCCACTCAGATTCTCCCAGAATCCCCTAACGTCTCTACTGCGCAGACTCTGGCTGAACAATTGCTGCCAAATGGCTGCGCCTGTGACGGAGGTATTTTGGCTTTAAAACCGTACAATGACAAATGGCGGAGCCACACCGTCCCCTCTATAAACAGTCTATGGTTGCATCATGGCAGCATCAAGCCCCTGTTCAGAGATCACTTCCCACTGCAGTTGGGCCAAAATAAAAGTTTTTCAAGGATGGTTTTAGCCTGAAATGAGTGATTTTTTCAAACTAATCTTAAAGGTTGTGTCTGCGAGATTCCTAAAACATAAAATGTCACTTTTTCTTCTTTGTGTCTCGTATCTATATTAGTATGTAACGTTGAGCATAAATGAGTCTCAAGAGTGGTTACCTCAGCCACTCACAGAATGCCCAGTGCGCAGGTGACTTTGGGTGTTGATAGCGAGTGGAAGAAGTTACCTTGAGCGGCTACGATAATGGACGTGACACAGAATCAAGTTCATCACTGTTGTTTGACTGTCCCTAATTTCTGGAGACCTTTTTTTTTTACCACATTTGGAAACTGCCCCTCATTCAGCAGTATTTTAGGTACAAAACGGATAGATTAAGAAAAGACTAAATTAATACTGGTTCAGCAAGCAGCCGGGGAATGGGCTGTATTGGCTGCAATTTGTTTTAGTAACAGTAAAAAATATGTGCTGGTATCAAAAATATGCTTTAAACTTGTTCAAACAACATGTTTGATGTTTTTCTTAAATGTGTGGTTTGTGTTTCGGTTGGTGCAAAGTTTTTTATTGCATTTCTACCATTTTTAACCAACTAAAAAAAAAAGTCCAATTAAATTGTCAAACACTGTAACCTAAAAAACATGACAAGTATCAAATAATTAAACTTTCTAGAAGTTATGTGAGTGTACTGATGAAATAAGTTATTTGTTCTGAAATATTTCAAAGTATGTTTAAAACATTTTATTTCTGAACTTGAAAATGGGTTAATGGGTTGTGTTGTGAGTAAGTCAGTATGCCATAGTAATTTAATTTTGGTTCAGTTGGTTTAAAGTCACTTTAGATTTCATTTTCACAGTTTTTTGGGCATTACCAGATTTTTTTTATGAGAAACACTGGTTACACCAATTGACATTTATCAGTTTCACCAACTGTCCATGTTTTTCATCCTCAAAGAGAGTGTATTGTTCTTTTCTAGGCTTCATACTTTCCCTCTTGTACTCCTGTTTTAAAAGCTGATTTCAGCCTCTGTCTTCACTGTTATTAGCTGCTGTCTCTTTGAGGCTCCTCCATCTTCTGATTGGCCAAGCCATCCAGAGGCCTATCGGGTAGACCTTGGTGTTTGAGGCCCATGACCAATCTAATGAGTTTACAGCCAGACTCAAGGATTTCTACAACAGTTATATCAGTTTGATAATCTGCACTTTTAGGACAAACATGTAGAACAATACTCCTTCTTTAATGCTGACGGCTGAAGATTAATTCAAGTGACAGACGATATTAAAGAAAAAATTGTCCAGGCAAAATTTTTTGCTGGTCTTTTGCTAGACTATAAAAACACTTTTCATGATCACTCGCTTCAAAGCCACTGTTCTCCACTGACAAGCAGTGATCTTACTCTCAGAGGGCTAAATGTAACATATATTCAACAGGACAAATTTAACCTTAAACTTCTGGTTTAACTCCAACACGTTTCATCAAAAGAAAAATAATTACGTTTCAGAATGAATGGGGAAAGTGAAGCCACTGACACATTTGTGAGCAGTGTGCATTTGACTTGCCTGGTTGGATTATTTAACCTGTAAAAAGGGATTTTATTGGTTTTAGGTTTTAAGCACAGTTTGTCTGACACAGTACTCACACACTTAGCACACACGCCCACCTGCTGCTTTAAATTAAACCTGTCTCCACTCACACAATAAACCTCCACCGTTTTTCGGCTGAGTCATCTGCACAAACACACTCCTCCTGAAATGAAACCCCATTCCTTGCATTCCTGTCATATCTTTAATACACTGACGGCCCAGGTATGCTCGCTCCTGCACCGTTTTTTCCTTCACTTTCCACCAACACTGGTTTTGATTTTTCACTTCTATTATCTGCTCTTCTGTGTTTATCTACATTTAATCCAGAGCTGAGGGAGTCCTGAAAACATGAACAAACAGGAGTTACTCTCTGTCCTTTAGATAAAAAAGTGCTTTTTTTTTGTTTTATTAAAAATTTACAAAGATGAATGTCCTGTTTTTTTCAGCTGGTCACAGTACGATACATCTGTTACTTGTACATCATTTCCTTGTTAGAGATAAGTGGTAACTGATCATGTTGTGTTGCAGTGGAGAGCAGGAGGAGTGATAAGTCCTCCCTCTGCTGGTGTGTTCAAGGTGGTTACAGTCAATGAAGCCACAGTAGTTTTTGAATCCAATAAACAAAATCACACTGACATAAACTATTCACAGCTTATTACTGGTTAAAAATGTCCCCAATCACAGATACAGTAATACAAATGTTTTACTGGTAATTTAATCTCATCCTGTTGTAGTTTTCATGGTGTACACTCTTCTTAGCCGATAATCTGTTAAAGTTGACACAAGAAATAAGTGTTGAATAAAAAGTGTTGTCTTTCCACTGTATCAGTCATTCAGGAAATTATCTACTTCAGACACACGATCTAGAAACAGAATTACATCCAATGAAACCCTGGTTTAAATTTCCTGCAACCACTCCTATTTACTGTAAAGGACGTGATTTTTGTTCCTCGAAAACAAACCCTAAATTTACAACACTTTCATGATTTTTATCTCCAGTGCATGCTGGTAATGATGAGTGGCTGAGACCGAAACAGAAAGGGAGAGAAAAAAGGGAGGATTTCATAAACAGAAGAATCCAGATAAAATCAAAGTGATGAACATGGAGGCTGGCACCGCTGAAAACTGAGATAACACAGACACACTGTCCACACATAACGCAGCACAGACACATACACTAGAGAAGAATTTAAAACTGATTGTCATATTCACTTGACAAGTCCAGAGAAGAGGTCACATTTTAAGGTATAAGAGGCCAAAAATATGACCTAGGTTTCCAGTAATGAGTGAAAAAATAATCAGTGGAAACATTTACGTTAGTTTCTTAAAATATACAAACTGGCCCAATTCAAGAAACTTAAAAAGTAAATCCCTCTTATTCCATTAGCTTTTTTATATACTCAAAACAATCAAATCAGGCTTTGATATGACTTGTCATATCTTGCAACAAGATTTTTTTTTTACTTTAAAGGTTAATTAAATTCTAAAATTCTAGAATTTCATTTGGCAGAAACTTTTATCTGAACGCTTGCGTTTCCACAGCAAACTGTGCCCTCTCATGGTGGGCGGCGTGTAAGCCGGATGCCAAAAGCCGCAGCTGTTAAACAATAGCGTGATGCCGTAGCAGCCCGACACAGTTTACCCCGCTAATAAATCCAACAAAGAAGAAAAACACGACACAGTAAACAAAGAGCACAGATGGAAGACATGATGATAAAACTAAATTTAATGTACACATTTGGCCCTGAAATCACAAAACTATGACAAGCCATGAAAAAAATCTGACAGAATTTGGACTGAATCGCACATAAATGTATTGTTTCAAGACCAAGGTGAGCATGCTTTGTTTAAAGAGTTGTTTGGTTACTCTATTTAACTGACACAATTGAGCTTATTTTTCCATGAAACACCTCAAATGATAGACGTTATGAAAAAATTTGATTGTACTCATCCAGTACTAATACCAATACAATACCATTATTAATTTGGCATTCTGTATTCCTCAACATGCGAATGAGACCTGGAAGGATGTTTTAATAACTTCAGCTCTTTCTAACTTGGGCTGAACAGATGAGCCCAGGGGATCTGCACAATGGATCAACCCTCTACTGCCGAGGGCCTATCCAGCGTTATTGTTCTGTATCGGTCAACTCTACTTTCAGGTGGAAAAGTTAACTACTGAAAAATACCCAAATGTAGTTAACACTTGTACCAAGATCAGTTGGAGTATGCTTAAGTTATTCAAAGCTGCCACAGATGAGTTTTCCCCTCCATCAGCAGCAGCTGGAATAGAGTTTCCATTCCCTGGAGTTCTCTGGTTGATTTCTCCGTTTAGGAAAACTAAAACCTATTTTATTTTAAAACTTCCAGATTAGGCAGCAGAGACCTTCACAGATCTGACAGTTAACAAACAAAGGTCCAGAGTTTAATGAAAAGGTCAAAAGAATCCAGTGCAGTGCTGAAGCTTTTCCATGTGGCTCCCTGTGTGACCTCTTTCCTTTTCCCTGGACTGAGCTATTTTTAACCTCGCTCAGGGAATGTTCTCAGAGCTGAACATTGTCCTGTTTCATATTTTTAGAACGTCATACTGAGCAATCATCAAATGAGACACTTCATCTACAGGAGTCCATAGAGTCCACACAGTTACATTTACATGAGTCCGTTCAACATCAAGATGAAGTCGATGAGACTGATGGGTTTTGAGCATTTCTAGGGCCAAAGGGTGTTTGAGAGGTCAGTTGGTGATGTTAGACGCTGAGCCCTAGCAGCTAAGAATCCGTATACTCACAGCTCCCAAAGGTGGTCAATGGGGTCAAGGTCATGGCTCTGTGAAGAGCTCTGTTTGACTCAGTTTGTTTCAGAGATGCGTTCAGACAAGAAGCATAAGCAAAGAGTTTCCCTTCAACTGTAGCTGTAAAGCTGGAAACTCCCAGTCAATCAAAATATCCTGTTGGATGTAACAATACCCTAAACTCAAAATACCAAAAGATGCACAAGAAGTTTTCAATGTTGTTTTACTATTCAGGCTACCTTGTTTATATTCCAACTATCTTTGAATGGGCTGTTTATTCTATTTCTGTAGCCTTCTGCCCACTCATTGAAGCACTTTCACATTCACACAAATTCACACACTGATAGCAGAGGCTGCTATGTGAAGCACCATCAAATATTAACTAATCCCAATGAATGAGTGTGGTTGTCCAAGGGTGCTTTAGCATGTGAACAGCAGGACCTGTAATCAAACTGTCCAACTGAGATACAACACTTTACAACTGAGCCACAGCCGCCTTTATTTCAGTTTGAAGATGAGCTCAAAGAAGTAATCAAGTAAATTATATCAGTGGGTGAATGTTGCAGTAACTGTTGGATTGAACACGAGTCCTTGTAAGTGCTTTGTTTTCTTCAATATAATGGCAAACATAGCCATAAATGACCTCTGTAATAAAAGCAGGGATGTTTGATACCACTTTTTTCAGACCGATACCAGTACGAGTACTCCTCGAGTACTCACCAATACCAAGTACCGACAACACTATTTTTGATACATTAAATTTCAATTAACAGTGACAGATCATTTTGATCAAAGACAGCACAGTCACTCTGTTGTTAAAGGGGACATATCATGCTTGTTTCTCCTTTTCACTATGCCAGACTAGGATGCCTGTAAAGCATTTCTGCCCTCAGTACAAGTCATTTAGTTCCTTCATTGCCCCACAATAGCGTTCTCAATATCCTCATTTTAGGCCATTCTGAAGATCTCGTTGAAACACTCCGTTTTGAGAATGACCTCCAGTAACCTCGCAACGCCACAGCCCTTTGTGCTCTGATTGGTCAGTTCTATCAGAGGGGCGGAGGGGGTAGAGCCAGGGGGTGGTTTTTGCAGCATGGCAGTATTTACAAAATCGCCACATTGAATGGAGCAAACCGAGCGAGTTTGCTGTTTGCCAAAACTTCACCGTAAGGCATTGACAGCACTAATAAAATGGCAGAGTGTAGGATACGTCCGTTTGTATTGGACCCCGAGTCAGACCTGGATGGTTCTGCAGCTCAGGAGGAAGAAAATCCACCTCGACACAGATCATCTCAGGACGCTTCAGTGTGGTGAGTCAAACCGGTACTGTAACATGTATAGTTTATACGTGGAAATATAGGCAGACTTCACCAATAAACTATTTCTGTAACAGGGCTCCATCCTGCTCCTTCACTTTTCTCTGTCTGTTTTATACATCATGCTGAAAGTGTAGTCTAAAGATCGCCTCTACCGTCAGTTCATCACTATGTTATTACCGCAGCATTATTGTGGTCCAGGTTCACAGTGCATGTCAGAACGAGCATGCAAATATCAAAGTCTCACAAGTATTACGACGTCTGCTAAAACTACAGTGTTTTAACTGCTAATTCACCATGTAAAGCCGAGCTGCTCAGCAGAGCAGAGTCCCTGCATCCAGCACTCAGTCAGTCGGTTCTTGGAGGGTGTATCCCTCGGTGGCGGTTGAGTGACTAACTGACATCACAGAGGAGGAGGAGCTGCTCAGATTACTCCAATAAAAAGAAAGGTACCTTGTGTCGTCACAACGTTTGATATCTCGTGGCCATCTGGCAATGACCTATTTTTAAAGGCATCAAATCTCGTTCTAGGATATCAGAAAAAATACAATATCTCAGTTTTTGAAAATTCAGGGGGTGAAAGGTCTTGTTTTCAAATTTATTTTATTATATGTAAGTATTAAATCAGGCATCAGCATGACATGTCCTCTTTAAGTCCAGAACAAAACACAAACAACTCTCTCTGAGTTTAGAGTTTGTTTTTAATAAATTAACAAAAGTGCAAACTAAAACTAGCTACTGTCAGTTTTAGTTTTTTTTTTTTACAAACTGAAGTGCAAAATAAAACAGTTTTACTGTTAACTCCCTGGTTGATTCTTATTGTCTGAACATGACCTGATGCACATTCGCCGTGGTGTCAAGATTTTTTTGCTTTGAGTATCAGCTGCTGGTATTGGCAGCCTCCATGAGTAATGATACCTTGAAATAAGGCGGTATCAACCGGATATCAATACCTGGTATTGGTACTCCCCCCATCCCTTACAGAACCTTGAGACATTTCAGCATTAATAGCTATCACGACTACAACAAAATTTATATAAGGGTAGAAGTAACCAGTTTACAGGGTCACTATTTAAACCAAAACACTGTCTGATGACAGCCTTCACGTCTCAGCAGAGCAGTGAAATTATGTAAATCCTATCTTTGCCAATGTCAGCGCTAAGCATGCAGGTTGTGGAAAATCCACATGAAGTGACAGAAGAATTGATTAAGTATTGGATCAACAAACAGGATACAAATGGCATTGGTATCAAAAGTTTGACCAATTCCCATCTCTACTCACCGTTTTATTTCTTACATCATCCTGTCCTGAATCAAGAGGAGGGACTTCCCCAAAACAAAACAGTAGTAAGCTCCTGTCATAGTCCCACACCATTATCACCTTTCCTCAAATCTTACTTTTGTTGGGTGGCATTTCCCACAGATGTTCATCAGTCATACTGACAGATAGTAGCCAACACCGATGTCGACAAAGATTTGCAAAATACATGCAAAACCATTTCATGAAATTCTTTACATGGAGTTTGGCCACTGATGGTTTTTATCCGTTTGTGGGGCAATACCTTGGCTTTTAATTTTCCTAACTGTTTGTAAAACCTCACGAGGAAGAGTTGAGGGAATGCATTACATGGAATGAGACGTGGAGAGGTTATCCTCTCTAACATAAGCTGCTAAGATGCCATGTTTACGAGCAGTTGTAACCCAGTGTTAAAGGTACCCACAGAGTTGGAGTTAGTCCAAAGTGGTACAACCTAACGTGAGGGACTCCTGTCCTGCTCTTTATTGGATTAGAGGAAGTCTACATGCTATCAAACTCATTACTGTAACCTGTCACTGGTTGAAGGGCAAACTGCACAAACAAATACAAACAATGAGGCTGAAATCAAATCTTTGTGGTGTGGTTTTGGATTTTTGGTCTAACGTGAAATTTTGGTATCATTCTCATGAAGGTAGCAGCTAACAGGTGTGTGCTGAATGAAGGGAGAGTTTAGTATCAACTCAGCAAATATTTCACATTTTTCAAAGTGTGCGATAGTCACCTGCCAGTTGTTGTGTATTACAGAGGATTTTCTTTTTTTCTCCCTTGTTTTTAAGTCAGAATGACAAACATGTCCAAAAAGTTTTGGTACTTCACTCACAGCCTCCCTCAGTCAACAGGCATTATATCCACTGGAGTAATACACAGCAGGTGACTCAGACACAGGGTTTACATAAGACATTATCCTTTAGCTTTTTGTTGATGTCACAAGTTGTCCAGCAGAAAATGACGTCAAATATGTTTGGTAGAGAAAAAATTCAAGAGAATAATCACCATATCAGTTTGATCACAAGATGTTTATCACTGATTCAAAAGTCTAATTTAAACTCTCTGATTGTAATTCTAATGCGAAATAACTGCTACTTTGCCTTTGTTAAAAGTGAGAAACTTTCTTTTTTTAAACTTTTCTGCTTCCTTAACCTTTTGTATCTAGAGTTCTGTTATAAGTTATAACCCCAGTCTTCAGAGGGTGTGCTTAGCGCTGTCACTTCACAAGTAAAAACCCAAGGTAAGCCATTAGTAGCCTGTCAGAGCAGCAGGAGATCAGGTTGGTAAAATAACCAAATGATGTTTAAAAAAGACTAAAAAATATAAGAATCCCCCAAGTAATGAATTTCTGAAAACACAGCTTAATGACTTTAAAAACTTTAACACAAGTTTTTTTTTGTTGTTGTTTGAACATGTGTCTCTGTAGAAACACTCTGTGCACTTTTTACACAGTGTGTCTGAATGACTTGTAGTTCCTGAACCGTTCTGTACTGGATGAAAGAAACAAGTCTATGAAGTCATGTTTCATTCTAGAGAAGCAGAATGAGCCGCTCGCTAATGAACTGACAGGCTGTTCCTTCCTCCCTAAGCACCATATGACTGAGAGTGTGTGTGTGTGTGTGTGTGTGTGTGTGTGTGTGTGTGTGTGTGTGCGTGTGTGTGTGTGTGTGTGTGTGTGTGTGTGTGTGTGTGTGTGTGTGTGTGTGTGTGGACCCCTGTGAAGTGGGACTTTCTGGTTAATCTCCAGCTGGCCAATAATCAGCTTAACTGTCACTGGAGTGCAGCGGGCTAATTACTAGTTTGTAGCCGGTCTGTGGCACTGAGTCAGATAAACTCACTGAAAATAACTCCTTGGGCTGAAATAGAGTCCGACTCTCAAGTCACTGTTTTAACAAGTATAAGCTCCAGACTTTGATGTTTTTAAAGAGCAGGTTTTTCAACAGTACTCTTAAACTGAAATGTAAAGTATTCATGTAACCCAGTCATAAATTTAGATTTATTCCACCAGTTTCTTCATAATTGGAATAAAAGACTTAATGCTGTTGAAGTGTGCTGATTGACATTGTGTCTGTTACTCTACACTGTTTGGCCTGCGAGTAGGATCTGCAGGCAGGGAACTATGTCATTAGGTTAACCCTTCATGGGAGGTTAAGCTGCTGCATGGACAGGTGAAAGGACACACAGAGAGCAGCTGCTGAACTGAAGGGCTAATCTGTGACCACAACCTGTTGATAACATTACACAAGCTTCAGACAAAAACTGAGTGAAAGACTAAAAACTGGTTACAAATGGAGCCAAGAGTTGGCGCTCTGGTGCTGAATCGAAGTATGTTTCTTACTTGAGCTGAACATGAAAGCAGCAGGGTCATCATTTCACTGCTGCTGTTAACTTTCATAGAAAGGTTGTTTTTAGGGATGCACGATATTGGATTTTTGCCGGTATCCGATATGCTGATATATCGAAACCCCTTTTGGCCAATACCAATAATCACAAGTTTGTTTGTTTTTTTCACGGTATAGAAAGCTAAGTCTATCCTGTACTGGAATTTATATGTTGCTCTTATTGTGACGGTCTTATGTGTTTAAGAAACACACATAAAACAAGACAAAAAACATTTGATTTTACCATAAATAAGAAATGTATTATTTTTCAAACTCAAGACATTCAGTATTGAAATACAGAAAAGTAATGTCTTTAGATCACATGAACTTTAAATGTACAATGCATTTTTAAACATAACCAAGTTGCATTTGATTATTTTAGAGCTACTGTAACAACCTGGTGACAGACACAGAGCTCTGCAGTGCAAATAAATGAAGTGCTACATTTTATTTAAGGAGCTTATTTTTCAGATGGAAAATAATAATAATCCTAACTGAATAGCACCTTATCGGCTGTGCATATCGGCAGAAATTTTCATATCTACCGATACCGATAAACGTGTTTTTAAGCTTTTATCAGCCGATACTGATATTGTGCAGATAATATCGTGCATCCCTAGTTGTTTTCTATTCGTTTCTTCACAGATCAGCTTCAGATTTTCTCTGACCAAATACAGAGTAATCCGTGGATGTTAATCAGAACTACTACAGTAAAAAAAAGTCTCTAATATGTGTCTTTGCATGTCTCATCTGGATCATGACATGTAAACAAACTGATGCTGTGTGTCACGTGCAGATGCAGACAGCTCACCATCCTCTCCAGGAACTGTGTCTGGATTAACTTTGCTGCTGCTTCCAGCTACTTGAGGTTGACCAGTTCCTTGTTTCATGACCTGTAAACTGGGATCAGAGCCAGGGTTTCTCACATGGACACCGACTACTAGTGTCGCATCATTGAGTGTGGATTTACAACTCATCACATCTTTGCACTGACTGTGTTTTTTTGCACATCAGTAGAACTTTAACACTGCTAATCTGTCATTCTGTTTCCTGTATGTAAAAAATCACAACGTAGCAGAATATACACCCAGGTGTTCTGGTTTAAACTTACGCATTGTGAAGTGAAATAGTGTCTGGAGATCTTTCCAAAAAGTAGTTTCTTAAGTATTTCTAAAAGTTTAGACAATCCATACTTTGAGTCAGGAAATGAAGTTGTGGACTTAGATCTTAAATGCGGCGTCATTTATTTTATCACCATGACTGTGTGAGCGGTTGAATGACCTAATTTATATTTCAACCTAACGAGCTGATATGACCCAATTCAGCACAACTGCAGTAAAACACTGATAACGGCCTGAGCTGGCTTCAAAGTAAAGGTGATGAATTAATCTTATGAAAGTTTCTGAGTGATTCCTTTTCCAGGAAGTGCTCTGTGAGGCAGACTGTGTCAACAATGTCATACACGTGACTTGGTTTTGATAATGAGTCTTTTTCATTGACTAATGGCTAAATATACACAAACACGTTACTTATGTTTCTTACTTTTCTTTCTTTTTTTTTTTGCAATAGATTCAACTTTTTTGCCTTTTTTACAGACAAAAACATGTTTAAGAATTTTTTTAATGAATTTTTAATTACTACTACTCGGCTTTTAAAAAAAAGTTACTTTCAAGGCTTTAAACTGAATTTAACCCTTAAATTACTAAATGTAATAATTTATAATGCTGTGATAAAATAGGGTACTCCATGCACTTTTTATTAAATGTATTTCATAAGACTTATATGTTGTGCTTCACACTCTACCTGACCACAGTTTGGTCTAGCAGGCAAAGACCTGGAGGGTAATCCTCTAAATCTCTTTCACCTGGACCATCTGCAGGTGCAGAGACTGAGAGAGGTGCAGAGGAGGACACAAACCGCGCCGGTGGAAGCTTTTCATTACACCAACTTATACTTCCTTACATCTTATCTCCTGCAGTGAAAAAAAGACCAGCCACAAACTTTTAACCTCCTTAGACACACCTCCTGGAGTCATCTCCTGAAGCAGCTCAGAGCAAGGAAACAAAAATACGTCCTTCCAAGAAAGCTCTTATCAAATGTTGTTTTGTGTCCACACCTCTACTAACGGTCACTGTTCATTGACACAGTTTATCCTCAGAGATAAACAACAGGATGTGTTACAAACTTCTAATCTGGACGTGTGTAATAAGACATCACATTTGACAGAAACACTGATGTACATCTCACAGAGCAGCTGCTTGTTTGAGTAGGTTTTAAATCCCCGTGAACAATATGAAAGAGCCTTTTAGTCAATCATTGTGTGGAAAACATTAGCATCATTAAAAACCCAAACTGTGCAGCTGCCTTGGAAGGCAGGGGGAGGGGGACACACATGTTGTCTCTTTCAGTAGCTCAAACATCTCCTGCCTCAAACACGGCAACATCACTAACTTTTTCATCAAGGTTTGACAGCAAGACATGAGGATAAAGGGGAGGAAGAGGATGAGGGTCACTGAAAATGTGTTGTTTTGGAGATCAGGTCAGAAAAAACAACTAACCAAACAAATAAATAAATCAAAGTACAACGTGAATTCTGGATATGATCCTGCATTATGACCCTTTCTTCAGAATTCTCAGGTTAAATTCAGATAAATGACATTTTTCTTAGTATTTTCATTTTTTCTCAGAATCCTGACTTAAGTTTCTGGATTCTGAGATCTTGTCACATAATTCCAAAGTTTATGCCAGAATTCTCATTTTTATTCTCAGTAATCTGACTTAAAGCTCAAATTTCCATAAAGCCAGATTTCTGATGGAAATATCTCTATCCTAACCTTTTAAACCTTTTTTTTAAATGACCCTCATCCTCTTCTGCAAGAAGGCGTAATAAAGGCCTCATTCCAAAACTCTAAGTGGATGTAAGATTGTTTGCGTTTTCTACTTGATATCAAGATTTTCCAAATACAATGCTCCTTTCTGTTTCCTTTCTCTACTTTCTCTTTAGAGAATTTACCACCAGGTTGACTCCATCCCTGCCATGGACATAAGGAGACTGGAGAAAAGAATGGACCAAGGTTATAATAGTTAACTAAAACGAAACTAAAAAGGAAAACTAAAACTTAAATACATTGCAGTTAACTCAAACTAATAAAAACTAGAAAAGAAAACTAAAACGATAAGTAAACTAAAACTGTATCTTGTGTTCACAAAACTAACTGAAACAAACCAAAATAATAGACAAAATCCCCTTGGTTATCGTTTCTGACAATATTAAAAGCCTTTAGGATTTAAATTAATCCGACACATTTTCCCAACCAATTTCATGACAGTTTTCGGCAGTTGTCAGTGCCGTACAGCACCATAACAGTGACGTACTGGGACGTGCTTGTTTACTGCACTGACTGGCTGTGCTCTGTGCTGTGACGAAACGTAGTGGAGCCATGAATCAGAGCATCTGTAATAGTTTAATTGTTACAGAGTCTAAGTTTTTATTTATTGAGGCTCATTTTATATTGTTTTTTTTTAATTTATATTAATATTATTTTTATGTAATTTATGTCAACTTTATTTTATATAATTTATGCTTATATTTTTTATATTAAGTTTACATTATTTTCATGTGTTGAAGGCAGCAGCCAACAGTTCAGTATCAGCATTGACTGAGCAGTGAGCACCATGTTGGACTTGAAAATAAACAGTAATACAAAATATTTACTCTGACCTTTTTGAATCCTGCACCTGGTTAATAAGGTATGAAAAAACTAAAACTAAACTAAACTAAAACTAAGCCTTGTTGCAAAAATCAAAACGAAATAAAAACTAGAATGCCCGCTCTACAACTAACTAAAACTAAACTGTAATGGAAAATAAATTCAAAACTAACTAAGACTAAACTGTAATGACAAATCCAAAACTATTTTAACCTTGGAATGGACCTCAACATTTCCTGGAACGACTTTTCAAAGTAAAAGTAAAAAGAACAATGTGAGTTTGACCAGACTCAACTCCCAAGAACCAGGGCTGAAAATAACAACTGACCCTTCAATGACCAAACCTGGCTCCGTCCCTTACGCTCAGACTTTGAGGAGTAAAAAGACGGTAAATGGCTGTTTAAGTCTGTGAAACATGTGATTACTGCAGCAGCTCTGTTATTAGGGAAAGACAGAGTGTGAGTCACTGAGCTGGACAGCTTCTCTCACACACTGAGACTGTGAGCTCAGCTGAGTCAGAGGTCAGGCCAGTGATCCTTCTTTAGTGCTCCTTTGAGGGTCAATTCATATCCTCACATTCACGCTGCCTGATACCAGCGCCATTTAGAGATGTCAGCTGCAAAGAAATACAGCCTATACAAGGTGTGCCTTCAGGGGAGTCAGGTTTTAAAGCTTTTTAATGTGCTTATAACTTGTACCATGGTCCTAAAACCTCGAGATTTAACTGAAAGTTAAATCAGTGATCCTCTGGCTCATCCATGTATTTAATAAAAGGATGTTTTAGATCATGTTAAACAGATTTTAATCATAGCCGCCAAATGCAGGTCCATTTGGGAACTTCTCATTTAAAGACTTGTAAACTACATGAAGCCTAGAAAATGTTTTAGCAGACACATTAATGGTACGGCAGCTCACTGCAGTAAATCTTTTCTTTATTATTCTCTTGTGCGCTGTTTGTGCATGAATTTTCTTATGTGGATGAACCGTTGCATCAAAAAGAGGCTTTTTGAGGTTTCTGATGCTCTTAAATTTCTGAATGATACACAGAGTTACGGAAGCGTATTGCATTCACTTGAAGAAAAAAAAAACAACTCAGATTTTTCAGAGTAATTTATTCTTCGGTTTGTTTTTTGTGGTAATTAATTTTATTTTTCTGATTAATTTTTTTTTTTTTCTGTTATAATTTTTTCTGTTTTTCTGAGTAATTTTTTTCCTCCTGCTTTAAGGAGTAATTTTTTCCTGAAGTATCGAGCTACTTCGAAATCTCGTGAGAACCTCCAACCTGCTGTTTTTCGAGGTAATTTTTTTCCTCCTGTTTTTAGGAGTAATTATTTTTGCCTGAAGTATCGAGCTACTTCGAAATCCTGTGAGAACCTCCAACCTGCAGACGACTCCCGTGGATGTGTGGTGGCTCCTGTGTCCCGCACGGATCAGAGATCCTGTTCGGCACATATATGCCTTATTCTTAACTTTCTACTGGCTTTCCAGTGTAGAAGCAATGCATTTTTTAATGCCACATCTTCGTCTATTCCTTAATTGTTACATTGAACAATAGGCTTATATTAAATATAAGGATAAAGTCGAAAACATAACAAGGGTATCATACCCTGTGTGTGGCTAATACCTTACTTTTATTGACCCGGTACGGACCGGTAGAAAATTGGGGATAAGGCATATTGCCTATGTGCGGGATACAGGAGCCACCACACATCCACGGAGGTTCTCACGGGATTTCAAAGAAGCTCGATACTTAAGGAAAAAAAATTACTCCTCAAAACAGGAGGAAAAAATTACCACGAAAAACAGCAGGTTGGAGGTTCTCGTGGGATTTCGAAGTAGCTCGATACTTCAGGAAAAAAAATTACTCCTAAAACAGGAGGAAAAAATTACCACGAAAAACAGAAAAAATTATAACAAAAAACAAACCAATTTAAAAAATATTAATCAAAAAAACAAAATTATTTACCACAAAAAACAAATTGAAGAATAAATTACTCTGAAAAACCTGTTGTTGTTTTTTTCTTCAAGTGAATGCAATACGCTTCCGTAGAGAGTGACCACATTTTTGGAAAAACTGAGAGTATGTTTCAACATGTAGCAGGTTCTACAACATTAACAAGGAGAAGAGACATTCTTCACATACATGTGTGGTGTTAAGAGCAGGTGGAGAAGTGATGACGATTTTAGAGGTTTCCTTTGTGTCCTCACATTTGAGTTTTAATGTTTTAATGTTTGATCCAAGATTTTCTGCCAACTCTGCAAAAGTTTGACGACGTTCCTTCCTGTAGCGTGACACTCACATTGAGTTACTCCATGACTGTGGATGCTAAAAAGTGTTCCTCACTCCACTTTTGTCAAACCAAACCGTAAATAGAAACTTGAAGCAACTTCAAAAGGAAAGGTCGAAGTCTTTAACTCTCGTAATGGCTTTAAAAGTCCAGTCTGTGTGTACGTGCACGTCTATATGAGTGTGTATATGTTTAAGGTTGAGAGTTTGTGAGGTAATTGGCTGTTTGTCCAGTTTTTCAAGGAAGTCTACTCCACCAGAGGAAGTCATTATCTTCAAAAGACCGCGTGTGTGAGTCTCTGTGTGTGCCACGTGTGTGTGTGTGTGCGCGAAAGAGAGAAAGAGGGTAGAAGCCTAGGGCTGTTCAGAAAATGCACAGTAAACCATGTCAGGTGACTTTAAGAGCCTCACAGATGCTTTAAACTGCTCCTGTCTCTGCAGTGGACAGCCACATCGAAGGGCAGGGTGATGAGTTTGGACTGCTATCATAAAGACTGATGCAGAAACAAACTGTAAGCTTGACACATCCCAAGCTTAGGTCTGCTCTTCAGTAAACGGAGCACATGTGATGAAAAAAAGTGAAAACGCTGATTAGCAGTTTATTCTTAAAATCCAGTTTGAGATGTTTTCAAGCAGGGGTTTGGTGACTATGAGCAGAGCTTTAGCCAATATAGCTTGACTTTTTTTTCCCTCTTACACCTTAAGTTCCTGACTGACAGCTGAGTCCATATCACCATTAAATGATGATGTTCAAACAACAGTCACTTGACTCGTAACAATAAAACGTTTGTTAGCTAAGAGAGAGAGCTGGAAACTAGCTATTGCTATAAACTCTCTATGCAGCACATCAGATTTATGCTTTGTTATGAAACTATGTCAAACCTCATTGTCCCCGTTAGGGATGGGTACCTTTGACTTTTGAAACAATACGGTACAGATGCCCGGAACCTGGTAATCTGTACTGGTACTGAACAGTACCACTTTTTGGTACTTTTTTGTGTTGATGTGGTAAAAAATATCAATTTGTTGAATAATGAAATATATATTTTTTCAATTTAACATATTTATTCTTCAATATATAACCTTGCAATGCTGTGTTCATGTCCAGTACGGAAAATTACATACTCTTTACCTACTCCACTCCCTCACAGTTACAAGGATGCATTTAGGTACCTAAACATGGTACCTTTTCTGGACGATCTGTTAAAGACCAGTCATGGTGCACCAATCAGTCAATCAATCAATCAATCAATCAATCAATCAATCAATCAATCAATCAATCAGTTAATTCCGTTTATTTTGTATGGCACCAAATCACAACAAGTATTATCTCATGACTAGGGCTGAATGATTTTGGAAAATAATCCAATCGTGATATCTTTGGACCAAAATTGTGATTGCTTTTTTTTGTCCTTTTTTTTTTTATAATGAAATAAGATAAACTGATGCATGAATTGATACAAATAGCATATCTTTATTTAACGACTACATTCACAGTAGAATACTGACTGATTGTTGTAACTTCAAGCCTGGTAGACCTGTAATATTTGTGCCATAACAAGCAGCATATTGACTTTTGCTGGTTTTATAAGAAAAACAAGTACAAGTAACTATATTTCTGCCAGGTCTATGTACATGATTTTTTTTTTATTTCAGACATTTCAATTTACATTGTAATGTCGGTTTCCATTCGATTTTTTGTTCAGCCCTACTCATGGCAGGATGCATCAGAAAAGATGAATCCAACTCCATTAAATAAACAATGAATGAACAAGTTAGTTCTTTCTTGAAGAAAAATCTGTGTTTTCACTCTTTGTAAATCTGAATCATCATCATTACTATTATGCTTTTTTATTTGGTTAATTTTTTACTTGAAAAGTGGAGCACATTCAAAGAAAATCTGTGTATTTTTGCACTGACTCAGCATGGATCAGCTTTCCTTTTTCTCAAACCATTAAAGCAACATTTTCTGAAATTGAACATTTTTGAAAATTTCAGGGGAAAAAAAGCTGAAATGATCAATGTGTGATGTGCTTTTCCACAGATAAGGCAGCAAAGGTTCATGTTTCATATGGTTTATAGACAGAAATGTTGAATGAAAATGAGAGTGGGATGAGTGAGTGCAGTGTCTGCCCCCTGCTCTGTATCTGTTTCATGCAGCTTGTTAGCGCAGGCCTGATTATTAGCTGAATTAGGTCTTCTAACAGTGAGAGCCCTGCAGAGCCACAAAGGACTCACTGTTCACCTCCCTCTGAGAGAGCTACACACACACACATACACGCACACACACACAGACAGTGTGTTTGTGGTTTGGTGGGAGCGTTCCCACACTCAGCCTGAACGAGATTGTTTTGTCACCTATTACGGCAACATTTGGAGACCACAACCTCGACCCCACTTGGAACGAATCAAACAGCCGAGTGTGTTTGTTTCTGCAGGCTGCACGCTACTACAGCATGCGCTGTATTTCACAGCTATGACAGGAATGTTGCCACTGAGGAAAGACATGTGTGACAGGGTTAAACTGGCTGTTTTCATTTTCAGTTAATGATAAATTGTTTGAAGTCTAAGGGCAGCTTATTTAAAATATCTTCCACAAAACATTAGAAACAGAGGAAAGTAAGTTTAAAGCATAGGATATCTGCTAGTCCATAAAGACACAAAACAACGTTTTGTTCCGACATTTTACTTTATATCTGGGAGCGAGAATTCCCCCCTTTGACACTAGATGAGTTTGGATGCACTTGGGGCAGCTCAAACACATCCTGCAAATATTCAGCCATGATATTTGCAGGATGAAACTGGTGCCTTGTCTGGGTTTATGACGTTGACTTGGATTGGCACAAAGTATCAGACATCCAACGAAATCTAGAGAGCTACAGAAGTACGGCCCCAAAATAAAAAGATGTAGTGATTTCAACTCAAAAAACAGATCATATGGAGACTGGAATAACACATTTTTAAAACATTCCTGACACCACACTTTCTCCACAGAGCTAGCATGAAAAGTCAAATGGACTAGCTTTGACGCTGTGCCAGGAGAAACTCAGTTTTATGCAAATACCCTCTGAAGACTCAACCAAGATAACCCTAAACAGTTCAACTTTGCATGTGTTTCCTAACCAGCCACAAACTGACTTTGCATTGACGTGTGTCATCATGCCACTCCAATAACTTTTTTTTTTGGTCCAAAAACAAATAGGGCTACTTGGTGAGTAGTCAAAAAAAAAATTTATTATTTTTTCATCTTCTATTTTTTACTTTGCTATGGTTAATATGATGAATGAATGATGTGTTGTCGACAGTTGATTTACTGTTATGCTAGAGCTGAAACAATTCCTCGAATGAGTCGAGGTACTCCATTACAAAAAATACTCAAGTAATTTTCTCTGCCTCGAGGCATCGTTTAATTCTAAAAAAGATCAAAGAGTGGTATTTCAAATAGAGCTGAGGACATATTAAGAGAGTTTCAGACCCCTCAAGCTACCTCTTATGCAAAATAGCAACTAGCAACAAATCTAGCTTCTTTTCTGGAGTTTGGAGACTAATGGGTCATTCTACGAAACGGGTGCCATTTGGGTCCGCAGCATTTGATGAGATGTACAAGGCACAAAAAATGTGTCAAAGTGTGTTTACAGATTTTGGAGCTGCCAAAGCAAGTGCTCTTATTGACATGCTGTATCAGAAAATTCTATTTCTTAAGGAGAAAAATTTTCATTCATAAAATAACTGCTCTTTAACTAAACAAAAACGTATTTTATCCGATTACTCAATTAATCGATGGGATTTTCAGTAGAATACTAGAATACTAAAATATTCAATAGCTGCAGCCCTGTGTTATCCACACACACACAGTTATGTGCATTAGTGTTTCTTATGCTGTTAACTCTATGATCAACTAAAGCGAAGTATTTCTAAAATACTTAACAGTAAAGCACAAATTATTTTATCATCTCCTGAATCATTGTAATGTTACAAGCAACCACTTCGGGTCTGACAAATGAAGCCTATTCAGCAGTGCTAAAAACTGCAATTCTCCAAGAGTTTGCTTGAGCCAGGCTGCAAAAACAAAGGAAACCAGATACACACTGCTTCAAAAATGATGATTTTGTACAGCACAAATAAACATGTTTACAGCCTCCTTCAAATGACATTTTGGGTCTGAAGCGCTAAATTCTTGATGAACACACACAGCACAGAAGTTGCTTTAAAAAAAAAAATCAGTTCTGCCCTTTTAAAGGCAGGTGGGCAACCTGTGATGATTAGCGGAAAAGGCTAAAAGCCTAACAATTTATCTCACCCAAACTTAAGCTAGCTGGAGTTCAGCATTTCCAAAATGGCTTCTACTGATGATAGGCTTCAAAACTCCTTATCAGAAACAGATGAGTGATGTCACTCACACGACACACATATATTATTACAGTCCATGATGGAGCTGGAAGTTATGGTGTTTTATATATCTAGATATGAACAGTGAAGTTATTAATACCCTAAAAGAAACTATATCAACAATATAGATTTTGGATTGACTGCACTTTGCACGTACACATACTTTTGTATTATGATGTTTTAATTTTTCTGAAAAATGTGTAGTTTTTACTGAACCCGTAGCCATATTTTATCAAATCGATATCAAGATATCTGGCATTATTTCATCCATATACTTCAGCCTTAGTCTGGGAACAACCTGGTGTGATGTTGAATCTCATGTCCTGGGCCTTTGGTATTGTATTGTGTTACCTTCCCTTTCAACTTCCAAAATCAGGCATAGCAACAAGTAAAAGTGACTTAACATGTTACCTCAGCGGAAGTGACAAGATAGTAATGCAACTTTGTCAGGCGGAGTATATAAAGATAACACATTTTTAGTATAATTTAATATTTAATTATTATAAACGAATTACTGGCACCTGACTTGAATTTCATACAAGTGACAGTTCTTTACTTCACAGTCTTGGTGAAAATAAAAAACTGTCATTAGACGACTAATAAGGAGCATACATTTAAGGACTAAACCATCAGAGTTTGCGGGTTTCTGGTATACACCAGACATTTATTTTCAGGGCAAACTTTGCGCTAGGTAAGGCTGTACCAACGTTAAAGCAGCACTCTATGTCATCCTGTGGGAACACTGCGGAGTTTCTGCAGCAAGCAAACCAACGAGGTGATATTTCACAGAAGCGCCAGACCAAAGCTGGGACTAAAGCTACAAGTACTGATAAATGTGAGGGTTTCTTTTGGCTCTCCTCTGCTTTGGTCCACCAAGCAGAGGAGAGCGGGACGTGTCTGTGTGAGCAGACTGAAGCAGACTGAAGCAGTGAGAGAAAAGCTGCTCATGACAGACAGAGAAGATGACCTGAGCTAATGTAAGCTAAGCCCCCAACCAAAACAGGAGGCTAACCAGGAGAGGTACACACTATGGAGAAAATAAAAGGCAGCTTGATAAAGGGAAAGGCATTGAAATGGTACACAGACAGAGAAACATACATGTTTGCTGCGATGGTCTGGCTCCTCTCCTCTCTCAGGTGACACAAATCTGTTCTCTGTCCAAAAAAAGAAAACCACCAGAAAAACCTGGTCAAAATTATTCCGAGTATGAGTTGTCTCTTAGTCCATGCGGGCTGTAGGTGGTTACGGCGCCTGATTCATTAAAATAAAAAAACCGCTACATTACTTCAGTGGACAGCTTTCCTCCACGCCGCGAGACAGCAATGCAGAGCCCTGTGTTCACAACGTCAAGTGCTGCTAGAGTCGATTTACAACTTCCGGTCTTACCTTCAAAATAAAACAAAGTGTGGTTCCTGGTTATTAGGTCGACAGCCATCCTACATCCGGCCAACATGTGGTTTCAACGCTGGTTTACCTGCCCTAGAGCGAAATTCACAAAAAATGAATATTTTAATGACAGTAAAAACATTGATTTGACAACTAAAATACGCAAACTTGAAGGAGAAAATAAATGTGATAATTACCAAAATATGTAAAATGATTAAAGGAATATAAAAAATATGCAATGAATGCAAACATTTTTGTAGCAACATATCACAATACAAAAATATTTAACCGAAAAAAAATGACTGAAAGGAAATGCAAATATTGTTACATTTGTTGAATGTTTTCTCTTCAAAAAATATTTTCTTTAGTTTGGGATGTTATTTAAAAATACTTTTTTTTTCTCTGACAGGTTTTTTTTTTGTTTGAATTTTACCTTTGTTGTCATGTTTATTTTGCTTTTAATTAAAATTTTGTGTTCAAAGAACGATCCCAAGGCCACCATACATGTTTCACAAAGAAATAGCTCACACCAACATGTAGCGATCATAGTCAGAGTTGAATTACAAGTGAACTTTGTTTATCTCTACTTAAGAATTTAGCTAGGATTAGGCTGTCATGCAGGAAAGCTAAACCAGTATTATTGAAATGTATAAACTTGCCAGTTTAGCATCCCAGAATTTTGTGAAATTGTTATATCTCTGTGTATCTCCGTACAAATTTTCAACAAGAAAAAAAATAAATAAATAAATAAATAAATAAATAAATACAATGTGTTAGTGAAACTTTTGTAATGATATTATTCATTTTGCTGTAATGTTTAATGACACTGTCATGAGACCAAGTTGAGGTTATAACTGACTAAAAGACTTACTCTGTCTTACAAACATACTTTGATATCCCTCTACAACACTGGCAGAGGCACAAAGCATGTGCCACAGCAAGCAAGTCTCACAATGAGGAAGCAGCTACAGGCTGTGATTTTGTCTACTTGAACAAAATGAGGTTCTGTTAGCATGCAAAAATTAAACTTTAAACCACCTTGTTTCACCAAAACATTACATTGGAAGAAAACTGAGGCAGGTCTGGTGTTAACAAGCTGTTGACTGATCGACAGGGTTGAATTGTTTTAAGATTTATTTGAAGGTCCTGTGAGAAACTGATGTGTTTTTTTTATTTCTAAGTTAAAAAAGTTTAAATACTTGTATGCCTATTGCTTTGATTGAAAGGTGTGCTTACGCTTTTATAAGCTGTACTTAACTCATTACATTAATTTTGAGCCAAATGGATGAGAGAGACAGAGCAGTAATTATTTTGCAAAACACTATAAGATATGCTTGAATAAAATCTTATGTGAATACAATGTCCAACTTTGCACTTCTAATAGACAACACACTAGAGGAAATTTATGTCAGGTTGATGTGCAAACATATGTTGAGTGTTGAGTTTGAATCTGTGCAGCTCAAGTTGCACATCTGAACTACCGTGCTGGCTTTGATGCATTTATAAGTCTGGCAAAATGTTGCATAGTAAATTGCTTCAATGACAGTCAATGGTGTAACAGTACAATCTGAACTGGATTTTCTCTCTGGGTGCATGTGCCAATGTAGAAACAACACTATGTTAATGAACACTTCAGCCCAGAACAACTTGTTCTTCATCTCAGTAAAAAGAATTTATAGGGATGTGGATGAAACAAAGGCAGCTTATTCCAGCTAGCTCCACTATGGGAAAACAGGAGCGTAACAATCAGAGGTCTCTATAAGAGCACAGCAGATGGCATCATCTGTCACTTTAATGGCCAATTAAGATATCTATTGCAGTGATATTTATAAAATTAATGGTTTGATAGCTCTAATTAAACACACTGCATTCTTAATAATAGACAACAAGCTGGGATGTAACTATCTGTAGATGCGTCTGGTTTTAGGGAGAGCCTACTGCACACGTCTCTGAAGGTGATCTTTAATTATCAAATATTCACACTTTTTTACAAGCTCTGGTATCTTTGGAGCATATTAAAAAAAGAAAAGAAAAGAAAAATAAACATGATTCCAAATCTCTATGAAAATCCAGGTTAGCCATTAAGTTATTGGCTATAGTTGATCCAGCCTTATACAAAGTCAATACAGTAACTTCTACACAAGTCCTCAGAGCAGATAATCAAAGTGGTCTGCCTCAAGTTAATAAGGACACAGTTCCTGACAAACATACTGAAATAAGTGGAACTGTGCAGACTTACTGGTAATGTAATGAACCCAGACATAGCATCTATTATTCACAAGTGTCTGGAAGGATGATACTCATTTGTTATGAACAGCCAACACAAAAATATTCCTCATGGAGCCAGGCAGGAGTTAAAACTGCCCTAGCTTTCTTTTAGATAGCTCTAATATGAACCAATGGCTTCTTTGTTATCTCACATTAACCTCTCAATCTGAGGATTTATTCACAAAAATGGATAAATCAATAAGTTAAATCACAGAGATTAAACCATGGCTTCTTCATCAGCCTCCACTAAAGATGCTTCTTCTCTATCGATTCACAGCTGCTTCACCACAGCCTCTCAGCCCAAGCACAGACTGAATACAGCAAAACTGAAAATGCATCTATGACTTGAGACCTTATAAAGGCCAAATGTCAAACTAAGTCAACAGAGATGTTGCCCAGTGCAGTCTAATTTAATCTATCTCACCTTTTCAGGGATTTTACTTTAATGAAACTAAACTGTTAGTCATGTTGTGTGGATCCTAAGTGTTGACTGCCTTTCCTCTGCGCCCACCTGAGTGCCTCTCAAACAACAGGATGAAGGACTGTTGCCATGGCAGAAGGAGCAAACTGTCCCTAGAAACTGCACACTACTGGGGAACCCACCCATCTGACTCCAGTCAATAAACATTTAACATTTTAATCTTTCAAATATCAAATATGATCAATGAAATGATGAAGTCATAACTACAGCTGGTTCGAACATTTCTGGTTTGTTTAAGATAACAAACAAGGCATACGTAGTAATGACACCATTTGGTAGCAGGTACTTTGTCCTTCTGTTGACTCACCAGAAGAGGGCAGCAGAGCATCACCATTATCAGCCCTGCAACAACATTCAGTTCAACACTCTACCGACACATCACTGGATTGTGGATGGGGTTTTTTGCATTCTTAAATTGATAACAGGTTTATTCATATCTGCTGGTTAAAGTTTGGGCATGCCACTCTCCAATTTATCTTCAAATATATATAGGTTTAGAAGTAAAATGAATGATAATATCGAATGTGTGATTGGTTTACACTTAATTGTGAGTTAATTATGGACTAAATTGGATTAGTCACAAAAAAAAAACAAAAACAAACAAACATTCTTTGACAGTCAAATTTGTAACATACTTGGGTTAAGTAATCGATGCAATCCAGACATAAATTCTCTGTCAGCCATAAGAATATCAGAGAGGTGAACTGGTGCTTCAACTTCAACTTCAACTTTACTTTATTTATACCTGAGGGTAGATTTGTCTTGCAGACAGAGTGATCACATTTATGACACAAACAAACGCATTAAACCTTGGTCAGAGTGACAAGACAGTCAGTGCACAGTGTTTCACCATGTATATCTATATAGCAGCATGGGTCAGTAAAATAAATAGATCAGATAAATAAAACAACACACAGTAAAACACAATAAAAACTCAAGAAGATAACTATAAAAACATAAAAGTAATAGAAGTCATGAGAAAAGATGGAGAAAATAAATAGGGTAAAAAATGAGATCATTGGCTTTGGACTGTCATTAAAGGGCTGCTTTGAGTTTCAAAAACCACCAGGTGTCACTGTGATTGCTTAGTTTGAAGCTTCAAGCATTGAACATTTTGCAAAATTGAACAAAAAAAGAAAAAAAAAAAGCTTTAGAGCCTTATGAGATTTCAAACACCCTTTAGTAGTTTCTATAGTGCTGGTAAAGTGTTGCATGTGTTTTGTTTGTATTATAATAACGTAGGTCAGAAGATACTTGGAGTCCCTGTATATGAATAAATACACTGTCCTGACATGGAATGAACAAAAGTTAGGGGGTTAAGTTTAAGTTTGGACTCTCACTCTGCACTAATGAACAATGTACATGGTTAATTTTTCCCATTTAAAGCATATGAAACCCTCCATTACCCAGACAAGATGTTATATCTTTTAAACTATCCATCCATCAATCCATCTAACTTCGACTTATCTTGTTCCGGGTCGTGGGTTGTTTGTAAATGGAATGGTATATTCACACTCTGATGATGGTCGAATGTTATGTTTAGGAAACATCAGTTTAACTAACACATTCACACACCTCTGACCAACAGGTGGAGCAATTTGGGGTGTGGTGTCTTGCTCAAAGGCACTTTGGTATGTGGCTGCAAGAGCTGGGATCAAACCATCGACCTTCTGATTGAGAAGCACTGACTCCATCACTGAGCCACAGGCACCTGTTTGTCTCTGTGTGTCAGCCCTGTCATTACCTGGAAGCCAGTCCAGGACGTACCCTGCCTCTCAACTGAAGACAGCTGGGAAAGGCTTCAGACACCCGCATCTAAACTAAATGCGTAATTAAATTAGGGGTGAGGTTTGAGGTTGAATTAAATATCCTAAATCTAGTCTATGCATAGGTTAGTCTATAACCTTGTGTCTTGAATTCTGAGCATAGAAAAGGTCTGAGAAAGTGACCCACAAACACAAATATGCACAAACACAAACACACATACACCCACAGAAAGTCTCTGAAGACGTCATGAGAGGAGTGTTGAGATGCCACCTTGTCCTGTTTCTCTGTTAACTGTATGTAATTAATGTATGTTCAGACCAGGTCAGTGTGTAATTAATGCTGTGATAAGGATCAAACTGCTGTCTGCCTGTAATTACTGCATGTCCTGAGCGGACTTTACATCAGATACTGTGACTGGAGTTGTATTTTTAGTGTGCAGTGAGAGGCTTTCTCTTGTAACAGCTGCTATATGATGTCAGAGTAACAATATACATGCTCAGAGTTAGAGCACAGGACAGTTTTTGACAGGGCAGGGTGAAATGAGCGATCGATTAAAGAAAGGAGAAGAGGACTTCAAAGATTGGGCAGCTAAAGAGGTAGAGAGGTGGGGCAAGAGAAAAGAGGAGACGCCAGGGTTATAGAAGTCTCTGTCTTCTCAGGTTGGCTGTAATTACAGCTCAGAATAGATAGATGTGTTGACTATATAATCACTGTGCATCAATACCTATAAATGTATTTGTGTGTATATGCGTGTGGGAGATGCTAAAGAGTTGAAATATCTTCTTTGGATCCACTATTAGAGATGCTGATAGCAGTGTTCATGTTAACTCAAATTAAAAGCTTACTTAAAGGGAAACATAATAATGTGCAATAACAATGCAAATGATAATAATAATAATAATAATAAATAAATAAACGGTAAAAGGATACACTGTCTATGATACTCAGGGTATTCAGAGAGATTCTCCTGTAAGTTTTGCCCCTGTTGTGTTAAATTTTTACATTTTGGTCTGCATTGGTTGTTCTGTTAATTATTTTGCTGTCTGTTTTTTGATGCTGTCAGGATTCACCTGACATTTCAGTAAGAAAATCACAAGTTCATTATTACAACTGCAAGTTTTCGTTCCTATTGTATAAGCCTACAATGGATTATTTTGTGCTGATGTGCTTAGTTTCTTCTCTTTTTTTGCAGCAGTACATCTTCCCACTAAACCAGTATTGACTTAATAAGTCTTTCAAGGCTTTTCATTAGATGGAGAGGCTCTCCACAGGTATCAGTGTGGAATGAAAACTATCAGGAGTGTGTGGTTAATAAAGCTAATAAACGACCCCCTGCTCTCAAAGATCGCTGGGGAGCCCTTCAAATACAGTTATCTCTGTAAATTGATCTCAAACTGAGAGATGGGCTGTGTGAGGTAATGAAGAGCTCATGTCTTCATCGCCTGACTGAAAGAAGTATAACAACACCTGACACACACACACATATACATGCACACCTACCGTGTATACAGCAAGAAAGCCTCTCTAAAGATTGGATTGGTGACATGACTGGAGCTGCTATGATAATGTTTGAGCCCTTTTTTCTGTGATACACAGTTAACTCACAGATAAAACATCAAAGGTTCCTCAAGTTGGCTAAGTCCAAAGTGTGATGGATTCATGTGACATTTTTAGTTTATGCTGTAGCAGTGTTTTGAACTATTCTGGGTAAATTGATGTCATGTCAATTTTTCCATACAGCCTGTGCTTTTTGCGTTAAGTATTGTCCAAAGTCCTTAATGTAATTTTCTTGCATGTTTCCTGCTGAGCTGGATCATTGTGAAGTCAAGGATGCAACTGCAATTAGTTATATTTTCAACACATTTAATGAGACAAATACAGTAACAGTAAATATTTTTTGGTATCTCTGAACGACAAACTTTATCCCTATGGCTTTTGAAATTACAGGTCAAACTATTTGGTTGAATTAGCCTCTGCTTGCTCTCGTATTCAGCCCTGATGTTTTCACAGCAGTAGCAGATTCAAGAATGTCACTCATGTGTCCCATCTCTGCTGTCAGTGGTATCGATTCCATGTTGAGGGTTTTTACCCTGTGATTTCTGCTCATTATTTTGACCACACATTGTTCTTCAGACAGCGATCTGATTACAGCGTTCGTCTGCTTCGCTCCTCGCAACAAAGTGCTTCAAAACACCTTTTCATCTCTGAGAAACGCTCCACTCTGCCCTCGGCAAATAAACACATTTATCGACAGCGTAATCACTCAGAGCTCTGAGTCTGCAGGGTGAACACAAACACACACACACACACACACACACACACACACACACACACACACACACACACACACACACACACACACACACACACACACACACACACACACACACATACAAAGAGGTCAGAGGTCAGCTGAGAGTCATGAGGTCTTTGATTGGATGTTTATAGAGAAGGAGGCGTCACAAGTTGTCATCCCGCCAAACATCGACCCAAGAAGACACCTTTAATGGAGAGAGAGAGACACGGGGAGGGACAGACCCCAGTAGCAGGGAGACAGACAGGTACACAGAAAAACATATAGAGACACACACAGCAGAGGGAGTGAGACCTGAAACGACTCTTTGTCCCAAAATGAGTTGTGGTTAGCCACATTGTTGGAGTCATTGTGTGAAACTGCGTGAAGCAGCTGCATATTTAGCACAGATAGTGACAGTGATACATGCTCTTGTAAAACAGATTTGAATTAAAAGTGCCCGGATGAAATGTTAGCCGGGAATTACTGATGGTAGTTTCAGGATGTAAGGATAGGAAACACCTGTTGCACCTGATTTCATCTGCAGAAAAGCATGCTAACTAGGGATGGGTACTAAATTAGGTACTTTTATAGGTACCGACCGAATTCTGTCAAAAGTACCAGGTACCGGTTCATGTAAAACCAAAAGATACCATGTTTAGGTACCTAAATGCATACTTGTGACAGTGAGGGAGTGGAAGGGTAGCCAATTTTCCATGTTGGACATGAACACAGCATTGCAAGGTTATTTAATTAAGAATAGATTTGTGTAGTCAATAAAAATATGTATTTTATTACTAAACAAATTGGTATTTTTTACCACAGAAACACAAAAAGTACCGAAAATTGGTACAGCTGAGTACCGGTACTGATTGCCAGGTACCGGGCATCGGTATCGTATCGTTTGAAATGTGAAAAGAACCCATCCCTAATGCTAACAGATGCTAACAGATGCTAACAGATGCGAACATGGGAACAAGTTCAAACAATGTAGGTGCTGGGCGTATATGTGTGCATTGGCTCATGCAAATACTAAGATGCCTTACATGAGGTGCTTGAAGGAGCCCCAACATATTCACCACTGATAGGATGGAAACCATTTTAATAGAACTTTCCAGAAAACACACAAAAAAACATTCACTTAATTGAGGTCGAAAATAAATTTACACAAATACAGACCTACCCTTGGGCTAGATGTGTATAGATGCATTTCCTCTTGTGTCACACTTACATCAAACGCAAATGGTTATGCTTTAAGCACATATATGATTGTGCATAGCTTTATGTATTTAAAGATGCTGTGAGGAGGATCTGTTTTAATTTGACTGCCTCGCCTCCTTCTGGCCTGGAATCTCACACACTGTTGTAAAGATGCGACTTTTAACCAGGCGTGTGTTTGTTTTGGAACAAATTTTCTCTGATCAAATTATTTATTATTACAGTTACATAGCACTGTTGTTTAAAACATGACAACAAGCAAATAGTAAGTTTGTTGTAAGTTTGTATCGTATATCAGTAGCCAGCTATATGTAGCACTAATAGCAGTCCAGTGCTACGACATACACGTAGGCTAACGTGACAACAAGGAAACTTTCAGTTTGCACAGTAGTTTAGTAGCTGTCCATATGTAGAGCTCCTGACAGCCCAATGCTGTGAGATGTGTTGGCAATGTGTAACGTTAGTGAATCCTGGTTAGCTATGTCCTGCCAGTCATCTACCAAGCAGAGCTAATGTAACCTCACTCTTCATTTTATTGACTCTCAAGTTTGAACAAACCACTGCAGAATAACTGCTGACTGTGGGTTGGAATCAACATCATCGCAAACAGCTTAACTCCTGTGAGCCTTTTGCTAAGGCTGTATAACTCTCCTGTTTAGCTTTCTTCTGTCTAATTGTTAAGCTCCACTGTCCACCATCACTACAAAATTAGTCACAGAAATCATTTGCAGCCGGCGTGGTGTTGTCATAGAGACTTTGTCGTGCCATAAATCAATTGTCTGATAAGGAATCTGAGAAGTAGAATTTAGGAATAACCTATATTGGCGCTGATAATTTCATTTTACAGTCTGGATTAAGATTAAGAAGAGACTTTTTCAAGATCACTGAGAAACTCCTCACAGCCCCTTTAAACTGCATGATTTGTGCAAATGACTCGCTTCATTTGGAAAGGAGTCCCTTCAAACGCCACTCCATTCTGTTGTCTCCAAACAGCTTTGTTAGAGTGAGAAGTGAAGCTGATTGTGCCAATTGGGGCAGGGCTAACTCGCTTGTTCCACAGATAGCCAGACTCAAGTGACAGACAAAAGTTTTACTTTCCAGAAAATTCCACCTCCTCACTGACTGTCCTTACAGCAAGCTCCTTTTATTCCTTATTTTTATTCCATCAACTTTACATCTAATTCACTGGTTTGAATGATTCTATTTGTGTCAAAGATGAGAGTTTCTGTGGATATGAACATAAATAGAGGGGCACTGTGGGTCTCGCAGCGTTTCTCTCCAACCTCCAACTTTTTGCCACTCCTCACATTCC
Organism: Halichoeres trimaculatus; assembly: GCF_033239565.1. Taxonomy (NCBI): domain Eukaryota; kingdom Metazoa; phylum Chordata; class Actinopteri; order Labriformes; family Labridae; genus Halichoeres; species Halichoeres trimaculatus. The sequence continues at coordinate 14,527,955 of NW_027437187.1, read as the reverse complement.
CTATCACTCTCCAGCTATAAAGTCTAATGAAGGCAAACTGCTTACTGATAATTTATATCTCAACCATATATTGCTTTTCTATCTTTTGATTTTGATCAGATAGATATAACACTGATCTCATGTGATGATGTCCTTTGTTCACAGAGCAAAAAGTTGGACCTGAGAGTAAAATTTTGAACTTGAAACACTTTTGGAGTTCATAAGACGTAATTGTAGCAAAGATAATAGCTGCTGGACGATGGCCGATCACAGCTGTTAATGTGTGTGTGTGATGTCGATGATGATGATGATGGAGACGGGGAATTAGTTTTCGATTATCCACAGTGTCAGGTCACAGTGTCACGTCCCACCCTTCTGTCTGTGGGACTGATCAATACCAACATCACACACACTATTAGCAACTCTACCTCTTCTTTCGCTCTCTCCTCCTCCATCTGACACACAATTATCAACCCCCACGACTCCCCCACCACCTCCTCCACCCCTCTATCTAGTATCTATCATTCTTTTCCAACCATTTTCCTATTCTTCATTTTTCTATCACTATTTTCTGATAGTTTATTCAACTTTACGCGCCCCCAACTTTGTTGTCTAGAGTCCATTGGATGTGCATCTCGTAAATTCTTCTTCAGACTCCATCTTTCCACTGAAGTTCAGATTTATTTCAAGTAGATGTTAGAAATGCGTATTGGTCAAGCTCCTACACTTCTTACAAATTAACTGCAAGCACAGGATGTACAAAGCATGACCAACCTGAGTCCAAAGTAGAGTAAATACATTGTAATTACATCAGCTTGCTGAGAGGGTAAACAATGGCAGGGTGGATATTTTTGGCTAATGTTAGCAAACGACGAGAACGTGGCAGACCTTCACCTAGCTTGACAACATCCAACTACACACATAATTTGATGGAAGTAACGAAACACATGTGTAAATACCTGCTCTGCAACTAGCTAGTGTTTCAGCCTCCATTAAAGACAAAATGCTGGCAGTAATGTCACTGAAAAATCAGAGGGTTTCCTAAAAGGGCAGTTATCCCATAATGACAGGGCAGACAGCAATTTCAGGGACACCTGCAAAATGTTCAGTATGATCATGAAAAAAGAATCAACATTAACAAAACGACTCATTTTTAGCAAATAAATTGTTGTGGACAATAAAACTGTGTATTGTTGTACTGATATGTGTGCCAATGTTTGGCCACTTATAATAAAACCCTGGAGTTTCATTATTCTGCAACATTTTCATGAAAACCAACTGATTCTGATAAGGACACCCAAGGAACTTTATAGTGATATTGACCCAAAAATTCACTGTTCAGATGACAGAATGCCGACTGTACATTAAAAAGGTGTGCATTTTTTTTAAACTGCCATATGATCATATGCTGCAGAAATCACTAAATCTGTCTCTAAACTACTTAAGGTATTATATTATTCTAAGAATAGAATAGAATAGAACTTTATTGTCATTGTAATAAGTACAGCGAAATTGAAGTCACTGCAGCAATCAAAAAAACAAAAGTAAGAAAGTGTATAGAAAGTGCAAAAAGGTCCATAAGAAAATAGATGATGACAGCTTGTCCATCATTCTCCAGTTCAGCCAGCCTCCACCTCCACAGGGTCCAGGACTGAGCTTCTTCAGTCATGCTCCATCTCTGTCTCCTGGATCCTGTCTGCTCACAGCAGGTGAAGCTCTTCCAACGTGGTGTTGGTGTCTGATGCTAGCTCTGTTAGCCATGTCTGTGAATAGCATGATGCTAATCGGCCCTCTGGTATTCCCTCTGTTGCTGGGTTAGCACAGCTAGCTCGTCCATCTTATTGAAGATAGATCTTATGTTCCCAATAACGATGGATGGAAGGACAGGTCCATGTCGTCACTTCTTAGCTCACACCTGAGAACCAGCATGTCGTCCTCACCTCCTTCTCCTCACCTTGTGGGAGGACATCAGGCCTTACACCAATTAGCATTGACATGCTACAGGCTGCTAACAGCTGAGTTCACATGTAAACAATGCAGCCATGGTTACATGTAGGATCTCCAGACAAACACAGGAGAAAAGGTAATAAAAATATCACTGAAGCCACAAAAAGTTTGGTGTCCATGACCAACAAATGAGCCATACAAAGTAATGATCCACTCCAAAAACAAAGATTTCGAAAAAGAGATGAAAAAATTACAAGAAATGGTCAAAGAAGAGAGAGCTGTTGCAAAAGGCAGCCATGGCCAACAGGGAGGCGCCTAGCAAAACATCTTCAAGAGATCTTCATGAGACTTTCAGAAATAATGAGGTCATCCTGGAGGATCTCCTCACCGGTTCATGACTCTTTGAAGGGGAAGGCCTCAAACACCAAGGTCCTCCCCAGACAGTCCACCAGAGAGATGGTGAAACAGAGGGAAGGAGGTTTGTGGAGTGGGGAGCCTTAAAGAGACAGCAGCTCAAGAAACATTTCAGACAGAGGCAGAAATATGAGTTTTCTGAAACAGCTAGAAAAAGACATTTTATTTTAAGCAGTAAATCCTGTGAAGCTTCTGCAGAGATATCTGAGGGGACAGAATATGCCCTTATGAAAGCAAATCCATGTTTTTAACACAAGCAAGGCAAATAGGAAAAAAAAAACAAAAACAAAAAAAAAACAAAAGCAACTTTGCTGAGGACAATGCAAACCATCAAGTTCCAGTCATAAATTATGAATTTTTTTTTTAATAAGAGTGACTCATTTTCTCTGTTTTGCTGAAACTCATTCATCAATTGGGAAGAGGATGACAGATGCTACTTGGTCAAAACTTCATGTTAGGAAGAGAGACAGCTTTTAGAGGATGAAAGTGACGGTTAAAATCAAACTGATTACAAGAGAAGGCAGCACATTTTACAGACTTTTGTTTTGTTAACTAGTTGTAACAACATATTTGTAAGGTAAAATATTCGCAAATTGTTTTTACAGTCTGGCAAAAATACATCTGTCTGCAAAAAGAAAGCTGGTATCCAAGGGAAGTCAAATTCATTTATGAGGCAGCAACAACTCACTCACAGGATGTGTGAGTTTTTAACATGCAATATGTAAAAATAAAAATTGAATTTAACTGTGGTTAAGTCTGAGCATGACATAATTTCCTTATTTCTGACATGAATAGAGCCCTGGCCAGTTAGTCAGACCTTTATGTAGTTGATGATGATGATGATGATGACAGTGCAACATCTGTAAACCCAGAAGCCACATGGTTGGGTGGCACACTACTGATTTTACTCTCCCTGCTGCTAAAACTTTCTCATCTTTTGGTCTTGTCTGTGTCAGTGGACATGTTTTCACAGGTCATTAGACATCAGATGTTTATGATGAGGCTTGTCACACAGATGACCAGTCATTACTGAGAGGGTCGATCACACAGTTTGTATTCAACACAGTGTCTGCTTTCAGAGTGCTCATTTAACTAGTCTAAGATGTACAAAAGTTTTTTTTTTTTTTTTTTTTATTATGAGTGTTCTCAGAGCTCTTCTAGAGGCAGGTTCAGCTCACTGATTGAAGTCATGTCACCCATCCTCTTCAGAGCAGTCTGACTTGGCTGTGTGTAGCTTCTTGTTGCAGGGTGGGTCGTCCAGCCTTTTATTGAGGGGTGCCTTATGCTCTGCTGTGAATTCTGTGAACTGAGAAATGTCTGTCAGATAAAACAATCACTGAAATCCCCTGTAGACTAAAAGGGTCTGAAAAAACAAGAATGATAACTAATAGACCAAACAACAATAACCGAGGCAGAAGGAGAGGGGGCCGAAATGGGAGAAATATTTGTCGGGGGACAGAAAGTTGGAGGGTAAATGGGGAATGAAAAAAGCTCATTAGCTAAAAGGCTCCTCTCTCACCTCCTGCTGTGACATTTGGATTTGTGTGTTTGTGTCGCTGTGTGTGTCCACAGGGTTTCGTTCAAAAGGACAAAGAGCCTTGTCAAGTCAACAAGCAGTCAGTGAAGCAGACGGTACAGGTCACAAACACGCTGACAGGCTGCACTACATGTTTGGACGTCCATATTGTTTGAGGGCACTGATTCTTTTTCCAAGTCATTTAACTTTAGATGGTGTTAGGCTGTCCAATGATTATTATTCCGTGTGAAAGACAGATCGACACGATAGACAGGTGAATACACGGCTAAACCCACAGATAGATGGTAAAGGGAATAAGAGGGGGAGAGCTTGGTACCACATCCTAAAACTGTGGTATAGAGATCTAAAGAAATGCACATTTTACTTGCTTTTTCATACTAAAGCTGTCGAACACGTAACCATGTACCTCCTCTGAAGTCCAAGAAAAGAAAAACAAAGTAGATTTTGAATTTATTAAATTGTAGCACTACAAAAAGTAAACTTGAATTAATATTGATAATGTCGCTTGTCATCTTTTTTTTGTTTGTTTGCTCATTTCTTGCCACATATCAAGCATGTATATTAAGCCAGCAATGAAACCATCCACACAGAATTAAAATCTCTATTTTCTTCCAGATTTGTCCAAAACTTGAGATTGGGCAGAGGAGCATGGAAAGCTGTGGGCTGCTGATGTTGTAGGTGGTGAAGTAAAGATGTTAACCCCTTACTACCTTAATTAATTAACAGTTATAAGAATAGATTGTTTTATGTGTTTTTGCCCTCTTACAGATGTTAAATTGAGTGGAGATTGTAAATTTGAGTAAAGTATGCTCAATTGGTGCCGATTTCCTTACTTTTGGGGGATCAGTGATTAGCCCATCCTTAAAACTAATCTTAAATACCACCAGGAATATATTATTAATATAACGATATAATTGCTAGGCGCCGCCCTGTTGTGTATGACTGCCTTTTGCAGCAGCTCTCTCTTCTTTGTCCATTTCTTGTAATTTTTTCGTCTCGTTTTTGCAATCTTTGTATTTGGAGTGGATCATTACTTTGTATGGCTCATTTGTTGGTCATGGACACCAAACTTTTTGTGGCTTCAGTGATATTTTTACTACTTTTTCTCCTGTGTTTGTCTGGAGATCCTACATGTAACCATGGCTGTATTGTTAACATGTGAACTCAGCTGTTAGCAGCCTGTAGCATGTCACTGCTAACTGGTGTAAGGCCTGATGTCTTCCCACAAGGTGAGGAGAAGGAGGTGAGGACTGCGTTCTGGTTCTCAGGTTTGAGCTAAGAAGTGACGACATGGACCTGTCCTTCCATCCATCATTATTGGGAACGTAAGATCTATCTCCAATAAGATGGACGAGCTAGCTGTGCTAACCCAGCAACAGAGGGAATACCAGAGGTCAGAGTTGCATCATGCTATTCACAGACGGAGCTAACATCAGACACCAATGCCACATTGGAAGAGCTTCACCTGCTGTGAGCAGACAGGATCTAGGAGACAGAGATGGAGCATGACTGAAGAAGCTCAGTCCTGGACCCTGTGGAGGTGGAGACTGGCTGAACTGGAGAATGATGGACAAGCTGTCATCATCTATTTTCTTATGGACCTTTTTGCACTTTCTATACACTTTCTTACTTTTGTTTTCTTGATTGCTGCTGTGACTTCAATTTTGTTGCACATGTTGCAATGACAATAAAGTTCTATTCTATTCTATTCTATTCTATTCTATTCTATTCTATTCTATTCTATTCTATTCTATTCTATGCTGTTCTATTCTGAAGGTCTGACAGCCAGCCATTGTTGCCTTTTGCTCTGAGACCTCAAACTCAGGACACTTTACTGGTTGTTTTAATTAAAACATAAAGATTTTATTGTTTTACAGGTATTGTTCAATGATTTTCAATAGAATAGGATTGGTACATCGAAGGTATATACTGTCAATTAAAAAAAATAAAAATTAAAAAACAAAAATCGGTATCGGCCCAAATTGGAATCGGCAGGTCAGACTTTTTAAAGATCAGTGATCGGCCAGAAAATTCTGATTATTATAGAAGTTATTTCTCATGCTGTCCTTGGTATTGCACAAAAGGGTCTTTAGATATTTCATAATTACTGAGTCTGTTCATCTAATCAGCAAGTACATCTGGGTACCATCAGTGTAAATGAATAAAATAAAAAATTTCCATGAATGATTTACCCAAAGGGAGGCACATGTTAAGCTAATTTAAAAAGTAATGTGTGAAAAAAAACTTTTCCAAAGGGAAATAACGATACAAAAGAGACTGCTGCTCCCTATATGACCAGGAGGGGCTACCACTAGTCCAGGAATCATTTTCTCTCCACTTTTTCTCCTCATTTTCGAACTCTACATAATTGATAAAAAAGAAGAGAAAATTAAGTGATGGTGAATACTTTGTTCTTTTTTCTCCTTCCATGGCTCCTCTCTGTTCCTTTCTTTTTTAAGAGCTGTCAGGGTGAATATTCACTGCGGTTACTGAAGCGGACAAATGACACCTTTTATTGCTGTGAAGTGTGTGTGTATGTGTGTGTGTGTGTGTGTGTGTGTGTGTGTGTGTGTGTGTGTGTGTGTGTGTGTGTGTGTACAAGATGTCTATGTGGCAACAGTTTCATAAAGTGCAAATTCCATTTTTGTAGTGATCGTCTAGGGATCATCTTTAATGCTTGGTTAGTTCAGTGTGTGTGTGTGTGTGTGTGTGTGTGTGTGTGTGTGTGTGTGTGTGTGTGTGTGTGTGTGTGTGTGTGTGTGTGTGCGTGTCTTAATTAGTTAGAACACCTAAATTTGTAAAAAATGTGTATGTATGTTTTAAAACACCTGTAGATAAAAATCATGGCATCATTTTTTACGTAACCATTTCAGACAGCCACCAATAAATTTTTAATGAGGAAGACCATTTTTCAAAACTGTTAGTTAACTGTTCCTGTCAGTCAGGTGTCATTTTAATGTCATATTCAAGAAAGAACAAAGGTTTAGTTTATTGCTGTCTCCTTTGTTTCCAGGTCCAGGCCTCCTCTGGACCAGCTCTGAGAGCAGCTGGATGCAGCAGTCCTCTGTCATGTGTTTGATTTTTCACCATCTCTGTTTAACAACATCTCCTCCATTTGTTACCATGATCATAGAACCAAGAGAACAGGATCCTCTTTCTGTTTGCTGAGAAAATCCAGAAGATAAATCACTTTGGTATATTCTGGAAGTCTGTTTTGGGTCCACCAGAGGGTACCAAAAGTTTAAACCACTGGTTTTGCATCAAGCTTCTGATGTCATGTCCTACTTCCTAACAACCACCCGGCCTGTCTCCAACTTAAAGCTGGAAGGGACTAATGGGAACATGTAACTGGACATTTTTATGGGCAGTGCTTCAGGAGATTAAGTTAAATTTTCATCAAAAACCTCCACAACTCTCTAGTCAAGTATCATTCCCTCTAGGAATCTGACATAAATGTAATTTTTCCAATGAAACCAAAATACACCCCAAGAGTGATTGACTGAATACAGTAAAGTTTACCACAGGGTGTTTTCTTCTACGGACAGGGCCAGGTCTTCCCTATGATTTAGCGTTGAGTGACGCCAACCTGAACACTCTCAGTTTAAGTGCACACTGCTGACATTTTTTCCCAATACTTTGCCCCCAGAAAGGCTCTTTGTTTGTGCTCAACTTAATAATCCAACATAGATGTGCTCTTCCACCTGCAGAGCAGTGCTCAGCTAATGAAAACTATGATTAATGTTGGAAATTTTGCATCTCAGTTTTGTATAATGTAGGGCACCTAATGTCTGGTTCTGGTTTAATTTTGGTTTAACTCCTGCATATTGAAATAAATATTGAAGAGAGTTGTAAACTACCTTAGTGAGGCAGACATGGCCCCTTGCCGAAACTGTAGTAACCCTTGCTTGAGTTTTGATTCTGGTGGTAGATTCTCATTGAGGGGGCTGAGCTGACCAGCATCTGCTGTTGTGACATGACACTCATAGAAGCCCATATGAAAACAAACAAACAAACAAAAACAAAACAGTGAAATGTCCCTTTAAACAAGAAGGCATATTTGAGCTGCAAAACCCAAGGAAATTAAAAGTAGAACTAAAGAAATGGTGGATAAATGACTTCTGATTCACTGCACAAACTGATTAACTGTCGTTCTTCATTTTTCACAGCTGCTCTTTCTATGATCGTGACATGCAGTCAGGTCATTCTCTCATAGTAATAACATCAAAGTCAGATGAGAAATTAAAAAGTTGGGGCTCAAACTTTTATTTGCTGCTGCTACTGTAAGGGAGATGAGTAATTATAGAGAGAATTTCACCAGCTCAGTGAGCACAGAGACGAGACAAATATGTGAAAAGAGCCAGAGGCTGGAGTCAAGATACAATCTGGTGGATGACAGGCACTTCAGTTGTTGTTCTATGTTTCAACAGTCATCTGCACTGGGTCCTGGTATCATTCCCAGCCTATGTATGTAATAACTTACCCTCACTGTTTGACTGAAGAAGGGACTTAGACTCAAGTTGCAGAGACTGACTGCTGCATGCCCAGTCTTTTAGCTATTTAACTTGAAGATGCTGTGAGGAGGATCTGTTTTAACTGAACTGCCTCGCCCCCTCCTGGCCTGGAGTCACATGCACACTGTCGCAAAGATGTGACTTTTAACCAGGCGTGTGTTTTGGAACAAATTTTCTTTGTTCAAGACAATGTTTTACCGGATACAATGTAATGAGGTAAGGTATTTATTAGTATGCGTAGCACTACTAGCAGCCCAGTGCTATAGCTTATCCATAAGCTAACGAGACAATAAGCAAACTGTTGGTTTGTACAGTAGTTTAGAAGCTGTCCATATGTAGTACAACTAACAGCCCAGTGCTGCAAGACGTGTCCGTAATGTGTAATGTTGGTAAATCCTGGTTATGTCCTGCCAGTCATCTACCAAGCAGAGCTAACGTCGATTTGCTTCAAAAATCTGTTTCAGAAACAGAGAGTTGACGTCAGGGAGACTACATCCATTCATTATACAGTCTGTGGCTGGCATGAACATTGTCACAAACAGTTTAGCTCTTTTAGCCTTTAGCTCGTGCTTTATTACTCTCCTGTTTGACTTTCTTCTGCTATTCTGTCCTTTTTCTGTTCGACAGTTAAGCTCCTGTGTCCACCATCACTACAAAATCAATCACAGAAATTGTTTTCAGCAGAGAAATACACAGATATATCTACTTTCTCCTAAACTTTGTCAGCTGGTGGGGTGTTACCATAGAGACTTAGACGTGCTGTCAATCACTCCAGTCCTGCTTGACCTGATCAGGAAACAATAAAGTATGAGCTACAAAGTAGCATCAGGCATATATCTAACAGAGAGGCTTTTTTTAAGACCACTTAGTAACTCCTCACAGCCCTTTTAAATGTCTGGTTATAATCCATTTTCTAATAATGTTTCCATTAGGGAATATAGAAGGTGTGAAACGATGAGAGCTCCCTGACTGAGCACATCCCAACCCCCTCTTCACGTAAGAAAAGACAATAATTGCACCCTGGGGTTGTCTGGTTAAATTTCATACACTTTTTGTCTGTAGCTGAAAGAACAAATCATTCCATCACTTCACAAAGTCAGTGAGTAAAGATGTAATGATTATACCACGATGTAGAAAAAAAATAGTCGATTGATTTAACCGGTTTTTATTCCTACAGGACAGATCCTCTGCTTCAGCCTGATACTACAGAGGATGTCCCATCTTTCCACTTCTTATTTCAGTCCATAGCTCTGATACTACTGTGAGTTTTCCCATGCAGTACCTCAATGAGAAGAATTTAGTGTTAAAGTTATTCCTCCCATCTCAGTTTGTATAAACTTTAGCTCCAACTGAATTCACACAATTAATATAGTATGCTTCAACTCACACGCACTTACAATTAATTCACTGCATGCATGAGCACACAGACATGTGACCCACACTTATGGATGTGTCAGAGCGTGTGCTGAAGCTTGACACTAAGTCCTGTGTATAGAACACGCTTATGACAGCACACACAAGTAAAAAACACACACATGAACAGTGTGCATGCACAATGCAGTACACAGAGACAGAAATATACAGTGTGTGACCTCACAGAAAGTGATATGAGGGTTTCTTTAATGCATGGGGAAGAAAAACTGTAAGTTCCAGATAAGTGTTCAAGTTCTATTGTCAGAGATCCATCATGATGAACAGTTATGCTCCATAAATGATTATAAAGTTCCATCTGATCTTAACACATGCAGAGTTTTCCTCAAGCTTCGAGAATTTGAACTGACATCATTGGCAGAACTTTAAAATCTCAGCGGTACCTGTCCACAGATGTGTTCAAGGTTTAAGTCATTAAAAACACAATTTGTTTTCAAGAAGTCACTTTCTGTCAAAATCAGGATAACTCTGGGACAAATGCAACTTAATGCTTTATTTGTCTTGTTCATGATGTTTGCATTTGATCCCAGCACCTTGTCCTCCACTGTGTCCCTTCTGAGAGAGCCAGGACTCTGGCTGTGATGAGGGAATCTGTCTGCGTGTGGAGTGTGGACTGCTGTTGTTCATGCTGCTGAACTCAACACACTACAAGAACAAAACTGATAAGCCTGTCATTATTTGTCCTCACATTTTCAGCATCTGTTAGGATTTTAAAAAACCTTTAAGAGTGGGCGGCTGGTAGTGGTCCACAGACTGAAGGAGCCTTATTTAGGAAGCAGCTGCCCAGGAACTTCTGTTGACCAGCTGTGTTTCTCTGGCTCAGATACTCACTAACACACACACACACACACACACACACACACACACACACACACACACACACACACACACACACACACACACACACACACACGCTCGTACAATCTCTTGCTGCTTCAGCAGTTTAAAGCCAGTGAAGTGTTTCAGAGCACAGCAAGATGTGACCCATCATCAATCACACACACACACACACACACACACACACACACACACACACACACACACACACACACACACACACACACACACACACACACACACACACACACACACACACAATCTCTGGCAACTAAGTGTTTTACTAGGCTTGGATCGGGAAGCAGGTGGAAGGCAGACAGTCTGCACACGGGTGTGCATGTCTGCGTATGAGTGTGTTTGTGCGGCAGGGTACAGGGCTGTGGGAAGATGAGATGTGGTCTTTTTCCACTCCAGTGTGTCTACATGCATGAGTAGTTTGCAGTTGCCTACATTTGAAATGTGTGTGAATGTGTGTGTTTTTGTGCATGTTTCATTGCAACATTCATTCACTCAGAACAGAGTTTACACAGTTAGCACAGCCTAACACGGCCCTGTCCCACATCCACCTCTCTGACTGGTCTGGCTGGTGATCTGCTCATGGTGTACACCGTAGCTCCCAAGGGATCCAGTTCTTCTCTTCTGGATGGATGGATTTTACAATAATCAACAAGCCAACAAACCAATTGCTGCAACAGTATACTTCAGTATTCAACAAAATTCAGTTGCAGTGCTGAAAAATGACAAGAGCTGAGTCTTTGACTTACTGACTCATTCTACCCCTGGGGGCAAAGAGGAGAAGGGTCAGATGAAGTGCACAAGTGTTCCCTGAACAGATGAGTTTTCAGACATCTCTTAAAAGTAGAAAGGGACTCTGCAGATCGTATAGAGTGGGTAATTCATTACACCATTTGAGCACAACAGAGGAGAAGAGTCTGGCAAGTGATTTGGAGCCGTGCTTGGCTGGGAGCACCAGATGTGTTTCATAAGCAGAGTGTAGTGGACGAGAAGGAGTGTAGACCTGGATGAGGGACCCCAGGTAGGCAGGAGCTGTTCTTGTCAATGTTTTTGTAAGCCAGAAGAAGATGTTACTTTTTTACACAGATCACATTAATATAAAGGCCTGTAAAAATACTTTTTACAGTGATTAATTGCAGAATTTTCCTAAGCAGTTATGATTCTCACCAGTTTCTTTATTTGGGTATCAAATGATTTTGCTCACAGCTTTGGCTCTGGAGGGCAACAATATGTCCTGTTGTTGAGTGTAATGTAAACAATTTAAAGCAGCCCCTCATTTCCCACAGTGGTACATGGTCAGTAAGCTGTAGCAGCCCATCCTGGTGTTGCTGTTAAAAGTTCGCTGTTTGTCGATGTGTCCTGGCATCACTGTTTGAAAAGTTTCCAGCCTGGCCTATTTCACATTTAGCATTAAGCAGTTAGCTCCAGGATAGCAGACCAACATTACAGAGTAGCTGACAACAGGATGGGGGTGTGAGCAGTCTGTCCCACAGAACTTCAGTCATATAATGTCATGTTTCCACAGCGCCAGATGAGCAGCAGAACACAGACATAACCTGCAACAACTCGTAACAGATCAGAGTCCTCTCTTTTATAACCCGACCAGATTGCGCAGATGTACACTTCTCCATTCGGTCTAACTAATCATCAAAAGTGAAGTGGCCATTACCGCAGAACTGATTTACGAATACAGATTAGCAGTAAACTTGCTTTAAACCAATTTCCTGAACAAACTGCAAAAAAAAAAAAAAAACAGTTTCAAACTGCAGAGGGGGAAACATTTTTGGATGCAGGTGTTTGGTTTGTTTAATAAAGACAATAACTACTGAAGTGAATTCAGCTAATGAGGAAGCTTAGAGGAGAAGTTGTTTTTTGTTGTTAATGATTATGAGTTTATTTAACACCTTCTTGGTGAACAGCTGTGGGAGTGTATCCTTTGGTCTGTCTGCACGGAGTCAGATATGGATCTGATGTGTGGGTCAGTGATTCTGTCTGACTGACATGTTGTTGCTGCACATTCTTCTGCTTGTTTATCATGTTTTTATATTATCCGTTGTAATTAACAACAGCTTTATGATTACAGGGAGTTGGACAGACGTGTGTATTTTAGTGTCTGTGTGTGTGTGTGTGTGTGTGTGTGTGTGTGTGTCTGGTTGTTCATTTCTGTCTTTAATGAGCCAGAGATCGCTGTTATTATCGTCTGTGTTGTTTCTTCACACATTTCTAATGAACAGCTGCTCAGTGTCTGACTGCTAGCCAGACTCTCTCTCTCTCTCCATCACACACACACACACACACACACACACACACACACACACACACACACACACACACACACACACACACACACACACACACACACACACACACACAAGTTTAAGTAAGGTTTTTTTGCCCTGGGGCAGTGAAAGGGATCTTTTTTGACTCTGTGAAATAATCCTGTTTTCATAGTTTTATTTTTTCTGAACATGTCTCATTAGCGAGTATTAAATGTTTTTCACACCACAGTGAAAATTCAAATGTTCCTCGTAGTTATTTTACATAATAATAATTAAAAAATGAAGTCATTCTTAAACATCACTTCCCCTTTCTTATCTTATTCTCTTTCACTTGGTCTCATCATGTTAGCATATTAACACTACTAAAACAATACTAAGAGGCCTCAAGGCAGTGCAAATCAGCAAATGCCAAAATGTTAAATCTTGCATTTAAAAAAAAGGAAAAAAAAAAAAAATGTACATAACGATGGTGAACGCACTTAATATGACTTTCTAGATGTCTATTGATTAAACAAGGAAAAGCAGAGAGGTTTATGCATCTCTCAGTTGTACCTATTGTACATGAAATCTTTTTGAATAATGCTTAAACTTATCATTACCTGCACCCAGGCTGTTTACTGTTAACACATCACATCACATTTGGCATCATACTGTTGTGAGACCATAGACTAAAAAATCTGGATGTCTGCTTGCTCTGCTCGAAGTGCTCCCCCTGGTGGCTGGCTACAATAGGTTAAACAATCCAGCTTTCCAGCCATTCCAGATGGGCTGTGGTCAAACTTTAAAAAATTATTACTCCTCATAGAAATGTTTCTCACGTCTGATTGTTGTAGTGATTTGAAGATATCATTTGGCTGTCTTGTATTCAAGTACTGTTTTTTCTGAAAAGTTTCGTTTTCATTAGTTATACAAGGTTAAAAACGGGGTTTTACGACATGTTTAACGATGATTGACAGCTGCCGTTGTGTATTTTTTTTCGGGGATTGTAAAATATGTCGGGAAGTAGAGTCAAGAAGTGATTAGACTCTTAAAAGAAAAAAAATATATATTTTTGTCACCCAGCTCCACTCAGATTCTCCCAGAATCCCTCATCGTCTCTACTGCGCAGACTCTGGCTGCAAACTGCTTCATTGGATGTGCCTGTGACGGAGGAATATTGGCTTCAAAACCGTACAACAATAAATGGCGGAGCCACACTGTCCACTCTATATACAGTCTATGTGTGGGACTTGTTGGATACTGTGAAACTGTCAAATAAGAAGGCTCCCACCAGCCAAAACTGGAACAAGCCTGACCTGACTTATCACTCATCAAACTGGTCAATTTCAAGTTGCTAAAAGTGGCAAATAAGTTCATCTAGAACCCAGTCATTATTTGACAAAAACAACAACAAAAACAACAAGAAGGAGCCTTGGTCTCACTTCCAAGCCCAACCATTCCAGTTTTCAGCCCATTATTCATCACTAGCTGAGTTTAGTGACAGCGAAGACAACCCTGTCTCACACATTTAATCAATCCTCTCACAAATGTCACCTTTGCCTGTTGACACTGTGGCGTTTATTTCACTGGTAATCATGTTGGCAAAAAAAGTCAGCTTTAATGTCTTGCAGTTAAAGATCCTGTCCTACTTGGTTGTGAATTGAAAAGCTCCCTTTTGTGTTACTAACACAAGGAGTGGATGCACAATTTTCCCTCTAAAAATCCATGAAATCATATTGAAGTCAACACTTTGCCAACTTGTGTTTGTCTTTTTTTATAAGTAGTTAGAAAATGCAGTTTGGGTAGCAATGAACCATAGGTTTGTGACCCCTCATCTTGCTCACCTTGTTAGGACTATGCCATATCCACCAGATCGCTACAAATTATTCCTTATTTAAAAACAAACTTTAATGAATTCTATCTATCCCTGCCAGTGGATCTCTCAGTATTTATTTTATCTAAATACATGCCATAAAACTTTGCACTTTCAGTTCAGTAATATGATGCGATATATACATTTGGGAAGGTTAGACACATTTCCTTACACCTTGGTGTAAAACAGTATAGATCAACTCCTGGCTGTAAATGAGCACAGAATAAAATCAACACCTCTGATGCACGTGGCAGCAGGCTTTGACATTACTTTTCTATGTTCTTATCAAACTTCCTGCATCAGACTGTAATCCTGTGTATTTAATAAAGTGCTAACCACAGTCTCCCAATCTGTCAATGAACATGTAATTTGACTAATTGAGTCTTATTTCAACCAAAATGAAGAAATAATTAAGTGCATAACAATGTCAGTCACCCCTCCTTCCCCCTGCTCTCATTAAAGAGCCATAAGTGAGTGACAGACAGGAAGTCAGATCACAAAGGTGTCATTGTGTCACCTCATCTTCTCTGTTCCCAGCTCAATTAACAGGTCGCTTCATGGCCTGCACTGTCAGGACACTTTTCCCAGCATGTGGCCCGATGCTGCTCTTTCCTGGCGGCTGTTTCAGACATTTGGCAGTGGAATTCAGAGCTGTGATCTGGCCACTTAGAATATTGCACATAATTTTCGGAGCATATTACTGGTTCATTTGTGTTAAATTTGGAATACGGTTCCAAAACAACAATAGGCATACTGTTTTTTTGCTTTAGTCTCTGTCATTGAGGTTGCTGTAAAATCGACCTTGCAAAACTGTTTTTCTACCGCCTGATTTTTTTTTTTTTAACTCAAAATATGGTTCAGAAAAAAAATAAATTTGAATGAATTGTACTCAGCATATGCTGACTCTGCATGCCCAAACAAGATACTTTTTAAGACGTCATTCAAAATTTAACAAATTTAACCTTGCACTTTTATGAAATATGCAATAAAAGGTTAAAAAGAGAAAACATAACTGCACAAGAGTAAAGAAAGCTTGGCAATTTTCTAATTATTAATAAAAAACAACCAATGAGTGATGAACATTTATCTAAAGCATCAGGAAGAATTTCCTTGTAGATCTTTTCAGCAACCCCCAACAATATAAATCCTGATTTTTTATTTTGAGATAAGTGTTTGATCCAGGAGGTGGAGGTAGATTGTTAATTTGCAAAACTTCCCCATAATAATATAAGCAGGTTAAAGAAGAACAAAGGTCTAATGGTTGTTGTTGTTTCTTTATTCAGAGGCTGTGGATGTTCTGGCCAACCAAAAGCTTTAAAAGCCAACATTAGACATGATAACAGTTAACTGCTTCACCGAGGATATGACACACATGGTTAAATTAGTCCCTCAACAGGATTAGAAAACATCCCAGTGGGAGATAAAGAATGTGACCATTTTATCATGTATTGTTTTAATGTGAGTTATATTGAGGAGGAAAGGAGGGAACTGGAAGAACGTTATCTTAAAAAATATAAGTGAAAAGTTGATCAGGGAGTTTACAGCATGTGATTAAATTCTTGAAAGCTGATTGTTTATTTGAAAGAATGAAGTTTAAAATATAGTTAGTTCACTATAACATGATTATTGTGATGTAGTTATTATAATTTCATAATTTCTTTTTTTTTTCCATTTTATTTTGTTCGTTTGTTTCTGTTATAGTTCACAATCTATAGCCTTACTCTCCAGTCTGGTAGGTGGCGGTATCGTACCTTCAAGCAGGCCACAATCCGCCACTCAAACCAAGAAGAAGACGGAACGCGGAACAGCACAGAGCGTGTTGTTTACAGGGGGGCTCAAAATATTGTAGAACAGCATGTTGTGTCTCAGGTGACAGCTACGTTTTGAGGTATGTGTCAATCTAAACTGAAACTTGAAACGTTAAAAAAATGAAGGGCAGAATGAACGGCTTGTGTTTTATGTGTTGTGAAAATGTCAACGGTCATTCGGAGGTTTGGTCTTATCTGCGGACATGGATTCATTCATGCACGAGGCTGTGCCTTGGATTCTGCGCGTGCACACAGTATTTGGAACATGTACTCAACTGAACCATACCGATAATTTCAAGGTGTTCACTTAGTTTGTGCTGTATTTTTAATTTTTTTGTCTCCTATGTTCAGATAATTCATCGGGAGCATGCAAATAGCTGAAAGTAGCTTTGTCTGGAAAATTAGCGGGGCGTTACTGTGAGTTTTTAAGATTTGTAGTGGACCTCACTGTCTTCCTGGGGTTACATACCACTGGAAGGCATCCAGTTGTTCCTCTTGTGAATTAAATAAAGCTTTTAGTGCTCAAGCAATACCGAAATTAGTTCAGTCTTTAGTTTAGTTCACGTTCTTAGAGACCTCATACAACATACATTAATTTAGAGTAGAGTAGCAAAGTTTCCTCCACATGAGATCAATAAATAATATTCTATTCTGTTCTGTTATATTCTATTCTAAAGGAAAAGGTGTAAAGTTGTGCCAACTGTTGCTTGGGGTCAAAATGGAAATGGGCATCCTTGGAGAGGATAGGCACAAGCATATAATCTAAATTAATTCATTTGGAGATACATTACAAATACACCAGTTTATAGATTCTAATCTTGTAACCAATGTGGCAGGCTTTAACAAAACATCAAGGTTGTACATACACATGAAGCACACTAAAACCTGGTGTTTCTAAGTTAGTGTAAGTGGGAAAACATTTGTTAAAGTTTCACTGTTGGCTTGGTCTGATGTGTTGTGTCAGCAGGGATGTGTGAGGTATCTGAGAAGGACCTGTACGCTGTGCTGGGAGCCAGCCCCTCAGACTCTGCACAGCAGCTCAAACACAGATACCAGCAGCTGGCTCTACAGGTAAACAGGCCGTAACTTTCTGTTAAGCAACACACAGGAAGGATTGCTAAATGCTGCTAAGTGTCTCTATACTTCAATTTTAAAGTGCATGGTTCTAGTATGCACAAAATTGGCACAATCCAAACATGCATAAGACTCAAACGCCTTGTTTGATATTTGCTGTGTGTGTGTTTTTGTGAAAATTTAGTACCATCCAGACCGCCTCAGTGGTGTGTGTTCCTCAGAAGCAGAGTCTGCTGTGAAGAAGTTTTTAGAAGTTGATGCTGCCTGGAGGGTCCTCAGTGACCAGAACACCAGGAGACAGTATGACCTGCAGAGAAGAGGTAGGACACCACATTTCAATTCACCTGATTTCTTTACTGACATTTTCTTTGTTTGGCTATAAAGGTGTCTCACACAACTGTTTAGTGTGGCTCCTAAATAATTGTGTGACTTAGATCAGTTAAAAAATATGATGGTGCTTAACATGTCTGTATCTGCCGCCAGTGTTGTGAATGGGTGACTGAATTGTGATTAAAAATCACTATGAGTGGTCTGAAAACTAGAGAAAACTAACGATACATACACAGTCCACTTACATCTGTGAAGCTAAAGATACCTAGTATACAGCTGCAAACTAAACAAAGCTTGTCTCTGTGCATGTCTTGTTGCTAAATAGAAAGCTACAAAGTCAGCGTGTTGTTGCTCGAATTGACTTATCTTTGAAATCATTGAAGGATATAGGGAAAAATATTGGTGAACTTTCTGCTTGTACACCTCTTGCATTCTCAATTTGAGAACCTTTGATATTCAACGCTGCTGAAGGGAAAACCAAGCTCTTATTTGATCCATTCTTTATTTCAAGGTAGTGGTGGAGCTATAACAGACCTAGATTGATTTTCAGTCAAAGTATTTTTTCAAGCCGTCCATGGCGTACACTCTAAAGTGTACATCGTGGACGGCTTGAAAAAAGCGCTAGAGAAACAAAAAGCAAAGTGGCATAAAGTGAACTGTGAACACTTGGCCTGATTGACCTGACAAGATCAGAAAAAAAGAGGTTAATTAAAGACAAAAAGTGAATTGAATTGCTTGAAGTGGATAAAAAGAATTAGCCAATGGGATAAAAGTTTTAGATGGTCAAATTTCTCGATTTTTTCTTTTACCCTTTACAACTCTGGCATCATTTTGCCTTTTAATATCTGCTGAGACATTTTTGTCTGAATGTGGCCCATATTGAAACTAAGATGGTTTTTACTAGAAATAAAACGTAATACTTGCTTTGATTCCAGTTTTTGCAATGAATTTGATAGTTTCGTTAAAAATAACAAAATTAACAAAGGCAGATACATTTTCATACCAGAATGAAACATATTGTAATCCTAAATTTATAATAAAATAAAACAAACACATTACATTAATAGAATTAAACCCAAAGGTTAGCTTGCTGTGTGTGACTAGTCCGGCTTGAGTCACACTATCCACAGCCCTTGGGTCTCCTGATGTCTATAGCTGGGGCATTTGTTAATACAGAAGGTTTATTTACCTGATGATATATCATTGTTATTTTTACATGCATAATTCCAGCTGGGTGAGGAAGAAGAGCTTTTATAAAGTGGTGTCTCCCTGATCTGCCTCACTGTACAGTATATCCCAGCAGGCTTTGTGCAGCAAATCAGCTGCTTGCAACATACACAGGAATGCATGGGTTAGTTAAAGGTGCATTGGACAAAGGTGGCCACAGCATTAGCCATCCTGATGGCTCACACCTGTGACTAAGCTTAGCTTGATCATAGAGCTGCCTTCTTGGTTTAATGGTATATTGGTCGTAGCAGTGTCTAGTAAGCATCACACTTTTCAAATGTGAAGAAGTTTTAATTACAAAAAGACTGTATTCTGATGTCAAAATATTTACAAGGCTGTCAACACAAAAATGCAATACAGAATGAAATTGTTATTTTTTAGCCGGTAAAATAACGTGGCTGACCTTCTTAAGCTTCAGCACCTTCGTTAATGGCTCCTTTTTATTATCACTGGTTTGGCAGCAATTATTCTTTACACAGAGTAACACTAATTAATATTCAGATGAAATTTAGCATGACTTATTAGTGGGTCAAAGTCATTATCACTGTTAAACTGTGTCACTGTTTCAGGAGTGAACGCTAAGAAGTAAAGAGTGTGTGAACACCCAGCTGATCTCCTCTCGTCAGTTTATATCATGAGGATCTATCCGATCATTTATCATTCATCACTTTATTTATAACTGAGGTTCTGAACT
Source organism: Halichoeres trimaculatus (assembly GCF_033239565.1). Lineage (NCBI taxonomy): Eukaryota > Metazoa > Chordata > Actinopteri > Labriformes > Labridae > Halichoeres > Halichoeres trimaculatus. Next base: position 14,508,020 of record NW_027437187.1, on the reverse strand, counting down.
CTTTTTTGTTTTTGAGAATGTGGGCTTTTTGGAGACCAGAGAAGTGTGATGAAAGCTCAAATTGATCATTGAATGCATTTAAAAGACTTTAAGCCCAGAGAGGCGTTTCCCATATACTACAGTTGACCACATGAAGGTAATGGCACATAATGTTACCTGTTACTCTACATGCAAATGGTTTCTTTATTTTTTTATCTAAGTCTGGAATCCTCTTAATCCTTCTCTTTCATACGTTTACCTTCATTCTCTATTGTTGGGCTTTGTTCAGCTTAACAACTAGAGACTGACTCCTTGTACCTCCTGGGTGCTCCAGTCACCAGTAAAAAGGGTCCAGGTGGGACTCCATTAAACTACAGTCTCTTGAACCAGGTTGTGGAGAAGTCTGAGTTGCTTGTGAGTTTACACTGGATAGCTTTCTCGTCTCATCTAGTACTTCCTGTCTACTGCTTTCAGCCTAGAAGAAATCACTCTTAGTTTAACAGCTTCCTTACGTTCTGCTTTTCTAATAATCACAGGAATATGAATGTGACCTCACAAAAGAGACTGAATCAGCTCAGAGCTGTATGGCAGTAATCTGATGATAGGACTAAAAAGTCTATCATCAGTCTTGGACCTAGTGATCTGATACCAGTCACATGATTGTACCATCATTTTCTATCAAGCATTGAAGTCCCTTGAAAAACTCTTGAAAAAAGAATACTGAAGTAGAGTTCTCTGAACTTGTAACTATCAAAAATCTGCTTGACACATAAAAATTAATCTTTTTACCTCAATGTGAGTGCTAACAGACAGCTCTTATCCATTTGACTCCTGGTACTGGGGACAGAGTGCTCCGTATGTGTCAGTGCTGCTGACCCTCACAGTTAAGCAGTGAACCATAAACATGAACCAGAGGTGATGTAAACCGCGCTCGGAGTTTCTGTAAGTGATTCTAACGCCGAAACTTTATTGATATCACTTTTGTTCCTACTCAGACGTGAGTGTGTTGATACAGTATTTATTATTTTCTCTCTGTCAGAGAAGCTAGCTCCACAGCTAACAGCTGACTGTTGTTCAGATCAAAAAACAGATTCATAAGGTTCAGGTCTATTAGACTCTTGATCACTGAGTGATTGAGACACAGCTCCTCCCCCTGCAGAGTGACCATAGACATTATAAAACATGGACTTAATCTCAGCGACGTCACCCGTCTGTTCCTGATACCGTGAAATGAAGCCAATCCGTGGACGCAGCCACATTTGATATGACGCGGGGCGCCTATCAGTCATGTGACCTGAGCTGTGTCCTGATCCTAATATCCTCTAAACTCCCGAGTTAGAAAAAAAAAAACTGTGTTTTAGACCCAAGCTGTTTTTAAACCTGGCTGTCAATATGCTTTTTAATGTCATAAAAGTCTGTTTTTATGGCTGGGTGTCTTCGTGACTTCCAGTCCTTCTGCAGCCAGCCTCAAGCTGATTCTCGATCAACAGCAACTTTTAGCACTTCTGCATAGGCTTCATTTTTACTAACCGGATGTTGCCCCTTGAGAGTGACAGACTGACAGCCGGAGAGGAGAGCTCTGAACATCTTCACAGGTATAACATGAAAAATGATGTAAGATCTTTATATGGATAGTCACGGGGAGGAGGTGTGAAAATCACTTTAATTACATTAATTAGTATTTTAGACTTCCCAAACCACTGGTTAAAAAAATAACCATGATATACATTAATATAGTTTTTTGTATGTTATCATCCAGCACTGCAGTTAATATGTGGTGATTTATTGTATCATCTTTTAATATTGTATCATTCATAATTCTCTCCTTAATAATCCTCTCTAGCACAGGAGCTCAAACAGGATTGGCCAGTGGATTCCACAGTTCATCTGGAGGACATGACCTGGGAGCAAGGTAACTGCACATCTCATTTAATAAAACTCTCATCTACACACACACTCATTCAGGAAATAGCTGGCAGGTGAAGTCATGTCACATCTCTCACTCAGTGTTACTTTTGCCTAAACCACTGAAAGAATTGTATTGAGACACCCAATCTTGCTTACTATGCCTTAGCTTTTGTTACCCTCAGATGTGCAGAAACTACACTTTTAAATACAGAGATGTGGAAAAATAACTGGTCAGCTGTAAGGTGTTGGCCATCAGGAGCAGGTTATCTGCCATCAGCTCAGAAAAATCCATGTTATGCATCCCAAATATGTTGCTAACAAGAGGTGTCAGAGGGGGGGGTATCGTATCATGAATGTAATTCACTTTCTGGTAATATATTTTTCAAGCTTGTGTGGCTGACTTGCCCACTTCTTTATTTTCTTCTGTTTTATTAATGATGCGCATATCTCTTGGTTAAACGGTGCTGGTCATGCTGCTGTTGCATGACTATGTTGTGCCTGCTCTATATTGAAATACATCTTCTGTTTAGTTGTTAGTTTGTTTTGAAAAGTGTGGTGGACAATAACTTTAAGCAAAATGATGTTTGAAAAGTGTGGTGGACAATAACTTTAAGCAAAATGATGTTTGAAAAGTGCTTGAGACAATGACTTTAAATGGTTGCACTTTAGGGGTTTTGGGTGTATTTAAAATGCACCTGTGAGGAAGCCTGTTTCATGTTTTATCAGAGGAAAAGGCACACAGAAACTTGGCACAGATGCAAAAATTGAGGGGCACATCTGACCTGTCCCTCCCTAAATGCCAATGGGTTGGTGATAAAACTCCAGGCAGTTATGTTTGTGTAGCACATTTCATGCACAGTTGCAATCGTCATAGTTTTTACTTGTGAGTTTGCACCCCTGTATAAAAGATCATAGTTACCATTTCTTCAGTGCTGTTTAGTTTTATGTACCGAGAAGAAAGAATCATTTACTTACCCTCATTTATCGGGCACACAGCTTTTAGATTATAATTATTTTTATATTGTTTTCATAGAAAAGCTTTTTACTCTCAATGTACAATTGACACATCAATCGAGACCTCAGATTACTTCAGTTGCTGCATTTAACCTTTATTTCAACTTCAAATATCTTGATCCAGAAACCTTTGCATCCTTCTGCTCTGTTTGATGAATGATGGTGGGTCTGAAGTTTTTGTTCTAACGTGTGTGTTTCTTGTGTTTTATTTCAGATGAGTGTGTTTACACATACAGCTGTCGCTGTGGAGGAAGGTTTGATGTCTCTATGGAGGAGGTCAAGGAGGAGACAGAGAGAGGGCAGCAGGATGAAGAAGAAGAAGAGGAGCACAGAGGAGTGGTTGTTTGCTGTGATACGTGTTCCCTCAGTGTGGACGTCACATGGTCGTTACACTCACAGACTCATATATTAAAATGAAAGCAGTAATGATCATAGGGACTGTCCTATGCTGCTGAGTCGGACCACCACTGTACATGTTATCCTTTCTGGAAGAGGCAGAAAATCATCTGTTCTCCGTTGGTCAGTCAGGGATGACTGCGTGCCTTTGTGTACATATAGTGTAAACATGTTTACACTCTTGAGGTTGGCAGTGTGGCCTGAACGTTTGTTTTTTGCACATAAAAAATGAAAGAGGTAATTTAAATAGCAAACGTGCCGAATAAATTGGCCTCACTCAGTCATTTTACAGTTTAAAATGGTCTATTCGGATTTCAAGCAGTTAACATTTATGTATACTGATGTCCAGTACCCCAAACTGTATTTTAAAAATACATGTACTCTGTAAACCTGCTTGATGAGTGTTTCCTGTGTTCAGTATTGGTTTGTTTGACATGTCTTTTGCTTTTGGACATGAAACAGGAGTCAACAAAAAGAGGAATAAAAAAACTCAACAAGATTGTATTACAATAAAACAACACAGAAAGAAAAACAACTAAATTGAACTGCTGATGTATGGTCATATTGGTACTAAAAATAAACTCAATACATTTTTCTCCTTAGTGTAACACAACAGTCTAGCAGCAGTAAAGATTAGTGTAAGTGATGAGATCCAAGTGGCCACAATTTTTGGTTGTCTGCTTTTCCTGACTTCCAGGATCCTCTGTAGTCTGTGAAAAGCTTTTCTATCAGAGAGCTGCTCCTCAGTCACCAGGAGACTGATCCAGTTCATGGTGCCTACATGGTTTCATACTGTAATACTGTAAGTTATTTCATTTTGGTCCATCCAACCAAAAACAGGTGAAGCCATCTTGTTCCATCATGAGTGTGAGGACATGGGTCAGTGCAGTGTAGAGGTAATTGAGTCATTAAAATGAACCAAAGATCCTGCAGCTGATGGAACATCAAGTGAACAAAGACCACAGTTAAACACTCAGATCCACATTTCTGCCAGATAAGAGATAAATAGATGTTTTGTCCCACAGGTTTTTATTGTCTTTGTAACACATGTCTGCACAGTTAATACCATGTACATAGCTGTGTGATGCAACGTACTCGGTTGTGGTAATTCTGTGATTCACAGTGTCGATGATGGGGGGGTTTCAGGAGGACCATCAGGAGAATTGTTGAGGTAATTTGATGCTGAAGCTGCAAAGGTGATGGTTTATCCTCTGGAGAGTCTGCATGTGAAGCATAGTGAGAAGCATCTGTGCACCTTGGAGTCTTCACGACATGTGTGGACCTGCCCGCTCGCTGGCTGGCATGATGCTGCTCAACGTAGCTGATGCTCATCAGCCACATCACACACCAGAAGCCACCGGCTTCTGTTCAAACTAAGGAGCGCAGTTTTTCTGCATCACTGTAAAATACCTTTCTTTCATCTTAATTTCAACTATGGACTTTAACACTCTGTAATTTCACATCATCTAATGAGGAGAAGGGAACATAACCACCAGGTTTTTTCAGCACAATTAAATCACTGATTGAAAAAAAGCCCTAGCGCAAGACATAAGTTGCATTTTGTGTTGACTTTTTTTTCAAACTGCAAAATATTTTCTCTCTCAGGCCTCACTTCGTCTCTGTCGTAAATATTGCTACAAGAAAAGTTAATTGTTCAACTAAAATGAAAAACAATAGTGGGCTTGTAGTGACCAAAACAAAACAAACACTAAGGCGTGATTTGTGTATAATTGCCTTTGAGGATTACAAAGCAGGCCGAGGAAGGTTTAGGCAAATAAAATTCTTCTTGAAACTGAATTTTTTAGAACATGTTTGGAGTGTTTACACATGAAGGTGTATTGAATGCTATGACAGGACAGAAAAAACGACACATCTCAATTAAAATAAAAAAGTGAATCATTTGATCTAGCTATAGCCTGTGACCCTGAAAAATTACCCTGTGACACCAGGGGGTCAGGACCCCCAGGTTGAGAACCGGTGCCCTAAATGACAGAGCCGTTCTCTTCTCTGCAGGGCTCCGACAGACACACAAAGGGATAAAGGCTGGTAATGACTCTGCTGTCTCTCTGGTCACTCAGCCTGCAAAGGTCACAGCTGACAGAAGCTCCGAGTGATGATCGTCTCTCATCTATTAAACCCCCCTGACACACACCCGGCCCCCCAATCAATCCATCCATATCTCACCTCCTTACAGGGACGTGCCAAAGAAGAGCAGAGAGGGTTGGAGAGTTGTCGTTAGAGTCGGCAGTAGTGGTCAGAAGTTTAGAGAAAATTTCATGGACTGAGTGTGTGTGTGTGTGTGTGTGTGTGTGTGTGTGTGTGTGTGTGTGTGTGTGTGTGTGTGTGTGTGTGTGTGTGTGTGTGTGTGTGGATGGGGATGTGACTTGGGGGGGGGTTAATGAAGGGTTGGGAGAATATTGATGGGACAGACTGAAAGAGACATGCTGGGACACAAAATCACTTTCAACAACACACCACCTACAATTACAGCACTTTGGATCACTTTCTATACAGAGTCGGCCCCCTCCTCAAAGCCCACCTCCTCCCTCTTCAGACACTGTAAAATCATGATGCTCGGGTTAGTTAGACCAAGGTCTTTAGTAGGAAAACCTCACCATACTACTTTAAGCTCTCATATTGGTGAAATTATTTTTTGGGATGGGTCACTGGTCATTTGTCTTAAAGATTCCGCTGCTCGTACCCTTCTAGAGCCCAGGGTTCAGAGGTAAAATTACATTTGCCAAATCTTTTATTTTTTCTTCAAAATGATGAAGCTTAAGTATAATTAAGATCACAAGAAAATTCCACACCTGCTCATGTAAGTCAGGTTAATGGGTGATTTAAGTGGGATCTGCCCCCCCCCGAGTTATGTACACAAATTGAGGATAAAAACAGCAAAGGGTTGAGCCAAAATTAAGCTAGACCAAAAAAAATGCTCAGAGATCCTGTTTGTAGAGGAAATGGATTCCCAGAATAAGATTTAGACAATCAGAAGTATTCTTTTCAGTCAACACACCTCTTGTTGGTTGACAACTAAAGGCAAACTGCTGTTTCAGATGGGCTTGCCTCTAGTTAAATCCTCATATGAAAACGTCAGGACAATCCTTAACTGAGTCAGCTTATTTTCAGTTTATAACAGCTGATCCTTGTAGTTTAAGCTGGGTTAAAAAACGCTGAAAATAACTGGACAGATTCAGACTGGTTGTATTCTGTTTCTCTGTTTTGGAGGCCCCTCCCTTTTTTAGAGAACGATTAGATCACCCTTAGATCACTTTCTTCTTGTTCCCTCCTACCTTTCCTCTCTTCTCCGTTTGTCTTCTCCTCTGTTTTGACTCTGACAGACCTAGTCTTTTTCCCTCTCTTGTTCGCTCGTTGTTGATCCTCAGCTCCTGGCTCTGTCTGTGTTTCTGTTTGAGGGGGGGCTGACTGTGTTGGAGCAGGGTGGAGAGATGGAGGGGGGCACAGGTGTTGATGGATGCGTTGAATAACTGTCAAGATAATAACTGAGGAATAGCCCTTTAATACCTGAAGTCCCTGGTTGGCTGTGATGTGATTGGATTATATACCTTGACTAAATACAGTCATCACCAAAAAACCTTGCAAAAATGTTGCGATCTCTCAGGATTGTGTTTTTTTTTTTTTTTTTTTTTTTAGAGATTTTTTTAACAAGTTAATTTTGAACATTCAAAAGAGATATTTCATTTTATTTCTTAAGCTCTGGTACCCCCTATAGTAGCTTTACAAGATCTGCAGCTTAAAAAAATATATATTTTTCTTACAAGGCTTATTTTTTATTTTTAAAAAAAAAAACTTTTTTATTCAGCCTCTGTCTGAAATATTTTGTTTTAACTGCTGTGTCTTTAAGGCTCCCACGCCACAAACCCCCTTCACTCTGATTGGCCAGCGATCTTTAAGCCTGACAAAGCTACGGGCAGACCGTGGTGTTCAAGGCCTGCCCCTCCCATGTGTCACAGACCCGTTAAGGAATCCTCAAACCATGACCTCATCATTTCAGCATGTCTTGAAAGGATCTTGTCGACATCTCATGGCATTTTTTAAGGGGCTGTTTGAAAAATATCACGTTTAGTGTGGACACCCAGCAACAGTAATTTTTACAATGTTAGAAATATAGGAAAGTATAATACTCCCTCTTTAATCTTAACCTGAAAGTCAAATCTGTCCAGGTAATAACTCTGCAAGAAGGGATTCAAATCATTGAACCACACTACAACACTGGCTGTGTTAAATGGAGAGACTTAGTGTAACAAATGTGTGATTAAAGCAAAGAAATTACCTTTATTTATTAATTTATTTTACTGAGTTTAAAGAGCAGGTTAGGAAAAGTTAAGAAGTGAAACCGTCAACTATTCTATTGGACTGAATCAGTCTGGCCACTCTACCACCGAACAGCCACCTTGTTGGTAAAAATGGATGTCCCAATGGGCGCTGACTAATTGGCTGCAGCCAACATGGCCTCAGAGACACTCAGACCGTGTCAACTCATTAGCGTGTTGTTAGCTTGTTATTAGCTTAAAGCTTTCTAGCTCCTCAGCTTGATGAATGACCAGGAAAACAATCAATGGACCGCTCAACCAATGACGTGTGTTTGTGTGTGTGTGTGTGTGTGTGTGTGTGTGTGTGTGTGTGTGTGTGTGTGTGTGTGTGTGTGTGTGTGTGTGTGTGTGTGCGTGTGTGCGTGTGTGCGTGTGTGTGCGAGTGCATATGAGAGAGAGAGGCCCTTAAAAAACTACTTGATGTGTTCAAACATCTTGAGAAGTCGTGTCTGGTCTAAAAAAAAGTTCATGTCTTTATAGCATTACAGCTGTGATGGTAAAGTGCTGCCTTATAATGCATTGGCCTGTACAATATTACAAAAGTTCCCAGTTACTATTAGCTATTTGTTTCCACAACATAATATATAAATTAAAATTTAGAGATGCCATATACTAATGGAACCAAGAAAAAAATCAAAAGAAGTAAATGCCATATTTGAGAAGGAGTGAGCAGAAGCATAGTTTGTTAACTCTCATCCCTTTGCCTTAGGTTCATTTCAGTCTTTGATGACGCAGTCTAAATCTCTGATTTAGTTACTTCAACCAAGGAGGTTACATTTTTGGGAAAGTTTGTCTGTTTATGAACAACACAACTCAAAAACTAACCAATGGATCTTGATGACATTTTCAGGAAATGTTATAAATGGGATAAAGAAGAAGTGATTACATTTTGGAGGTGATCCAGATCACCATCTGGATCTAGGATTGTTTTTTAAAAAGATTCTTTATCATTGTGAGATTGGGCTGTTTTCACCATATGTGCATATAACTCCATGATAAATGGTCGGATTGCTTTACAAAACAATACAAGACAAGGTCACCATAGTTTCTGACAGATGTAAAAGTATGATCCAGATCCTGGCATTAATCTGATTACTAAGATCTGAAATATGAAATATGTTCTGGGTCATCACAATTTTCAACACTGTCAGGAAACAAATTATTGTACAAACCTGCAACTAACACCAAAATGTAGCAGACAGTCTGCTGAAAGGGAGTATAACATTAAAGTAGGACTTAAGTGTTGATGACAATCACAATATGTTTGGCGTAGGTCTGCGCTCTATGAGTGCTTTTCTAGTTTTAATTTTGAAAACCCCACACATCAGTGAGCACTGGCTAGTTAGGCCTCTTTTACATAATGGGCAACATTTTGAAACATGGTCAAGCACCAGATGAAATTATGTCACTGATGCTCCATGGCGGACAACACAAAGTGAACACATTCTTTCTTTTACCTTTACATAAAAGAATTAAAACCTAAAATCTTTGGTTTGTCAGCTGCAGTAGATACCCAACGTTTACCTGAAGCTAAAAGTTAATAATGCTCCGAGCAGGATGCTAGAAGAATCAAAATGCTGCATAAACCCTCTGCAAAGGACCACTGGACAGAATTATAATTTTTAATTTTTTTTTTTTTAGAACCTCTGAATAAAAATGTTTATATTGGTTATTTTGCTTTGGCTTGTGATTCACAAATTTCTTCCAAGAATATTAAGAAAATCTCATCTCCATAAACTTTATTTCAAAATGAAGAAGTGAATAGGAGGACTCAGTCATCCTGAGGCTTTGCAGCTCTGTTCAGCACATTAAGGTGTTATATGGGGGCTGTGCACAGAGAGGCCTGCTCTCTGAATGGAGCAGAATAGAATAGAGAGCCGTGTGTCCTGCTTGGTGCTAAGCTGCTTCAGTACAGGTTAAGCGTGAGTAATCTGTGTTGGCTCACAGGCCCCCAATAGGCCCTGGGCCCCTGCTCCCTGCCCCGTCCTCTGTGCTTAATCTGCCCGTCACTAGCTGCCCCCCAAACCTGCCCTCACCTCCCACCTCACCATTGTGTCTGTAAGATCAGTGTGAGCCACGGCGATCAGTCATTTCTATCAAGAAAGTCTTTTTGGTAAGATCGCTGGAGGATTTTTAAGTTTTAGTCTTGAATAAAAGAGAAAGTTTTAGCTATGATGCTTCTTGTAATTTATTAAAGATTTAATTGTAAAATTTGTTTTCCTGTATTGACTGAAAGAGCATCAGGTAAAAACGATAATTTCATCTTGAGTATCACTCTCTTGCCCAGAAACTGCCTGTTCTGGAGACCTGCTGAGCAGCTGAGAGAGAAGCTGAAGGCCTCTCTTCAGTCAGTCGAACAGCGTAAAAGCTTTGACAGGAGCCGCTTGTCAGATTTGACCTGATGACAGGGAGCAAATGTTCGGTCATTAGTTGTTCTTCTTCTGCATGTGCTGTCATAATGACGCCAAGCAGAGGACAGCAGACCTGTCAGCTGCTGCTCCTCCATCTCTGCAGGAGCAGGGAGGAGGTGAAGAGAGCGGAGCTGTCAGAGGAGTGATGTCTTTATGTGTCTTTCAAAGTGGCCACAGTATTTTTCTCCCCTCCATTCACTACATTCACTTTTCTTATCTCTGCACTGAATCAAACACTTTTGAAGAACGCTTTTGGATCTCTGTCACAGTACACACACGCACAAACATAGATGAAAAATAAAATTATCCTGCAGGCTGACATGTAGATAGAAAGCAGATGAATCCTTAAAGTTTTCCCATTCGTGTCGTGTTGATATGTGGTGACTTTTTACCACAAAGGAATCTCTCCACTGTGATCCTCCTGTTTATCACCATCTGCAGGTTTCACATTCATGTCAGCGCAAGCGTTTTGGGGGCTTTGTCATGGATCAAAGTGCTGTCTGGAGGTTTCTTGTTTCCCTTGTCATTGGTTGAATTAATCACACTCAACAATTACAACCAGGATCTGAGCCCGGGCTGTGTCTCCAGCCGGCTGTGTAAATGTGCAGGAGTGGTCAACACAAAGACACTGTTTACACTCGCTTTATTTCCTCACACTCTGCTCAGTGGCTCGGCATAATCACTTGTGGAAATCACTTAACACTCCACTTCCATGTAGCGTCTGTGTTTTTTGCACTCACGTGTGTGTGTGTGTGTGTGTGTGTGTGTATGTGTGTGTGATTTCCTCGGCACTCTAAGACTGGAATAACTGCTGCTTCACTGAGTGCATGCTGTGCTCTACGTGTTTGATTTGTTTTTGTGCAAAGCAGTTAACACACCATCAAAGAACAGACTGGTGAGACCAAAGCAGAGCAGAGGGAAGGCCCGGATCATCAGAGTACCCCACTTTTCGCCCAGCACTGGCCACCAAACAAACTGTGAATGCACCTCACCTTTGTTCTTCCATATCGATCCCACAGTGTTGTCATTTTGGTGTTCCAGTGTGGGACTTTATAGTGTTACAGAATATTAGAGATGCACACAGCAGGAGCTTCAGTTACACATCATTGATTGTATAATACTTGGACGTAACATCACCCATACTGTCTGTTAACACCCTGTTGTGCCTCTGTTTATATTGAATATGAGATGTTTAAGGGGTTTTGCCGTTGCACCTTTGATTGGCATGAGGAAAGAGATACTGCTGCAGGAGCTGTAGTAGGTTTCTAAATAGACAGTAGCAGACAGGGCTGGGACAATATGCTTTTCTCCCTATTCCATTAAAATTGCAATTCTTCAGTATTTCAGATTTTTTAAATTTTTGGTTTCATTTTTTTAACACCAGGCCAAGGGAAAAAAGTTGAATGATGAAGATGATGATGTCTACAGACTATATCAGAAGCCATATTTTCATAAAAAATCCACACCACATGTGAGTCAGTTCACAAGATTTATTCAGGGGATCTGACATCTCAGCTTTTCCAAAACAACTTATAAACAAAGACTAAACTATAATATTGAAGAAAAAAAAAGTTTTCTAAAGAAAAATTCACAATTTAAAACCATGAGATGAAAAACCCCAATACTATGATGCATCTTTTTTTTTGGACTCTTTTTTTTTTACACACCTGACGTCAGTGACCCAACAGCTTGTTTTGTTAAACATCACCCTCTGGTCAAACTTGAAATTTAAGGCCCATGATAATTTCAAGTTACGCTTAAAAAGTGTGAAATCACAGACAGCGTTTAGAGGAGCTTCAAATCATGAGAGGCAGAGAGAAGCAAGCAGCAGATTTAAAACTCTGACATCTGATGCTCTGTTAGAGAGGAGCGTGTTCCTGCCTCTTAACGATATTAAGACAAAACTTAAGAGGGGACATTTTTTTTTATTTAAGACAAATGATTTGCATAAAAATAAAAATGGAAAGGATTAGCATGTGTATCATGTGTGTGTGTGTGTGTGTGTGTGTGTGTGTGTGTGTGTGTGTGTGTGTGTGTGTGTGTGTGTGTGTGTGTGTGTGTGTGTGTGTATAACTTGGTGACACCACTGGAGGGAACTGTTATGACACGCCTGTTGCTATAGAAATCCCAGGGTGGGGGTGTCTGACAGGAGCCATCTCTACTCCCTCAGGGTTACACACACACACACACACACACACACACACACACACACACACACACACACACACACACACACACACACACACACACACACACACACACACACACACACACACACACACCACACACACACACACACAAAGCAGTTGTTTTCCAGTGTTCATGATGTTGGCGTGTGGATTGAGTAAGTGTGTGTGTGTGTGTGTGTGTGTGTGTGTGTGTGTGTGTGGGCTCAGCAGGCTGAAACATGGCAGTGCCTCTTGGGATGTCTTTGTGTGTCAGATAATCCCCAGAGGCCTCCAGGAAAACAACTGTACTCACCAGCTAAATGATGACAAACACTGTCTGGGAGACTGTGGATGGTGTGAGTGTGTGTGTGTGTAATGTGTGGTGAGTGTAGAGTGTGTGTGGTGTTTCTAATAGGTGAGAAGAAGGGTTTGCCAGTTCTTCCCATTAGTTATCGGTGTTGCCTCCTGTGAATCTGTTTTTACATTTAAATTCTTCACTGATTTGATAAACAGTGAACCAACTTATCATTCTGCTGTGCTTGTATGAAAATAGCTACTAACATACAATAAATGTTGGTTGCAAAACTGAAATTACAATCATCTCAGCAGTATGAAAAACTATGATGTTCAGTTTAATGTTGACAAACAAAAATATAAGAGTAGCACAAAAAAGCAGGTTGAAAAAGCCAAATTTAAAAACTAAAGCAGAATTTCTTCCAATAAACATGAAATATATTTCAAACATAGGTTTTAACTGCAGTCATGTACATGTGTGAACACATTTACAAAGACCGAAACTGATTGAAATCAGCAATTGTTTGACAAACATTAGACTAAGTTTAAGTTGATTATTTTAACCAGAGTCACAAAGAAATGCACACAGAGTCATGTCAGAGCAGCGATCGTTTTGTCCCACAAAGTAGAATTACCATTTTTGTTTGTTGTGTCTAGTTGCTTTGAAAAATCGAGTAACTGCTGATTACATTTTTTATTACCTCCACTAAGGAGGTTACATTTTTGGGAAAGTTTGTCTGTTTGTCTGTTTATGAACAACATAACTCAAAAAGTATCAAACAGATCTTGATTAAATCTTCAGGAAATGTTCAAAATGGGATGAGGGAGAAGTGATTAAATTTTGGAGGTGATCCAGATCACCGTCTGGATCAAAGACTTTTTTAAAAGATTCTTTATCATTGTGAGATAGGGCCGTTTTCACCATATGTATACAACTCCACCATAAATGGTCGGATTGCTTTGCAAAACAATACAAGACAAGGTCACCATAATTTATGACAGATGTTAAAGTACGATCCAGATCCTGGCAATATTCTAGATACTAAGATCCAGAATATGAAACATGTACTGGGTCATCACAATTTTCAACACTGTCAGGTAACAAATTATTGTACAAACCTTCTACTAACACCAAATTGTAGCAGACAGTCTGATGAAAGGGAGTATAACATTAAAGTAGGACTCAAGTGTTACGTGACAATCACAATATGCTCGGCGGAGGTCTGCGCTCTCTGAGTGCTTTTCTAGTTTTACTTAGTACCATTATTTTCTGAATACGCTCTGTCTGTCTTATGGTCCTTTCTTAATTGTTATTAAAACACTCAGAATGACAAACTGTTGACACAGGTTTGCTAAGATAAATGTCATTGCTGTTTTCTAAAGCAAACCTTCAGAGTATCTAGAAAAATACAGTAGCATCATATTTGATCCATCAACTGAACAACATGTACAGGAACACTTATAACAAAGGTCCATTTATGCTTCCCTTACCTATGAAAACAGATATAATTTAAACGTCACTGCCACCTGCTCTTGTGTCCTTTACATTGAGATGGTTGTAAACAGTGCATCCCCTAAAAGCATCACTCATCACTTACATCAGAAGTTTTACTATTTACTTGTACAATGTTTGTTCATACTTCCCCACTAAAAAGAAATCTGTGATGATCTTCTCCTCATAGATCTGATTGTTGGAGGACTGAGACCAGGAGTGACCCTGGTAATTATCACCAATCACAGAGGTCTTTAGGTTATGCTGGTCCTGTGTGAGACCGTTTTTGATCAGCTGAAGGCCTGCAGCGGCCCTTTTGTTGGAGGTCAGTCTTTTAAGTATCCGGGGTGGGCTGGACGTCTTCATCACGTCTCTGTGTCTTGCTGTCCATTGTACTCTGGTCTTGTATTCAGAGAAAGCCTCTTACTGGACCTCCCTCTCTTGCTTTAGCCAGTTAAGGTTAGTCACATTCAGCACAACAGAAGCGCTGGACTGCTCCATGCTCTCTGCAGTTGTTTATTGTTTGGCCTCCATACAGCCAAAGCCTCTTATGCGGTCAAAGGGTTCTCTGAGTACAAGTACCTAATCGGTGACTGCCCTCTCTTCACACGAGGGCGGCCTCTTCTCAGAGCTCCTCTTCAGCTCCTCCTCAACCTGAGCACAGTAATTGATCCTTCAGCTCTCAATGAGCTGCTCATTTGGCATCAATACTTGTTCAAATGAACGGCAACTCCTCTTCAATGATACTTAAGGGACATAAGCTTTCTAAATGTTTTTTTTTTTTTCTAATTAGTGATAAAGCTTTACAGTGGCCGGACACACTGATATACAAAATAAACTTCTTTATGCAGAAACAGAATTATTGACACAGAAATGTGTGACTCACGTGGTCAGAGCACGTGTTTTTACAAGCAAATTTTACTGTTCTGCCCAAAACTGGTACACAAACAGGTAATCACTCCATCCTGGTAATTAATCAAAGGTAGCAGGTAAAATGTAGAGACAAAGCACAGGTGATGGTGAGAATTAGTGATAATGAGGCACATTTGGATCTAATATGGACAGGGTTGAGGCTTGAGGAGCCAGATTTAAAAGAGACAAGGCAGAAAGTTTAACAGGAAGCTTCAGATGATAAAATGAATGAAACCAGACGACTGGAGATAAATGAGCAACATCTTTCTAAAGCCAAATGACAAAAATGAGGTAGGAACTCATGCAAATAGAAATACCACAGCTTTTTACAGCTGCAGCTGAACAATTTTATTTAAAAATATCTCATCAGTGAACATTATTTTGACTTAGAAGTCCTTAAAAAACACATTTTATACTCATCAGAAGAATATGAAACATTTGGTTAACCCTAAACCTTACAAGCCCTCCCTGATACTCTCTGTGATTTTCTCTGCTCTGCTCTCACTCATCCAGCATGTGTGTCATGTTATTCCTTCAGTCCCCAAAAATTCAAGGATTGGGGATTTTTAATCTCACCTGGAGCTCTTCTCTTCCTGGATAAAGCTTTCCATTTTGTTAATGAAGTCTCCATCACAGTAATGAAGCCTGAGCGAAAACGGTGCAGAAAAGACATTGTGTGTGAGTTGGCGTGCGTGTGTGTGTGTGTCTGTGTGTGTGTAAAATAACTGGGAGCAGGTCAGGTCTGTATATCTCTGTAGGTGAGAATTACTGTGACAAAGAATAATTAAATACCTGTTTATTTAAGCCTGGAGGTGTTGGGTTTTAACTATGTGCTACTGCTCGTGGATTTATTTGTATCCCAATTTTCAGCCACTTATTCAGTTTTTCTGTTGTTGTTATCAGATGCTAACACCACCTTCTGCTGAAATTGAAAAATGTATTTACACACTAAGACAGGAGTTAAATCAGCCACTGTTGTCAACATCAAGGCCCTGAAATTGTTGTTACAGTAAGACTATCAACACAGATTGAGACTCAAAACTTACACTGAGAACATTAAGTCAAAACATAAAAATAATCAGGTAGAACTTGGTAGATTTTAGATATTTAAAGGTAGGGTCTGCAGGAATTTTCGTTACTTGTTAATATACATAAATTAAATCTGGGCTCCTCCTCCTTGGCTGTGGGTCAGTGGCAGCGCACACCTACAGCCTCCGACTGTGACTATGTGAACACATTCACTAGCCCAGCAACCACCTGCAGCGTTTCTATGTGGGAGAGACTTGAGAGCCATGCACCTCTTGACATGTTAGCATAAGCTAATTACGGGTATTTGACTCAAACCTTCTAAGCAGAAAGCCAACTCGCATTGCTCTTCGCCCGAGCTGCTCTCCAAGTGTCTCAAAGCGAGTAAAAGTCAAGCCAAGCTTCACCCTTGTTTGGTAAAAAGCTGTATTTGTTTGGCGTTACATTTTACTTTGGTTGTTTTTCTTGCTCCGTGCTACGTCCACTATCCTAGCTACTCAAGATAGCTTCTTCCACTCACTAATCAACACGTAAAGTCACTTGCACACTGGGCGCGCTGTGATTGGCTGATGTAACCATGCTTCCACTCAGATACATCCCAAAACAACCACAACATCAACATACAGGCTGAGGAGAGGGTTCGAGGCAGACACAGGTGCTGACACACATGTATAGTGGCCCAGAAGAGATGATTGAACAGGATTATTCCTGCAAAAGTTGACATTTAATGTTTTAGGAAAATCCTGCAGACTCTACTTCTAATCAAGGTCTCAAAGTTGCACTTCAACAACATTTTTTTTCAATTTCAGGGCAACATTTTCCCCTGTATTTAAAGCCCACACCCAGTATACAGAGTAATTTGTGTCCTCGATCACTGAAAAATACAACTCAAGCATAGAGCTTTTTTTCCCCTTGTCTCTGCTCCCTAGAACAGGGGTGGCCAACCAATCAGAGACCAAGAGCCACAAAAATTACCGTGGTACTGCAAAAAGCCACATCACACATGTAGTCTTACAAAAACACTTCCTCCCACACATAAACGAAATGATATAAAATGAAAATCAATACATTTCCAATTTTCAAAGTGAGATTTACGGTGTTTGTGTGTTTCAATTCGAACTAGAGAAGAGAAAGTGAAACTTAAGTATCAATCCCAACTGATCCCAACGTTAGCATTCATATTTATATAGTTTAGATTGATTGGCACACCACTACTCATAACTATAAATATATTTTTTATGAATGGATCGAAGAGCCACACACCGAAAGGTAAAGAGCCACATGCGGCTCGCGACCCATGGGTTGCCCACCCCTGCCCTAGAAAACATGACCTGAAACTGTGAAAAACCCCAGGTTAGCTTCCAGACTTGATTTGTTGTTGTTGGACTAATTGCAATGACATATTGAGTGTAAATGACTTGCCAACCATCTAAACCTGTTTTATCAAAATTTTACATCCTGTGTTTTAGCAGTCATTCTTTTGGAATTATTGTTACACTGTTTGGTTATGTACTTTACATAAGTACAAGCCCATTTACTTCTTTCACCCTGTACTTACAATCTCATTTCAAGTGTTTGTTCTTCTATTCAGAGCTCCAGAGAGGACAGTAAACACTGGCACACGTTATTTTGGGTAAATGTTGATCCAAGCTGGAGTTAGTCATTCTTAGGATGGCCAACGTACTTTACTTAGCAGGGCTGACAAGCATTCAGTTTGTTAAGTCAGCGTTAAGCTCCCGTCGTTATGAGTCAAGCTGAACTCTTGACTGAGCATCCCGACTGGAATTCTTCCCTTTCTGTCATTCATTCTTCCACAGCAGCAACAAACTGAGCCCTGCACACTGAGGGCTTCAGGTAGAGACTCTGAGCCGCTGAATGGTCTCACAGAGCTGCTCTGAGGATGTATTCAGATGTGCTGCAGCTGTATTGAGATGTACTGAGCCGTATTAAGATGCAGGGACTGAGTATTGAAGCTGTATTGAGAGGCAGTGAGGTTGAATTGAGATGTTTTCAGCCATATTCAAATTTTACTGAAGCCATATTGGAGCTGTATTGAGATGTATCAGAGCACAGCTAATTGAAGCTGAGCAGCAGAGAATGTTGTGCTTTGTAGCTGGACGGGATTGTCCATGCAGCAGCAGCACAGTATTGTCGTCTAAAGGGATCCTCCATGCTATTGTGGCGTAAGGAGATTGTCCACAGTAAGAAAGTAAGAAAAGGAGAAAAGCCATGAGGAGAAGGAGCACTCGAGCTGCCAGGGGTGATGTAAGTCTGCTCGGCTGTGTGTTGTCTGTCTGAGCTCCCTGTCCCCATAGGAGAGCCAGGCTCAGATTAAATGTGTCCAGTGTGTGGCCCAGTGCAGCCTCGCTGTGTGATGTGTGGCCCAGGCCAGCGTCTCTATTTAGTACGTGGATCAGTTTGACCTCCACATTTGATGTGCAGAGCAGCCTAACCCTTCTTTTGTCCAGAGGAAAATCCTCTAATACTGAGAGCAAAGACCTTTATGAGGCTGCGCTCAGGAGTTGGAGTGAGACACCGAAACTCTGCTTCATGTTCACTCTCAATGGCCATTTATTTATCACTTCATTAAACAGAAGAAAACTTTGGCAAACTGAAACAAGCTCTCATTTCATATATCTCAAATGAAAAATAGATAAATAAGAAGTTCTGGGAATACTTCTGTAGATTTCTTCAGCCTGCAACTTTCTCTGTCACATCTAATGAGCTCAATTATTGTCCAACGTTGTGTCGCTTAGCTCCCAACGTTTCTCTGGTCAGTAGCTTTTGTGTGGAAAAGCTTAACTAAATGTAGCAAAGCACTGGGAAGCTCTGTCCTTTTATGATATCCATATTTTGGTTGGGATTTAAGTAAATGAGTGATCCACAATGTCGATCAAGTCGAATGTGTGAATGCTTTACCACTGATAGCTGTTACATGCTGAATTAGCCAGGCCAACACAAGGCAAAAACGTAGGTTCAACCAAGCAACAACTTCTGATGTTGAGACAAAGAGCAAATGAAATGTGATGTTTTCACACCAAATGCCAATAAAAATCATGAATTGGGTGGCGCAACTGATTTTTAAGTGGTGCAGAGTCTTGATGTGCACAACATTCTACTTGCTTTGTTCACAAGCTTTGTGCAGTTATACGTGCCACCAATCAGCATGACGATCCTCCAGTGACATATGACTGAACAGGCAAATTAATCATACCTGAGTGCAGCTTTCCTGGTTTCTGCGACACAGCTTTTTTGTAAGGGAACAGAAACAAAAAAAATCTCACGTTGAGGAAAGTGAGTGAGGACAGTAATTTGTAAAAATCTTGGTCTGGCACAACTGGCATTTGAAAGACCCCCCTATATAGTTTCATGCAAAACTTGCATCTTTTTGCAAATGAGTTATTTGTGGGATAAATGACTAAACACAAAGCATTAATGCTTTTGTGTACTCGTTTTGTGTGAAACCACGGAAAAGGTTTAAGAAGCTGCAGTTCTTGGAGGGTCCACTTTGGGCTGTCTTCATAAGTCAAGGAGGTCCCATTGACACCCATCTTTTAAGAATAGAATAGAATAGAATAGAATAGAATAGAATAGAACTTTATTGTCATTGTAATAAGTACAACGGAATTGAAGTCACAGCAGCAAACAAGAAAACAAAAGTAAGTAAGTGTTTAGAAAGTGTAAAAAGGTCCATAAGAAAACAGATGATGACAGCTTGTCCATCATTGTCATTGTTCAGCCAGCCTCCACCTCCACAGGGTCCAGGACTGAGCTTCTTCAGCAGTCTGTTCAGTCTCTGTCTGCTCACAGCAGGTGAAGCTCTTCCAATGTGGTGTTGGTGTCTGATGTTAGCTCCGTTAGCCATGTCTGTGAATAGCATGATGCTACGCTTCCCTCTGGTATTCCCTCTGTTTCTGGGTTAGCATGGCTAGCTCGTCCATCTTATTGGAGATAGATCTTACGTTCCCAATAACAATGGATTGAAGGACAGGTCCATGTCGTCACTTCTTAGCTCACACCTGAGATCCAGCGCGTCGTCCTCACCTCCTTCTTCTCACCTAGTGGGAAGACATCAGGCCTTACACCAGTTAGCATTGACATGCTACAGGCTGCTAACAGCTGAGTTCACATGCAAACAACACAGCCATGGTTACATGTAGGATCTCCAGATAAACACAGGAGAAAAAGTAGTAAAAATATCACTGAAGCCACAAAAAGTTTGGTGTTCATGACCAAAGGAAAGATCTAAAGGTCTTAAGGAGCCCATTTCACCCTTTATACACACTATGGTGGATGAAGTGTTGTTCATACCTGATCTGACTGGCATGCAGACAAATTGTAGCTAGGAGGTTAGGGGTCCACCTCAAATCCACTTCTTTGCCTTGTGCCAGGTTGACCAAAAGTTGCATTGAGTCATCATTTCCCATATGGCATCTGCCAACAGGCCACAGAGCTCCTTCTCGGAAACCGGGGAGTAACATCACACAGACCATGTCTATGTTTTTAAACTCCCCAAACTTCAGCTGATAATATAAAAAGGCTCAACAGGAAAACACAGATACAGTTTCTATTTTTCGTATTACTCACAGACCCTTCCCTGGAGCTGGAGCTGGGATTAGATCCTATGTGCTAATAACAGTTAACGCTGACTTTACCTTTTAAAAACCAATCCACATAAAGAGAAGTGAAGGTATGTAAGTTTGATGGCTTGGATATTAGAATTCAAAGTGTTTATGTTGTACAGTTCTGTCTTAGTTAAGTACCTTTTATGATACAGGATAATGTAAAAAAATGAAAAGGTGGTGATCAAAACAAACATAAACCCCTTCATCACAGTGTTTATTTCCACTGGAATGACTACCACTGTGAATTATGTTATAATCTATTAACCAGGGGGATCTAAAGACTCCCCATTCCAGATAGAGCCTCTCCCTTATCTAAAGACCTGGGAATGCCTGTTGTTCCCAACAATATCATATGGGTGTGCAAGAAAATGTTTGTGGATCTGTGAGAATACCCAACCTTGGTTAATGGTTTATTCCTTTATTTCCAGTGATTTATGTAACAGTAAGGGACAAGGTGGGGGGGAAACTGAATGGGTGAGTAATTGCTTTGATAGGACTCCTCTGCTGATGAAATAATTCTCCATTTAAATTTGACAAGCTCCCATTGTGGTCACAACCTTTCAGGTCTTTCATTCAGTTGTAATCAGCGGTTGCAGGACAGCAGCTCTCATCAGAACAACACTTTATATATGAAGAGCTGTTTGTAGAGTGGTCTCTGTGGAGAAAACATGAAATAAAGATGTCAAAGTGAATCTGTGGGTGATCTGATTCCCATCTGCTGTGTTTGGTTTCATTTCAGCTTCAGCCTTTATCGCCGGGCCTGACCACTCCTCTGCTGGTCTCTTTATTTGTCTGTGAAAAGGCAGAATGCTTCCTGTCACAATGGCATCCTACTGCGATTACCATGCAAATGTATTTCATTGGGATGTAAATGATCAACGTAATGATGATTTTTAATTAGAATGTTAATGATGATTATTTGTATAAGGCAGACTGTGACAGCAGCCTGTTGTCTCTCTGACTGACTGAATGAATGGATGGATGGCTGCTCTTTTCATTCAGCTACTGAACAATACTCTTTCTCTTCTTCACTATTTTTTCATTCCTCTCTGTTTCTCGCTCTGATCCCTGTCTGAGAAGTTACAGAAAACATAATCATGCTAGTTTATTTACACATTACACGTTTGTGTATCTATAGATGCAGCAGGCATCACTTCTATAACAGTGTTTTCATTAAAAAAACTCAGTTCAAATCAAAGAGTGAGGAGTGTAAGTGTAAAGGTGGGTGAAGTTGGTGGAACTGTGTCAGGTAGACTTTTACTGCCCAAAGGTGTGCCTCAAGGTTTGGTCCTAGGTCCCCTTTTATTTCTCATATTTTTCAATAGTACGGGCCACAATGTTTTCAGTGCAAATTTTCATGTTTATGTTGACAACACCTTGTTGTATTGCTCAGCGCCCTCTCCAGAACAAGCTTTGACACTGTTACAAACTGCCTGTAAATCAATTCAACAATTTTTTAAGGCTGAAAAATGGTTTTAAATGCAGACAAAACAAAAGTCATGCTGATCTCTGACAAAAAAAAAAAATCCAATCCAACAAACCTACTATCAAGCTGCCCCCTTGACACGCATGCCCCTGCTTAAAGCTTGCATGCGCTGGATGCTGTTTATCCAAGCGTCAACCCCGGTCTAAGAATATGAAACAATGAAAAAGCGTTAAAATCTGCTGTTTCTTGAGTGTCCGCTTGAGGCTGGCTCCAGAAGTAGAAATAAAGAAATGAACATATTTACAGCCTGGTTCAGAAAACATCTCCTGTCTGAATCGTTAATTTCACTATCGACACTCACTGTACAAAAGGAGGTAAAATTTTTTATAACTCGGCAGTTTAGAGGATATCAAGTTCGAAACCTCAACCAATCAGAGGCAAAGCTCAGCTCATGTGACTAACGGGCGCCCTATAGCTTTATTAGAAGCCCAGATCACTTCCAATATGGCCGCGATAGCCGATTTGACTCAAAAGTCAGTTTCAGAAACAGACAGGTGACGTCAGAGAGACTTGGTCCATTAATTATTCCGTCTATGTGTGCTTCATTGGTTTGGTCCACTGAAAACTGAAATCATGGCTCTGTCAGTGGAAAATGTGAGTGGAAATGGGTTCGTAGGGTCAGGAAGGAATCAACTGTTAGACTTGAGGTGTGTTCACACCACACCAAGATCATGTGCAAGAGTGAATTACATAAAGTCATTGTTGAGACAAGAGGAGGTGAATATTAATGTCAGGCAGTGTGATTGATGTGATATGAGGAGTGGGAATTGTGCAGTTGGAGTAAATTGTATGCATGAATGGCATTCAAGACACTTTCAGTTCCCTTCATTTGCTCTACCTCAAGAGTTGAAAAAGCTGAACTTGAGCTGATTGTTTGTGCTGGGATGGCCAATCAACCCATAGTTCCTTTGAGGATGAATGACTGAACAGGCTAGGGAAGGTCCATTTATCTGCATCCGTAATTCCATCATTGCTTGTACTAGCAAGTTAGTTTGACCTTGACTAACATAACCAGCTCTTCACCTTGGAATGTTGTGCAGCACAACCTTTTTTGACAGTAGACTTGAGTGTTGTTGGAAGTACCACCACCTCCACATAAAATTGGTGTCTTTGGGCACAGAAACGAGTGAGATATTTGTGCAAATTTTGGTAATAGTTAATAAATAATATGAACATGATAAAGGGTTTTGAGAGAATAAAAGAAAAGATGACAGACCCTTTGCTTTCAAGAGGTCTATCCCTGTACTATTACCAGCACCATGGTCAAACTGTAGATATGGATGCTCAGGAGCTTAAGACCCGTTTCCACCAAGTGGTTCAGTTCGGACTGTCTCAGTACAGCACACATTTTGTGGCGTTTCCACTGACTAATCCCAGGACGGATCCCCAAATAACTTTGACGAATCAAACTACTTTTGGGACCCTTCTGTTGGGTTGCCAGACCTCACTCATCTGACTCCAGAGGATGGAGCTACAACATTGCAGACTGTTGATTGGTTGAAAGAATCGTCACTTCCCCTGCGACAGTGGCTGTATTTCTCCTGGCAGCACACAGTCTTCTCTGAAACGAAGCTTGATTGTGCTTTGTAACAAAGAGCCACATGGGAATCACGAAGAAGGCAAATTGCTGGATGTCTTCCATTGTTGCTTTTTGTTTACTGTGTCACATTTTCTTCTTCATTGGGTTTTTTTGCAGGGTAAACTGTGTCGCGCTGCTATAGCATCACGCTATTACATAACTGATGCAGCTATCAGTATCTGGTATACACGCCACCTGCCCACCGCCACCGACAGGATCAGGCTTTATTGATTCAACCTGTACTAAACTTTACTGATCCAAACCGGACTGCTTGGTGGAAACCAGGCTTTAGTCACCTGAAGTTAAGTTTTTAATGGATTTAATGGATATTCTAGCTTTTGATCTGATACCAAATGTCAAATACAAACATATCTAAAGGGGAAGAGCTGTGAATGTAGGAAGATTGACTGTATTACCCTGTGCACACACACACACACACACACACACACACACACACACACACACACACACACACACACACACACACACACACACACACACACACACACACACACACACACACAGTGCACAATCCCAGGTCCTGGTATGACCACAATAGTTTAATGATTTTTCTGATTTTGTCATCTCTTGTTTGAAGGGACCAAAGCCATCATTGATCATCCCTTAAATGTTCTCTGATTATTAGAGCTGCCATTGTGCTGTTTGACGCAGACAGTAATTGATAGGTGCTGACATGATGCGGATTGTGTGAGATGTAATGGAATGAAACTTCTCAGAGTGAAGCCTCAGGTCATCTGTCTTGGATCCCCTCTCTCTTTATCTCGGTGACAGCCATCAGCTCCTCTTTCTCCCACTTTTTTCTCCTCTTTTGTTAGGTAAATGAGAAGAGGTTGACCCCATTCTCATTTTGCAGCCACCCGCTGGCCGATGGAAGACAGAAAGAAATGACGAGATGAATGAATGAATGAAACACAGGGAGAGTGCCAGTGAATAGATTTTTTTTCTTTACAACAATGCCACATGTCTGAATTAGCAGTGTTTGAAATTTTGATGTACCTTTGAGGGTATTGTGTATGCCCCTGGGTGTTAATTAATATTTCAATATCCTCTGTTTTCTGATGCCCTTGATCATTTTATTTTTAACATCATTCCCCTGGTACAAATCTAACTAATTTGTCCTCTTCTTGTCAAATCATTGACACCTGACAAAAAAAGTGATTACAAAAACACAATACCTTTTAGCAAAAAGTTAGTGCTGTCACAATTAGGAATGGGTACTGAATTGGTTACTTTTTAGGTACCGACCGAATTCTGTCAGAAGTACCGGGTACGGATTTACGTAAAACCAAACGGTGTCATGTTTATGTACCTAAATGCATCCTTGCAACTGTTAAGGAGTGGAAGAGTAGGTGATTTTCCATAATGGACATGAAAACAGCATTGCAAGATTATAAATTGAAGAATAAATATGTTAAGTTGAATAAAAGGTATATTCAATTATTAAAAAATAGATATTTTTTACCACGTAAACACAAAAAAGTACCAAAAATTGATAACGTTGCGTACCGATACCAATTGCCAGGTACCTGGCATCTGTACCGTGCCGTTTCAAATGTGAAAGGTACCCATCCCTAGTCACAATCCACTTTTGCCTTTAGACAAAATTGGGATGTGTTAGCAAATAAACCAAATTCAGTAACACAAGACAAAAACTAATATTACTGAAACTTCTTTATTAAGGACCCCACCCCACCCCACCCTCTCCGGCCCAGATTACTGGAGAGGAAAAACACTTTACACAGATTTACATTCCACACACAACATAGCCGTCAGTGTTTGTTCTGCTTCCCGTCTTCAATCAGTGGTTTCCCATTCAACTCCCGTGATAGTCAAAGTCATTTTGAGGTCATGAAAAAGAGTCCAAGCTCGCAAGTAGATCACATCCTGGTCCAGATTTGTACAATACCAAACACAGTTCACCAGAACCCACAGTCCAAATTTTATACACATTCCTGGCTGATGAATCAGCCGTTTCACAAATTCACAGCAGACAGTTCATTTCCAGTTTTATCAAGTTCACCCCTTTTCATCTCAGTCAACTTTTCTTTGTTGTTTTTTTTTTGTGCCACAAATACAACATTTTATAAATAAAAAACTGAAGGCGGAGATCTGTTTTCCCTCTGAATGTCCAAAAATATACTGAGCAGAACATTTTGAGCTTGAGATGGTCCACGTTCCTGAGCTTCCTGAGAACGTCTCAGACAGGAGTGTTTTTCATTCTTAGCTGGAGGGAGCAAGTCCTCACATGCCAGATTCTTAACTGCAGCTTGTGCTTGTGTGATGTGATGAGAAAAATCCCTTGGATCAGATGTAGTTAGACCATTACTGGTGAACAACATTAATATCCTTCAGTTGTCTGAATAGACAAGCTCCTCTTTTCTGCTTGTGTCCAGAGTTTTGGTTTCATCACCGCCTCAAAACCAGAGTGAAGTCTTCATATTTATCTGTAGTCTCCTTTAGCTTATCAGAGGTCCTTTTTGACATTCAAGCAACAAAGTTGGTTTCGGATGGACTATACTTTGACGTCCCCTACAGTTCTTTAGCAGTTGTCACTGCTGTTGATCACTGCAGGCGAGGCCAGTACTGTGACATGTCCGCTTCACTTCCTGGAACCTGGACTGGAACTGATACGCCAGGAGAAATCAGACCTGAAGGAAGGAGGACAAGAAAGGTCAAATGAATACAGGAAAAAAAGACGGATATAAGGAAGAAACCGTCATTCAAAAATAATTGGAAGTCTATGTAAATGTTTGAAAATAATTACAAACAAACAATCTTGGTAATATCAAAAATAAGTTGCCAAAACTCAGGGCTGCAAACACCAAGTTACTGAGTAAGGAGTAATGTATAGTGAGCAGGTTGTTATGCAAAATGAAACCTTGAGCTAGTGAGGCAGTTAACTGGAGGTGAAGAGTCTTGTCTGCCAGGAAGGATGGATCAGTGTGGCCAGGACAGCCTGGGCCTGGCTTACTTTTAAATTAAAAAAAATGATGGAAGAGAGTAAATGCGTCATTAGGGTTAATATTTATTTTTCTTATCTTCATTTCTTTCAGTAGTTTAGGTTTCTTATGTCATATTTATCTATATCTACCTTCATTATTTTATAGTTTGTGTCTTATTCATACTTTAGTTGTTACACGTTTCTATGCTTTTATCACTTTTAGGATCCCCAGTGTTTCCTCTGGGAAACCCTCTGCACCGGGAGCAGTGGTCGGTTGTGGTTGCAGGGGCCCGTCACATTGACTTTTGGTAGAGGTCGGTGTTTATAACACCTCTTCTCTAGGCCAAGGTTATAATAGTTTTGGATGTTTCATTATAGTTAAGTATTAGTTAGTTTTGACATTGTTTTTCCCATTACAGTTTAGTTTTAATTAGTTTTAGCGGGCATTCTAGTTTTTATTTAGTTGTTTGCAACAAGGCTTAGTTTTAGTTGAGTTTTAGTTTAGTTTTAGTTTTTCATACCTTATTAACCAGGTGCAGGATTCAAAAAGGTCAGAGTAAATATTTTGTCATACTGTTTATTTTCAAGTCCAACATAGTGCTCACTGCTCAGTCAATGCTGATACTGAACTGTTGGCTGCTGCCTTAAACACGTAAAAATAATATAAACTTGATATAAAATATATAAACATAAATTATATAAAACAAGATAATATGAGCTTAAATAATTAGAAACTCGGACTCTGCAACAATAAAGTGAGATTCACAAGCAATTAAACTATTGCAGATTCTCAGAAACTATAACTAAGGACATTTTGTCTTTCATTTTAGTTAGTTTCAGTTGGTTTTGTGAACACAAGATACAGTTTTAGTTTACTTATCATTTTTGTTTTCTTTTCTAGTTTTTATTAGTTTGAGTTAACTGCAATGTATTTTAAAATTTAGTTTTGGTTTTTAGTTTCGTTTTAGTTAACTATTATAACCTTGCTCTAGGCCCCGCTCTAATCTCTAATCTATCTGCCACTAACTGGGTACTCCTGGAATAATGAATGCCCGAATACAAGTTTAAGGGCATTGCTAAACAAAGGTTGTGAAGGGGCTGCTAAAATACCAACCATAAGCCTTTTAAGGAAAGTTTTATGAGCAGAAACGGTTTTTAAAGGAGTGAGACAGTCAGTTCCCCAACTTCCACATTAGCTCTCTATGAGGAGCATTTTGAACCTGTCAGTTAAAACACAGCTCCTGATGTTTCCATGTGTAATGTAGACACATGAGCATCCTACCTGTTGAAGAGGTTGCAGAGGAGCCCATTGACTGGCTGTTGAGGTGTGACTGCATGTGAGGAGGAGTATACGTGTCATAACTTCTGCCATTAACGGTGGGACTGGTGGGCAACATGCAGGAATATGAGGTCTGACTGGACGCCTAGAAAAACATGTTAATCATTAAATCAAGAAAAAACATTCAGGACAAACAGTGCTGTTACAACCTCATGACACTCAAAGTCATTTCTTTAACATCTTTTTCAGACCATCTTTGAAAATTTTCCCTTAGTTAATTTGATTTGATTTTTCATGCAGTGTTGAAAAGTGAAAGTCAACAAGTGACATCAGGTTGTCTTACTTGCATAGGCAGACTGGCAGCCATACTGAAGTTGGGCATGGCTGGAAGGCTGTAGCTGTTTGACAGAACTGGATCTGACCTTCCCAACATGGATCCTGATGAAAAGGACACTAGAAACACAGACAAGATTTATTTAGTTTGTAATATAAAATATTTCAGCAAAGCTAGAGAGCTGTAGAGGAGGTAGTGGGTTGTTTGATTTGTATTTGGCAAGTTACAAGGTAATCCTAAATGATCAGCTGGTCATCTATTCATCAAAACACACAGTTCACCCCGAACTGTTTATCAAATCAACCTGTGGGAAAAAGTTCTGCAAAACCTCACTCCCTTAGCACATTGTTGATAAAAATTGGACGCAAACTTTTAATCATCAAAATCATACTTAAATGGTAAGCTAAACAACATGGACATTTTCATGTCACATCCTGTCCTGCAATCCAGGCAAGGGCAGCAGGGCTGGCAAGTGACTCTCTAAGCAGTAGTAGTGATAAAAGCAACATTTTACAATATTAAAGCTGGGTTTTGTCTCAACTGCAAAGCTTTGCGAAGAAAAGCTGGATGAAAACAAAAGTATTTTAAGTCTGGCCACTGAAGTTAAACAGAGACATTGTCAATGTTGATGGAGAATTTTTCTGCTGAGATGCTTTAAACCGGCCACTGAAAAAGGTCTACAGCCACACAATGACAACTTCTAAGTGACAAAACCATCAATAAACAATGTGACACCCAGAATGAGTGGTGTGTGTTTGTAGTGTACTCCTGGTCATTACCTGGTGTGGTCGGTTGTGGTAGCGGCTGGTAAACACTGGAGTTGAAGCTGCTGCTGATGGGGATATGGTTGGAAGAGTTGGACACCTGGCGACGCTGGTTTCTCAGCTTCTCTTCTCTCCTCCACTTAGCTCGCCTGTTAGAAAACCAAACCTGCACACAGACAAGAACGTTTGTAGTTAAAGTTTGTTTAAGCCTGTCCCCCCCAAAAAAATAAAATAAAATAATAATAATAACTAAAAGAAAAAAAGCTAACGCACTAAAATGTTCTTTGCTGTCCATACTGGTCACTGCAGATAAATGAAGAAGAACTAAAGCACATCTTAAACTCCCTCCAAACTTAAACTGGCTTGTTTTTTTTTAAAGCTGTTTGCACAAACTGTTAAAAATGTATATATGTTTTCAAAACGTTGAACATTCACTGTAGCCTACCTGTATTCTAGCCTCTGGCAGGTCTATTTTATTGGCCAGGCGTTCTCGGGCAAAAACATCAGGGTAGTGAGTTCTTTCAAATTCTGTGGAAACAAACAACAGACACATGAAAACACAAATTAAAACCTTCTCCAAACGGATCATCTTTGCCGATCTTTTGCCCATTGTGTATATGCCTCTCCCCTTCTAGGTTGCGGAGGAGCTGGAAACCATGACTCGCATGTCCAGTCATTTCACAAACGAGACCATTAGTCATAACGTACCATTATGGAACAGCCCACTTGGCTTTAGCATTAGCTGCATGCACGACTGCCAAAAATTGTCCTCTTAACTAATAACACCACGAAAGCCAGGCAGGTGCAGTCAGGGAAACTTCCTGGAAGAGTCCTGTCCAACAAATGTGAGTTG
Source organism: Halichoeres trimaculatus (assembly GCF_033239565.1). Taxonomy (NCBI): domain Eukaryota; kingdom Metazoa; phylum Chordata; class Actinopteri; order Labriformes; family Labridae; genus Halichoeres; species Halichoeres trimaculatus. Next base: position 14,478,204 of record NW_027437187.1, on the reverse strand, counting down.
GGCATGTACACTCAGCATAGCAAGCTGTAATGGTGTCATTAAGAAAAGAGCCAGTATAACTTTTTTTTAAAAAAATTTCCAGAGTAAAATAGGAACATCTTATGAGAAGGAACATCTTATAAAAAAGAACATGGACTGGACAAACAGCTGTTACTAGCCAGTCATTTATCAAAGATTAGAAACGAGGATGAAGGAAAAATTTGGACAGGTTTGAACAGGTTAAATGTGTGTGGTGTTTTCGGGCACAGAGCAGATAATCTCAAAAATACCCTGCAAAAAACTGAGATCATGTCAAGTGTTTTTGTTTTATTTTCAGTAGAAAATGCTTTTTTAGACTTAATATGAGTCACATTCACCTGACCAGTCCAGACAAGTTTTTTGTTTCACATTAACTCAAGACAAAAATGAGGTCTGAATCACTGACTACAAACAGTGGGGGTGTGCTGGAAGAGGTTGAGGACTTTAAGTACGCAGGTAAGCATGGAAGGCACTGAATGGCATGAGCTGTGTATGGAGCTCCACCCTACCTCGCTAAATCAAACTGATCTTCCTCTTTGCTGCAGTGGAACCTGTTCTACTCTATGGCAGTGAATGCTGGACCCTGAAGCTGACCTTGCAGAGGTCTTTTAACGGGTGCTACACCAGGATGCTGCGTGTAGTACTGAACATCAGCAAGGACGCACATGTACCCAACAATATCCTGTACAAAGGAATTCCAAGGGTGAGCGACAAAGTAGCTGCCAGGAGGATGAGACTCGCAGGACACTGCCAAAGGCATAGAGAACTGCAAGCCTCCAAATTGGTTCTATGGGAACCAACACATGGGCACCGGTCGTGAGGATGCCCCACATTAACCTATGTGGAGGTACTAAAAGAGGACGCAGGAGCTTAAAGCACCAGCGAGCTGGCCCGATGCATGGAAGATAGGGATGACTGGAATCAACTATGGAAGGCTTGTCTGGGGACGACCTAGTGAATTGCTTGTAATGAGAAAAAAATAAATAAATCTGCCAATGGAACAAGAGAAGCGTTACCTATATTAAGACATTATTCTAGTTTTAAGCAAACTTTCGGACAAATTTTTCTCATCCCGTTGGCAGATTTATTTTACTTGATACATGCAATTCAGACTTCATTTTTGTCTGTAAATAACTTGAATCGAGACATTTTTCTGACCGATAAGTTGAATGTCTCATATCAAGTGTGATAAGAAACTTTCTACTAAAAATAAGACAAAAACACTTGATAAGATTTCAGTTTTTTTTTTTGCAATAAGCAACATAAAAGCAGTTTTGCAGAACAAGGTGCAGTAATCTTGTCTGTGCTGGTAGGGTCTACCTCCATTAGACCCTTCCCATTACCTCCAACACTAGTAGCTGAATATGCATAAGGGCCTATATTGTCACTGAGTGAGAGGCAGGGTGAAGCTTGGATAGGTCATCATTCCATCTCAAGGCTGATATAGAGTCAGAAAACCAAACACACTCAAACAAATGGGAAACTTAGAGACATAAACTGAGACAATGAGCATGTTTTTGGGGGAAGCTTGAACCCATGCATTCATAGGAGTCCACTCAGGAGTTCCAGGAACTTTCTGGGTATGAGGCAATAACCACCACACTGTCAAAGCAAATACAGATTGACCAAAAACACACTAACACAGAAACAAAGCTGAATTGCTTATCAAATTTGTAATTCATGTTTGCGAGTGTGGAAAGGCCATTGTTATGTAAAAAGATTTTATTGGTGGCCTTTACCTTTTTCAAGTGCTTCTATCTGCTCCTGAGTGAAGGACGTCCTGTTTCTCTGAAGTTTCCTCTTCAGCTGAAGCCTCATCTGCGTCTCCTCTGAGTCCTCTCCGGTAGAGCTCGCTGAGATGGTGTTTTCTCCTCCTTCTGCCTGGGGACACTCTGCAGCAAAGGCAGCCGAAAGTAAATGATTAGCTGTGATGTTTGGAAAACTATACAATGTAAAATGCAGGATATGTGTACAAAATAAACCTCTGCATCTATGAAGCATGATTATTAGACTTCAGGGCATATTACATGCTGAATGTATTACAAACTCTGGTTTTTCAGCATTTACAAATGATCGTCACTGACTTTTTTGTTATTTTCATATTATTTTCTTGCAAAAGTTAAAGATAATTGACTGATTTAATAAATCATCTGACAAAGCGAAAATAAAATGAACATTTTTCTACGTGAAATACTTTGATTTTTATTCTTGCAAAGATGGACATGGTCTCTGCAGGTTTACCAGTAATTATGACCAACTCGCTGCGTGTGGTACCTCACTAAAATCCCCGCTCTGATCAGAGCAGACAATACAATATGTAATATTCAGATCCATGAAAGTAAACCATGCGTGTAAGTTGGAGATGAATGAAGGCACAGGGCACTTCAGAGCGGAGATCTCTGAGCAGACGGGGAGCTTGACTCCAGCTCCCTGTGGAACTCATGTTATTTGCGGTGCTAGCCTAATTATTCATTATCCCCAGCAGACAGAGACTGCAAAACAGAATGAAGCCATTGCTCAGTGTCACAATCAGTCAGGCAGAAAGAGACACAAATGAGTGCAGACGCCCCCTCTCTCTCCCTCCAACACACACACACACATGGGCAAGCAAGCTGCAGACTGATGGGGAAGCAGCAGCCGTGGTTGTATAGCATGACTTTGTTTCACTGTTGTAATCCCAGGGTGCTGGAGGAGGAGCAGCAGCATATGAGTCTACTCCATACAGCAAATGGGGCCCTCAGCCTCGGCCACACAGAGTGAAGGGAGATGAGAGGGAGCTGCTCATCCAGACTCTATACAATGTGCCTCCTGTTCCCTTTCAATGGAACCATGGGTCAATTTGTAGGTTTGTAAATAACAATGGCTGCAACATTTAACAGTCAATCAAAGCAATGTGTAAAATATCTGACTTTTGCAAATTAATATCAAGAATCAAAAAAGAGAATTTATTGGTTTGTGAAACTGATTAAAGGGAACCAGAACAACTGATATTGATGTCCTTTTCCCTTCAAACCCAAATGTGAGAACCCAGACAATAAAAACTTTGGTGTTTGTTTAGTTTGACTGTTTATAAGAAAAACATACAAAAATGTATGTGTAGCATCCACGATTTCTTGGCTGTGAGGAGTTTCTCAGGATCTTGAAAATGTCTCCCTTTAAGATATATGCTTGGTCAAAATCCACACTTTAAAATAAGTTTATCAGCACCAGTATAGGTTATTTCAAGAAGCTACTGCGTAGCTTCCCAATCAGGTAATGCAGGACTGGATTTGTTTAGAGCAGGTCTAAGTCTCTATGACAACTCCACGTTGGCTTACAAAATTCAGCAGTGGAAGATAGATCTTGTTTTTCTCTACTGAAAATGATTTCTGTGATTAATTTTGTAGTGATGGTGGACACAGGAGCCCAATTGTCAGACAGAAAAAGGATAGAAGAGCAGAAGAAAGCTAAACAGGAGAGTGATAGAGCACAAGCTAAAGGCTAAAACACAAGCTAATCTGTTTGTGCTAATGTTTATTCCAGCCCACAGTCAGCAGTTATTCTGCAGTGGTCTGTTCAAACTTGAGAGTCTATCAATAAAATGAAGAGTGAGGCTACGTTAGCTCTGCTTGGTAGATGACTAGCAGGACATAACCAGGATTCATTAACGTTACACATTACCTGTCCGTAGTCCTACATATGGACGGCTACTTAACTACTGTACAAACTGACCTTTTGCTTGTTGTCACATTAGCCAACTAATGTCATAGCACCAAGCTGCTAGTAGCGCTACATATAGACAGCTACTGATGCATGGTATAAACTCACGTTTGCTTGTTGTCACATTTCAAACTACAGTGCTACGAAACTGTACCGATAAATGTTGTACCTCGTCGCAAAAAGATGTCTTGAGCAGAGAAAATTTGTTTCAAAACAAACACGCCTGGTTGAATGTCACATCTTTACAATAATGTGCATGAGACATGAGCCAGAAGGAGGCGACACAGTCAATTAAATAAAATAGATCCTCCTCATAGCTAAAAACTGGATCTCTTTAGATTGAAAGCAGCAGTCCTTAGTGTGTAAGGACAAAAACCCAAGAGCTTTATTCAGAAAAGGATTGTTTCTGTGCAAATGAGCCAAAAAATTATTAAATTTCCAAGACACGCCCAAAGAGTTAATATAACAGGGCAAATAGTATCTCCATAAAGAGGTGTTGAATGTATCAACTAAAGTGAGCCATTTTGCATCCCGATGAGACTAAACAGGCCCCCTTTTTAAGTAAATAGCCTAACTGAGAATCAAATACACATCTAGTCCCCTAACTGTGAATGACTTTGTACTCAAAGGTTACAGTGTTCCTCCTCAGTATGACCCCAAAATCACATCACTGGACATTTGGTCCATTAACATCACTTTGATAGTTCTGTTTTTTATAATAATGAGAGGTTATTTCATTCTAGTGCTGTCTGTGACTCAGCCCCTGCACATTCAGGCTGTGGCCTGAAACTCAACAAAGTGTCTCATTCAGTCTTCTCTAACAGAATCAGCTGCTCTCTGCCAGCTTCGCCGCTCCAGGAAGTACAGTGGGTATGAAAAGTTGAATTTGTTTTCCATGTATCATGAATCAACTCCATGACATGTCAGGAAGAGTCCTCTCCCCATGTAGCTCATCATCCATGAGGACAAAACAAGCACCGTCAGTAGAAGAGTGCACAGTGCAGCTAAAGGTGGAGATGCTGACAGCTCATCTCCTACGATCAAACACAAAACTGAAACAAACTGCTTGGAGCTGCAGAACTTTGCGAACTGGTGAACTGAATCTTGGGGCAGGGTAGATATTTGGGCAAAGCAAAACAAAGTCGTAGCAGTGACAGAAGCAGTGTCTCTAAGTGACTTACCACTGGCAGTGATGGTGGTCCCAGAGTACCACCCTGAGCGTCCTCCCCAGGTGGTTTGTCCATTGAGCATCTTCAGCTTGTCAAACATCCCTTCTGCTCCAACTGTGCCCATCTGCTGCTTGTCACTGGCCAGGTTTCTGAGCACTCGATTTATTGATGAAACCTGATGGGTAACAAAAAATCAATGATGAGTTCTGATTAACATGCCCTGCATGAAAGCTGGCACGCCCCAACCCAAGGGTCTCTGAGCCTTACACTGGGTATGTTGTCGTTGGTGCAGACTCCTTCTGCGAGCAGTCGATCTCTGATCTCCCAGGCAAAAATTGATGGACATTCCCTTTTGTACTGGGCGATCTTCCCCACCACCTCTGGAGTGGCTACCCTGGGTTTACTCCCTCCTATGGCCCGAGGACGGATTGAACCGGTTTCGTAGTATCTGCCCAGGATCTTGCTTACACAACCGTTAGACACCTGGATGAAAAAAAAAACAGCAAACAAGACATGTTAAGATGAAAGAAACAATGCTGGCTTCTGAGGTTTCAGTTTGGGTTGATAACACTGAGGAATTTGTTGGAGGGGAATTCCAACAACTGGGTACTACGTAAACCTTTCTTACTCCAGAGATGAATCCATAGTGGATAAAAACTAGGGTTCAGGACTGTTAAAAGGGGAATTTCCCAGAGTCTCAAGTCCGGTCATCTGTGCCCCTCATTGTGTGAAAGTCACAATGTGAGTATAAAATAAATATAGCTCTTGCTGATAGAAAGCTTTTTTGAATGATTGTGTATGTGGTTTCTGGTGCATCTGCAACTGGCTTCAAGTGGACACTTGATGAACTGCAGTTTTTTTTTTTTTTTGCACCACCACATTAGCTGGTGTTTCAAAGGGAAGTTAGAAATCTAAGATTTTTACACTTCCAAATTCTTACGTGTGATCTGGGCAGAGGTCTTAAAAGTATTCACAATCATTACTCAAAAATAAGTTTAGATACTACGGTTTAAAAAGACTTTTGTAGAAGTTGAAGTTTCAACTCAAGGTTTTTACTTAAGTAAAAGTGTAAAAGTACTGGTTTCAAAACTACTGTAAGTATGAAAGTAAAAACTAACTTAAAGGGGGGAAAATGCCATCAAAGTCAAAAGCTGAGGCTGTGCCACAGGAGCCTGTAGGTCATATAGTTCATCTCGCCTCCTACAGACATCTTCATGCTATGCTAAAAACGTCTGTTATTCCCCTCCTTAGGTGTGGTGTGATTTGTGTCATGTGCAGGTGTGATGGACCGCGTACAAACCAATAAGGTGTTTAAAGGTATTACATATCATCCATCCACAATCAATTTCACTCTTTCTGGATGGTGCAATTTCAGTAATTTTAGGATAGGCTTTTACTTTTTGTGTGTGTGTGCCTTTCTGAACAATGACAAGCTGGAATGAAACAGGAGTAGCGAGGCTATTTTTAAAATGTGCAGCGTAGAAAGTACAGATATTTTCCTGAAAATGTAAACGAAATGTAAATGAAATGCTGAAATGCTGTAGCTTCAGTTTTGTTTCAACATCAGGTGTAATTTAGGCTGAAGTACCTTTGACTTTACCTGAAGTATTCTGGATATGTCACAGGGTCGAGCTCCGCTGTGTGCCAGCTCTACGATCTTCTGCCTGGTAGAATCAGGTAAAGGTCTCCCATTCACGAACACACCTCCAAGCTGGTTTACCCCACTGTGACCTGTACACAAACACACAGGAAGTACAAAATCACAATGACGTTTTAGGCTATAACTTTTCTGAGTTCTACCTATTCTTAAATGAAATGAAAAAAAAAAAAAACACTTTGGAGCAGAAAAGCTCAACAGGAAGAGAAATTAAGGTACAAAAAGTGTTAAACCCACATGAGGAGGTAGGGATGGGAGGGCTGCAGGGAGCATGGAATAGAGAAGATTAAGAGGAGGAGTATTTTTGTAAAGTTGCTTATGCTGTCATGTTTTCACCTAAAGCTGTGTTTACATGATTTGCAAGTCAGTGCAGTTAAACCTGGATGGATTTTGTGAAGGATAATACAAGAGATGTGAGACAAACAGGTCATGTCAGCACATATGGATGAGGAGAAATAATCCCAGTCAGGAGCTAAATTGAAGGTAAAAGGGAAACCATTCGCCTTTTTTGTGGTCTGTATTAGAAACTCTATCAGGGGAATTTAAAAAAATAATAATTAGGTAAAAGTTGATTGAATATAGGAATGAAAATATTTGTTTCTTAGGATTCTGTCTTTAAATTCTGAACAGTGAATCAGACTAGAGAATTTAATATCCTGTTTTCAGTGGGGGTATCTTTGTGACGCTTGAACTCTTCTTTCTGCTGTTCAACATGCTGCAGCTCCTGCTCTGACATGCTTCTCTCAGCAGCAGCAGCAGGAGCAGCAGCAGCAGCAGCAGACCCCAGTGTGTGCTGCGACACTGTGCAGGTTAAGTAGGGATTTACTGAATCAATTGTCCATTGTCACTTAATGGCTCTGCGGGGGAAAGCATATTGCAGGTTTATAAACCTCTCAGCAGACATTAATAAATCATACAACCAGCCAACACACACACACACACACACACACACACACACACACACACACACACACACACACACACACACACACACACACACACACACACACACACACACACACACACGCTGCTGTAAGTGAACCCTTGAACGCCCCAGCTCCATTTGTAGCTCAGCGCTGAGGTTTATTGGTGGTGATGAGAGACATTATTCTGTGATGTAAGGTTAGGTCCTCTCTCCTTGTGAGATTCAGTAATCATTCGTAGCTCATTTTCTCCAAGTTTTTTTTCAAATTCAAATTTTTTCATTTCAGTCTTTGTTTATAAACTGGATTGGAAAAAAAGTTTGGAGGTGGGGGTGGGGGTGTGTGGGGGTGGTAGGGTGGGGGGGTGGGGTTCAATTAAAAAAAAATTCAAAATTAATGACAAGACACACATGGACATGACTTAACCTTCACTATGAATAAGCATTATATTAAAAAAAAGATTTTGATGTTAATTATTAGATTTTGTGTCCCTTTTTTTGTCAACAATTAGAAAAAAAATGTTGATTAAAGGCAAAAACAAGATCTTTTAATGGTAAGCATAGTACTAAATAACTAACAGAGCTATTCATTAAAACAAACACAATGGACTGTAACAGTAGTTAGATGACACCTAAATCAAGGGGTAAACTACATCCTGATTCTCTTTATTTATTCTCTTGATGAATGAATTGATTTGTTAAAGAAAATGACAGTCCTGGTGGAAATCTGTGTTCAATTATATCCTCACTGAGACCCCTCTCCACCTCCTCTCTTAGGGTAAAACCAGTCCAGTGGATAAGAGATGGATAACCTGGATGAGAGCGGGTTTATATTCCACTACACCTCACACTGTCAGAGCTTTGAACTTCTCCTCTGGTTAATTAAATTAAAGAAGGAGTCACAGCCCTGCAGGAGCCGCTGACTTTGAGCGTGCTGGTGGGTTATTGTACCCTCTAACTCTCCATCACGCTGCCTCACATCATGTTTACTTTGTGTTTAGGGGTTGGTCGTGGTGCTGAAGAAATGTTAATCACAGTATCATTTCCCACAGGAGCACACCCGGGCTTCCCTCCACTGACACACAATTAATAGACAGACATATGGAGTCAATTTGGCTGGGGTCCCTCTGTGACACACACACACACACACACACACACACACACACACACACACACACACACACACACACACACACACACACACACACACACACACACACACACACACACACACACACACTCTTAAAAACACAGAACAACCCCTGGGAGCAGCAGCAGAGTTGCTTTTATGGGAAATGTGAATAAACTTTGACACGAGCTGCGTTCCCTGATTCCTGATGCATCCTCCACATAAAAAACTATCCATCAGTAAAAAAAAAAAACAACAACATTTCAACTCTTCTGTTTGACTAACAAATTATCTCAATTTTGCATGAAAATAAAATATTTTACACCTCAAAAATATTTCTGCAAGCTTTGGAGTTTTTGTAACAAATAAAATAGTTTTGATTGCTCCAGCAGATTTACCCAATAAGCAGCCAAGAAATCTGTCTGGGTGGCAAATAAAAACAACCAAAGAGTGAAATTCAAGCGATAAATTAGAATGTTTTAATGATTTTTTTTAAGAGGAAAACAACAAAATATGAGCTTTTTGTAATTTTGTGTCATACAAATATCATGTTAGACCAGAGCAAAACTTTTAAATCCACTAAGTCACACAATTACACAGATACACTAGCTCCACTTCACTGTTGGCATTATTCAATATAAGAATTGTTTGTCAATGACATTCTGACATTTTTATTTAACAATGACAAACACACAAGTATGTGAGAAGATAAAGCTCCATCACTGATAATAAAAAAAACTATGTCTCCCATAGAAGGAGCCAAAAGGAAAAAACAAAACGAGAAAAAAAACAAAGTCTTGATCAACTTTGGAAACATTAGCTGTGAATAAACACTAGACTAAGACCTCTCACAGCTAACAGGTCATCCAGAAGGAGTAAGGGGACGACTGGTCTGAGAGCACCTTCTATCACTGATGATCCTTTTTCAGGTCATATGATGACTTTCTGTTTGTTATTTCATATCTTGTTGTGATCAGAAAACTCTAGATAACTGACTGTCCTAGAGCAGAATTGTAGCAGCCCACTGGTGGTCACTCAAATCAACACAATGATACAGCTTCAGACTGCAGACTGATTGAACCCACTCTCATTTCAGTAAATTCCTAATGTGACCTGTGCGTCATTCACTAATGATCTAAGTAAATGAATATTGGTTCACCTTCGGATGCTCCTCAACAACCTCCAGCTCTTTCATTCTCACCATTTGGAATTACAGTTGATTAGAGTGCAGGTAATGCGATCATATATTTGACCTGATGCTGCTGAACAGTAAAAGCCTGGACACGTTCTTGACTAACATTTACAAGGATTCACAATGTTCACTTTTACAAGGAGTGAAATCAGTACATTGTTGGATTGATACTGAAACACAAGATCCAGTCCCAGATTTGTAGACTATGGTCCTATTTGAAAATTAATCAGTCAAAAATTCTCATGTACAAAAACACCCTTCAATTGTTTGATTGGTTGTCAGCGATGTAAGTAAATTAATAACCATCAGAGGGTTTCGGGCAGAATTGTCCAGTTATCAGTGATAGAGTAATGATAAATCCATAAATGATGACAATAACATCACAAAAACAACAACAACACTTTAAACATATAACTTACTGTTTTGCATCATCGAGGCCACACCAGTCTCCCAGCTTGTTTGGCTCCTAAAATCTGCACAGAAAGAGAAATCTCTTAGTGTGATTATATTACAGTGCATGCATTGACTAGACACAAACACGCTCATGTCCTCATGGATGGGACAACAAAGTACGATCCTTTTCACATAACTTCTGAAGTAGTTTTAAAATCAGTTTGCAGCTGAATCACTCTGTAGACAGTATCTAGATAGAGTGGCTGAACGCCAAACTGTCCTGACGCTGCTTCACATGCTTTTGTATGCTAATAGACATAAAGTTATGACCACAAACAAATGCCCTGCACTGGGAGTCAAGCTCTCAGTCTGGACTGGAAACAAAAAGGTTGTTGTCTAACAGCGTTAGACACTCTGATTCTCCTCTAATATGAGGCTTTCCTTCTTCTCCGCTCTTCTCTTTGTGCCTGTAAGTCATTCAAACCCTGGAGTTATTATTTGTACTCGAATGGGTTTGCACTGACCAACAGGCCTAAATGTTACCCTGTCGCCCACCCAACAGTTTGATTTGGAATACCAAGATAAAAATAAAATTCCTTCTTTTTTTTTTTTTTTAAACTTTATAAAAGAGATTTTTTAGTCATACTTTACCTTACTTTTTGACATTTCTAGCCTTTTGAAAAGTTTCTTCATTCTGCTCTGTGACAAAAGTCTTTGAGACAAATGCTGTTTGTTTTAAGTTCTCAGTTCTAGTTCAGCCTGCAGTGCTATACTGGAATATTTATTCCTTTAATATTAAAATTACCAATATTTGTTTATTCTCTTTAAAAATGATATCAATGGTTTTAAATAGATATATTAAAAATGCCATGTTATATGGGTGACTTGGAGTACAGCTATTGGTGATTTCAGCAGAACCCTGGCATATCAAGAGCACACACTGATACCTTTGTGAGATATGAAAAAATTCCTCCATTTTTCTCCTGGAGGTGACACTATAAGTCAACAAAGGACAAACTTTTGTTTATTTGTCTGAACTGGATCTTTCTTGTGCCGTGTTGCTGTCAGTTTGACAGTATATCTCAGTCTGACAGTCTCATCCAGGCTGTGAGGAAAGCGGCACTGTGACTTTGCAGAGACAGCTGTTGCACATCTTGCACCAGAATATGAAGAGACTCTTTTACATCCAGGCTTCATGATGTGTTAAACTCAGGTTTTGTCAAGATTAGAAAGGGCACCTGTTTCTTCAGCTGGGCTCAGGCTGGTGTCTTGCAGTTGTGTGTCTTAAACAACAGACTCAGAGTATTTCTAATTTCTTGATATTGCCCACAGTGGACAATAAAGTCAGACACATCGTAGAGACCTTTTTTCTTAATATGTCAAAGACGTACTTTTTTAGCCAAATTTTTAGAAGACCCAAATCATTATTAAATAAAACACTACAAGACATCGTCTAGAAAATATTTACAAACGTCTAAAAAAGCATTTACAACTCAACCACTTCATTGTGTATTAATCTGAGATGTCACTTGCTCATACAGAAAAAAAGGCCTATTCTGTGGCCTGCTCTTTCACCTAAAGTTAAGCAGTGAATGTGTTGTTGACAAGCAGATAAATAACTTGAAATGTATCCCAGAAAGAGTTCATGAAAAAATATGAATAGTTTTTCTTGATATTTGATATTCTCTCAGATCACATGTATGTTTTGAAACATCTTTAACACACAAGGTCTCATCAGTGTACACCAAGAATAAATGATAGGATGTAAAACCAGCATCGTAAATGAATTAAGTGTCTTCTTCAAATATTATCGGCATGTGGTTTAACGAGACAGAACAAAAGTAAGTGGGCACTTAAAGGAAACAAACCCTATTATTAAAATCAGGCAAGAAAATCCAGAAAAATCTGTCATATTGAAAAGCAATGATGTGACTTGTTTGGATACATTGTTTAACTGTCACACATGGAGGAGAGGAGCACCTCTGGCCTGCTGAAGGTGGATCAGAGTCTAGGTGCATACTTCAGATTTGTTTCCTCAGGCTGTTCAGTTTAGTCTAAACTGTCAAAATAAGACTGTCAATGTAAATTTGCTACAGACTTCGAGTAATAAACACATAGAAAATATGAGATTAGGGAAAGTTTTAACTGTTGGTGTCTTAAAAGCAGAGAAGCTCATGACATTCATTATGCTACATCACATATAAAAAACTCCAAAGCCTTTCATGGTTGGCCCCCAAAAAGCCAACAAATAAAAGCATCAAAGCAGCTCTTCTCTGAAGCTCTTGTCATTAACAACCTGCATAATGAACACGCAGCTTCTCACACACACACACACACACACACACACACACACACACACACACACACACACACACACACACACACACACACACACACACACACACACACACAAACACACACACACACACACACACACACACACACACACACACACACACACACAGGCCGGCTATGGGCACCTTGTTCCCGCTATAACTCAGCTCTTTCTCCGTGTGAAAGGAGACAAAGAGCCGGAGGAGCGGAGCCGCAGCTCGGCTCGGTAAATACCCAGCAGGCTTTGTGTTTCCACGGGATTCTGATGTCGTTGCCTCGTTAGCTGCGGCTCGTTAAAAACCCCGCGACACAAAACCGCAGCGGGGAGCCCAATTTGAGCAGTACAAGGGACATAAAGGAGTTCTGTTGAACACACTGATGACAATATAAAAGTTTCATTCAGTCGCATTCACAGCGCGCTGATATGAGCAGAACAGAGCCGAGAGACACGGAGCTGCTGCAGGACACTGCCGCTGCTGCTGCTGCTGCTTTACCTCCAATAATAATAATAGTTATAATTATAATAAAAAACAACCATAATGGCTGTAATACTACCATTAATAATAATTACAGAAAATATAACAGGTCCTTCACTGTTCTGACCACACGAGTTACAAGAGACAAATGTGAAAAGCAAAGAACAAATCAGAACAAAACTTTAAAGCTGCAATAAAATGATAAAATAAAATCATTTACATTCTTTAAACAAGTTATTTTTTTATTTTCCTTTTTGGACACATATCGGTGGGTAAATCTGTGGAGTGATATTGGACGGATATTTTTCTCAGTTTTATAATGCTGCCTTTCCCTTGATGTGTAATGTTCAAGCCTTGGGTTAACCATGAATTTAACTTCTTACAACTATTTTTTTATCTGTTATCGCAGCAGACTCAAGGCCACAAAACCTTTTTTTTTTTTTTTTTTTTTTTGAAAATCGCTGAGAGTTCCCAAGCTGCCAGAAGAACTTTGACGCACCGGAAAATACGCGCCGGGGCCTCAGCAAAGCAGATTTTACGTGGTGAATATTGAATATCCTCTTTTTTTTCTGCTCCTGTTTTGTTCATATAGATTTAAAAAAAAAAGAAGAAGAAATGTTTTCAGTTTTATTTTGAAAAACTGGAAACAGACGTGACTGATCACCCCACGAAGCTTTCACTTGAAATTAGGAGGACAAATTTCAAGAGATTAAAAAAAAAAATCAATTACAACTTTCAAAGAAAAAAAAAAAGGTTTGAGTTCCGTCGCCAGCCTCATAAAACCCCTTTAAGACTGTAAGTGAGGATACAGGGCTGGGTGTGACTCAGGTGCGGATTATACAGTGGCATTAAATCTCTCCGTGAGAACATATGAGTGCTGCCGTGCACTCCTGGTGCTGTTCATCCCACACACACACACACTGGCACTGACACAAAAATGAAATGGCTCAAATTCACATGTTGTATGGATTCGTTTTGGCCTGATTAATCATGCAGTTAATTGGCTTAGATTTAATTAAGACCTCAATTAACAGCTGTCTTAATGAGATCCTCAATTAAGAGACCCGTTTAAAGCTGATCTGAGGCTTTTACAATCATCCTCTACAAACAGTGTTTATATCATATCAAAGAGAACAGAGGCTTCTTCACTTTTATCACAGAGATGTGGTTTGTGCAGCGTGCAGGCCTTTAAGGCCTCAGACAAGTCACACCAGCTATGGCCTATGGTCAATTATTTTGAATTAGCCAGCAACTGAAACACCCAGTGAGGATAAATCACATGATTTATAACCTTCATTGTCTCTGTTTGATGTCAATTAGAGAGACAGACACAGAGCAAATATTTTCACACTGAGAATATCAACAGTTTGAACGATTCTACAGGCTTCATATCATTTTAGATGAAGGCATTAAAATGATATTTTGACGTTGAGGTGATCCGGCAAAAAAGAGCAGGTATGGAAAGTTAAGTAGTTTTATGTAAATTGAAGGCTAAATTATTAAGAGCTTGGACATTTTACTCCTACACAAAATGCTTAAAATAAACTCGAGTAGTTAGTGACTAACTCAGTCCAACAGTTTTATAGCATGCTGTCTAATTTGTTGTCTAAACTCAAAGGGGAGAACTCACCTGGTTATAAGGGTGAGGAAATCACGATAGTTATTCTTCACAACGGGAAGACACCTGTACCTCCTCCTACCAACACGGAGCTAAAACTGATCTCTCCCCTCTGCCTGGTCGCGATAATCCGGCAGAGAATATGCTCTGAGTTGATTGATATTAATCCCATCCATTACTGATGATGGCGCGGGCGGCATCACCTCGCGCACGCCGCACGAGCGCTGAAGCCACAGCGCGAGGTGTTTTGGGGTCGCGTGCGATTTTTTTTTTTAATTTGTCCTAAAATTTTCACTCACTTCAAGACTTTACCTCAGACTCTACAGAATGAAGTCACCCAACAGGACAATAAACCTATATTTAGTTAGTCAAACAGAGATCTTTCAGGTGTGTTTTGACAGCCGGTTAATTTCTTTCATTCATTTGAAGATTTATCTGTTTCTTTCTGTTATAATTCAACAATTCAGCACTTTGAATTCAAGAGAGAAATCAAACACCTGTTTGTGCAAGACAGTCCACTAAAAATGTTTATCAGGAAAATTAGATTCATATTAAATTTCCTATCGTGTTGTGTATTTGAACGTTGCTTCCTCAAGAATGTGACCCGAAAACTTTTCTCCTTCTTTTTCCCCCTTTTTTTTGCCAACTTATCCAGAGAAATCATTCTCCTCTTTCATTTTCATTGAGTCTTAATCATCTTTCTCTTCTTCTTCTCATCAGTGAGCAGCTCAGTTTCTTTCTTTCTTTCTTTCTTTCTTTCTTTCTTTCTTTCTTTCTTTCTTTCTTTCTTTCTTTCCCTAACATTGGTTTCTCCATCCTGTCCTAATGTACCAAAAAAAAAGAAAAAGAAAAAGCAACTTTTTTTCATCTCCAGACCCTGCCTGATGGAGTGAGGGGAATAAGATGGACAGATGAAGGGAGGGCAAAAGAGAGAGAGAGGGAGAGAGAGGGAGGGTAGAAGAGAGAGAGTGTGGGAGAGAGAGAGAGAGAGATGACAGAGCGAGCTTACCTTTCTGTGGCATGCTGTAGAGAAGTAAAGTTTTGGTTCGTTTAGTTTTCCAACAGCTCCTTTCTTCTATTCTTTCCTCCAATTAGTTTCTCCTTGACTGAGGAGACAAGTGCAGAGAGGGACAGAGCTGCTCCTCAGAGGAGGAGGAGGGAGCAGGGAGGGAGGTGAGTGGGAGGGATGAGGGACTGTTGGAGAGAAAGAGGATGGAGAGAGAGAGAGAGAGGAGGGAGAGGAGGGGGTTAATGGGAGGGGATGAAGGGTTTGAGCCACAATGGTGTGAGCTGAAGCTTGTTTATGGGAGGGGGGGTCCTGTGATCACTCTCCCACACTTCATCCCTCGCTCAGCTCCGGTTCACTTCACTCTGCTTTCCTGGCATCAAAGTGTCAAATATTCATGGTGGACTGGTGCTGAGCCAATACTTCAACAGACTGTATGATTCAGGATGGACTGACACACTTTGAGCTCGCTCCTCTCAGACTGTTTCCTCTTTATTCCTCTGTGCTCCAAACACACAACTGTTCCCACCTCTGGTGTCACTCCCTTCCTGATACCTTCATTTGCGAAGAGATGTTTTCGCTCTGACCTTGTCAAATATGGCAGCTTAGTCAGTGAACACGTGTAACAGCAAAGTTTAGAAAAACACTCAGAGCGCAGACCTCCACCAAGCATATTGTGATTGTCATGTAACACTTTAGTCCTACTTTAATGTTGTACTTCCTTTCAGCAGACTGCCTGCTACAACTTAGTGTTAGTTGCAGGTTTGTACGATAATTTGTTTCCTGACAGTGTTGAACATTATAATGACCCAGTACATATTTTATATTCTGGATCTTAGTGTTCAGGATATCGCCAGAATCTGGATTGTACTTAAGCATTTGTCAGAAATTATGGTGCCCTTGTCTTGAATTGTTATGCAAAGCAATCCGACCATTTATGGTGGAGTTATTTACACATATGGTGAAAACGGCCCTATCTCACAATGATAAAAAATCTTAAAAAAAAAAAAAAAAAAAAAAAACTTGGATCCACACGGTGATCCGAATCACCTCCAAAATTAAATCACTTCTTCCTTATCCCATTTTGAAAATTTCCTGAAAATGTCATCAAGATCCATTTGGTACTTTTTGAATGATGTTGTTCACAGACAAACTCTCCCAAAAACATTTTTTTTAAAAACTGAACTTTAAGTACTCATTAAGTTTTTATATATATCCATTGTCTGTTTTCTCTCCTTCGTACCACAACAAACTCTGGTTTAGCGACAGGAGAGGTCGTGCCTTTGAACTGTAGAATACAGATGTCTTAATGTTGTTAGACATGTTGGTTTGTCCAATGATGAGTCTACAGTAGATTATCTGATGATAAACATGGAAAAATAAATCTTGACAGGTATTTCAGACAGCTCCTGTCAGTAGTGTTTGAAATGTTTGCTGCAGCAGAACAATGTTTGTGTTGTTCGTTCTGGCCACGACCTTGTCACTTCTAGCAGATTTGTTTACATGCAGATATTTGAGCAGTGCTGACATTACATTCAGTCAGGGCCCACACGTGGATGCTGGGAAGCGGTGGGGCTAAAAGCATGAAAATCAGGGCAGCAGGTGTGATGAAAGAGCAGAAGGACAGAGGAGGGATTTTGCAGCATTAATTGATCACCAAACTGGGGGAATAGGTTTGTTAGATGGATGTAAAGAATGACTCAGTGTAACCTGGAAAAAGCTCACAGGCATTGCTCCATGTATCAAAAAAGTAGTTGTTGGTGAAATCAGTATCAGTACACAGAGGCTGATCTAAAGGTGGCCAAAAGAGACCTTCAAACCTAAGTGAAGACTCAAAGCGCCATCCTAGATTCCTACATACAGCTGATTTACACTAAGGTCGCAGTCCCAAGTGTAAACTGTACCATGCTTATGCTTCAACCCTAAAGCACAATTCGTTTGACCAGTGGGATTACAAGTATGTCGTGCTTGAGCACAGTTCACTTCTCTGTTTTGGCGCGCTTCAGAGAGGCGGGCTTCAGCACAGTTCACTTCATGCATGACACAAGCACGCAAACAGCGCATATGATCCATGACGTATGATTGCCACGAAAGCTCCTCTCAATGATCATTTTAAACTATAGCAGGGGTGTTAGAGGGCTGACGCAAAATGCCTGACGAAAAAGTCTGACGCTGATGAAATCATGCTTTGTGTAAACAGATGCTTTGCAATGACGTAGGAGGGGGCTTGAGTACAGCACGGTTCGAATAGCCAGTGTGACCGCGCCCTTAAAAGATTTACACGTCATAAATAAAATCGAGGAACACTTGACTTTCTGTGGTTGAATTCCTTTTTTTTTTTGTTCTTTTAAAGTAATTTTTTTGGGCTTGTATGCCTCTAATCATAGAGGAAAGGACAGTGAATAGAGTTGAAAACAGTGTGTGGGAATGACATTGTGGAGTACGGGCCGCAGGCTGGACTTGAACCAGGACTGCCCATTCAAGGGTGAACCTCATGGGGTGCAACCTTGACCTCTAGCCATTGCGCTCCATGAATTTTTTACAGTGTGACTTCAACAAAGCTATCATACTTGAACCCCTTACTGCCTGAAAAAAAATTACAGTCATACAAAAAAGTTTTGTTTGTGTGTGTGTGTTTTTGCGTTCTTACAGATGTCAAATGAAGTGGAGATTGTAAATCTGAATAAAGCACAACCAATAGTTATAAATAACTTATATGATATATTTAGATATAACAAGTTTACCCCCTGACCAATATGCAGCAACACAATGCATTTTATACAATCCTTGGTTTGTGTTGAATATGAAGCAATAAGCATTAGTGGGATACAAAGGCCATCACAGCTACATCACGACCTGACGGGGTTTGTCATAAATTCACAACAACAGGCATCAAGCGGTTAATGTGACTGGCTTATAAACAGAAGCACTAAGGAACAACAAGAAAAAGCTCTAAGCATTGTATTAATGTCTTTACTATAGGTTCATCCCTCATCTTGTTGTTAAGGGCCTTAAAAACAACTTTGAAGAAAAAGCTACCTTCCTACCTCCTGTTTATTTCATTCGTATCATTAGTTGTAACTCAACACAAGTTAAGATGGTTTTTCTTTTTTTTTAAATTTAACTCGTCCTCACTTGAAAAAAATCTTTTTTTTTTCTTTCCAGCTGTCAGAATAATTATACCTGTTCCACTGCCTCTTCAGGTTCATACTAATCACATATTTCTCTTTGATGGTGCATGACAACACAGCCGATCCTATTAATAGATATTATATGAGCGTGAATACATTTAAGTGTGCACTTACTCTTTCAGGTATAGAAAGTTTATTTGATGACTTAATACGTACAACCATTGGGTTTGAAAACCAATAATCCCAGCACAAGAAAACATTGGTTATAATTGTGCTTTGTGTTATCTTTATTTTTTTCATCTTAAAAGTTCATGTCAGCATTGAAAGAGCAGATATTGGACTTAAAATGCAAGCTGTGTTGTATTGTTCACATTGTTCTTATTTGTTTATTTATTCTTTACTCAAACATATTTTTCTCAGCAACCACAACACTTTGAACATTTCAAATCCAGCTGTCATCATGAAGACAGAGAATTACAAATCAAACACTCAAATTTTAATTCTGCTTGAGGTCTAGGTGATTGTTTTAGCAGTGTTTTCAAAAATTTCAAGCAGATTTCTTTAGCTAAATATACCTGAATTTAGAACACTCAGGGAGGCGTGTACATGCATTTATGATATCTCAACTTCACCGGTCACATTCTTAAACTCTGTGATGGCCTGGACCTGTCATTCGTTCAATGTTCAGAAAGCTGCAGCCTGTCTCATAACTGGAAATAAAAAGAGAGACCACACCTCTGCTGCTGTCCACCTGGCTCTGTTAGAACTGGTGAACTCCTCCATGTTCTTGCTCCATACAACATCAGGAGCAGAGGTCAACAGATCACCTGCCTCTGGACGGCACCAAAACTGGATTTTTATTAGAGCCATCTTTCTGATTGTAGAGAAGCTGCTCCAAGGCTGTGGAGCACTTTACCACTTCAAATCAGCTCTGCTCCCACATGGGTTTGTTAACCTGTTGTTAGGGTTACAGTCAGTGCTTTAATTTGGCCTGGTTTTTGAGGAAAAACAAATTTCCCCAAAGATTTCCTGATTATTTAAAATAATGTAATTTCTTTGGCCAACATTGTATTATGTGCTGTGTGACGCTGGCTTGTCTTCATTGTCCCACTGATGCAGCTTTGAAACTGGCTCTCAAATACAGCCTGCAATATTCTGGAGTTTCAGCTCTTAGTTATTGCCATATTAGGCCATAAAATGCAGTTCCTAACAAATTTATTAGACCACCACCCAGTGTAAGGTGTTGGCCACCGCTGCCCTAAATTAATAATAGATGTTTGATTACAGAAACACTTTTCATGTTTTGGTTATGGTTAATCCACCAGGATGTGCAAGCTTTTTTTTCAAAATTATATACATTTAATGCTAAAATAAAACTATTGTTGTTATCCACGAATTCTCAAATGTACTGTTTAACAAAAAAAGCAGAAAAAGAAAAGCACATTACTTTTTTTTTTTTTTTTTTGACAAATTACAGTTATTTGCTTTTTTCCTTAACAGAAGATATGTTTTAGTGGTTGTTTGTTATTTTTGATTAATTTCTGACTTTCCATAGGATTCTATTTTTCTGGCTCTAATTTGGGAATAAAAGCATAAAATCAGAAACTCCTCACTCCGGTTCAAAATAGTGAAAAGTGAAGAACTCCCTGAGAGAGAAAGAAAGAGTTAAAGCGCTTCATGATGCTGGGTGGTTTTATCATTTTAATAACGCTGGTCTAATAAACTTGTCTTGAAATTTATTTAAAAAACACGTCATTCTTTCTCATTTTCTCAGGTACAACACATGAAAGCACTCTGAATGCTCCACACAGTTGTTTTACACAACATTTGCATATTGTAGAGGTCAGCCCTGTAGTTAATTAAATTCAGGGCAGTGGTCTTAAAAGCATTACTGTAATTGGCAGATGTGGGTCGTGTTCATATTTTAGTAAGTTCATGTCAGCCACATAATCAGATGTAGCCTTCTTATATTCCCTGCATTGATTCAAAATGCTGGAGACTAATGTATGCTCAGACCATGCTGAACTCAACACTAACGCTGTTGTCCTTTGCTCTCTTTTAGTCTTATTAATTTCTTAAAATGACTGTGACAGGGACATTTTATGATACCCTTCTTCCATCTCTCAGTTATTACTGAGTTCAAAACAGTGGCACACAATTTACTCACATAGGCAGCACATTAAAGCAGACACTCAAACCCAACCCTGCAGGAAGCTGCTGCATGATAGCAATAATAAACGCTGTAAAACAAAGACCTGATTGCAACCATGCATCACCACAAGTTCTCAGTGAATTGGACCAAACCCAGTCAGAGCCCCTACGAGTTCTGTTGTTGACACTTGGTCCATACTTAGTGGGCTCCAGTGCCCTGATAGGTGCCTTGTTCTTGTCTTGCTCCAGCACCCCAATGGGCACCCTGGCTGACTCCTAATCTAGTGGCACGGCAAGGGACCCCAAGGCATTACTCCTGCTGGTGCTTCTATGACTCCTGTACACTTCGCCTGGTTAACACTTCTACTTTGACCATTTGACGTAGTGGCCAAGGCATTCTTTTGTACTTGTGCAGCGTTGTGTCCACGTCACTCTGCAACAGTTCCAGGAAAAACATGAGACAGTATAATCTTTATGATCGTAACATTCAGTTCATTTACTGCCTAAGAAATTGAATTTATGAGCTGAGTCAGCACGAGATTTGACCATTAAAATGTATGTAAACAGCTAAAGCCCCATTTCCACAAAGCAGTCCGGTTTGGAACAAGTTGGCTCGGTTAAACTTGGTCTTGTTTGCATTTCCACAGCCAACTGTGCCCCCTTGTGGTAGGCGGCGTATAAGCTGGATGTCAACAGCCATATGTTGTGTGATGCCATAGCAACGCGACACAGTGTACCCTACGAATAAATCCCACAAAAAAGAAAAAGTAAACAGTAAACAAAGAGCAACAATGGGAGACATCCAGCAATTCCTTCTCTGTGATTGGCATGTGGTTCTTTGTTACAAAATGCAACCAAGCTTTGTTTCAGAGAAGGCTGTGTGCCACTAGGACTGCTTGGTGCAAACGCGGCTTCAAACAGACCGGGGGCAGACTAGCCAAAGCTTGACACACCAAGGTAATGTGATAACTATCAGACTGTGGTTGGATTTGGCAGGACTCTGCAGGTCTGAGAACAGCTCGGCGTTCAGTGTGGGCAAATTTCACCCAGAAGAGGAAGCAGATAAATGGGATGGCTCCAACACATCACAATAAACACTGTCATTGTAATTAATATGTACAGTATTTAATAAACACAAAGAGCTACAGCTACATCCATCGCGGCCGTCATAACTAGAATGTTGCTCCCTCTTTGGGTGAACCAAAACTTGTTCATTACACACAGCTTCAGAAGTCTGATTATCTTTTCTGCAGGTATACACAGACAAGACTAATCCCCCAGTGCAACTTTATGAACTTACATTTGCTTGTTGTCATGTTTCAAACAACAATGTTATGTAAATGTGCTGATAAATACCGTACCTTGTCATGTTGTAACTGGTGAAAAGTTGTTTTGAACTGAAAGAAAACTTGCTACAAACAAACAAACGCCTGGTAAAAAAGTCACATCTTAACAACAGTGTGTGTGAGACTCCGGGCCAGAAGGTGGCGAGGCAGTCCAATTAAAACCAATCCTCCTCACAGCAACTTTAAGGATAGTTTGTTGATATCAAATCATTTTCAGTTGTGACATACAGAAAACCTTTTACACATACACTCACACTTATGAGCAATTTAGAGAGACCAATTTAAGGGAGCATGCACAGGGAGAACATGCAAACTCCACACAGAAAGGCCCACCTTGCCCCGACCGAGATTAGAGCTGGTGACCTTCTTGCTTTGAGGCAGAATCACTTACCACTGTGAAGTAAACATTAACATTGTATTCTCATTTTCATATCATTATATAATGTTAATTTTTATCCTTTTTTTTTGTAGTATTTGTCAGTCTTAACAGACTTGTACCTGTACTGAATCTAGCCTCTTGGGGGGTGATTGCAATAATTTAGATTATATATGTGTGAGGCTGTCAAGCTGTTCATCACTGCCAAATGTAGTGTTGTAGGTTTTAGAGAACAGCTGTAGAGAAAGGACTTTTATTAAAAGCTTAGAAAATGGCCCGCTAAAAGAGCCAAAACTGCAGCTTTAATGAAGAAATGACTAACAAGTGTGTATTTATGGTGCCAACTTTTATAAATATTGTACCTGTTTGCCTCATTTGAAAATAAAGTAAAGTAGTTTGTTCAAATCATTTAGTTAATTTTCAGTAAAACCCTGGGGGCTGGATGGAAAGCTCTGGCTGGCTGAATGTGGCCCGCAGGCAGCTAGCTGAGCTTCATTGTTTTACAGTTTGTGCTCCAGGGCCTGTGTGATCAGTCACACAGTTTTATTTTAGATATAAAGATTTTATTACAAAAAGTTAATTAGAACCCATTGAGCATCCCAGCAGATTTGAGGATGCTAGAGTAACTTTTTTTCTTTTTTCCATTTCTACTTGACGATCACGTGACACATCTATGAAATGAAAACAGCATCACCGTCTTCAGGGAACAGATCAGTCGTCCTACAATTACTGCTTCTGTCAGAAAGTCTGCCTCATCTCTGCAAATGAAGGGTAGATTAATACGCCGGCGCGATCTGATGGACAGCAGCTGAAAGAAGAGACAGCAACGACTTGACCTTTTTGACAAAAACATGTGTCAACACTCTGCTCTCTGTCCTCAGCTCCTCCTCCATCTCATCTATCTCCTTGTACCACTCCTACCACTCCTCCTTTTCATTCTATCCTCCTCTTTGTCCTCCTCTTCATGTCACCTCCGCTCTTTCCACCTCTGACACCTCACAACTTTTCTTCTGTTCGGCTTTCCTCCACCTCCTCGTCCTCCTCCTCGTGTCTCAGACGGAGGGTCTGTCTCATGCTGACAGCTAACAACTAATTACAGGTAATCATCTAAATGGACAGTAATTACTTCAAGGAGGGAGGGGCTGCAGTTTGTCTTTACACTGTTTTGAATAGGAGCCTAGCCCTTGACTTGCTGTTATAAGTCTTTAACACCCCCCATACTCAAACACACACACACACACACACACACACACACACACACACACACACACACACACACACACACACACACACACACACACACACACACACACACACACACACACACACACACACAAGCACAAACTGTATTTTTTCAGTTTACACATTTTACCTTCAGTTTTTCACAAGACATATTTTTGTCTTGAACACGTAGAGATTGGTATATAAAATTGTTGGATTCTTTTTATAAGGTTGCAGACCAGATCGTGTATGTTTTTTTGCGTGTGAGTATAGTACGTATTAGATTGAATCAGCAGCCCATCAAATTCGTAATCCCCCCCTAAAAGTGAGGATGATTTAAAAACTGTTTATAAAAACAGAATGTGGTGCTTTGCAAATAATAAAACCTGGTTGTTTTTGAAAATAGTGCCAATAAAAAACGGCAAACTGAAAACGATTTGATTTCAAAAAATTATCCTAAAAGATGCTATTAGGAGGATCTGTTTTAATCGGACTGCCTCGCCACCTTCTGGCCCGGAGTCATGCGCACACTGTCGTGAAGACATGACTTCTAACCAGGGGTGTATTTGTTTTGTAACTAATTTTCTTCGTTCAAAACAACTTTTTACAGGATACAACATGACAAGGTAAGGTATTTATCATTTCAGTTACGTAACACTGTTGTCTGAAACGTGACAACAAGCAAATGTTGTAGGTTCGTGAAGTGGAACTAGCAACTGCTGAAACTTGTAGTATAACTATAAACAACAGGAGCTAGGCTGTTGAATTTAATATTATATTTTTGTTTGGTTTCTCATTTTGAAGTTTTCCTTCATACTGTACTGCATACGTGTGTGTGTGTGTGTGTGTGTGTGTGTGTGTGTGTGTGTGTGTGTGTGTGTGTGTGTAACAGTAAATTGCTGACTTGATTAAGGCAGGCCTCCTATCCTCTTCATTTAATTACTAGAGAAAAGGTTAATGCCACAATGCAATTTACCAAATGTGATTTCTTAGCAGCTATTAACTGTGTGTGGGTATGTGTGTGGGTGGGTGTGTGCAGTGACACAGAGGGGGGAGGGATGGTGAAGGCTTTTTAAATGGGAGCGTTTGTGTGAGTGTGTATGGGTGTCTCAATCCTCCAAAGAGCAGCATATGAAACATTTCTTGAATGAGAGGTACTTGGAAAATTCGTTGTTAAGATCACTGTGTTTTATTTCTTTGTCATACAATAAACATTTTTTTTAAGGTGATGGCTTTTGCTTTCTTTAGTTTTCAAATAAAAGTTGAACACATTTTGCTGTATACAAACTTTAATCTAGGCCAGTTTAGCTGGCCACGCCTGAAGGTCCACAACGGGCTTATCGGGAAGCTCAATCTACAAATACTATGGGTCCAGTCCTGCTGTCACTTTGTCTGACTCACTCTTTTCCTCTGCTGTTTTTAGATAAGGTCAGATAATTTGTGTGCATCCTTACTTTAGTTAGTTTTTTATTCATGGCAGTCAAGGAGTCTAAGTTGATAAGAAATAATGTAGAGATATTAAAAAAAAATACACTTATCTATCCATACAATTCACTTTTAATACATTTATGGGTATGACTTCAGTTATCTTTCTGTGCAAATCTACAGGCATTAGAAGCATAAAGCTGCTGTGAGGAGCTTATGGTGGTGTTGATTTTAGCGCCCCCACGTGTAGTAAAGAAAATATATTCTAAATACTTTAGGATAGAGACTTTGACATGAGCAGTGAACTTATTGTAAGTGTCCAGTCTTTTTTTTTTCTCTCTGTCTTTTATTCTTTGCCGTGAATATCCAGTAACTGCAGATATGTGATGCTGCAGCTCTCAAATGACTTGGAGTTGTCCTCTTCTCTCTCAGGGTCAGTGATTCTCCAGCTGCTCCAGAAGTCTCTAGGTTCGCATTCAGCTTGTGTTCAGCAAGCTGTGTGTGTGTGTGTGTGTGTGTGTGTGTGTGTGTGTGTGTGTGTGTGTGTGTGTGTGTGTGTGTGTGTGTGTGTGTGTGTGTGTGTGTGTGTGTGTGTGTGTGTGTGTGAGTGTGAGTGAGGAGACGGATGGCATGCCTCAGTTGATGTGGAACAGCTCAGCATCTTCCCTCTGTCCATAGTCAGCAGTAAAGAAAACAGATTTTCTTTCCTTCTGTCTATTTTAGATCCAGATTGACTTGGGTAAACCATTATGGAGTCAGGGCACTCAAATGTGTGCTATGAGGAGGATCTGTTTTAATTGGACTGCCTCACCACCTTCTGGCCCGGTGTCTCACATGCACTGTCATAAAGATGTGACATTTAAAAACACGTGTGTTTGTTATTTCTTTTTTCAAGGCAACTTTTTTCCTAGTACGAGGTACGTAGCGCTGTTGCTTGATACGTGACAACAAGCAAATGTTTTACGTTTGTGTACGTCAGTAGCCGGCTACATTTAGCGTTACTAGCAGCCCAGTTCTTTCCATTCCATAGGCTAATGTGACAAACTGCAAACTGTCAGTTTAATACAGTAGTTTAGTAGTTGTCCATATGCAGCGCTACTGACAGTCCGGTGCTGTGAGACATGTTGGTAATGTGTCATGTTAGTAAATTTTGGTTATGTCCTGCCAGTCATCTACCAAGCAGAGCTAACGTAACCTCACTCTTCATTTTATTGATAGACTCTCAAGTTTGAACAGACCACTGCAGAATAACTGCTGACTGTGGGTTGAAATGAACATTATCACAAACAGCTTAGTCCTTGCTTCAGCTTGGGCTGTATCACTCTACTGTTTAGTTTTCTTCTGCTCTTCTTTCCTTTTTCTTATTGACATCTAGGCTCCTGTGTCCACCATCACTACAAAATGAATCACAGAAATCTTTTTCTTCAGAGAAAAACAGATCTCTCTTCTCACTGCTAAACTCTGTTAGCCAGCGTAGTGTTGTCATAGAGACCTTGACGTCATGTGCTGTAAATAAGTGTGGTCCTGTTCGATCCAATTGGGAAGCTGAGAAATAACATTTTATGACAACCTTTTTTTTAGTGCTGATAATCTTATTTAAGTTAGTAGATTACGACCAGGCATACATCTAGAAGTAAGACTTTTTCAAAATCACTTTGAAACTCTTTAAAACCCCTTTAAAGTCTCTGTGGGGACTTTCTAAGTGATCATGAAAAAGTCTCATTTCTTAATTTATGCCTGATTGTAATCCACACTTTAAAATGAGATTGTCAGCACCAATATAAATTATTTTTAAATTTTATTTTTTTTATTTCCGATTCAAGCTGTGGACACACATGAGCTGCATCGTGAGCATTGAAATTGTTTGTTCACCATTCTCAATCAGTGAAGTGACTGCACATCAATCTGATCTGGAGCCTCTGATTGAAAACATGCATCGTTTGGATAAAAAATAAAAGTTGGGAGACTGCATGAAGGAAAAAAAGGGAAAACTTTTAAACTAGTTTGAATTAATTTGTATAGGGACTGAAACAAATAGCTTACATTGAATCATCACTGATGAGAAAAGCTGCAGAAACAGCATCCAGCACTCAGTATCATATCAGCCCAACCATCAGATGCAGGAGTTTGTTTTGATACTCATTTCATTTTCAGACCAATCTTAAAGACCCGCTCTTTAATCTGTTGTTCTTATTAAAACATCACATTTTCAGACCTCTATGAGTGATTCCCTCTGTAAATTTATTACCCTCTCTTGCTCTGAAAATCAGTCTGTTTCTAAAAGACCATTTCATTAACTTACTCAATTTAGATCAAAATTGAAAAATCTAATTGGTAAATCCTTGTGATATCTGTGTGAATACGTGTGTGTGTGTGCGCGCGCATGTGTGTGTGTGTGGGCAAGCGTTGGTGTATGTCCAGTGAATAAAAGAAAGCTTTTAATTGCATTGTTCTCTGATCAAGGCATGTTTATTAGTGGGTGAAAGTCACATTAACCTTTCCATCGGCCCTGACATTTCCTCTCCTCCTAAATGGAGAATTAAAGACCATTGGAAAGTCATTAGTGAAATTTACTGCTTCTGTTGGCTGGTCAGCCATTAGAGAGGCTGCAGGACCACCGAACACTCTTCATAATCTTCTGCCAAGTCACTTTTTATTGTTTAAAGGAGACGTAGCCAATGGGAGATATTTCATTTCCAGGAGAAAATCTATCAGTTAGAAAGCTTTAATAAAGTTATGAAAGTATTCACTGACAGATTAAAACTTGAAATCCTGATAATGACTTTGATCCTGTGTCAGAATGTGTATTTCTAAGGTTTACTTCAAGATAAAGCATCAACAAACCCTAGGTGGATACACATGCATCTCTCACACACACTTTGGAAGCAGAGGGAGCTGCGCCTGCTGGAGGTGAGTGCTGGACACTTTGTTTGAAACTCATTCATTCATTCATTTTCTGAACCGCTTATCCTGTTCAGGGTCGCAGGTGGCTGGGGCCTATCCCGGCTGTCATTGGGCGAGAGGGTACACCCTGAGCTGGTCACCAGCCAGTCACGGGGCTGACACATAGATAGACAACCATTCATACACACTCACACCTACGAACAATTTAGAGTGACCAATTAACCTAATGAGTATGTTTTTGGACTGTGGGAGCAAGGTTAAGATAGTTTTGGATTTGTCATTATAAATCAGTTTTGGTTAGTTTTTACATTTTTTTTTTCCATTACAGTTTAGTTTTAATTAGTTTTGGAGCGGGCATTCTAGTTTTTATTTAGTTTTAAGTTTTGCAACAAGGCTTAGTTTTAGTTTAGTTTCAGTTTAGTTTTAGTTTAGTTTTAGTTTTTTCATACCTTATTAACCAGGTGCAGGATTCAAAAAGGTCAGAGTAAATATTTTATAATACAGTTTATTTTCAAGTCCATCATAGTGCTCACTGCTCAGTCAATGCTGATACTGAACTGTTGGCTGCTGCCTTAAACACAAGAAAAATAATATAAACTTATTATAAAAATATAAACATAAATTATATAAAACAATATAGTATGAGCTTTAATAATCAGAAACTTGGACTCTGTAACAATAAAGGCAAATATAAATACAATAAAAGTTAAACTCACATGCAATTTAACTATTACAGATGCTCTGATTCATTGCTCCGCCACGTTTTGTCGCATCACAGCGCACAGCCAATCAGTGCAGTCAACAAGCATGTTCCAGTACGTCGCTGTGATGGTGCCGTACAGCGTTGACAACTGCCTAAAACTGTCTAAAATTGGTTGGGAAAATGTGTCAGATTAATTTAAATCCTTAAGGCTATTAGTATTGTCAAAAACTAAAACGAAGGACATTTTGCCTTTAATTTGGTTAGTTTCAGTTAGTTTTGTGAACGCAAGATACAGTTTTAGTTTACTTATCGTTTTTCTTTTCTTTTCTCGTTTTTATTAGTTTGAGTTAACTGCCATGTTTTTTAAATTTTAGTTTTCATTTTTAGTTTTGTTTTAGTTCACTATTATAACCTTGTGTGGGAGGAAGCCAGAGGACCCAGAGAGAACTCATGCATGCACAGGGAGAAAATGCAAACTTCACACAGAAAGGCCCACCGGCCAAGCTGGGAATGGAACTCGTGACCTTCTTGCTGTGAGGCCCCGTGCAGTCCCTTGTTTGAAACTCATGCTGCTAAAACTGACATGTCAGTACAGGGGAACCAGAAAACACAGGGCAACAAAGGAGGAACCAGAGAAGGTGAAGAGGGATGGTAGAGTGAGCCACTCTGAAAGTTAGCTGCAAGAAGTGTCAAAAAAGAAAGAAAGAAAAATAAAAAACACGCTAGTTTCTGAGGGATGCCTCTCTTTTCCAGGTCAAGTCAGTGGAGTTGGTGCTGGGGTGCTCCTATTATCACGTCAACCTGCCGCTGAGAGTCATGCATACAGGTTTTGTGTCACTGTCTCTCCATGAGTGATCTCACTGCTCATACGCACTCCAACCCTCCTCTGCTGTGAATGTTGCCGCTCAGTCACCCCCAGGGTGCAAAACTAGCCAGGACTGCCGCTGTTCACCGCCCCTCGATGGTGAAATGTCTGCCAGAAAATTTTATGAGCTGATGACCCTGCAGCTGTACCTGTGCCGCTCAAAGCAAGTAAATGTGTCTTGCTCTGGCATTTAGCAAAAACCAAAGTCTTGGGTATCAGCTCTCCAACATTCAACAGAGCAAAGTTAGTGTGACAGAACACATGAACAGATCAGATAATGAACAGTGACAGAGTAGAGACGGACAGAAAACAGATCTGGTGGAGTTTCATCATGAAATAGTGTCCTTTTTCCTCACTCCCTGCCTCCTGAGCCCACGCCTTCCTGCAAGACAGAGAAAACTTAAGGCTATGAGGGGCATGTGTGAATAAGCTACTATGTGTCTCGTGAGTCAACCAGGCCCAGCACACGCCACATCATTTCGTGTTTGAAGGCGGGAGCTTCAGACCTGGAGGACCAAAGTCGATGCTCTAATCGGTGCCGACTCCGAGGTTCCTGAGGTTTTTTTGACTAATGTGAGAGCTGCTTACTGGTGCTGAAGATCAGAACAATTTCTCATGCAGAAGCACAAACACAGGCACTCAACAAGCCCATGGTTGATAACAATGAATGTGACTTTACCTTTTGACAGTTCTCGAAACAATGGTGGCCCACGGGGATGTGATGTCAGAAGGGATCCTTTATTAAATTGTTTAAAAGGCTAATAATATAAAAGTTAGTTTATTTTAAGCCAGAGCTATCAGAACTCATTGGGGTGTAGACTGCATTTTGGGTCAATGTCCTTTGTTTTGCATTCAGTGCAACTCTTTCAACCTGAATGCACGATATGTGTAATTTGGTTCCTCTGGCTTTGAACAGAGTGACTAGACGTCTTTAGGACTACTTCTGCCCAGCCTGTTGTCCACCTCTGGTGAAGCTGGACATCTGTGGCTATACCAGGGAGGCTCACAGGATAACTTAATCTGCAGCAGTTTATGAAACTCAATGCAGGGGCTCTATACAAGAGATTTTTACTGCTTATTGTGGAATATGACAGATCTATACAAGCAAAAATGCAAAACTTGAAGCGGAGAAGCTGGATTATGAAAGGAAAACACACATTTTCTTGGTTTATTTCCTGAATGTTAGATAAAACCTTTTCTCATACAGGAACAGCAGGAATAAAATCTTTGAGAAATAGCGACCAGTAAACCAAGCAGGCAGGGAAACTGTGTTTAAAGAACAACAGATGTCACTTAAACCCTGACTTGTTGTTCTGGAGAATCAAATCTAGGTTACATTAATAATGAAAAAATCTTAAGCAGAGGAATAAGACATCATCTGTTTGCTGCTGTCACGGGCGGCGTTTTCAGCTCATCTTAAAGTAAACACCACCCCCTGGTGTTCAAATATAGACTCACTGATACAATGTCAAGAGGACGTAAGCATAAAAATAAGCAGCTACTCATCAAGTTCCATCGCCAACCTTTTAACTGAATAATCATGGGTTTAGGGTTTTTTTGTAAGACAAGTATTCTTTTTTTTTTTTTTTTTACTTTATGCTATAAAATTCTAGTTGTTTATGGTATTAGTATGTTTATTCTATACTTCATGGTTATGTATCTAACATAGAGTAAACTCCATTTTTGACTTTGCTTCCCTTGCTGCTGCTGTAACAGTAAAATTCCCCACTCTAACTTTCCCCTAGAGAAAGAGTCTTATTCATCAGAGTTTGGTTTTACCAAAAGTCAGTCTAGTGCCTGCTGTGAATAATTTCAATTAGTACATTTTGTGTGCTACATACTGGTCAGATTGGTTACTTAGTTACCACAATTACAACCGATTCTTGCATTATCTTCCTTGCTAAGTTGATTCTAATATTAGCTCACAGGTTGGTTTGGGCAAACCCATTGATCCTCTCCAGCTTCACCCACTTACCCAAGAGTTGTCATCGCTGTATCCAACAAAACCCCACACGGTTATGGCCAAAATAAAAGTGTTAGACATTAACAATCAATAACAATTTATTATTCTTGTTTGCTGTTACCATTTTCTACATGATTTAGCAGTTGATAGAAGTAATACGAGAGGTAATACGATCAGTGTTCACAGTCAAATCACTGTAGTGTAGGGTCTTTATTCTTTTCAAACACAAATTAGATAAAATGTCATTATGAATTAAAATGGGCTCTTTAGTGACATCAAAGTGTTTAATAATATGATATTTTCAAGGATAAGGATGAAATTAAATAAATAAAAAAAAACCTAAAAATTGTTGAAGTGCAGTTTCAATTGACATATGTTCTCAGGGTTGCTCTTTGAGTATAATCCAAACTGTGACAGTGGACAGAAATTAAAAGTGAATTACAGAAGCACTAAAAAAACTGTGAAAATAAAAATCATGTTGGTCAATTAAAAAAAAAAGTTAAAGTCATTAAACAGGAAAAGGTTGAGTGATAGTATAAATCTTAGTGTACTTGGTTCTAGAGAAGCCTGCTAAAAGAACCTCAAGATTGGAAAATATTGTAAAAAGGTTTTGAGTAGTACCCAATAAACCCCTATTTGTCAAGAAAATACCCCACAGGATAATATTAAATCTACTTGTAATAGATAAACCAGAGGACTGTTCTTCAATGCCAAAAGTAGCCTACTCTAGATTGAGAAAAGAAAGACGTTAAGAAGAGAAAGGCAATAGGTCTTCCACTCCAGTACAGTAGGTGGCGGTAGTGCCCGTGAAAGCTGGTAGTCACCAGCCTCAAACAGTAAAGAAGAAACAAGGGGACGAATATGGAGAGAGCCAGAGAAACATATCAAAACACTACCAACAGTCAGACAAGGTATGAAGAGAAAATGTCAACGTTTGAAGCCCTGAAAGCTTTCGCAAACCAGCGGCTGACTGTGGCTGTGGAGGAAATCTTCGAGCTCCTGCAAACGACCATTTCAAACTACGAGGAAGAGATAGATCGTCAGCGCAGACTGCTGGAGGAGGTTTCTCAGCCCGTTTACCCCAGTGACAGAGCAGGTCTGTGGATCTGGTTTTTGTTTTTAGTACAGTCAAAAATCCAACACTAATACAGACTTTAACTATACAAGACGATTATGGACTCAAATTCAGCGAAACCAACAGCGCAGCATTGAGAGATACGGTGAAAGTACTTCTGGAGACATAGTAGCTGAAGCTGATTAGGTTACAGGACTGAACCAAAAGCATCCAAAGCTCACGATAAATAAAGACTTAGATGAAACTTGTGCCACATGTGTTTCTTCTACTCATCATAACTCGTTAATACATGAGCAAATTCTTAATTTTGACTGATCAAGCTGGTGGGAAGTCTTTTTAATCATGCGTGAGAATTGTGATGCACCAGTAAAGTGTAGATAAAGCAGGAGCATATTGAAGAAAACACATATTAGTGGTACAGGATAACACTGTGGTGCTTAAGTTTGGTGTTGTGACTATGTGTCAAAGCAAAAACATTCAAATAAGTAGGCTGACCTATCTTAATTTGAAGATGTCTTTACTAAATGCAAACATCTTAAAGTTTGTTGCTTCATTTGATGGCAGTGTATAGTTTACTGCAGAATCTCTAATTTTGTGCAAGTTTTTTTCAGTGTCCATGGATCTTGCTTTCTTTATTAATAACTAGGAAGTGTACAAGTTAGAGCCCGACCGATATGGGATTTTTGGGGCCGATGTCGATACTGATACTGGGGGCAAAAAAAAAGCAGATATCGGCTGATATATATAATAAATTCATTGATATACACAGGATATATACTGTATATAATCACAAATTATTATAATACCCATATGATTCAAGACAGAGACAGAATA
Source organism: Halichoeres trimaculatus (assembly GCF_033239565.1). Classification (NCBI taxonomy): domain Eukaryota; kingdom Metazoa; phylum Chordata; class Actinopteri; order Labriformes; family Labridae; genus Halichoeres; species Halichoeres trimaculatus. The sequence goes on along the minus strand of NW_027437187.1, from coordinate 14,444,597 downwards.
CTATTAAATTAAAACAAGGAGCTTTAATTATGAAACTGTCAACATAAGAACTGTAGTTTAAACCAATGATAAATAAGAACAAGCTGTAAACACAATAATAAATAAAGAAGTCAAACTGTAAACACAGTAAGTATATAAAAAAAAAATGTAAACACACAATGAGCAACTTACTCGTCGTTTGAATGCCATATTAAAGTCTTACATTAGATAATGGTGGACGTGTGAAATAACAGTACCATTTATCTCTGTTTATCTCACAAAAAAACAACTAACTCGACGTTAAAACGCCGTTCTTAAGTCTTACATTACATAATGGTGGACTGAGGGGGCGGGCACTTGGGCAGCGTGCAGCCCAACACACAGACACACAGGAACAGGAGTGACAGAATCTCCGAGGAGCAAAATTTTTTTATTTATTTATTTTTTATAATCGGCTACATTTTGGCTGATGTTGATTAATCGGTGACAGGCATAATCGGCCCGATTAATCGGTCGGGCTCTAGTACAAGTACACCTTGCTTGCTTTTTTATGAAGTACAGGCAGACACTCTCAACAAATGCAACAAATAAATGGTTCGCAAATGTAGCATCATAGGACTTAAAAATGCTATTGTATTTTTGACAATAGTTTTACATTTTTTTCAGGTTCTTTTCTAATAAATGTTTGTCATTATTCCAGTGTCATGTGTCCAAACATTCACCGTAAAAGAAGATGAGGTGGAGCTGAGGACCAGTACGTTTCACGAGCTCCTACAGGTGAAAAACGAAGAGGAGGAAGTGCTGAGCAATCAGGAGGGAGAGCAGCTTCAAGGACAGGAGGAAAATGACACTATCCAGTTCACATTTAACTCTAACTTTGTGAAGAATGAAGATGAGGAAGAGGGAACTCTGCTGTCACTGCTTCAGAACAAAAGAACAGAGGATAGCAGAGTAACAGAGCTTCAGCTGTGTAGTTCAGCTGAGCAGATGGAAACAGTAGCTGACAGCGGTAACCAGCTGGTATCTTTACAAAGTACTGAATCAGAGACTGAGGATAGTAATGAATATTGGACAGAGACCAGAGAGCAAGTGGCAGATGCCAATGCAGAAAAAAGACCTTTTCGTTGCACCATTTGTGATAAAAGACTTGCCTTTAAGGGAAATCTTCGCGCCCACATGAGGAGCCATACAGGAGAGAAGCCTTTCTCCTGCACGGTCTGTAACAGAAGTTTTAGTGCAAAAGGCAATATGAAAAGACATATGCAAAGACACACTGGAGAGAAACCATTCAGCTGCTCAGTTTGTGGCAAAGCTTTTGGTCAGAAGAAGGCATTAGTTTCACACCTCAGACTCCACACAGGAGAGAGACCGTACTGCTGTTCCATGTGTGACAAAAGTTTTAGACAGAGGAAAACATTAGTCGCACACATGAGAAGTCACTCAGGAGAGAGACCATTTGGCTGCTCGTTCTGTGGAAAAAGTTTCAGTCAGGAGGTGACCTTGAGGAGACATATAAGAGTCCATACTGGTGAGAAACCATACAAGTGCAGTGTTTGTGAAAGGAATTTTAATGTGCTGGGAAATTTGAAATCCCATAAGTGTGCTGGTGCAAGTTACAAGTAAAGATGTTTGTATTCTGGATTAAAACTAATATAAATGTGAAAAACTGAGCATGTGCCAGATAATACTGCCTTAAAATAAACACAAGAAGCTGCATTAAATTCTTACCTGGTTGGGATAAACAAAGAATTTGTTTTGAGTTATGATGGCAATCTGTTTCCAAAAAGGAGGAGCCCTGTGTGCGAGTCAAACATTCTTCTCAGCATATTAGTTTAGTGAGAGTTTATTCTGAGGCCACAGTAATGGGGCCTGAGAAAAGGAAACCATTCTTTGAGCATATTCAGAATCTGAGTGAGCATGTAACTACTGCATTGCTCTCCAGCTCCACAGTGTATCTTCTCTTTGGCAGTAATTGGGCGGACCCAGTTGTTATTGTATCCCTGAGTATCATTGGTTACAATCCTTGTCTGCAAGGAATGACTGACGCGTACAGACAGCTACTCTGCAGCCACTTTTTTATTTTAACCAACAGCTACTAGCAAAAGTATGAGTGTTGTGTTTCGTCCCATAACACCAGACAACAAGAAATGTTTGAAATGTAATGGAAGTAAAAAATCTTTTTGTTTGTAATTCAGAAGAGAACCAATGAGAAGAAAACAGAATAGTTTGAAACGGTCATGTTGACATTTAAGCAGTGGTAATTGGTTCATTTTGTGAATGTGTAAACCAAATATACAATAAAATGTTCCTCTTCTGACACTACTTTTCAAAAAGGAAGAAAAACACATAATTTATTTCACATGTGATCATACATGTTATCATTTCTATGAACTCTGTCTTTATCTGCCACCAACAATGAATGCAGTTTTTGTTATCAATCCCACTCTATTCAGGGCTCTATTCGAGGATGTACTTATTCCTGGAAGAGAGAACAGTTTGGAAAAACAGGGCATTAAAGCTCTTCTCACTTATCTGTGAACTGACACAGAGAGCCATATCCAGAATAGAGCTGTACTGTGACATTTTTTTTTGCAACATAAACTTCCCTTTTAATGTTTTTTTTTTCTTCAGCACACCATCAATGTTCTGTTGCTGGATAAATCAGCTTTTTTTCTTTATTGACTTAAAACACAGATAGTATGAATAGAAGGTCTAAATAATAAATGTATGCAGCCCCTGTGAGGTCACCCATCTCTCTGTGCCTAGAGAAACAAGCGGTTTAGATGTAAGATGATCTTAAGATATTTTTTGTTCCAGGGTGTAAACTCTTAAATTTCTACTGTGAAAATGGCTTTTGTTGGCTTGCTGTGTATGTGGTTTCTGGTACTTACGGAGCCAGCCTCAAGCGGAAGCCTCATAAACTGCAGTTTGTCTGCATTACCTTGTATTTTTAGATCGGAGGTAATCCACCGTAGTATTTCAAAGTAAAGTACCCGCTACAACCATGCAGGTTACACACACAGACATCTGTCTACATCTGTCAGTGTTCAGCCTGTCAAAGCGTTCGGTTTTATTTTGAAAATTACAAACCGGAAGTCGTCGTATGTTTCTGTCCATTACTGTCGGACAATTCACGGAAGAAGATTTCTGACGTTGTGAACGTGCACAGCCTGACAGTTGAAAAAAGTTTGACGGATTGACATTGAAACATGTCGAAAGTAGATGATTTAAGGACGGCGGTGACTCAGCGTCTTGCTGCGGCCGCTGAAGAAATCTTGGGACTGTTTGGGAGAACCATGGCTGAGTGTGAAGAGGAACTTTATCTTTCAAAGCAGGAAAATGAGCGACAGCGGAAACTGCTCGATGCCGTTCTGAATCCAGAAGTGTGTTTACACAGAGCAGGTGGGTGATATTCAAACCTTATCGAGTGATTTGAGCCAGTTTCAGAATTCAAAGTGACACTAATGTCCCTTGATTTACACTCGTTGTGTCATGACAAGTGACGAATCTGACAGGTAGATTAACTACTGTTTATTACCTGTTACACTGCTTAATGTCAGTAGGAAGAACCCATGGTTTGTTGTGACAGGAATATTTTTATGGATAAGAATGTGTTATTTTAATACAACAATCATTAAAAAAAAAACCTGCAGCATGCATGGCCATGCAACTTTTCAAAATTAATGATGAAGTCAGGCCGGGACATGCAAAGAGGGAAGATATACACAAATATGTCACAAAGATGCTAGCAGCTAGCTCGTGTGGTCTAGCTCAATGGTTCCACTCGGGGCCAATTGCACATAGTAATATGAAAATGTCCTCAAAGGAGATTTCAAACTGTTAAACAGCTCTAATAGTACAAGGCCAGGATAGGACAACATTTCACCCTTAAAACTCCAGAAACTGGAGCCCTGTTTAAAGAATGTCAAGACAAGATGATTAAACACAATGGTCCTGTTCCAACTTTGAAATGTGTCACATCCATCAAATTTCAGATGAGCATATGATTAACCTGGAACAGTGTTTTTTTCTATTTCAGCAGGTAAAATGTTGTCTTAACACAGTTCTTCATCAAATAAAGGGTTTAAAATACACGATGACCATCAAAATCTTTTTTACACTGTGGTCCAACTTTTTTCCAATTGTGTTGTAATTTGGAATCATGTTTAACAACAACACAAAAAACATAAAACAAACAACAACAGCAACAGAAAAATGAATCTGTATTGTTTTCAGTTAAATTCAATCAGAAAAGAATAAAAACTAAAGGAAGAAAAAAATGCCCTAACATTACTGGCCTATCACTTTATGCAGAAGTCATAAAACTAAGTCCAGTGTGTGGTGAGATTGAATCATTCAGGATAACAAGGAGCGATAACAGGTGTTAACAAAGGTTAAAAGTACCAGAAAAGAAAGGGAACTAGATGCATCTAGTACTTGTGTGTGTGTGTGTGTGTGTGTGTGTGTGTGTGTGTGTGTGTGTGTGTGTGTGTGTGCCGTGATTTGATATTTCATTTTTATTGCAGATTCCAAGTCAATGCGATCCAACGAGGAAGAAGAGCAGCTCTGCAGCAGTCACGGAGGTGGGCATAAACCTGAATCAACGAAGAGCAAAGATGAGAAGGTTCAGTCCTCGCAATTTCATCAAAGTCAAATAACAGCAAGCAGCTCAACTCATCAGATGGAGTCTGACAGAAATGAGAAAGGCTATGAAGTATCAGCTCAAGTTAACGGTCCCTCAGATGGAGATGAGACTCCAGAGCTTGAAGAACAAACTGAGCAGCCCAGCAGAGAGCCTGAGCCAGCTGTGATGGTAGTTCAGACAGGAATCAGTGATGACGGGACTTCAGACTCTTCTGAACCTCAGGGTGAGAGCGATGATGTCAAGCAGGAGGAGTCAGTGAAACCTCAGACAAAGTTAAAAAGACAGAAAAGCAATGGTGTGTCTTCAGTGCATAAAAAACGTAACTCTCAGAAGAAATCCATCAGGTGTTTAGATTGTAGAAAAATATTTCACCCTGACAACTGTGTCCAGAGCCACACAAACAATGCTCCAGGAAGTAACCAACAGCTTTGCTCAGTCTGTGTTCAAAGATCCACTAAGACGGCAAGAGTACTCACCCTTAAGAAAGGTCGTACAGATAAAAACACATTCCGGTGTTCAGTTTGCAGAAAACAGTTTAGCTTCAAAGGGGATGCTGTGCGCCATATCAGGATTCACACGGGGGAGAGACCCTTTAGGTGCTCTGTTTGTGGTCATGGATTTGCCCAGAGCACAGGTCTTAGACAACACATGAGGACCCACACAAAAGAGAAACCATTCACCTGCTCAGTCTGTTCAAGATGCTTCATCACCCGTGGATGTCTGGCCCGACACTCCAGAGTCCACACAGGAGAGAAGCCTTACAGCTGCACAGAGTGTAACAAGAGTTTCAATCTGAGTCAGTCTTTGCTGAAACACATGATGATCCACACAGGGGAGAAACCCTTTAGCTGCTCAGTGTGCGACCAAAGATTTACACAAAAAGTACACATGAAACAGCATATGACGCTCCACACTGGTGAGAAGTCGTTCAGCTGTCCTGTTTCTAAGAAGAAATTTACCCGACGGTCAGGTGTGAGAATTCACAAGTGCATCACTGAGAGAAGCAGCAGGGACTGAAACGCTCATCACACTTATTACAGTTCTTAGGTCATGCTTAGAGAAAATATGGATGTAAATAAATATCAAAGAGGAAATATTTTCAATGAAATGTGAATTATAATCTATCAGAATGAAAAATGATGAGTGAACAAAAAACAAACAAAAAAAAACATTTCCTTGTTTGTCAAATCTACCTGCAAATCAAGTGCCTTCCTTATCTTTATAACTGGAGTGAAGCAAGTTTTATGGAGGAAACTACCGGAGAATTTGTATGTAATTTAAATTACTATTACTGAGTCACTATGAGTTTATTACTTGATTAGCTACTGCCTTGTCTTTTTGTAATGAAGTTTTCCTAAGAGAAGAAGAGCAGCTGGGTGTTTAAATCACACACAGACAGGGGCTTGTTGAATATTTTGGGTCTGTTGTGCTGAATTGTTATTGTAAAAGGCCAAAAGTGAGCCTTTCAAAATAAAAAAAAATGAAAAAATAAACACTGCAACCATCCTTAAAAAACACTCCATGGCTTACTGTAGGGTTTGTTTTGAATTGATGTGCCTTTACTCAACAAAGCTTGATACCTTAAAAATTAGTGACATAATTCAATCTACTGAGGTCTTCACCGGGGCCATTGCCAGTAGTGGTTTGCACATTAACATGTCCCTTGATCTTGAGTGGGTGGATCTTTCCTCGTGCAATCCTGTTGGCTTAAAGCAAGACAGTGAATCTATGCAGACATACTGTAGGACATAATATTCAGAGGTGATGGACGACCTAATGTAAGTGTCAGTTTTAACACAAGGTTTGTTGACAGCAAGAAAAAACCCTAACAGCTCATAAAAGCCACATTCTGATGTTTATTTTGTTTTAATTGTTGATTTCTGTCCCTCCTCTTGTCTGATTTCCCTCTAAAGAACTCTGCAGGATTTGTTGAAGAGAGGGTATTGTGCATTTTAAGGCCTTATACCAGCCCTGTGGTACCCTCATAGTAGCTCATTGTGATTTACAGCTCAAAATAAAAATCCATAATCTGTAACAATGATATCAATCTGTTGTCATCGATCTAACTATATAAATTGAACTATATAATATAACCCGAGTACCTCTGTGATACTTTCATTCTGTTTGACACAAAGTGCAGATTACTTTTGACTTGTGAGCTGCCTAGTAGGAATGTTTGATACCTATTTTTGTTCAGACCGATACCAGTATGAGTACTCTTTCTTGAGTACTCATCGATACCGAGTACCGATACTAGTAGTACTTTTGTTACATAAAATTTCAATTAACAGTAACAGATCATTTTGATCAAAGACAGCACCGTCACTATGCCATTAAGTCCAAATAAAAAACAAACAACTCTCTAAGTTTAGGACTTTTTTTGATAAATATTAAAAATACATCTGTTAAAGGTGCAGTATAAAAATAACAACTGTCAGAGTTTAAGGACTTTTTAAAGTAAACTGAAGTGCAAAAATAAAAAAGTTTAACTGTGAACTCTTCCTGGTTAATTCATGTTGTTTGAACAGGACCTGGCGCACATTTGCCGTGGTGTTAAACCGCAGCAATTAGCAGCATCTAGTGGCGAGGAGGACTTGCTAGATGTAAGATGTTTTTGCCTAGAGTATCTGCTGCTAGTATCTGCAGCCTTCTCGAATACCGGTACCTTAAAAAAAAGCTGGTATCGGTATCGGGTTATCCCTATTTCTTAGATGTAAAATGTGCCATCTGTTGAAGTGGTGGTGGTTTTATTTTTGCATTATGAACGCAGCACGAAAAGTGTTAACTTCATTAACAGTGACAGTCTTACTCTTTATCCAGTTTTGCTGCTACAAAGAGGGTCTGACTCAGCAGTGAGTAACAAAGAGAGAGAAACTCATGTTTAAAGATGCATACATTTTTTTTAGTACAGCTTTTCCACTGAGAAAAACACCATAAAAAAGCAGTAATACAACAACCAGGTAATTCTCACAACTTCACCTCAGTGTTTCACTTGGTTGCACCATACATGATGAAATACAAACTTCCAGTTTCAAAACTGCCTTCACAAAAAAAGAAAAAAAAGAAAAGGAAAAGAAACATGTTTAGTTACAGAAAAATCTTTTTTTTTTTTTCAGATTTCAGTCGACCAGTGTCCACAAAAATCCCTTACTGTAGTTGATGATTATGATAAAGGCCTTTGCACTCTTCACTCACTCATAAAAATCTATTCAGTGTTTTTTTCTTTAAGTATACATCTTCAGATTCTTATACAACATAGAAATCATATCCATAGAAAGAGATTTGAGCATGCATTAGTCTTTTATACAATCTGAAATATGTGTGCCCATTTATACATTTGTGAACACGTATAGATTCCTGTACATTCATACATCAGAGTATGCAAATTGAGATAAATATCATTACTCGTCAACAAACACTCACATACATAAAACAACATTTTGATCTCACACATTCACTTTATCTTTCTTCACATCTTAACAGACAGCTGCTCTCCCATATGTTGGAATGACTTGAACAAGAACAAAAACACAGGAGCTAGATGATCCTGATGACAGGTTGCTACAAAACATACCAGGACTGAACAAAGAAATCTGGGTTGAGAGCATTAGAGGCTTTTAGTGCTGTTGTTGTGTAGTCCAGAACGCTGCTGAGCCGTCGTGCTGTTGTTGTTGTTGTTGCTTCTTGTGCTACAGTTCTTGTTCCTTACGGAGGCCCTGCTTTCCAGATTCTGGATCTTTCCTTGCTCTTCTTTCATGAAAAGGTCCACCAGTAATTTCTTCTCATTGTGGATCTGGAGGCTGATGTCTTTGGGGATGTCTGGGATGAGCCAGTCCACAATGTCGCTCATTAGCATCACGACATTCTGGAAACGATACATAAAAGGAAACATGTTGTCTATTTTCTAGGTCCATATTCCTACAAAACTTGACATATATAGTTTTGATTTAATATGTAAAAAATATGTTACACTAATAACTTAAGTATCATTAAAGGTCCCATATTATGTAAAAATCACTTTATTAAGTCTTTTAGTGAAATTTGTGGGTCTTTGGCCACAAAACGTGATATTTAATGTCAAAACCTGTACTTAGTAATGCTTGTGAATGTGAAATCCTGACCTAAAATGAGCTGTTTGGAATTTCCGGGATTTGCCGACGTCAGCGATTCCCTTTTTTGACCTATCAGGAGCAAGTCTGACCTGATTGGTCCACCGTAGCAGATACCCCCTTCCCTCCCCTCCCCACTGCTGTTCAGAAAGCTAAAGCTGCACTGTTGTTGGCTGTAAACAGCCGCATAGTTCCATGCTCAAGCTTTCCATCCCAGAAGAAGACAAGACTAAGTGACTAGAGTTCATTTATCAAGGAACTGTTCCAGCTAAACTCAGTAAAACTGTGCATGTGTGTGCTAGTCACTTCACGGCTGACTGCTTTTCCAACTTTGGACAGTACAACAGAGAGCTAGACTGGTCCTGAATCCAGGCGCATTACCAATCATCCTCCAACAAACCTCAGACCCTGGACATGTGAGTATTTTAAATGCTGTGTGCTGTGGAGCAGATGTAAGAGCTTTTCCTCAGTGTCCCCCCTGTCTCCGTGTTAGCTTTAGGATGCTAACTGTAGCTGTGGTTAGCCTGTTGTTTTAGCCTGTAATGTTACGGTAAACGAGCTTCGCTGTTTTCTAAACATTGTGCACTTGGAGCTCGTGGCGCCGCTCTCAGTGACACTGAAGAGCGGGACGGTATCAGCGGTGGCTCATTTACATATGAAGGCCACGCCCACTAAATCAGAGCGTTCTGAACAGAGGGGCTATGAGAGCCTGGAAACAATGCTGCTGTGCTTGATTTATTGGCTTTTTGGACCAAAACATGTTACTACCATTTCATGAAGACATCAATGATCCATATCAAACTGCAGAAAAGGAGCAGAATATGGGACCTTTAAGTACTTGTGCTCTACTGGGTGCACCAGTATTGATCTGCTCCTTGAATTTCTCTACAGACTTCGTGTAAGATGCACTTGAAATCAAAAGATCACATAAACAGCAAGACTGCTACTGCACTGAACAGGTGAATTATTATATGTGCCTTCATTTGTATTTTTAGCAAACATGGGGATGCAAGGATCAGAATTTAAAGCAACAAACTGCAGCTTGTAAAGCTTGATGCAGGGAGTGAAACTACAAAACAAACATCCTCAACTCTCAGGGAAAAACAAATGTGTTTCCACGCTAACAGTTAATGATGTCATAATGTTTCTCTTTACCTGGAAAACAATAACAAAGGCCAGTCGGACGGCCAGCACGGCCCAGAACTCCTTCGAGATCTCATAGGGAGTGGTTGACCATGGAGGTTCTCTGTAGTCTTTATACCTGAGAGGACATTGGAGAAACATTTCAGTTTCATGGATGAAATGTGGCAAGAAGATCTCCACTCCATGTCTTAAATCAAGTAAAAGCTTTCAGAACAAAGTGTTTCCTGTTTGAAGTTAAATGTAGATAAAAATTACCTGAGACTGAAAGTGGATTGTGCTGTTTGAATGATCAACGTAATACTGCCACCTATTGGTTAGGAGTTATCACTACAGATTTCATTATTTATGTTCTTTAGATTTTCAAAATTACTTTAAGCAATTCTGCAACACACAATTTTCTCTATTTGTTGGTGAATTGACCTGAGCACAGCTCTAAATGAGAAATAGTCTTTGGTTTAATCAAAACTGAAGGAGCTGATACAGCAAAAAAAAATCACAAGCTCAGACATCGCACCAGTATCTAGAGACAGAAAGCTCCCAGCAAGCTTAAAAGAGAAATAGCAACTGCTAACCAAAAAGCATGTGAAGTTACAAAGGCTATAGACAAATCTGGAACAAAGTCTTTGACAGATATCTAGCATATCCTCTTTATTCCACAATAAGTAAAACAAATAACTTCCTTGAACCTTCTGTGATGACTATCATAACCTGGTTGAGGAAACTGAATTAACAATTTTCTTTTAACATTCCCAAAAACAACACAAGTAAACAATGTGGAATTTGAAAATAATGAACATGTGGTCATCATGAAATTGACAGTTGTGAACTGATATGGATCGCCCACCTGCAGATCTCTACAGGATACCCAAGGTGCAATGGGTTGATGGTTTCTTTGCCTTCCTGGAAGTGGCTGACATTAAAATAGGACAGCGTATGGTTGACAAATCCATGCATGGAGCCATCAGGGCTGTACATATACTGGTAGACCATCCGAGGGATGAAGTCTGAGGTGAAGGAGATGACAAATGCCTGGGAAGTGTGGCAGGGAAGGTGGTTGGAGGGGTGAAGGATCGGAGATTAGGGACAGAAATGGTAGTTAGACTAATGTTAAGAAAGATTTAATGTTGCATGTGTGAATACGAGTGGAATTTAACAACATACAAGTTGAAATGAAACAATGCAGTGGTTTGTGGTAGCTGGGCTGAATATAAGAGGCATAACAAGTGACTCTCTGATGAAAACCTTGTCTTAACCTTTCTAATCAGCTCAGCAGTCAGGGCCAGCAGTGACTCAAGGACTTACGAGTGTATAATTGTAAAAACCCTGTGTGAATGGCTGTGTGAAGTCATCTTAAATAAAAGTCTTTATGAGCTGAGAAACACTGTCTCTGGCTAATGTCACTTTCGTTTTGCTGTTCCACAATGAAAGCACTTAAAAGAACAAAGACCTGACTTTCATTGTTATTTGGTTCTCACAGGATGAAGAGAAGTGGATGTAGCACATGCTGCAGAGTCTTAAACCTGCAGTCTGTCCAAATGGCCAGCAGAGGGTGAACCCTTGTCTTCTTCCCTTTTTTTTTTTTTTTTTTTTTTTTTTTTTTTACCTTCACCACCACCAAGTTACAGCTGAAACTGTGCCTGTCACTGCATTGTTTCAAATCAGTGTGATGGAGAGCAGCACCAAAAGCAGAACACCAGGAGACTTTTTACAGCACATGCATCAGTTTGAGTGAGTCAGTGGGTGTTTTACTTACATTGATGATGACAGCCACTTTCGCCACCCCTCTAAGTATATTGTACCATATACCTGTAGACAAACCCACAAGTATCATCAGCTGCTTTTTAATCATCAGGAACATTTACTCTCACTTTGGCCATCAGGGGAAAATTATTGTAACACCTGTTGAACACAACCCACCTATGTCCTTGGCTCTTGCTGCCACTGGTCTTCTTAGCTCAGACACAAATTTCTTGGCATCGAGTCGTATTTCAATGATGTTATTGAGCAGAGCAAAGAGAGGAGCCAGGGGGAAGGATGCCACGAACAGAGTGACAAAACCAAACTGAATGACTAGGCACAGAGGAGGACAAAGAAAAGGATTTATAATGAACAAGAAGAGCATGAACCATTTTAAAATTAAAAAAAAAACATGAGGGCATGAGAACATTTTCCTGATTCTGCTATGAACAATATCTGGAGTGTGTGCTACATTTTTCATAAGCACCATCACCTGCTGTCTTAAATGGTGTGCTCCATTTGTACTCAGAAGTTGGGAGTTATGAGGTCTGAGTGGAAAATTTGGGTAACACTGTACTTTAGAGGTCCGCAAATTTCATCGCACTGAGGTAATAATTAGACAAAGTTTTTTCTTATTTCTTTGAAATTACCCCAGAAATGTCATGAGAATTTGGTGAAAAATTAGGACATAACTTCTGGCCACATTCAGGTAAGGCCAATTAACAACCCCACTCTTCAGTTGTATCATGTAAAACATCATAGGCCGTATCATAAAGGTTTATCATTTTGCACGTGATCTGAAATATGCATATCCACAAACACGGTACTACAGAACTTGGTGAAATGAAATAACAAATAGCTAACTATCAACTGCTTATTGGGAATTTGAATTATTTACTTCACATTTCAAAGGTAATTATCAGAGGAAACAATGAACCTTCTTACTTCTGTAATAAAGAACTAAGCAGCTATTTATCACCTGCTTCTCTGGAAATAGCAGAAATGTTGGGATAGTTCTAAAAACATTTTATGGTGGGTTGTGATTCAATTTCAAATAAATTATTTGCTAATCATCACCCTCTTAACTTGCAATTTGAGTAAATTAAAAAAAAAACTAGAAAAAAACAGTAACCTACTAATTGTGACTTGTGACAATAAATTTGGAAATTATTGTAAAGAAGTTATGTGCTAATCTTAAAGAAATAAGAAAAACTCTGTCTAATTATTACTCAAGTGTGATGAAATTTGCGGACCTCTAAAGTAAAATGTTACCAAAATTTCAACTGGAACACCCCCTGAGGTCAGAATTTCCTACAGGGAAGTCGGCGAATCTACACCAGTCCCGTGTTTACATCAATCAACATCATCAAAGATGGTTGCCCAGGGTGTGACAGTAATATTCAGTTTGTTTTATTATTTCTACCTAATGTTTGTTGCACTAAGGACTAATAGCCTCTGCCAAATTAGCACCAGATGTGTTGTTGTATTTGGGAACTAGATTGTTTTTAATTTGAGGATCTTTATCTTCATCTTCATCTTCATCTTCATCTTCATTCTTGCTCCTCTCTGTCTAGTTCTGACGCAAATGTAATGCACCATCAGGTCTGGTTTATGATAACCCAATGAATCTTTTTCATGTATGTTTTTTTGTTTTTGTTAGGTTGAACCCTCTTATTACCTAAAAGTCTTAACAATTTGTTCAAGTTGCAGAGAAAACAAAGCAGAAAGTGCATTTGAAAGTATTTGCTGTGAAGTACTGACTCATTTCCATGTATTCAGGTGTTAACCCAGCAAAGGGTTCCAGGAAGTGGTCTTTTTCATATCTCTCCAGCCTCTTCTTTCTCTCCTCTTCCTGGAAAGCGCCTTGTTTGGACCGAATGTAGCGAATCAGTTTTTTTAGTTTGCTGAAAAACATCAAAGCCCACACACACACACAAACATGCACACAGATAAAAAGATAAAAATCTCACAACTTATCCAAAGTTCATTTGATAAATATTATTGATGTCTAATATGCAGTTTCTGAAGTTATGGTGTACTGATAAATAATTTTTACTCACGGTACTCCAATTTCAAAAAGGTTGTTCTGAATTAGCTGCTTTCCCAACATGGTGATACTCAGCTGGATACACAGCTCCATCAGACAGCCACCATGAGCACACTGTAAGATAATGTGGAAAAGTTTTAGGGCCTGTGTCCACTCACAGCATTCTGACATTAAAGATTTTTCATACGCAACCTCTGTATTATACATGCTAAGTGCAATAACAAACTCAGGGTCAGCTGTTTTTTTACAGATCTCTTAGCGCACCCAGTAGAAAAAATGTCATTGCTGCACACGCTTATGTCACCTCTCACTCACCAATCAACATATTTCAAGATAAGGCCAGACTTCTGATCTTAACTCAAAACTGATGTCAGATGCACCCAGACTTGGTTTAAAGCAGGTATGACTTCAAGATCTAAGGTCTGCTCATCCTTGCTCCTAAATTCTTCAACATTTTCTTGACCAAAAGACAATGTTCATCATGTAGAAAAACTGAAGATCAATTCTGCATAATCATCCGCTCACCATAAATAAAGCTTAAAAAACATTTTGCCATTTCACTCAAGAGCCACTTGTTTTAATAACAGCATTATTTTAGAGAACCTTACCTCTTCCATTCTGTAGGATTCAAACACATAAAGGTAGCTGCCTGGTCTGCCCACCAGTCTGAAGGGGTGATTACAGAAGGGTGAGAAGGTGAGAAGGAGATATGAGATATAAAAATCCTTCATACCTTAAAACATGTACTTATCATTGTTAGATTTGTTGTGTTTTCCAATGATTCTGAGATAGTGGAATAAAAGAACCCCCCCCCCCCCAAAATAAATAAATAAATAAATAAATAAATAAATAAATAATAAATAAATAATAATAATAATAATAATAATAATAATAATAATAATAATAATAATAATAATAATAGAATTAAAATAAAATAAAATAAAATAAAATAAGTAATACAAAAAAATAAAAATAATAAAATAAACAAAAAAAAACAAACAAAAAAAAACAACAAAGTGATTTTAAAATTGTTTCCCACCTTCCTCTGAAGAAAGCGATGTAGATGATTGGGGTGAATGCGTTGAAAAACTTGAGAATGAAAGTCTTGAAGATGAGTCTTTCCTCAAAGCTCTTATCAGTTTTAGGAACCTCTAAAACCAAACAAGAAGTCAATAGATTGAATACAAAATTTGATTCAACGTATAGCTCTTCAGTTAAAGCGCCACATGCTAATCTAAATGTGTTTTCTGTCTTGACTAACCAAAATATAAAAAGAGACCAGTTTTGAGAGAGGTGATCATGATTGGTTTTGCTGCATCTTACAGTTTTGGTCCCTGATGGCAGTTTTTGGACAGTACCTCTTGGTTATCTTTAGATTAAGATGTCCCATCGCCGGCTATGATTATGGACATGTGACCTGTTGGACCAGTTCACTTCTTAAGGACCTACCTAACACGGTGAGCCATCGTGCCACAGCTCCATACACCTCGTCCAATATGAGGATGACCACCAGGTTGATGATGGCTGCGGTGGTTTTAACGGTCAGCTGTACGTGGTTCCGTGTTGTCGGGTTGGTGCTCATATGAAGAGCGGCTTTAGTGGAGATTCGGTAAAGGATCACGCCAAACACGATGGCGAATGTGACACCAATCTGTGCAGTGTAAGGGATAACATATTGAAATTTGTAAGGATTGGCCAACTTTTTATTATCAGTGATGTATCAGTGGAGGTTACTTTTCTTACCATCAACAGCATCATGACAATGTTAGTCATGTAGGCAGGAAGGCGGTCTTGACATGTGAGCTTTTCCCTCTAAAAACAAATGCAAAAATGCAGCATGAAAATAAAACAAATGTCCTGTAACTGTACATTCCAACAGACCAACAGACTGTTCAGTTTTCAGAATCAAGCCCTTACATGGGCTGCAGAGAGCCCAGTCTTCAGAAGAAAGGCTGTCTGTCATGCAAATACAGCCATACACCAGTGCTTCATGTTGTTTAAACACCTGCCTAAGAAGCTTCTCACTGAAAGCTCTGAAACACTTGGTGAAATAGTGTCAACATTGGACATAGGAAGAATGTATACAGTTTGAAAGGTTTGGGGAGCCTTTCATATAATTACCTTGTACCGGGATTTCTTATCATTGCTGAGAGACTTCTGCATAACCCTGAACTCATATTCAGCCCTGGGGTGGTCCTGTGGTGGTGACATAGACAAAAATGACAAACAACACACAGAGGAGCAGTTAGCTGTGTTAGATGTTGGTAATTATGAAAGCCTTTTGTAAGCGGTTATTGGCTTGCCCACCAGGTTCCCCAAAGGAAAGAAATTCAGCACGTAAAGAGAGAAAAAAGACTAAAGGTGACAGTGGCTGCAGTTGATGGAGCCTGGGAGATGCATTTATTTGTAATAAAATCTTAAACGACACCCCTTAGAAAGTGTATTAGTACAAGATAATATATAATCTCAGGGATTTTCAGCCCTGTAGTCACACTGTTTGTACAAAATGTGTTTTTCTCAATATCTTTGTTCTGAAAAATAAATAATGGTTATCTTATCACCTTATATAAAATCCTCCTATGTACTTCATTTTTTCTTTCTGGCATCAATCCCAGACTCCTATTAGTGTGACTGCGAGAGAAGAAGCAGAAATAAAGCTTGCAAAGGAATATTTATTTGAGGCAAACATTGACAACTTTGGTCCCTGGTGTGATGTCTAACGATAGGTTACATTAGTGTTAAAAGAATTTTTACAGCCATTATGCAGTATCAAAAACTTCATACATAAAAGTGTATAGTTCCTCGTTATAGTCTCCTTTGAGTACCAAGTCTTTTGTTGCCTAAACACCCATAAAACTAAAAATTCAGACAACTAGGGAACATTACAGGTGCCACCTCCATGTTATGTGGTCCCTTCTGCATTGCTGACAAGCTGTTTTACTACTAACTGATTCAAAACAAAAGCTCTCCCTGTCACAGAATTTCATCTCAAGGTCTCAATTTGCGATCACTCTTTACGCAGACGATATTCTACACTGCGGCTCAAATCTTTCAAAACCCCAAAACTTCATTTTTATACAGCCTCAACAACAAGCATAGGGTTTCAGGCACTGTACGTATCTAACATTGACTGTTAAATTATTTGTTAACACTTTTGCTCATTTGAGTCATGTAAGGAGTTGTAAGGGTCAGACATAAAATCGAATGGACAGAATAGTTGAGGTTGAACTAGAAATGTATGGTTAGTGAAATTGTATTAAAAACTTTTAAATGTACCGTACAAAAACACTTTCAGATTTTTAAATATTGGGGTACATTATAAGAAAAGTTTAGTGTTATGGATTAAAGGTTGAAGCATCATTAGCAGCAGCAGTGACAGCAGAAAGGCTAGGAAAAGTAAAGATAGGAGTACATTTTGAATTTTCTCCAAACCTTGAGAGCTTCCTGTGAAAAATGAATTAGGAGAGAAAGAGAGGGAAGGGGTTGGAGAGGGGGACAGAGATTTGTTTGACTTCATGTATTCTCAGTGTTTAGAAGTAAGACATACTTTGAAATAGTTTATTCACATTGCAGGATCACAAAATAAAAAAGAAACCCAACAGAAGGAGGCCAAAAAAATAAAAATATATATTGAGGTTTTTGTCTGATAAACATAGGCAAATACAGGAGCCTTTGTTTGTTTGTATTTAAGCACTTACTTAAGCTCACCTGTCATTAATAATGGATATAATGATGAGTTACCATCAGGGGTTAGAAATGTTGAATATGATAAAATAACCAGATCTTAAAGTGTGCTGCTGCGTATGATACCAGTTCAGCAGTTTGGCTTCACAGCTTTAAGTTTTTGTTGTTGTTGTTGTTTGTTTTTCCAATGATGATTTGTTTAACAATTCCTATTCTTTAATGTGCTCTGCTTTCTCTCACCTCTTCATCTTCAAACCCAGTCAGGTCCCATTCATGGTTAAGTCTCATCTGCCTCCTCTTCCAGTGCTCCATGAACATGGCAGCTATGAACCAGAGGAAAAAAATAATAATTACACTGATAATCTCACTGAACACTGACACTGAAATGTATACAGACACACCACCAAGCAGTCCGGTTTAGATCTGTACAGTTTGGTTTGGGTTGTCTCGATTAAGCTTGGTCCCGTTTGCGTTTCTACAGCCAACAGTGCCCCCTCGTGGTAGGCGGCGTGTAAGCTGGATGTCGACAGCCACATCAGTATCATAATAGTGTGACGCCAAGCAGCGCGACACAGTGTAACCCGCTAATAAATCCAACGAAGAAGAAAAACGCGACACAGTAAACAAAGAACAACAATGGAAGACATCCAGCAGTTTTTCCTCTTGTGATTGGCATGTAGCTTTTTGATACAAAGTTAAATGAAGCTTTGTTTCAGAGAAGACTGTGCCGCCAGGAGAAATACGGAAGCCGCCGTCGCGCGGTAAGTGACGATTCTTTTGCCCAATTAACGGCCTGTAGTGTTGTAGCCTGTAGCTCTACCTTCTAATATCGGATCGGTGCTGTGTTACATTTGTACTTGGAACTGTTGGAGTAGTTTAGTAGGCCTTTATGACGTGAATAGTGGCAGAGTGAATGGATGTGTGTTCACTCACCCCAGAGAGCCATGAATATTGAGAAGAAAACTGTGGCTGGGTTGTCAAACAGGTGACTGGCTCGTGCTGTTCCACAGGCACTGCTGAGTTTCCAGTAGCTGCACACTTGATCACACAGGGGACACATGGTGATGTTGTTTCTTGGATGGCAGATCTCCATGCTGGGACAAAAAAAGCCCACACATGAGATTACACATGCAGACCAATTGACTATGATTTTAGGCCAGTAAACTTTAAACTCAATCAGAACAGAGGTTTCTTGTCCCATAAATGCTGCACTAAGACTGTAACCAATTTCAAAGTCTTTTGTTGAAATTCAGTTCTTACCTACCAATGTCTTAATTACAATAAAAGACTTGGAAAACTGCCAAAGTTGAACAACATGGGAGTTTGCAGTTAAACAGTATAGAGCGGTTTACGAAGTGTTGCAAGCATCACTTTTTGGCCCCTTGCAGGTTAATGTTCACTTGTCAGACAAAACAATCTTTTGATAAATTTAATTTTTAGGACTTAAGTATAATAATGTAAGTAACAAAAGTTTTTGGGATGCTTTCCAGTTCTTAGATTATTTTATTATTTCCATGAGTTGTAACTCCTCTTTTAGTGTTCAGCTCCGAATGAAGAACATCTGTTGGGTAGGCTCATAGAGGCAGTCGTCTCTCTAACACTGTGCACAGCTGAAAATGTCTAGCACTCAAAACCAGACAGACTGCTGGTCTGCTTTGTCTTACTCTGCACTGAGGGTCAGGTCAATAGTCTGACAGTAACACTTTTATTGAGTGTGTGTGGTGTATATCTGCGTTTCGTGCAGGTGTGTGCCGGCAGCACGTGTCATAATATCCTGTGGATGATGAGAAGCAGGCAGAGGAAGGAGAGGAGGTCGTAGTTTCTCAACTCATTTGTCAAACTCTCCTCTCCGTCTAATTCTTTTTTTTTAATTTCCTTATCTACCTTTTCTTTAGCTCTTTTCTTCAGAGATCCTTTGAATCATACTAATTTACAACAAGTAAGTTTACCTCAAAGAGAAGCTTGCAGATAATAAAATTACATTCACTTTCTGACAACAATAGAAAAAATTGATCTTTTATCTATTTCTTTAAAATAAAGTTTTTGTTACACAGTCAGATGTTTTTCAAGAAGAAACAAAACAAAAACAAAAAAGACAACCAAAACAGCTGGTCAATTACTCTTAAACCACCAGACACTACTGACAAAAATGGTAATTCAAGCTTGTAGGAGTTGCTGGTCTACCACTTCTCAAGAAAATCAACAAAATGATAAAATGCACAAATTTCTATTGAACCAATGCTAACTTTTGAGAACACCAACTTTAAACTTATGAGGCAGGTATGCTTTTTATGGACGCAAACTGCAACCTTAAAGAGGGGGTATTATGCTGCCCCATATTTTTAAAAATGGATGTAAATTGACAAAGCAGGATGTTGTGAAGATTTTCTAACCCCTGTTTATTCACTATTTGTAGAAATCCCTAAATCGTTCTGTTTTAAATAAAAAGCCTTGCTAAAATAATAAAAATGACGAAATGCATAGGGATCCTCCATTAAGTCATGTTGGAGGGGCAGCCTTAAAGAGACAGTAACTAAACTAAGTATGTCAGACAGAGGCTGAAGGATGGTTTTCTGATACACTAGTGTGAGAAAATGGGGATTTTTTTTTTGCTTTAAATTACGTAAAGCTATCGAGATACAACAGGGCTAGTATAGCGCCTAAAAAAAAAGCACAATACCCCCTCTTTAAGACATGTGCCAAGGCTGCAGCATTAATTGTAAGTTTGTGTTCATGTGTATATGCTGCATGTGTTGAGTGTGTGTTTACCTTGGTATGTTGTCATCAACAGTTGCACATCCATACAGAAAGACGATGACCCCCACTAGAGAGGCAGGAATCAGCATCTGGGTATACAGACCCAACCAAGCAAAGTACAAACCAATCTTCTCACCAAAGTATTTCCTAAACATCACAAAGAAGATTAACATTATTCAGATTGACCAGACGTCAGGTGAAGCATGTCAGCATGTCAAAGAAGTGAGAGATTTGTGTGAACTATTTAACTTCAGGGAGCCAATATAAAAATGCATGAGTGGCTCAACCGAGGACGGGTCAGGCTCTACTCTTTCCCCCCTGAGTTTTCTCTTTCCTCTGCACTCTTCTTACCCAGGGAGGGGGTGAGTCCTGGCCTGGACTGGCTTCTCCCCTGGCTGTCCATCCTGTTTCTAACATCTCTCTGTTTGTATGGAGCTGGGAGGTAGAGCATTCTGCCTAGCTCTGGTAGGCTCTTACCCAAAAATGATGACCCTGCTGATGTGCTGTCTCTCTATACCAGGGGTGCCCTAATACTTTTAAGTAAAGGGCCAAAAACGAATCTGGGTGGAGGGTCGCGGACCAAAACTAAACATTCATGTTGCAGATATTAAATATGCTTTTAGCATAATTGTTCAAAGTAAATACTCATACACATAATTTTGAAAATGAAAAAACGTTTCTTTGCTGTATTTCACAGCATGAAACTACTGAACATCCATATGGCACAAATACTGGGCCTGTGTCTTCAAAGACATTTAGTGCAATGTAGCCTGAACAAGATGGGACACAACATGCTCCTATAAAACCAAAATAGTGCTTGTCCATCCTTTTAAAATGAGGAATAGCAATGAAACTGGACACCTGCTTTAGATTTTGTTTCCCTGTAAATGACTATTGAATTTACGCTAATTTACGAAGATTACACTCTTTTAAAACAGCAACTTCCTGCCTACATACTAGGCATACTGCTGTGGAATCAATTTCTGTAAAAAAAGTAGTCATGTTCCCAACTACTTTTAAACTTTCTTTTGTAACTGTGCCACTGTCTTGTACACTCCATCTCAGCCATGACTCAGCATCCTTTCACTCTCTGGTCATGGACTTCCAGATTTGAACTGATGGGACTAGTACCACCCTACTCCCAATGCAACACAGTGTTAATTTGTGGTCAGGAAAGGAAGTGCAACGATAAGTAGATAATGAATGAGAAATTCAAGCTGCTGGCAGTGGAAGAAAAATAATGATGATAAAAAAATATATAGATAATAATAATTCAAACATGGGCAGCGGGCCCTAAATTGGACAGCCATGCTCTATACCTAACTAGTTCCAAAGGCACTGGGGGCATTAGGCCACCAGGGGCCTTTTGGTAGACTGTAACTTAATAAGCAAACTCAATGAGTTGGATGGGTTTGGAGGGTGGGCACTCATAATTAGGGATGGACATTGAATTAGGTACTTTTATTGGTACCGACCAAATTCTGTCAAAAGTACCGGGTACCGATTCACGTAAAATCAAAAGGTACCATGTTTAGGTGCCTAAACGCATCCTTGTGACTGTGAGGGAGTGAAAGAGTAGGCAATTTTCCATACTGGACATAAACACAGCATTTCAAGGTTATTGAAGAATAAATGTGTTAGAATAAAAAAATGTATTATTAAAGAAATGGATAGTTTTTACCACTTAAAGACAAAAAAGTACCCAAAACCGTTGAGTACCGGTACCGATTGCCAGGTACCGGGTACCAATACCGTATCATTTTGAATGTGAAAGGTACCCATCCCTACTCATAATTCACCTGATATGTCCATAAAAAAACGTTCCATCGTTCAAGTAATTAAAAAATAAAAGGTATACTTGAACTGTTTGTAAAGAGCAACAGGTTTTGCAAGTTTTGGCACAGAGTATTAGTTCTCTAAACTTTTACAGGCTTCAGCAGAAGTCCAGAAACACAGGCCACCTCTGTCAGAGAAGCAGAGGCAGATGAATTCTGAAATTGTACTGACATAAATACAAGGTTAAAGATCATTTTTATGAAGAAATATATTTACTTACCGTACAAGTCCAATAGGCTGGTACTTGTAGAAGACACTGTAGTTTGCCCACTCTTCATATAAAAGCTGAGGAAGACAATCAACAATGTTTAGTTTCATCATCTCATGGAAATTTATAAACAATTCAATTTCACTTGGGTGGACTTTCTATCTCCATTTGTCTGATAGTGAATGAGACCAACTGAATCACTTTAGCTGGGATCAGTATGAGCGTCTGTTAGGCACGTTACTACAAGCAAAAAGATGTTGGACTGTAGGAGCATTTTAAAAGCCTTACTGTTACTACTCGAATCTTTGAGTTGTTGCGGATATATTTACTGTATATATATATATATATATATATATATATATATATATATATATATATATATATATATATATATATATATATATATATGCAAGACTATAAGCTGCACAAACACTAAATAAATGCACCAGCTGTGCACGCTTTCCCCATGACTTGGACAGATTCATAGACAACGTTCTTACCTTTCTGTCATTGAGCTCTGCACTCTCTTCATTTATATCCCCCTGGAAAAAGCAACACCAAAGGTTGTTATTTTGCACTCACCATAAAGATATGTTGACCAGGATTTCGTTGTCTGACAGGGAGTTTTTTAAAGAGATGAACCTGCAGCAATTTTTGTTATGCTTGCCTTTTTAAAACCACATCATGGGGTTATGATTAACCAGGATGACTGAAATAACAGCCTTTAATCAATAATACAATGGATAAAACAGAAATAATCTTTGAGCTCTGGGTTAGGTGTGACTCACATCATGGAGAGGGTAAGCCGCTGTATAGACACCACTGCCCAGCAGACTTGTGATTCCTGTAGAGAGAGCAAACAAAGCAACTGTTACTGTGGTTTCACTGTTTTCATGCTGAATCACTCAGCTGGTGTGGCATGTTCAGGAAAGCTGTCTAGGATTTGATGGTGAAGAGACAGGCAATAAAACCATCAGTGACCCTAGAAGAGAGGATGAAGCCTAGATGGTGTGCTACTGTCACTGGGGTTTGTACATTTGGACAAAGTCAGCTAATATAATATTTTCCTTTAAGGCTATAGGCATACACATATAATTTTTTCAACTTCATACTGAACTAGTCTGAGAACAGCATGGAAAGCATGAATGACATCTGTCATAATTTAAATGTCTTTGTAAAAGTCAATGTAACTCCACACAGGCAGTTCATATTCACATACATGTAGTTTCCATCCTCACACTCCCACATAAACAGTCTAAGCAAAATGCTGAAATGAGAGAAGCAAAGATCCAGACTTACCCATGCTGTACTTGGCCTTACACTTTGTTCTTTTTAGTATTTCATAAACCTGAGAGGAATTAAAAAAGTCAGCCCAGAGTCTAACTCATCATGTTACACAGCAAAACATTCAAGATTGTTGAAAAAAGTATTGGAGCCACCTGCAACAGCAACAAAGACAAAGCAACTGACTATCGTTTCTGCTCAAACTGCATCAAATCAGTTCTCCAAATAACTTGACAGCACTATATGTGAGAGCTTGTTTGATATGCAAATATACATCCAGTATAATCTCAGTCTAAGTGTTAAAGGTGGTGTTTGGGTTGTTGAAGACAAGATAAGTGCTAAATGTAGCTGTAGCTACTTCAACATTTTTCAACCTTTTTGTCATGAGAACACCTCTGGAATTTAAACCAAAAACACATTGATTTTTTCCTACTTTGATCATCTCTCTTTAATACCTGTCACTGGGTGGGTTGAAATTTTGTTTAACAGAGCAATGTTATGTAAGTGATCAGGCTTGGGGAGTAACAGAATACATGGTTGATGATTTTGTGTTTACTGTATGAGGAGCAGACTTTGTTTTTGTTTTCCACTGTTCTGTTGGACCAAACTTAAATTTAAAATTCATGAACCCACTACCTAAATTTATTTTGTGGTTTTATTATCTTTCATTTTGTTTGTCACATCTTTTTTCTATTTAATTCAATTTAATTTTATTCATTTATTTATTCTTTAAATTAAGGAATTACTAGTTTCAGTTTAGTTTATTTAAATTTAGCTGAAAAAGTATTATTGATGCTTTAAATCTATCCTGTGAATTTAAAAAAAGCATATTGTGTCTGCCACGTAAAAGAAGCAGTTTTAGTTTTATTTTCTTAATAAACTACTATGTAGTCAAGGCTTGGGCACTTTCATGGTAGGACTATAAGTTACTGCAGAAACTGGGTTTCCTCAATTTCTTGTACTAGGTTAAATTGTTTAGGTGTCTTACACAAAAGTTACTCATTTTATTGATATTTAGTTTCTTTGGTCTTTATTAGCATATTTTTTATCAGAGTAATCCAAAAGTAATTGAAGATAATCAAGTAACATTACTTTGATATTACTGTACATTACTGATAACTTCATTTACAGGTAATTAATAACTGTATCAGACTACATATATAAAGTAACTCTCAATCCTATAAGTGACCCTGACAGGGCCAAAT
Organism: Halichoeres trimaculatus; assembly: GCF_033239565.1. Taxonomy (NCBI): domain Eukaryota; kingdom Metazoa; phylum Chordata; class Actinopteri; order Labriformes; family Labridae; genus Halichoeres; species Halichoeres trimaculatus. Next base: position 14,419,963 of record NW_027437187.1, on the reverse strand, counting down.
TGTGACGGCCTAGAAGCAATCTCAAAACTGGAGCCTTTTTGGATTTTTTTGTTGTCTTTGTTTTATTTTTCTAAGTGGTCAAAAGGAGGAGTACATGTCTGTCAATGACAGGATCATGGGTGGCTGTGGCTTGATGAAGCTCGTGGAGAGTGATAGCTGGCCTCTGAGGTCTAATCCAGAGCTATTAGACGCTGAAAACGATAAGGTGTCAGAATGCAGTGCATCCCAGTTTGTTACATATGAGGCTGACAGGTCAGAGTGCTCACATGCTGACCCCTGCCGACTGACGAAAAAACACCTTACAGTGGCCACAAGAGCATCACAACCAGACCATAGATTAATGTGAAAAAGTGGTCTGAAGAGCGTGTCATCAAGCTCATGGTGCTGACTTGGCCTCCAAATTCCCCAAATCTCAATCTGATTGGGTATCTGTGTGTTGGGCTGGTTTATTGGATCATAAGTGATGAGAGGCCACACAGTCTAAAGCAGGTTTCCATAATGTCATGGCTGACATTTACATATCAGTGAGAAAAGTGTGTGTTTGATTTATTATCTTTATGTTGGTTAACACAGAAAGAAAATTCACGGACTTACCATTGAACTCCTTGTTCTGCTGTCAAAGAAGTAATCTTTGTCTGAGAGGTCAAACCTTTAAAACACAAACACATGTAATTTTAACTCTTCCTGTGTTTTATAGTCGACCGCAGCCTGAAGCAACGCATTTTGAAAGGTGAAGTCTAAAGTATTCTGCAAAAGTCCTTGTGTAAAATTTTGTATGCCTCTTATCGAAGGAAAACTTTTCATTCAAAGTGCTTTGAGGCCAGTATGGTCTTGTGAGGTTACGAGTATCTTAGGTTTACTCACAGGTGCTGTTTTTCTCTGGAGAAGGTGTGTGACAGATGTTTGAAGTTTTTTGGCTGATGTTCCTCAACCTGAGGATGGAGAGGCTCCAGAGCTTTACTGACCAGAGAACTGATCTTCTCCATAACACTGCCCGACTGCTTCACCTCATACACCTGAAAAATTCCCACAGAACACAACCACAAAAAATAACTCAAGATTGATTTTAAAAACACCTTTAAAATACATGATTTTTAGTTTTTCAATTTTTCTCTTGCTTTCGTTTTAATTGTCTATTGTCAAAATATATACCCTCACCCCCTGCCCTGGCTTTCTTATTTCATAATTTTTTTCTGTAGTTTTTATAATAAACAAACAGTAACTTGTTAGTATAGGCTTAAATGAGTGAGAAACCAGAAATTTCTGATTTTTGTTCAAAATTATTTGGACTTGGGCTTTCAGTGTGAATGAAATGTATCCTGACACCAAAGAGACATGACATTTCAAAGACTAAAAGAGCAGACATTTAGTTTTACCTTCTTGGTGGGCATTTTTAGCTTCATTAACTCTGCCTCTCGACAGAGAACGTTCCATGGAGCGTGGATCTTCACAAAAGCAACTCCTGGAATTTTGGTCTGAGAAGAAAAAAAAAGATAAAAATAAATAAATAAAACAATAGATTTTGTAGCATTAATCTATAATGTGGTTTGGTGCCAATGGGAAAGCATCACAGGCACAATTTAACAAAAAAGTCAGGCCGTTTTTTTTTTGGTAGATTATTTCTTTGTTTTAACAATACTTCTCGTAAATAAATTGTATACCATTGGAAAGCCTGTTAATTTTCCAATAAACGGTGCCACATTTGTAGTGAATGTGAATTTGTGGGATGAGCAGCAGAGCTGAATATTTGGGTTGCACCTATAGAAAAAGCTTCTCAGCCAACTCTGAACAGATCATACTGCTGTTGACTTTTTTCAGGACTGCTGTTGGACAATTCCAGTATAGGCCAACCTGCGGCTCGTGAGCCGCATGTGGCTCTTTGCCTTTTGGTATGCAGCTCCTACCTTGCCAACGTTTGGATTAGTATTGAGCAATACTTAGGTGATGAGGTTGATACTTAAGTTTCAGTTTCTCTTCTGTACTTAAGTTTCAGTTTCTCTTCTTCTCTAATCGCCCATGTGATCTATCTATCTATCTATCTATCTATCTATCTATCTATCTATCTATCTATCTATCTATCTATCTATCTATCTATCTATCTATCTATCTATCTATCTATCTATATAGATAGATAGATAGATAATTTTTGTGGCTTTTGGTCTCAGACTGGTTGGCCACCCCTGGACTATTCCATTCTCTCCACTCCCAAATCCTGGAGGTAGTCCCTGTGAAACCCTGCTCTGTGGGTACCAGTGTTGTCCGGTTAGAGGATAAAGTTCAGTTTCAGACTGTGGAGATATGGGATCATCTCTGGTTGCAGAATCTAATTTTTTTTTAGTATTGCTTTTTTTTCACTGTGGAAGACGTTGCTTCAACAGCAAATCGCTCATATCCTCCTGAAAATCTTGACTGCAAATTGGTAGAAGAAAGTCTACTGTTCCTAAGTGGTGACAGGGTGAGGACAGATCTTGTCTGAGTGTTGTACCAATGCCCACTGCAAATATTGCTGCAGCTTGGTTTTACAGATCACCAGCCTGAATGGCCCTGTCTATGGGGCCGTTTCTCTCGAGTGCTGATAGTTAGGTGAAAATCAAGCACCTGGTTGTCAGCAGCTCAAAACAAGAGTCAAAAGCTACGGCAGGATAAGTTGTTCAGCACTGGTGGAGAAGATTTTGTTTCATGGAAGAAACAAAACTATTCGGCTAAGCATTTAAAAAATGTCCTGGCCAAATTCTGTCTGAGAAACAGTTTGCTCTTCTGTTTACATTGTCTTTTCCAAATTATCATCTCCTCTGATCCAAGAAACGAGTCTGCTGGTTCAGTGCCAGGTCTGAGAGAAGATTATGTGATTTGTCATCACTGAAAGTTGACTCCAGCCTCTCTACAACATCACACATGGCCTAGCTTAGTGTGAGCCACCATCAGTGATCATTAAATCACCTCACAAATAAGTCGCTGACACACGTGTGTTTGTGTTTGCCTCTTGCCCCAGCGAAAGGAAAACAGAAATCTCCTATGTGGTGCGGCAGCCTCAGGTCAGACCCTTCAAACGCTGCCATAGAGCCTAATTTTCTATTTATATGCTGGCATTAGGACATCTTATACATAGCCAGAATATCATTTTACAGCTTTACGCGGATGATACACAGATATGTCTAAGTTGCAAACCCCGCAAATACTTTTACAAGAAACTGGCCGCTACTTAAATTGTCTAAGACATTCACAAGTAGATGTCTCCAGGCCTCAGGTAGTTAAAAATAGACAATGCTGAAGCAATGTCTGAATTCTTTTGACTCATTAAAAACAACTTTAGTCTCACATTTTCACATCAAACATGTCCGCATGATGGTTGTTAACAGCTGGACATTCTTCGCTAAGCTCACAGACATCAAAAGACAGTGAATTTGATCCAAGCAAGAGTCTTGTAAGGGATATATTTCCCTTACTTCAGCAAGTCTTATCAGAGATCTAAGGTCAACGATTGAATGGTTGAGATTAGTGAGAGTTAAGTCAGTTTCAGGAATGGTGAAGTGTCTTTGATGTCAGAGACTTCAAACACAACCATAAGCACAACTATCTTTACTACACTTCCATTGAAAGTGAAAACATGGACAGTTTGTAAAACTTCTAAGTTGTTGTAATGGATATATGGTTGTAACGTTATGGCTGATTGTTGTTGTTTTTTTAATCTTTGTGTATTTTGTCTGCATTACATCTGGTCTTGGTGCTTTTGGATGCTACCTTCTAATCTGTGTGGGCCCAGATGCAGGAAAAAAAAAGCCCTGACTTGAAGCTCAAGTTGCAGAATTGGCTTGAGGTGTTGCCTTCACAGCGTTCAAGTCTGCTGTCAGCCGACCAAAATTTGTAACATGCCAGAAATTCAACTGAGCAGTCGTGAGCAGCTGATCAGATCAGGATAAGCCCTCATGCCCCCCGGTGCACTTTAAGGGAAATAACTCTGACACAAAGCTGTATATTCACCTGGTTCCCAAATCAGCCATGTTGAATAAAAGTTATAGTCAGAATCATCTTTAACGCACTCATTGTTTGTGCTCCAATGGGACACCTAGAAGTCTGTGTAAACTCTTTAAAGTCCTCTTCAGACCTCCTGACTTCCTCTAAGTGCAGCCACAGAATCCTCAAATCTGCAGAACTGAACTTCTGAATTCAGCACTTTAAACTTTATGGTTTCTTTTATAGTTGAACACTCAGTCTTGATGGATTTACTGGCTCATATCTGGGCAGCTGTCCTGACACTTGAACCTGTTAGTCAGGCAATCTGTTTGGATTGAAATACTCTTGTATCCTCTAACAGATGGGAAACACTTAGGTGGGTGGTTGTATATACAAGGGTGTGTCATCAGTACCTGAATGACCCAAGCTCAAGTGAAATGCACTCTGTCAGCTTAGCAGGTCAGACAGGAAGCTGTGTAAAACTATTAAGACACAGGATTGGTTACATATAGCAGTAACCAGGTGCAGATGAGTTCTGGGGTCTGAGATATCCCAGCAGGCCTTCAGCTTGTCAGACATGAATTAATAGAGGAATGGAGAAGTTTTAGACACAGCATTACACACTAACAGTCAAAAACTGTACGTTTCTGACAATGTTACAAATGAATCCCCACTTAGTAACAACCCTGTAAATTCAAGTAAGAAACTTCTGTCTTGTAGGTCTGATGACTTCAAAGAGAGCAATATAAGTAGTTCTTTTGAATAAAACCAAACGGCTCTACCTGTGCAGCCATCCTTCCTGTAATGATGACAGTTTTTAAAGTGGAGGTGCTCTAAAGAAGTGCGTTGTCTATAATCAGTGCTTTTGCAGCTATTGAAGCCTTTTTGTACCTTTCAGGTGAAATAAATAGCTTAAGATTAAACTTAAAATCAAACAAACTGTCAGATGGGAACATGTTGTTTGATCGTTTTGGAGGACCTGCTGACCTACCCATGCACATTGATGCTGCTATCCAAAGCAACCTCAGTTCAGTTTTTTTACAAAACACATTCCCTATAAAAAAGTAGAGCCCCTGGCTGTCAGGTGAAGACGAAGATCCATGTGTATATCTGGAAATTAATTTGAAATTAATTTGGTCTTTTTCTTTTTAACAGTGATGCATGTAATATAGAAGCCTGTGTCAACATTTTTTCTGAGTGTACTTATTTATTACTTGTGCATTTTACCTTCTGTATTATAATCAACTGTTTTTTTTATCATTACTATTTATTAGCTCATTCATTCTTTCATTCATTCATCTTAATTAATTATCCTCTATCAGTACTTATTTATGCATCCATTTAATGATTTAGCTATTTTCTATGGTGCTGGCACGTCAATGGATGGTTGATTGTTAAATAAATAAATGAATAAGATTCTTTGAAATTATTCTTCTTAGAGCATGACAGAAAAAATCTTTTCATGTATTTCATTTTTTCATAAAGAAATAGATGTGTACACATCGGTAGACTACACTGAGCATTCAGCATAAAACAGTAAGGACTTAATGTAAAAATGAATAAAATTCTGTTTTTGGTAATTCTATTAATTACTTTGCTCAACATTTCAACATATTATTCACATGTTTTAACTTTGTATTTTTTCTAGCTGATATGCTCTAACCCTCACATGCATACCTGTAACTTACTTAAGACAAATCCATCCATCCATCCATTTTCTATACCGCTTATCCTGTTTTAGGGTCGCGGGTGGCTGGAGCCTATCCCAGCAATCATTGGGCGAGAGGCAGGGTACACCCTGGACTGGTCGCCAGTCAATCGCAGGGCTGACACATAGACAGACAACCATGCATGCACACACTCACACCTAGGGACAATTTGGTGTGACCAATTAACCTGGTAAGCATGTTTTTGGACTGTGGGAGGAAGGCGGAGTACCCGGAGAGAACCCACGCATGCACGGGGAGAACATGCAAACTCCACACAGAAAGACCCACCGGCCGAGGTTGGGAATCGAACCGGTGACCTTCTTGCTGTGAGGTTAAGACAAATCAAATGTTACAAAAATCAAATAGAATAGAATAAGATAAGATAAAATAAAATAAAGTAAAGGGCTGCATGGTGGCAGGACAGTTAGTGCTACTGCCTTGCAACCAGAAGGTCATCAGTGAGAATCCCGGCTCAGGCTAGCCTTTCTATGAGGAGATTTCTCCTGTGCATGCGTGGGCTCTCATCAGGTACCCTGGCTTCCTCCCACAGTCCAAAAACATGCTCATCAGTTTAATTTGAGGTTCTAAATTACCCGCTGGTGTAAATGTCTGTGTGAAAGTTATCTGTCCCCATGTGTCAGCCCTGCAATTGACTGGTGACCTGTCCAGTCCACTCCTGCCCTAAGACCCTGGCATAGGCTCCAGCCACCCACAACCCTGAACACAATAAGCCATATAGAAAATGAATGAATGCATGAAAATAAAATAAAACCTTTTTTCATGCCCTAGGAAATGCTCAAATAAAATATCTTGACACAGGCTGAAATGCAGTACCACCACTGAAACCATTGTATTTATAAGTTAGTGGCATCATTGGATACCTCTCTTGTAGGGAGTCCAAAATAAATTATGCTCAACGTAATGAATGAAAGCACTGACAAAAGGGAATTTGTGTGTATCCTCCAAGTCCTCCCCACACAGTCTAAAGATATACTTATGAGGTCATCTGGTGACTCCAAAGAGCCTGTCAGTGAGTGTTGGTATTATGTATTTGTTTCTCTGTGTGTCAGCACTGTGACTGACTGGCAACCTGCAGGATGTACAGGCCCCTAACCAAAGACAACAGGAACTGGACCCAGCCCAAATCAGAAGTAATGATAAACACTTAAAATGAATAAAGAAACACGTTTCTTTCTGTGTACTGAGTAAAGCAGAGCATGGACATTGTCAAAAACAGATCTATGTGAAGGCAATGTAAAACATTAACTTACATCCTCATCTTTCTCCAGCTCCAGCCCCATGTCCCTCAGTTTCCCCTCAAACTCCTCCCTTTTGAAAGTCTTGTGGTCCTCCTGACTGTTCAGGGTTTCTCCATGAAGGCCCAGTTCCACGTCTGCTGCAGCAGAGTCATTCGGCTTTTGAGCCTGATGACGTTTGAGACGTTCCTCTCGACTTCTGGGGCCTCGTCGTAGACTGCGTGCGACGGCATTTTCAGTCAAAAGGTGTGTTGACGGCCGGATGGAGCGGCCCCCACCTGGTTTCTTCACATGATAGATGAGGACGTAGTCAACACGCCGCTGCCCGTCCTGGAAGAAGAGGCCATGCTGGCTGTGGGTGTTCTGCTCTGGAGTCAGAGACTTCAGCAACTGGAGGTGTGCACACGGGAACAGAAAGGGAGAAGGAAGAGACTGAGTGATGTGTTATACAGCAATGTTGGATCAGTTTAAGGAACATCATACTGTAGTTTATCAATCTGGATTAACTTGTCAGTGGCTGAATACAGTCATTTTTGGGGTCAAACTTTATAATTTAAACACACATAAGTAAATACAAACTCAATCTTTTAAATATTTCTGTTTATGCATAGGGGTATAACAAAAGTCCTGAAAATAACAGACACATCCCCAAAACCCTCAAGGGCCAAAACTTGGTTGACCTATTGGTTCATTCCTGCACACAGTAAAACCAGTTCTTCCACTTTTATGTTTTGAACTTTTAAACTTTTGTGACTCAATCACTCACTTGTGACAGTGTTGACAAAGACTTCCGTAGGTGTCAATGTGTGGTCACACTGAAGTCATCACAGATTCACAGACTGATCGCTTGATGATGTTTAAGACATGTAGGTTCAGTGGTTGTAGGACTTCACACTCACATTTTAGTTTGCACACAGTTTCCTGCTGTCCTGTACTTGAGAGTATATTTGGCAGCTGTTTTGAGTTACTGTTGTATGAGGGTGTAGAATGGGAGGGATCTACCTCAGCCTCTTGTGGGTGGACAGATGTCTTATTGCATAAAACTGGAAAATGAGGATTAAACAAAACTGACTTTTACACTTAACAGATTTTAAAGAAATATTAAGGGTTTCATAAATCACTTATTTCCAGAGTCAGGGTTGAAAACACAAGTTCCATCCGAAAAAATAAAAAATAGAATTGAATACTTCATTAATTACCGTAAAAAATATGAATACAAATAAAGGTTAATTCTCATATTAAACCATCCAAACAGAAAATGGTTTTCCACATTTCTTTGTTGCCACAATTCAGACCCAGATGACTAGGCACATGTTTGCAGGTGTCTGAAATATAATCTAATCTTGAAAACTTTACATTTGAGGTCATTCATCCAAATGTTTAATTTGCCATTACCATTTACTTTTCATTTCAACCACTTAGTCTCTACATGTGATGTTTCAAATACCCAGAAGGTCTAACCTGAAAAAAAGTGTAAAACAATCAGCTCCTAATTTTGTTTCAACTGTTAAGTTTCTGTTTTTTTTATTCATTATATCAAAAACTATCCACAAACACTTCTCCTCACAGTCCATGTTGTAACAACCATGATCCTGTGACCAAAGCATTTGTATAAGAAAAACACATTTTTTCAGTTTCTGCACACAGAAACTATGGTGCTGTCACTGTCAGAGGGTTGCTCCACAGTGCAGTAAAACTCACAATAAATGAGTCTCCACCACATGAGGGCAGCAGAAAAGAAGCCCTGGTTACTAGTCCTTCACTGGATTACAGGCTGTGGATGCTTACATGAATGAAGAAGCAATCTTTTAGCTGTCCTTGCAAATCACTGACAACATAGTCTAAATGTCCTACTTCTGTTGATCTTTTTTTTTTTTTTAAGGAAACATTTTACCTTAAAATAAAAAAGTAAGAGTACTGGATTATCAGGAACATTCTCATGTTTGTCTTCTTGTTCTTTACTGATGTAATTCCAGTTTATCAGTGCAGAGTGTAAATGCTGTAAAGGCAACATATTTAGTCTCAGCATTGCCACTGAACCATTGAGATGGACATATGAGGTGTGAATGGACCAAAACTTTCTGTGCTCTTAGTTCTGTCTTGCTAATGTTTAACTATTACAACTGAGCAGTGATGAATGAGGCTGCAGTGAACCTGCAGGCTGCACCTTTAATGAAAGTGCTATCTGCATGTGCGTGGTGTTGTGCAATCCCACTGGGCGTACTGTTACAGCTGGACTTCCTTCACATTGCTGTGATTTGGATGACACATGATAGATGAATTTTCTCAGGGGCAGTTCAGTGCCAGAGTAGAGGAGATGATGCTTTTGTGTGTCTCTGTATGAGATAAAAATATTCTGTGAATGATGAGCTCTGCTGCAGTGACCTCAGCTTCTTACAGTATTTCTCCCCGCAATGTCTGTTCATGAGGCCTGGCTGGAGATGAGTCAGGAGGTGTCTTCAGATCAAAGTACACAGAGTAAACACCAGCCTTTTACTTCTGACCCAGTGTGTAATTTCTTCCATCTTCCTGCCTCACGGGGGCTGATTCACCTCTGTCTTAACTCTTATACCATTTTCAATGTCAGCTTGATTGCAGGTGACTTTGCTACACTATGAACACTAATTACATTTTTAACAGGGGTGTAACAATCTCAAACATACAAAGTAAAATGAGCTATTTTAAGGGGCTAATATTGTCCCATCAATGAAAATCCATTTAAATTTTTCTTTTCTTTTTTTTTGTCACAGACTGTTAAAGGTAGGATCTGCAGGATTTTCCTAATGTCAACTTTCACAGGAATAATCCTGCTAAATCATCTCTGACAAGCCTCTTTTCGTGTGTGTCAGTGTCCAAGTCTGCCTCAACCCTCTCCTCTGCCTGTATGTTGATTTCATTGGTCGTGTTAAAACATTTTTTTGGAACTTACAAGAGTAAGTGTGGTTACCTCAGCCAATCACAGAGCACCAAGTGGGCAAGTGACTTTGCGTGTTGATGATAATGAGTGGAAGCTAATCACAACAGCTACGATAATGGACGTAGCACAGAGAAAGAACAACACAACCAAAGGGAAACAAAACACCAAACAGATAAAGTATTTTCTTAAAGGAGGGTGAAGCTTGGCTGGGCTTTAGCAGCACGGGATGAAAAGCTATGCAAGTTGGCTTTCTACTGAGCAGGTTTGTGTTTAATTCCTGTGATTAGCTTGTGCTAACATGCCAAGTCTGATGCATAGCTCTTGAGTCTTTCCCACATAGAAACGCGATGCTGCAGGTGGTTTCTGGGCTAGTGAGTGTGTTCATATTGTCATGGTTGGAGCCTGTGTGTGTGGGCTGCTGCTGGCACTGAGCCAAGGAGGAGGAGCCCAGTTTGAATTTATGTTTACTAAAAAGTAACGGAAATTCCTGCAGACTCTACCTTTAAGAAAATGTCAAAACTGTTAAATCTCTTTATTCCTCGGCTGTGATGCCAGGGCAGCCTGATCATTTACATCATATCACATCAATCTGCAGAAGTCCAGCACATTTGACCTCGGTCTGTTGATACTGTGGCTGAAAGGTATTTATTTATTTATTTATTATTTTTGAAGACTTGTTTCTTCAGCATTCTATGTTGGAAAAATGGATTGTCACTGTGCTCACTGAACATCTCAAGCAGGTGAGAGCATCTGGAGAGCAAATAGAAACTTTCAGTTTAATGTGAATTATATTAGTCTGCTATGGAAGCAACCAAATCCCCTAAAGTTTAATATGTAAGAGACACTCATGTTAGATTATTAGTCATCAAAATACACTTGTCTCCCTCATTAAGTTTTAAGCATGTATTTAAAGAAACTAAACTCCTTGGAGTGTTGTTTGATTTAAAAAGTCTTTTCAGTTCAAGACTACCAGTGGCTGGTGGGGGTGGCTGATAGGACTCTGAGCAGCCAGAAAAGGGGGTGTCTGTTCACTTTATGTCTAAAGGAAAACCTAAATTAAAATTAACCCCAAATGCTCCTGGTTGAGCAGATACCAAGGACACGGAGGTTGACATTAGTTTGCAAGTGCCATGTTTACTGCAGAAACCACTGCACGTGCGTGTCACGTTACAAGTGGAAATAGCGGTGTTTATTTCAACAGCCTAATAACATCTGTCAGCTGTCAGGCACAGAACTAAGATCACAAGAAGAAGACACTGATCATGGAGACACTCAGATACACCTGCTACCGGGGGAGATTCCACTGCTCATACCAGATACCAAGGCCAGGTACCAAAGGGGTTAAATTAGGACGACACTTAGAGGCCTCTTCTCCTTCAACCACATGTCATTACTTGATTCCACGTTTATCAAATTAATACATACTTGTGATAATTCCAGGAAAAAATAAAGAAGAAACAAAGAAAAATCCCTGTACATTCATAGATTTGTAACATAAAAGTAAAATTGGTGTTGAAGATGTTGCTAACTCTTAGCTTGTGTAAGAAATACCTCCAGTGGCTCGTTGCAGATTCCCTCCAATTTGGGGTAGCTAACTATGACATTAAGCTAGCTGACAAGCTTAGGCTAAGTTTTCAAAGTAGCCTCAGCTAACGTGTTAAAATGTCTCTGTGTTTTCAAAAAAGTTAAACAGAGTATCAGACAGGACAGGTTGCTCATTGCCTCTGAGTTACCCCTCATACAACCAGGTTTTATGTAACCTTGTTTTTTTTTTTTTTGCCATAACTGTCACTTTAATGTGTGTAGCAATGTATAGCCACTGCTAGCAAACATTTGACTTTGCATTTAGAATTAATCTGACTGCTGATTTGTATCAGATATCAATCCAATCAGAAAGGATAGGTGTCTCTATATTTAATTCCTGAATGAATGTTGGTTTTTTCATATTATATTTATCGTTTTTGACATAGCTGTGGAGCCAGCATTCACATTGAAAAGCTAACTCTCTGCCTGCCAACACACTCACTGACCAGGAAGGTGTCTTACACCCACACACATGTGCAACCCTGTAACCACAAACCCCTCCCACATTACAAATCCCAATTTAAACCCTGATAGTTGGATTTGATTTACAAGTGGTATTTGGGTCGTGCAGAGGTTGTGTTCCACTTGTAGCTTGGTTATAGGAATATATTTATGAATCATCAAATACTTCACCGCTGCTTTCAAATTAAGATTTAATCTAAGAGTATGGATGTCTCATAAAAGAGGCACCAGGTCCTGCCTTTCCTTCCTGTCCTGATCCTGCTCTTGTTTTATGAGCCCTCAGCTTTGCAGACCACCAGAGATGAGTCATGTATGAAATACTGAGGAAGCTCTCCTATTAATGAGGGGAATTAACTTCATTTTAGGTTTAGTTATAGGTCAAGATAGCAACAGTAAAGTACATTATGCCTCAGAGATCATCAAAAATGCTCAAAGGATACCAATACATGTGTTTTCATCTTTGTACTGCTTGTTATAATCAGGAGTGTCGTACGGAGAACATAAAGACACAATGATACCAAGGGCCTGTGAGGGGAAAAAATATTACAAAAAATAATAAAATAATATTTAGATATATTTCTAAAACATATTTACCATCTGACACAGTTACATTGAATAACAGACATATTTATGGAGCCCATAGTGCCCTGTTAGTTAAAAAAATACTCTTAAATAAGTGAAAACAATTCATAACTTTGTTGTTTCATTGTGACCTCAGCTGACAAGAAAAGCCTGGGTCATGTTGATCTCCTGCCTACCTATAAAACTGTCTGATGCTATTTTTTTAAATTATTATTTTGTCTAAATTTTTTAAATTCAAAAGGAGGATTTTGCTGAGCTTGACTTTATCTATATGACCTTAAGGTTGAACACAAATGTAGTTTTGCAATACATTCATAGTTTTAACAAAAAAAGGCATCACAGTTATCACAAATACTACTAAAAATGTATTTTTTGTTCAATTTAACTATTAAAAATCCAACTCTGCTCTCTAAATCAGAAATTACAATAAACATCAGAATTATGTGACATAGTTTTATTGATTGCACAGTCAAGAATTTCTATCAATATTTATGATATTATTATTTCTTATGAATTTTTGAATCACTAGTCTTTCTGTTTATATTGTACAGACTCAAGAAATGTAAAGAGTTTAAAGATGCTCAAGGAAATACATCATAATGAACCAAAGTGCCTTGAAGGCACTGATCAACCAGATCCACAGCAAAGTTACGAGGGTTTCAGCTGCCCCCAAAAGCAGGTGTACGTTAGTATTTTCGTAATGATACACTTCTTGCTGGTTATTGTTTTTTTAATTCATTTGAAACCTCAAGCTTCTGCCCTCTTTAAACTAATGGTAGTCTCGAGTTTCTTTTTAAAGCAGAATATTTCTTTTTCTTTTTCGTAACTTTGCGCCCAGGGAGCAGGACCATAAAACAGAAAAAAACAACAACATCTAATGTCTTGTTTGTCTTTCTGAAAATACTTTTCCAGGAATCACCGTGACATAACTGGTATCTTTAGAAACTTTGGCATCCCCACAAAAATTCAAAACATCTTTAATAGTTTGAATGATTTGCAGCAAAATGGGTTCAGTGAGGGTTAAGAGGCTACAACAGTTAAGATAAATGCACTTTAGTGGGAATAAAAAAACTGATATTTAAGAAAAGTCAGTTTAACAGGATATTGAGAATCACTTTTACAATATTAGTAAATCTCAGTAATCCTCTTGCAATGCTTTTACAAGAAGCTTTGTATAGTCTTCAGTGAATGTATCTCTGCCTGGTCAGATTTTAGTCTCTGGCTTTGTCTCACTGATGTCACACGTGGAGAAACTCACCTTAAACTTGCCATGGAAGATGACATCTTGTAGGAAATGAGGAGCCTGTTGCTCAGGCTCTGAGGGTGGAGAGGGCTCTACTCCCACCTCTGCCTCCTCTGTCATTGTCCAGTCCCAGCAGGTAAAAGAGCAGAGACAAACTGATGCAGCGAAGCACTGTTTCCAGAGAGAGTAGTCCGCTTTGTGCTCCTCCTCTCTCTACATCTGTCTCCTGTTTGAAATCTCTCATTAGACGTCAGTATCTCCTGCCTCTCGTCTTATGATTTTGTGACTTGCTTCTTTCTTGTGCCTTTTCTCATCTCCCTTTAAAGCTCTGCGTGGAGCTCTGTTTCTGTCTCAGTGTGGAGTCGCTGAAGTGAGCCTGCAGCCTTGTTACTTGAGAAGCCGTCTGTGAGCCAAGATCTAAACTTAGACAACGATAAAACTCTGATGAACACAAGGTGCCCTCCCTCACTCTGTCTGTCTCTACGCCGCTGTAATCACTACAAGATCAACCACCCCGATACACACCCAACATTTCTCTCTCCCTCTCCCCCGGTTTCTCGCTCCCTCCCGCTGCCAGAGGCTACAAATCAGAGCGGGGTCAAAGTTGATGCATTACATGTCAAAGAAATGACAACATGGCTCAGCTTACCAACTGAAAACATTCCAAACAACATTCTCATGTGTCAGAAGAAGCCTGTATGTGTGTACACTAAATGATATCAGGCTTCAGAGTGAATTAATTAATGCTACAAACTGGTACATACACCAGAGGCGCCAATATGACGTTTTGAAAACTATCCTTATCGGAGGAACTTGGCTCTGATAGTCTCTGATGGCTGTGAAGCCTCTGCTGGTCGTATGAGCGAGGCAGGGCACAGCAGCTTTCTTTTTAAAGCACATTTCACTCTGAGGAAACTCAGATGTTGAGTCAACATGAAAGGAAAGGAGTTACGGCCAGGTCATTTTAACCCTTCAGTGAAGCTGACCTTTGACATCTAGGGTCATAAATGTTGTCACTCAGTTAATCTACTCTCTTGGACATTTTGATGAAGTTGACCCTCACTTTGAATAAAAACTCATGAGTTATGGCTGAGAACATTTTAAGAGAGATGACAAATGACCAGAGACAGTTTCTGACCGGTCCATCCTTCAGAGTATGTTTGTGTTGGATTTAAACATGGATGGATGAAAAAAAAAAGACATTTTTGAAAACACAAATACATCACAGCAAAATATGCTAACATTGTGTTATACACAGGCATTCTGACTTTAATACTAGGTTGTGATTGGTTGAAACCCTAAACAACACTAATGAACTCTCCAGAAACAGCCTGATTAGACACCTCATGTCAATCTGCACAAAGGAATCCAACATATATACTGCATTTGATTAGAATAGAATAAGAATAGAACTTTATTGTCATTGCAACATGTGCAACGAAATTGAAGTCACAGCAGCAATCAAGAAAACAGAAGTAAGAAAGTGTATAGAAAGTGCAAAAAGGTCCATAAGAAAATAGATGATGACAGCTTGTCCATCATTCTCCAGTTCAGCCAGCCTCCACCTCCACAGGGTCCAGGACTGAGCTTCTTCAGCAGTCTGTTCAGTCTCTGTCTCCCGTATTCTGTCTGCTCACAGCAGGTGAAGTTCTTCCAATGTGGTGTTGGTGTCTGATGTTAGCTCCATTAGCCATGTCTGTGAATAGCATGATGCTACTCTGCCCTCTGGTATTCCCTCTGTTGCTAGGTTAACACAGCTAGCTCGTCCATCCTATTAGAGATAGATCTTACGTTCACAACAACGATGGATGGAAGGACAGGTCGATGCTACTTCCCAGCTCACACCTGACAACCAGCATGTCGTCCTCACCTCCTTCTTCTCACCTTGTGGGAAGACATCAGGCCTTACAGTAGTTAGCATTGAGATGCTACAGGCTGCTAACAGCTGAGTTCACATGTCATCAATGCAGCCATGGTTACATGTAGGATCTCCAGACAAACACAGGAGAAAAAGTAGTAAAAATATCACTGAAGCCACAAAAAGTTGGTGTCCATGACCAACAAATGAGCCATTAAAAGTAATGATCCACTCCAAATTGGAAAAGAAAGATTACGAAAAAGAGATGAAAAAATTAAAAGAAACGGACAAAGAAGAGAGAGCTGCTGCGAAAGGCAGCCACAGCCAAAAGGGCGATATTATTCTAAATATCTAATACTTGAACACTCACAGATTATTTCTATTTTAATTTTAATTGTAAACAAAAATGGGGGCCACTGGGCAAAGAGCCCTCGGACTGTAGTTAAATTCTTTACGTACATCTTTTCCACTCACATAGATGTTCTCTGTGGTGGTGGCTTGTACTCTGGCTCAATAAACGCCATCAGCTCTCTAAAACCTTCTCCTACCACACAACTTAATGGGAGCATATTCCCAGTTACCATTTCAGTTATACACAGCTTGGCCAAAAAAAAAGTCACCACCACAAAAAAAGGTCACACACTCCAATATTTGGACCGCCCTTAGCTTTGAATATGGCACACATTCGCTGTGGCATTGTTTCGATAAGCTTTTACAATGTTACCAGATTTTTTTCCATCCAATGTTGCATTCATTTTAATGAGAAATCTTAGTGAAAATTAATGCAACACTGGATGGAAATAAATCTTGTGACATTGCAGGGGTTCATTGAAACAATACCACAGCGATGTGTGCTGTAATCAAAGTTAAAGGTGGTCCAACAAAATATTAGTGTGTGTGACCTTTTTATTGGTGGCTACTGTATTTTGGCCTGGCAGTGTAGTTTAGATCCATAAATGATTATAACCAACTAATTTATAACTATAAATGACTCCCCTCTGCAGATTGATTTCATATTACATGTGATTGGCTCGTCCCTGGTGATAAATTTTGACCAAATGGTAACCAGAAAGAAAGCTTCATAATGATGTCAAGTAGACTGGTTATGTACATTACGAGTGGACAATTGCTAATTCACTTTACATTATACCTTACTTAGTATATTATAAAATACCTGCAGTGCAGTGCAACGAAAGAAAAAGGAAAGAAAGTGCATTGGAAACAAATAGTAAAAAAGGCCATGACAAGAATTTAGATGTAAAAGTTGGTAGAAAATGAACCTGCTATAATTTAATAACCAACAGGAAGTAAATTTAAAGCTGAAAGAAGTCTGTTTGTCTGCTTTCCACTTTGTACACACAAGAATTTGTTTTCCTGAGGAGTGTCTTGTTCCTGTGACTAGTTTCAGATCTTCTTTTAGAACAAAGTTAATTTTGTAATTATGGATCAATTTGGACTAAAAGTACAGATTATGCAGTGTATTCCTTGGGGTGGGATTACCCATGATTAGCCAGGTAAAACCTTTGAAAAGGTAATCATCAGCAGTCTAATAGGTGATGTCATGCTGACTTTGTCTTGTTTCTTTTATGTAGTCTATGGGACAGGTTGAGTCTCATGGGGAAAACTATTTCAGTGTAACATACTCTTTCAAAACAGCTTGACCCTGATAGGTTTTGACAGCATGTACTCCCAGCCGTTTCTAAAGGTTTCTAAAGATTAGAGCTCTGCTGGGTTAGTTTTTCCAAAGTGATCAAAAAGGTGATCAAGATAGTTAAAAGAAGTGAGAACACTGGCTGTGTTTAATACCTGGCTAATGTGCATATGTTTCTTTGTCTTGCTAGAAGCAGTGCTCTCTATGGTGGTCTTTATGGAAATACTGAACCAGAAATAGTTCAAGCAGTCTACCCTCAAGAAGCATGAACCAGTTCATCTAACTTTGTTTTGGTATTTCTCCCTCTTATTCTGGGCACTACATCACTGTTGTTTACGGAGGCTCCAAACAAGACATCGAGGAAATGTCGTTGAGCACCAACATAAATTATGGTTCAACTAAACAATAAAAGACGGCTCAGCCTTCTCCATTTTATGGAAGGGTCAAAACATCAAAGTAAGCAGCCAATATCTCGAACACCAGAGGAGAGTGGCATAACAAGAATGTCGGATAAAAAAGGCAATGTCCACGAGTGAGAATTGGCTTAAGTCATTCTGCTATCAAAGTCCTAAAAAAGAGACTTCTTTGGAGTCCCCTCATCAGGATACATGAAAAGAATAAGGCTGGACTCAGGGAATATGTCCATACCTATAAATTACATCCTATCAGTGATCAGTCTGATACTTTAGAAAGAGATGTAAAACAGCTGTCAGCAGTAAACCAGAAATTACACATTACACCCTGAGAGGTGCAAAAACCTTCCAATCTATGCACAAAAGGAAACACAGGATATAAAGGCAGCAAATCTACTCATACAGGATCTGTGACGACACCTAGAGTGGAACAGAAATCATCTTAGAGTGATACTCTCTGGTCCATTTGGATGTTATTTCTCAGAAACAGCGAACCAGGAAAAGATTTTACTTTGACCTTGACATCAACTTGCCCCTGCCTCTATTTCCTTCTTGCTGTTGATTCCCCTCCTCGTCCCACATCTCCACCTGGTCTCTGCAGAGTTGTCAGACTTCATCCGGTCCTAGCGAGTCATTAGCCACTACCACCACCAGTGTCGGGACTCCATGGGGGATTTTCTTCTGCTGCCAAGATCCAATATGCTATGCTCACAAAACCTCCCCATAGAGACCTTACGGCAAAGATTTTCTGTCAAGTTACATTACTTATTAAGTTGTATTAAATAACATTTCTTTCCAGCTGGCTTGGAGGCCTGTTCCTTCTTTCACTGGTTATGCCCCATTTAAGTTCCCGACTAATACTCATTTGTCAACTGGTCTGGCAGTGCCGGGCTAGATTGTATAACACTTTAAGCTCAATTATGGAATATTGGTATTCAAACACAGTTTTATAATGTGTTGTTGAGATGTGACCCCAAATTTAATGACAAGGCAAATTTTTTACAACATAATGTGATAACCTTCGACATCGACTATTATTATTATTATTATTATTTTTTTTTTTTTCTGTTTTGCTGGAGCAGGTGGAGCTAATATAACATATTCTGCCCATACCAGAACAATCTATGCCCAGGGACTTCAGATTTTTGGTAATACAGGAATATTCTAATGCATTACTTTATTCCTGGGTTTCCAGGATGGAAATTTGTTTCTTTTTAGTGGCAGTGATATGGTAATTTAATAAGTCACTTTTCTGGTGGTCTCTGTGTAATCTTCCTCTTTAGCTTTGTTACCTCCAGTCTTAAAATCGATCATGTTATGGCTAACTTAGCAGATAGCTAAGCTACACCAGCTCTCCTTCCTTATTGTCTCTACATGCAGTGAATCAGTGATACTGACTGTATGTGAGATCTGTAACGACATACACGCCAACCGTGTGCCTTACTGGGCCTATTTGTAACTTTGTTTTACTTCATTCCCCCCACTATTGTTTAAAATGGTCAACATCAATCCGTCTCCTCTTTACCATCACATAGTTCATCAGTAAAAGAAATATCAATGGATGTCTGTTTCAACTCTGTCAGATAAAAACAGCGAAGAACAAAACCCTCCTAAACACATGATACTCACCAGCAACTTGGGCGCTTAAGCAGTTTTATGTGGAGGTGTGACTCATAAAACTGACATTCAGAGGCTTCCCTGTTCCCAGACCCTGCCAATAGTAAATGAGCATGGATCACTGGATGATAGTCCAAACATTTCTGGTGGATCAGAGGATTGGTAGAAGAAAGGTTTGACCATCTGAGTCCTCTGGTCACCCTGAGAGAGGCTGAAAAACTGTCCTGGCCGACAGGAAACACAACAAATTTCAAACTGAAAGACAGAGTGAAAAGGCTGCAAGGATTCTGCACAACATAGTGTGACTTAAATCTAGTATAAAACAAATCTTCACTACATCAGTGGCCATTATTCTAACTTTCCCTAATACTGTCCAGAAACAGGATTAAATAGAGAATCCTTTTTCCCCTCTTAGTGTTCATAAAATAGAAGTCAGAGTAGAGTGCCTTTTTACACTGATTACCAAGAAGGGACACTGCTTCAATGCTGCCAAAGAAATAACTTCACTTCATGGATCACCAGTATGGGACTGATCACTCACGTAGAAGTATTTGATGTGACTGCAGCAGAAATATTTTTATTCTTATTTTTGGTAAAGATGACGACAAGCAACTATTTCATAGTTTTCAGAGGAGTTGGTATGACTGACAAATGGAGGGAATCCCTCCCACCCACTGTAATGCTGTTCACAATGGGATCAACTCGTTTCAGATTTGTTTCAGATTCAGTCTATATTTGAAACGTAGTCAAACATCTTCTGAAAACCAAATCCTTACAATTTGAAAGGTTGTTGATGTGTTGTGGTTAATCTTCAGGAGGAGTACACTGACCTTCTGTGTTTTAGTGTTAATGTGTATGTGATCCAGAGTGTTCTGTGGGGTACTGTAAAAGTCCTGCTGACAGTGAAACAAACAAAAAAAAAATTACAGATGGGGTATTGTGCTTTGTTTAGGCGCAATACTGGCCCTCATGTGTTGATAGCAGCTCTACGTGATTTACAGCAAAATAAATAAATAAATAAATAAATAAACTCTCTACTTTCATTAAAAAAATTAAACTGTCAATTAGAGAATGAACTCAAGCTTTGAAATTGTTAGGATGAGGAAACTGTGCAACCACCTATTCTAAATTTCTCATCTCCCGCATCTCATATAGTTAAATAAAGCACCTCAGTGTCAACAAAAATGTAACTAGCTTACTCTGAGCTATTGCAAAGCAGCCATATGGTATCATTGAGTATTTCCTACCCAATTAAAAAAGAAAAAAGAAAAAAAAACTCTTTGACAATATTAGACGATCAGAGCAGCTGCTCTAAGACGTGATAGAGAGCAGATTGAGTCTGTTACAGTGTCTGGGGTGTGAGAGGGGCGCATGGTTCAAACAATGCAGTACTTTAAACAAGGAGACAAGATGGAGTCCTGTCAAGAATAGAAAGTGTTTTTCATTGCTGGCAAACTTTTGATTTTAATTTGTTTCCTAAACTCCACCAGCCATGTACTTAAAGGGGCTGTGAGGAGTTTCTTAGTGATCGTATTAAAGCCTGAGCTAAAGGCTAAAACAAGAGCTGAGACATGAGCACGGCTACTGATAATAATAGCTATGTGCAGTAGAAACTTAGGTAGCACTTCATAACGCGGCCCGCGTCTTACAGTAGAGTTTCCTCAACTTTTAGGGTAACTTTTCGAAATGTACATGTCATTTCGCAGAACCTGTGTAGTAGTTACACTTGTGTCTTAAAGCGTTAGAGCTGTTGTCTTACGGTGTAGTTTTCGTGTCTTAATGTGTAGTTTCCTCAACTGTTGGGGTTACTCTCACACATGTACCATGACAATATGGGGTATCTGTGGGGTTACGCTCCAGTCTTACAGTGTAAGTCCTGGAGTCTCACGGTGTAGTTTCCCGTGTCTTACCATGAACTTATCAAAACTGTAATTTTCCTGGAAATATGCTTTTACTGTACATACAGATACAGATTTTGTTGAGCAATGATAAACTAAAACACTGTAACGTATTGATGAGTATGTGTCTCACATAATAATGACAAGACATGCAGACGTATAAAATATCTTTATTTTTTAAACACACAGAGACCCCACATAGTATTTCACCTTTTAAGTCACCTGGCCATTAAGCTCATATGTTAGTGTCCCTAAAACAGATTGCTGCACATGATCTGTTTTTGATCTCAGACCCCGGACGTCTACCTGTAATCATGTCAATTTGCAGCAAGAAATCAGATTAATCTTATGATGAATCTGTCAGTCAGGAAACAAAAATAAGCCAAAATTCCCCAGTTACAGGTGCAGCCATTGAAGCAGTTGTGCAGCCAGAGTCTGCGCAGTAGAGACTGTGAGGGATTCTGGGAGAATCTGAGTGGAGCCGGGTGACAATAATAATAATTTTTTTTTTCTTTAAAGAGTCTAATCACTTCTTGACTCTACCTCCCGACATATTTTACAATCCCCGAAAAAAATACACAAGAACAGTAGTTGTCAATCTTTGTTAAATGTGACGTAAGCCTTGTTTTTAACCTCTTATAACTAATGAAAACAAAACTTTTCAGAAAAAAGAGGACTTAAATACAAGACAGCCAAATGATATCTTCAAGCCACCACCTTTTTTTTACAGTCTATGGTTCAACCTCAGCTATGTCAGGCTATGGAGTTTACAGCTGCATGCATGCAGCTTAGACTGCACCTCTGTCTGACCATCTTAAATGAAAGAATCATCAAGTCATTTGGACACAAGTCCATTATTTTACATCAAAGCATCAGTTTAGGACTCCACCATGGGGCTATATGGTGGAGTCAGTTGCCTTCCATTCTGTGAGTTGATGATTGGACCCCAGTTCCCACAGTCCACATGTCTCAGTGTCAATGGGTGGGACACTGACCCTGGTTTGCTCCTGGTGGGACATCCAGCTTGATACTCACTTAGCATAGCTGCTATCAGTGTCTGAATTTGTTCTGAATGTGACATGTAGTGAAAAGAAACTCTGGGTAGCTCAAGGACTAAATGTTGTGCAGTCCATCTTTCATTTACCATCATAATAAGGATAATGTGGAGTGATTTTTTTCATAAAGCAGGAACTCTTTGAGATGAAGCACGTTCACTGCATGTCACGTCATCTCACTGTGTTGGAGTCCCATTAGTTATCTACTCACTATATATGACCGCTTTAAGAGTTTATTACGGTTTCTTTCATTTTTGTTTTGTAAAAGCTCTTCACACAACAACACAACTGTGAATGAGTTAAACCAGTCTGGTAACATTGTTTTTTGGCAGGAATTTTCTTTCAATATCTTGATTTGCTGCAAGCAAAGCTGCTCATGATTTTAAGAAGAATTTTTGTCTTGGAAAGCAAGTTTCTCTACATACCTGCCTGGAGCACAGAAAGCGCCCATTCTTTCAGTTTTCAAAGACACGAGGACCTGCTGTCATCTGTAACTTGAATAAGGAGTCAACAAGAAAGAGAGAGCTTGAAGTTTCATGATAACAAGACTCTTTGATCTGATGGGAATACAGGAAAAAAAACAGCTTAAAATCGCAATGAAAACACGTTTTGTGGTGAAGAAATAAAAATGTAGCATGAAGGGAAATTCCCCTCTTGACATTTGGAATCTAATTTTATCTTGTATACCTAGAGTAATGGTTTATCTCAACAGGAATGCTTTCATGTTGATAGTCTTTGAAGGTATTTTCTGCATAGTCCAATGAGGCTTGTCCTCAGCCACATATTTCTACCTCATGATACAATAATACACACTGACATACATTTTTTTGGCTCTTGTTTTTTTTCCCTCCATCGTACACAAACATTCTTTATGACTCTTTTACAGAGTTAAACAAATAAGGGCCCCAGAGAGTAATCTGAGTGACTCCTCAATAAACAATTTGGCTATGCTTCAACCTAAAAGGGCTCTGAACCAAATACCTTATCTTGTGTCTCTGCTGATCAGCAGAAATGTACTCTCTTTAGATGACATGGCAGGAATGTAAATACGGAAGACTCTGTGTCCCTAACTCTACAGCTTTGGAGAGGATGTATGAAGAAGAGCAGCAGAAAGAGAGAAAGTCCAGGACCATTTTTTGAGCTGAGGAGACACATCTTTATACTGCGGGGATGATATTCCTGATACGACACCTTAAACCTGTTATACAGACTAAATAGACTTCAATGAACTCATTTTATTGTTGTCAGACTTTTAAGTGGAGCCCAGGAAACCTGAGACCTCTGTCCTCAAGTATATCAAAAAGTGAGCAAAATGTGAAGCTTGAAGTTAATTCAGTGTAGATTTTTCTCTGTGAAGCTGTTCCAGGAAACTGTCCTTTCTTCCATGCTTGTTTACTTAGGGAGAACTGAGATCCAGAAACTTTCTGTACAACCTCTTATTCCTGACACTTCAATCCCACAAGCTTATGTAACACAGCAGCAACATCCGCACTCGAGTGTATTTTTAGACTTTAAGAGTTAAAAAATATACAGAGAATCAGGCAAAGGAAAGCAGGGACCTTGTAGAGCACATGCTGTCAGGCTCCCAGGGGAGACCATGTGTCGGACTCGATGCTGGGAGCAAGATGTAGGGGTCAAAGGTCAATTCTCACAGGAAACAGAAGGAAGTGGTGTTTGTGTTCACATACTGTAACTCAGCTTTTACAAATACTGCCCAAAGTGTGTGGACATCAGTCATCTAAGGTTCAAAATCATCTGGATTTTACAGGTACATTTTTTACTTCTCAAGCAACCTCACAGGACAGAGCTTCAAAAACCAACAAACTGTTTGACCAGAGCAGTTTCTGAGTCACTCAGATTCAAACACTTTGTATCAGATAAAGGATATGTTGATCGCTGGAGGATATGAGTCAGGGAAAGGGGTAAAAGCACAACATGGTCCAAACATCTGACTCATTCATTAACCTTTGACATCTGCTATTAGGACACACTGAAGGTAGAGATGACATTCACAACTAAGCCGGGTGAAATCAAAGATCAGTGGTTTCTTGAGCACTGAGGGAAGTGGGAGAAACAGAGAATCCTAAAGTTAACATAAGTCACTCACAAGGATTACAAAAAACAAATTATAAAGGTAACGCTAGTGAATATTCTGCACAGGGGCAGCTAGATAAGTGTGCAATGTCGACTTAGCAGCATGACTTTTTTTCCAAGTTATTCTTGAAGAC
Source organism: Halichoeres trimaculatus (assembly GCF_033239565.1). NCBI lineage: Eukaryota > Metazoa > Chordata > Actinopteri > Labriformes > Labridae > Halichoeres > Halichoeres trimaculatus. Next base: position 14,395,536 of record NW_027437187.1, on the reverse strand, counting down.
AGGCAGTACATCTGGCCGAGGATTTTGCATGTATTTGTCTAAAGAATATGTTGGTTCTTTTGAAGAGGGGTTTTTAAAAGTTTCTTTTTAACTGTAAATCTAGAGCCCACAGACAAGCTCAGCCCCTTAGCTGAGAATCTGTGAGGTACAGGTGTGTTAACTGCCAGCTCACAAACCAAGAAAGCCACTACTGTCATGTGTGGGACTTGGTAACAACAGTACTTCAAGGCCTTTCTGGATCAAAAGGTATCAGAGGATCAACCAGAGTCAAGTGTTTTCAATTTTTGAAAGTTAAATCAGAAAAAAAGGGAGGCTAAATGACAGTGGATCTTCAAAGTAACACTTTAGCTTTCTGTTTTTGACAAAGAGGGTAGGTGAAGTGACATCTCCTGTGGATGGAAAGTTATTCTCACTTCGATAAAAATAATCATCCCTTTAAAATAAACAGTGCTTAACAAATTTATTAGACTACTGTCCAGTGTACGGTGTTTGCCACCACTGCCCTAAATGAACAGTTTATAGCTGACCATCACAACACTTGTTATGTTTCTGTAATGTTTTATCCACCAGGATTTGCAAGCTCTTGAATCAAAATCATGTTTCTAATTTGTGAAATATAAGTATTGTTGTTTTCCATCAATTCTCAAATGTACAATTGTAGTAAAAAGTAAAGCACATTGTTATTTTTTGATTGAAAATTCAGTTATTTACATGTGTTCCCGAACAGTAAAAAATTTAAGTTTTTAGTGATATGTTATTTTTTTTGCTTCTCTGAAATTTTGGAATAAAACCATAAAATTGGATTAAAAACTTCCCACTCATGTTCAAAATGGTGAGATAAGATCAAAACCAGATGTTTTCAAAACATCTGTGTGCAAAAATAGGTGACCACAGGAACACTGTGAAGGTCAGACTGTTTATTTGTTACTAGTATGAGACATTATACTCTTAAATCCCAGAGGGATTGGTTCCAGTAAAAAAAAACAAGTTATCCGTATTACTGTTAAAAAAGCAGTGATTCTTCAGGTATATGTGGCTATTCAGAAAAATCTGTTTTATGTCTTAACATTCCATTCCCACACACTAAATCTAAATGGACACAAAATAAAGATTGAATAATAACTAGACAGAAAATTTGCCACACTGGGCCTTTTCCACATGGCAGGCTTATTTGGCTGAGCTATCAACACTCAGATAAATCATCATATTCCAATAATGAGTGAAAGTGACGATGTAACAGTTCATCCATTCTCTCACAAATGTTTTCAGATTCAGTCAAAACTCAATTCAGTTTCTGAAATATATACCTTCATGTACATAATACTCTGGCTCAGCAGTCTTCCCAAATTACTCCTCTGCTACGGATTCCTCTGCTGCACCCTTTGCATAATTTTGCAGGCTGTTTATATGTATTGATATTATCATCCTACAGCAAGCAAGATTTAAATGACACATGACAGATATAAAAGAAAAAAAAAACTGATTACAGTTATCACAAAAGCCGTCATCACAAATGGTGGCCTGTGAGAGGCCTGCAGGGCACCATCAGAAGATCCTAAAGCTCAAAAGGGTCCCAGATCCATGTTTGAACACAGCCTTGAGTGCACACTAAACCAGATTTAGTTTCAGTAACTGCTAACAGGAAATATAAAGCACGTGTGAAAAGAATATATGAGAGTTTTTACTTTTGTTTAAAAATTACTTGAATACGTCAAATCTGTGTAGCAATGGTGACCTTTCCTCAACGGGATACAATAAATAGAATAAACAAAGCAAAGCAATAACACCATTTTAATAAATGTCTTTGAAAAATTTTCATTGAGGGTATTTTAAGACACATAAAATAGCTATATTCAACCACACTTGCAGAGACAATTCAAAGATATAACCAAGATAAGGGTTTGAACAAAGAGTAGCAGACTTCTTGGATGGATTTAACGTAATCGTTAAGGCAGAAGTAGACTCAGGACAAAAACAGGAGCTGGACACTGTCCGGCAGGTTTATAAGTATCTCATTCTCACAGTAACAAACAATGTTTATCGTAGAAATACAGTGGTTTAAATGAAGAAGGACCAGTGTGAGTGCCTCCAGTGTGTCTCTACTGACAGTGTGCGGTCGCGCGCTGCCATTACACCCGCAAGCACACAGTAAACAACGTGACGTCACTTCCGCTTTCAGGTTGACAGCAAAACAACAAAAGCAGGAGCGATAAAAACATCTTTACATCAAGAAGCATTTCAGAAAGCCGTAATTAAATGAAGGTAAGTACACCCATATTTCCGTAAACCATTTTTCGTATTTATAGTTCTCGGTTCTTGCGTGAATATGCTGGTGTTTATGTGGGTGCGTATGTGTGTGTTTGTGCGAGCTACCGTTATCTCTCAATGTATATGTACAATCCCTCCTGCTGTAACGGTGCTGGGACACAGAGTTCTGCCACGCATTAATACAACAATGATATAACTTAGACTAACCGTGGGTTTACGGATTTACCTTCATTCAAAATGATGACGAACATCGACAGTGATGTCAGATGAATGAATTTCCTCTGATTAAATGATCAGAGATGGTATGGAGCCTAATCTCGTATTGATGTTGCTTTACTGTCGCATCAAAAACACAACCTTGTCTGCTTATTTTGCACAAACATAGGCCAGTGCGCACAAGTTGTTAAAAACTGAGAGGAGACTTTTTTGGTCGATAATGAACACATTCATATGCATGTGTTCATTGTGTTTTTCTCGAGCGTATAACTGTACTAAAATATACTTCTACTTCCACCAGTCATTGCGAATCTTACTTTTAACCAATTTTGCTGATATTTTGTTGTGGGCTATTGGAAAGATTGCTGATATGGACTTAGCAAGAAATAGCCTATGTGGAATTATGGGCATTGCTAACCCTTTGTATATGCACATGACCAGGTGCACAATGCAAAGGCTCGAGCCTGTGCATTTTATACTTATCACTCCCCTTTAAAATCTGAGCAAGACTTGACATTCTTTTTTGTTTGAGGGTTTGATTTGAACCAGGCCTTGCCTAAGTGATCAAAATATGTCACTATAGCTGACATACAAAGAGTTGTAAAGAAGCTGTCTAGAGTTGCTAATCGCCAAATTGTTAGGGGAGAAAATGAATGGGAGTAACTCTACAGTTAACCCTGCAGAATGTCTTCAAATTAAAAACTATATAAAAGTAATAATAATAAACAACACTATGTCAAAAAAAACATTATTAATGAATACCAATCAAAACAAAAGACTGTATTGTTTGAACATGAATCTGGCCTGTCTACAAAAGTAAAGATGCACCTTTCTTGTAAATAGTATCTATCTAGATTCATCCCTCATGTGGTAAAACCATATGAAGAACATAATCTCACCAATTAAAATGAATGTAGTTGACTTTGTAGGAATCTTTTTGGTTTAATTAGTGTTCAGAAGAATATTTTGAAGATGTAGGATTTTGGCGTATGTGTGGGGAACAAAATGCAGCAGCAGAGCTCATCACGTAATACTTTAGTTAAATGACGACTTCCATTTTAACAAATAGCCCTGTTTTCTGTGTATTTGCTCTTTGTAATATTGACCATTAGTTTTTTTTTCAGGTGATGAATTCACAGCAAGAAGTGGAGGAGAGTAACTCCCCCGTTGACTTCAGCAACAACCACCATATGTGTGAAGACAGAGAAGAGGAGGAGGTTCCCCCAGACCTCCAAGAAGAACAGTCTAATGGTGAGTGAGACGTTTGAGGACAGTTTTCAAAAACGCAGACGACCAAGCCATTCATGGTTCCCTTGATCAAACCTTTTGGCATTTTATCATTTTAAAGTGATGGTCTGAGGTATGTGGGTCTGTCAGCATTTCAGTCATTACAGAGAAAGACTTGGAAATTGAAGCAAAATAAAACTTCTTCCGCTGCTCCTGCTATGTACTGCTGCCAGTGCTGATGGTGGATCAGGTCTCGTTTTCCCCAGGTCCAGTTGGTCTTGTCTCGTGAAAATGGATTTGTACATGACAGATTTGTGAGTTTTCCACATTTCTGGTTGTATATAGACTACTTTATTGTCGTATCATATGAGAGCAGTTTCACATAACCTGCTGTAAGCTAAAAATATGCCAAGCATGTAATAGGGTTGGTGTCTGTAGTGTGACACTTCATGTTGCCTTAAAGTCTATGAATGGACCTTGCCATCCTTCCCATTTAATGAGAATAAACTGGAGTGTCCATCTCAATTGTGATGTCACCCTTTAGTTTGCGGACTACCACCGTGACGACTGGAAGATTTGGGGTTTGGCCACTTCTGCCTGTTTCGAGCAGAAACGGCCATAATCCAAACAGGATAGGAGAAATGGAATGGGGCAAAGTTGAGCAAAGAGAAGTTAAGTGTGATTGTAAAGTCACTCCCAGTAATTTTGTTTATGGCAGTTAAACAGAGTGAGATTCCTTTTGCAATGGTGACTTAACAGGGTTGTTCATTTCAGGGGTTCTCAAACTTTGTGTACCCTCTTCTAAAAACAATTTCGACCAAGTATCCCCTTATAAAGCAGAGAAAAAAAATCAGGAAATAATACGTGAAATAACATGAATAAAAAGATTACAGAATATATTCCTCCGGATACTGGCAATGTTTTCATAAATTACTGTTTAGTTTTGTTTTTGACGGTTTCTTCATGATCCACCTGATTTGTCTCATTTCAACCACCTGTCCACTGCTGTCTGCCTGGTCGCGTTATTGTTTACATGAAAGTCTACATACTCTCTGGCTGAATAATTGACAGTTGGTGTTTTGTATATAATGAATTAATATGCTTATTTTGGAAATAGTGCCCTGTTTGATATTGCATTGACATAAAAAATAAGTGCTGTTGACAAAGTTGTTTTTAAATTAGATTTTTTATCATTTGTTTGGTATCGCTTTATATTAAGGCCCTGTAATAAGCATTAATAAGACCTTTGTAAGTACTTATAAGATACTTATTCACATTATTATATGTTTATAAGACTATATAACTGCTTAATAAGTGTTTAATAAGGTCATTGTAAGGGTTGGGCGTGAGGCCCCACAGGTTAGGTTTAGGCATGGGGCCCCACAGGTTAGGTTTAGAGGAAGGGCTGGGGTAGGGCTCATGAGAGACAAAAGCAGAGGACAAAAAACAAAGAGGGTTAGGGTTAGGTTCCATATACCTTATAGATTAGGTTGTCTTGTATTAACCCTTACAATGACCTTATTAAACACTTATTAAGCAGTTATATAGTATTATAAACAAATGATAATGTGAATAAGCATCTTATAAGTACTTACAAAGGTCTTATTAATGCTTATTACAGGACCTTAATATGAAGTGTTACCATTTGTTTTGATGCAATATTTTGTTGACATTTGTCAAGTACCTCTTGCAGTACTCCCACATACCCCTAGAGATACGCGTGCCCCTATTTAAGAATCACTGGTCTAATTAGTTAGAAAAGCTAGCTTGTAGAATGTAGCAGTGTTGCTGCTGATTGAAATTAGCTCATTGATTTGTTTTATGATGGGTCTTTTCATCTAAGATGTCATAAAGAAGAAACTCAATAAGAGGTTGCAGCTTTCAAACAACAAAAAGAATCTACTCAACTCTTTTCAATCGTGTCTGATGTAAATTTCATCATTGAGATCAGTGGTAGACTGACTGAAGCTGCCCCCTAGCTGAAGGCCTGGGGACTACAGCCTTTTCTGCTGGGCATAATTTTTTAGCCCCCAAGGTTCATGGTTGACATACCCTGCAGCCCCTTTTGTATACTGCACATTGTAATAAGAGGTACCACAAGAAAAAGGTTAAGACATTGTCTTTTTCTCTGTGAGGCTTTGAGTCATTATTTTTTGCGCTTACTGGAAGGATAAAACAAAAAGTTCAGTCTTTTTGTTGGGTTTTGCTCAAAGTAGTGTTGTATAATCAGTTCTGTGTGTGCCTGTCTCTTCATGACACTTAAAGTCGCTTTGACTGTTCTTCTCTCCTAACAGCTTTTTTTTCTCTGTATCTCTCAGACACAGATAAGGATCACCCCATCCCAGAAGGCGGAGTCATGTGGAGAGTAGGCGGCGGCTTATTCAGCATGACACGAAACGTTGTTGGCGCGACCCTGGGGGGCGTTGCGTGGGTAGGAACAAAAAGTTTTGAGCTCACCAAGACAGCTGTTACCAGTGTGCCGGCAGCCAGCGCAGGAATCGTCAAAGGAAGTGTCTCCATGGTTACGGGGGGTGTTGGAGCTGTGGGATCTGCGGTGGCGAGTAAAGTCACACCAAGGAAGAAGGACAAAGCAGACTGATGGACAGTGGGCTTGTGTGTGTTTGTTTGTTGGTGTGTATGTGTGTGTGTGTGTGTGTGTGTGTGTGTGTGTATGTTGCAAACAAGAGCAAAATATCTCAAGAGCTGAGAATGGATTTTCATCGCAGCCTCTTGACTCACACAACAACAAAGACACAAAAGCAGCTGGATGATCACCACCTGTGCAAATCCGATACTCAAGGAGGGGCGGCTGTCAATGATGCAAAGGTACAAGAGTTGGGGTACAAAAATCTTTATGTCAGCGTTAATGGTGCATGGGAGAGACATGCTTGTGTGTCACACAAAATGAAAACAGAGCTGACAAATTTTCCAATCACAAGTAAATATGTAAATTACTGTATGTGCTTCAAAAACTAACACGCCTCTATCTCTTACCAATGTGTGGTGTGAAGCCAAAATAGAGCCTCTACAAGCGCTGACTGTGTGCTTGTGGAGCCAGGCCACGAGTAGAATTGATCTAGTTGGTGAAGCTGTGGGATGGATGCACACAGTTACCACAAATGAAAACACACATTTGAGTCATCAAATAACTCAATAAAACTGACCTCTGAAAAAAGTGAACACTTGGAAATAAATCAGCACAAAAGTAAGAGACCATGTTTGAGGAGGTCATTTATTTAAATGTTCTACTTAGATCCATGTCCTATTTACTATAACAGAGGAGGCAGGCTTTCAGTCTGTAATACAGCACCCAGTCACCAGGGGGAGCTCTCAGTGTTATGGCTTCACTTGAGATAGCTCTTCTGTCCTTGTTATTATACAGTGTATCGATGACATTAAAGTGAATGCAAGAGTTGAGGTTGCCAGTAGAAAGTTTTACAAGCTTAATTTTATGCTTCTTTCATTGTTGACTGTTGGAGACTGATGAAGAGCAGAGTAAAAGTTCATTCTGTTTCAAAAACAACTGTCAAACAGCCAAAATTGTTGGGATACTTTTTATGTAGTTTGTCAACAAACTACCTGAGTACTTTAAAAACTGGCAGCTCCAATTATTGGTCCACCTTTAAGTCACCCAGCACCGATTCTTAGCTCTGATTGATGCAATGTACAACATTACTACCTTTACTCTTGTGCATGTATTCATCAGCACCCACTGCATCAGCTGCAGTTTTTCTGACCTACGTGGTAGTAAATAACATTCAGTACTCGTTAGCGTAATGCCGCTGAGCTGCAGGCTGCAGCCGACCTCTGGTGACACAGTGGAATGATCTGAACTAACAGAAATAAAAAAAACTTGAAGTAGAATCTAAAGACGGTGTAAATAGAGGTGAGATGAGTTGTAGCAAAACATTTTTTGTATGCACAGGGACTCTTGAGTTGGGTGGTCAGATCAAGAGGCTGAAATAGAGGACAGAGCCTTAGAATCTCAAAGGAGATGTGACTTGTAGCAGAATGTCTGAATCAGCAATAAATAGAAACAGTTTTATTCATTGATTCTCAATGTCTTACATTACTAAAAACAAAACATGAAATATCTCTTTAAGTCAGAAAAGTCCTCATAAAAACACTACCATTAGGTCAAGTAAAATACTGATGTACATTTCATAAAGCAATCATTTTAGTTTGTGTATGTGGTACAGGCCATAAAGAACCAGATGCAGACATAGTGACATTAAAATGCTAATTTTGATTATTCCATTTTGGTGTTTTTGCCGCACAATCTGAAAAATTTTGAGCCAAAAGTGACTTTTTGGTCACTTAGTGTAGCCAATAGTTAATGACAAACTACTTGTTAGGATCAACTTTTCCTTGTGTTGCTGTTGATTCTGGATTGATTGGCAACTTGAGGATCAAGGATGTAGCTGGTGTTGAGAAAAAAACATCTACCAGGGAAACATTATCTCACTTGTACGCAGATGTCTGTTTAAAGATGTAGAGTAAAGCCAAACTGCTGTTGAATGACTACTGATGAGTTCAGGGGTTGCATCAGAGTAGGATTAAGCTCTGCACCTTGTCCTACTCAGAAAGTCTGACTGGCTGATTACTCATACATCAACCTCAACAGAACACTTCACATTCCAAAATCCAGTTGTAATACCTTTACATCCTGCATCACTTTACAGAATCTGTACATTGAGATAAATTTCCCTGAAGCTTTCAGTGCTTTACATTCTTTGTTCCCTCTAAATGAGATCAACATTTACGAAGTGGTTGTTATGCTGCAAGACTTGCAACTACTGCCTGAGATCTTGTACTGACAAGGACAAAAATCTTTGGGAAAAACAAGTATTAGCCTTCTTTTGGCCATTAGACAAAATACAGATCCGAGGAATGTTAGCATTTCCCCTACTTATAAATCCAAGATTACACCACAGCTTCTCATACAACAAAATATACATGCATGTGTGCAAGTGAAGATGCACATCCAGTAGTGCACGTTTTTTTATGCCATAGAACATGTCTCTTCTGAGTTTTAACACTGGTCAGCACTGCATACTGCAGTAGGTTCATTATAATGTATCTCTCTAGCTGGAAATGATTTTCTATTATGTATCTGTGTTTATTATTTGGTTAACTAGCACATTTTAAATTTCTGCTTATTTATGAAATGTATCCACAGGGTAGGGGTAAAATGAAACTGCATGCTACACGTGATGAAATCATCTTTGAGCTTGCAAAGACATAGTAAGCTGAATGATCCGCTGTATACCACTAAACACACAAGGGTGACTCTGTTACGTGATTTATTTTTCTGTGCTCAACTTTTACATTTAATTAGTTTCTAACTTTGACTTAGCTTCATTGCCTTTGGTCAGACATTAAAGGGGCTGTGAGGAGTTTCTAAATTATCTTAAAAAAGTCTCTCTTCTAGATATATGTCTGATCGTAATTCACACTTTAAAATGAGATTAACAGCACCAATATAGGCTATTTTGAAAAGCTTCTTCTTAGCTCCCTGATTGGGTCGAGCAGGACCGGATTGATTTACGGCATGTCTAAGTCTCTATGACAACAGCACGGTGGCTGATGAAGTTTAGAAGTGAGAAGAGAGATCTGTGTTTTTCTCTTCTGAAAACAATTTCTGTGATTGATTTTGTAGTGATGGTGGACACATGAGCTTAACAACCAGACAGAAAAAGGACAGAAGAGCAGAAGAAATCTAAACAGGAGAGAGATACGGCCCGAGCTAAAGGCTAACCCTGGGGCTAAACTGTTGGCGCTAATGTTGATTCCAACCCACAGTCAGCAGTTATTCTGCAGTGGTCTGTTCAAACTTGTGAGTCTATCAATAAAATGAAGAGTGAGGTTACGTTAGCTCTGCTTGGTTGATGACTGACAGGACATAGCTAACCAGGATTTACTAACATTACACATTACCTACGCGTCTCACATCACTGGGCTGTCAGTAGTACTACATACGGACAGCTACTAAACTACTGTACGAACTGACAGTTTGTTTGTTGTCATGTTAGCCTACAGATATGTTGTAGCACTGGGCTGCTAGTAGCGCTACATATTGCTGGCTACTGACGTACGGGACAAACTTTCGTTGCTTGTTGTCATGTTTCAAACGACAGCACTATGTAACTGTACTGATAAATACCTTACCTCATCGTGTTGTATCCGGTAAAAAGTTGTCTTAAACAAAGAAATTTTTTTCCAAAACAAACACACGCCTGGTTAAAAGTCACATCTTTATGATATTGTGCGTGAGACTCCAGGCCAGAAGGAGGCGAGACAGTCCAATTAAAACAGATCCTCCTCATAGCCTCTCTAAGTCATTGTCACTTGGTTTGGTTGTCATCCATGACACATTTACTGACACTGAGGGCATCAGTTTAGAGACTAACCCAACAGAGCTGAGATCAGTGTTATTTAATTTTCCCTAAAAGAAGCAACAACACTGCAAAAAAATCATTGCAACATGTGAATGCTAATGCAATTTGCAAGTATTAGATTAAGGGGTATTCAGACAAAAAGCGATATTTTCCTCACATATGAGAGCAATGCTCAGAGGATTTTGACAAGTCTGCAAAAGAAAAAAAAGAAGAAAAAAAAAAAGAAATCAACAGTGTGCAAAAAAAATGTTCTAGAGTAAAATCAGTGTGAGTAACACAAGTTGAAAACTTTTGCTCTGGGCCAAATTCGAGCTTTCCAGAGAATTTAGATTTTGACTTTTTAAAGAATATCAAAGCTGTCTTTTCAGGATTCAGTGTTGAACTCTCATCTCTTTTCAATAAAATACTCCATGTAGCTTTCGTTAAAGAGAGGGTATTATATGACTTTACAGGCTTACTTGAATTGTCCTCTTTTGCAGTTTATAAGTTTATTAGCTTCTGTCTAAAAAGATTAACTTAAGCACACCTTATGAGTGCACTTTCTTTTATTTTTTTTTCAGCTCTTAAGAAGCCTCCTCCACTGTTGCCATACTGTTACTTATTGAGTTTTTTTTTCTTTGAAATGATAAATAATGAAATATGGCAGCACATTTTGGACTGGGATTCTGACCCGTGTAGTTCAAAGGAGGGACAACAAGGAAAGCCCCTGCAACAAGAACAGAGAAGGAACAACATTCATTATGCTCTTTTGAAGAGATCCATCAACTGCTAATTTTATAAACTGAGCCGTCTCATGCCCCTCTCATTCAATTCTCATGTGACTTTATGAACAAGCTGTGCAGAGCAGCCTGCACTCTCATTCTTGGATTCACAGTTTAAAACCTCGCCCAAATTTAGTTCTGCAAAGTGATATCTAACTTTATATTGTGTATAAAACATGGAAAAAGCATACAGCCACCTGTTTAGAGACTAAGCAGAAAAGCATACAGCTGCTGCAAGAATTATCTGTAACATGAGGAGAAAGTGTTTATAATAGCATTAATGTAGGTGACTATCCTGTCCCTTAAAATGTGATAGAATGAAGACCAAACTCTGTTTGCATTTGTGTGTATTTTGTAAATGGGCTGTTTAAGTGAACCAACATTTTTTATGAGAAAATAAAACTGTTCTACATTTGCTCCAAGCCTCTGAGTTGTTTTTCTTCCCCCCTTCTCTCTGTATCACCTTTTAAGAGTTTAAAACATTTCAGACTTAAAGATAAAGCGCTGTTTGATAAAGTCACATTTAGTCATGTCACTTGTTCTATCTCAAAAAAGAAAACAAAATTGGTTTAGGTAGATTTACAATCTGCTGTGGGTGAGGAAAAACTCATCATACAGCAGAAACTAAAGAAGGATACCCGTTTAAGCACCAGAGGGACAATAAATATTTCAACTCACACATTTTAAACTGTCTGTTCAGGAAAACTGCAAATCATCCTACAGTTTTTCCCAACACAAACCTAGTGAGACAGTTGCACTCACTCTGGTCCAGATTTTACCCAGTATCAAAGACCAAAAAGCAAGTTTAGGCAATTTCCCTCATTGGTTAAGCACGACTGCTCCTGTCTTCCTTTGGATTATTTCAGTGAGTCAGTCAAAGACAAATCTTGTTTCAACTCATAGTGAACGTGTTAGGTAAAACATGTTTTTTTTTTAAATCTTTTTTTTTTTTGTACGTGGAAAGTGTCAATAAAGCACTTTCTCTAGTCTCCATATCACTTAAAGTGTTAGTTAAATTCACCAATTCACATCTGATGTGTACACCAATGAAAAAGCCTGCAAAGGAAAGAGCAGGACCTGAGATTAAAGCCTTGAGGACACGTAATAACAACATATTTGTTGTTTTGTGTGGACAAATTTTTATTACTCTTACTATACCAAACTATTTTTTACAACAAACTTCTCTTTCTTCGACAACAGATCAGTGTATTAAACCATAAACATTTCTTTTTTATGTCCAAGACACTTTGGTTGTCACAACTGCAGTTGGTAAGTGGATATAAACAAAACATCCATGTGTTGGAAAAACAGGAAAAATACCCATCTGGTTATTGACAAAAGAAAACAACTAGCAAAACTGACAGTAACATTTAGCAAGGTTTGATTTGATCATAATCAATCTCCAGCCAATGACCATGTTTAAATCTGTTCAACAAATAAAACATGCTGTGGCTGAAAGTATGAGCATTGGTTGAGATCAAGTGTTTTCATGAATGAAACCTTTCTGCCATTGTTCTGTTATTATGTGTCTTTGATTTTTGAATGTATGTGGAAGCTGATAAGTGTTCTCAACCAAAGATTATTTTTCATGGATAAAGCTGATCAGTGATGGCGAAATGAATAAAACTGGAAGGAAAAAATAACACTGTAAGCTGCACATTAAACCAACACGTCTCACATCAACTCAAGGCTCAACTGTCAAACATCAGTGATTGAATGGAGATACTTCGCTAGCTGTGATCATGTGGTAAAGTAGAAGTAAGATACCTTTATACAAGAAAAAAAGAAAAAACCCTTCATGGCTCTCTCAAAAATAGCAGACCAACAAAAAACACTGACTTTACAGAGCTGAATACATCATTTGCTGCCTCGGTTTTACTGTTAGGATACTGTTCAGAAATAAGTGCTGAGTTAAAGGGTTGTTATGATGTCAATGACCACCTGTTTAGCTACTGCTGGCTTAAATGAGCCACTTGAGTGCTTCCCAAAAATGATTTAAGTAGTATATTTTCTGTAAGTGTTCTTTCTGATTTAGATACGTTTACCCCTCAGTAGACCTTTTCCTGTGACGTCACACTCAGGATTGAACCAAGAAGCAACCTGATGTCAAAAAAATGAAGCCAATGCAGAGTTGTGTACTGCTCTGGATTGTTTAACAGCTAAATAACAAAGGTGTGGCGAGTCATTATAAGCTGCCACTCGTCTGATGGATAAGCAACTACAAAAGATACTGACACCATCAGACATCAGTGATGTTATATATATTAGCTCATTAGCTACGCTCAGAAAACAGCATACATTTCCACTCAGCCCCTCCTGAGCTAATAGTTAAAAATCACAGATACAATATAAAAGGCACATATGAAGCCTGGATTTTAATGTTTGTCTCCAAACAGCCCCCAGTTAAAATGTGAAAATGTTGCTGACTTCTGAAGTGGTACGTTTGATGTATCTGTTTATTATTTTACTTCATTTTAGCTCAGAATACCATGTTTGTCATACACAGACGGCTTTTTATGCCTCAGTGAGGATTTTTTAGCTGATGATGAAACACTCTGAAATTAATAGTGATGCCTCTTTAAGACCCAAAGAAACAAATGAGACCATGAGCAACAAGACTGACTATTTCTTTGATGTCATTAGTAATGCCTGTGAGACTTGTGAAGGAGTCGGCATCAGAAAAGATGACAGCTCGCTGGATAAACAGCCACTTTACTTTGACTTTTTCACACCTTATTAACTGGAGTATTAGGTAATTCTCACAACAAAATCAACAGAGACAGAGGGAGATGACCATAGACTGTATAAAACATGGATGTAGTCTCCCCAATGTCACCCGTCTGTTTCTGAAACAGAATAGCGGCCATGTTGGTAGAGGCAAGGGCTTCATTGCCCTATAGGCCCCTATAGGGCCCCTGTGGGTGGTCACATGACCCTGAGCTGTGCCTCTGATTGGACGAGCTCGCGATCTTAATATCCTCTGAATGGCTGAGTTAGAAAAAAATTCACCCCCCGTACAGCGTGTGCTGAGAGTAAAATTAGCGACTCAGACAGGAGATGTTTTCTGAACCAGGCTGTAAATAGGTTAATTTCTGCTTTGAAAACAGCTTTTTTTGGCTTGGTGTGATTTCAAGTACTTCCAGAGCCAGCCTCAAGCGGACACTCAAGAAACAGCAGATTTTAGCACTTTGGCATTGTCCCATAATTATAGACTGGAGGTTGCTGCTTGGGTATCACCAATACCTAATAAGGCTACCAAATAGACACAGGCTTTCCTACAGGAGCCTAACATCAACATCATAGATACAATCCTCATTTCAGATGTTTTTGATTTCTCTGTTTTGAGGATTCTTGGTCATTTGTTCACCAATTTTGAAATATACTTTTTGGAGGTTTTACATCCAAAATGCTAAGATTTCACTAGACATGTTCAGACACCTCATCCTGAATGTGACGTCACTGAACAATGGCTGCCATGAGAATATGATACTGACAAAGTTTGACTGCAGTTATTGCCCTATGTGGATAAAAGATATAAAATGATAGATAGATAGATAGATAGATAGATAGATAGATAGATAGATAGATAGATAGATAGATAGATAGATAGATAGATAGATAGATAGCAAATGAGCCAGCGAGATAGATAGCTGTTAAGATAGATAACTGTTTAAACAGATAACATTGCTGCAGAATGAAAAAAAAAATGTCAGAATTTGTTTTCTTGAGCTATGAGTTATAAAGAGGTGGCTCGTCACAGCTTTTATCTTCCAGCACAGGCAAAGTGAGAGTATCCAGATTAGTCAGTGAGACAGCTTTGATTACATCACCTGTTCCTTATAAACTACAGTACTGTATGTTTAGATGGTTTCTTAAACCCACACTGAATGTACAGTATGTACGCGCTATTGTCTAGAGAAATGGAAGGAACGTCCTGTTCTCCACTAAGGAGTGTGAGAGGTTTCTCAGTTCTCTGGGGTGGAACACTCTCTTGTACCCCAGGAGCTCAAGCAGTGGCTGGCAGGCAGTCTGCGTGTAAACGACCATGTCGAAGGACAGCTTCAGCCTCCAGTTCTCTGCATTAGCAGCAGAGTCCCGAACTGTGGTGAACTTCTGCCGTGATGACAGGTCACTGCTCCCCCGCGTGTTGTTGATGATCCACTCTTCCACACTGTGGTCCAGATCCAGACCCAGGAAGCTGTAGAGCTCTTTGGCTTTCTGGAGAGGGAACCTGGCCAAGTCTTCATACCTGATCCAGCACAGGGAAAAGCACAGTGATGCAATGTCAACATATGTATGTATGCCCAGAAGAACGTCAATAGAACATAAAAATAAGATAATACTAAGAACATCATCTTATTAATATAAGTTCATTTTAACAGGTTAGTTTAGCTCTCAGAGATAAAGATGGAAAGAGATCACTGTCCTGTAAGAAAGTGCTCAAGCTAGACATGTAGGCATTTGACTTAGTTCATGCTCATATTTCACATGTACATGACCTTGCTCTAAATTTCAGTGCAACCATGCCTCTTTAATGTCTTATTTTATGAAGGTTTATTAATCACTGGAATAGGCTCAGCTCCACGGCCATGTTATTTACTAGAATGGTTAAAATCTCATGGTAAAAACATATGGTGCTGAGAAGAGCTAGTGAATAAAAATCAAGACAGGAGACTGCTGAAACTTTTTTTTTTTAAACATTTATATATTAGGGTGACATCTGGGTTAAACTGCACTATCTTGTCTTGTGCATCATGCAGATGCAATATGTCCCTGTAGGTAGTTGTGGAGTGGAAGTTAAAGCTAGGACAGCTTTCTTGTGTCTTTCTAGGACTAAAAATCTCCAACACTAAAGTATCCCACCATTCCAAGGATTGTGACTCAATCTTCCTGACATCCACCTTTGTTTCCAGCTCAACAGAGAGCTGCAGCTTTAAAATGTGGTAAATGCTCATTGTTACGGTCAAACTCCTTTAGTTTCCCCTGTGGCTTCAAAGAGCACATGTGTGCTCACTCACTGTAGTTTACCTCTTAGTGGTGTCTGTTGTTTATTTTGAAAAATAGTTAATGGATCTGTTATTAAACTCATGTCTGATTGTTTTTCTCTTTTTAAAGTTCAACAGGTTTTGGGTTTTACCACTCACCTGAGCAGCATGTACCTCCCTCTGAGCCAGGCAGGTCTAGCCAGGCCTGTGGAAACAGATCTGAGGAAGTCCTCGCACACTGTGTTGATCTGCCCCAGGTCCAGGTTGTGGGGTCGACGTCCAGTGGCTCTCCACAGACGCCACAGGCGGTAAGTGTCTCGGAAAGTCTCGATACGGGATGCCAGGATGCCACGTGGGTCTCTGACAAGCTGAACCACCTAATGATGGTGGATAATGATAAAACAGAGTCCCCAGGATTAAAAGATGGTGATGGCACAGAAATCTCTCAGTGACTAAGTGCTTTTCCAGGTTTCTGGATGGACTTACATAAACAGTGTTAATAAAAACAATAAAAAAGGGACAACAGAAGCAGAACCCGTGGCATTTTTATGATATGTACAGTGGGGAAAATAAATATTGAACACGTCAACTTTTTTCTCATTACATTTATTTCCAAAGATGCAATTCAAACAAAATTTCTACCAAACATTGGTATTAACTCAAATAATCCACACATGAAAAGAAATCACGGCATTCAAGTCCATAAATAATGATTATGTGGAATTTAGTACGATAACAGGAAAAATGTATTGAACACACCATGGAAAGGCTGTATACTTTGGCAAGGAAATGCACCATACCACCTGAAATCTGTCAGTAATTATTACTTGAACTTCCAATTAGTGCAAAACAACATCAGCTGGGCTAGAGCAAATTGATGGTCCTATAAAAAAGGTCGTTTTTTTTACCAAGCAGTTAAATACGACACAGCTCATGATGGGTAAAGGCAAAGATCTCCTTGAAGACATTCACAACCTGATTGTTGCTCAACATTAGAATGAAACTTGTTACAGACTTGTATCAAAGCACCTGAATATTCCGGTCAGCACCGTTGGGGCCATTATTCGCAAGTGAAAGAAGCACGACCTTACCATCAACAAGCCACACACAGGAGCTCCTTGCAAGATTTCTGACCAGGGAGTCGGAAAGATAGCCAGAAGAGTACTCAATGAGCCAAGGACCACCCTGAAAGTTCCCCAGAAAGACTTGGAGGCAGCAGATACAATTGTTACAGAGAAAACAATAGGCAATGCACTCCACCACCATGGCCTCTATGGACGCTCAGCCCACAAGACTCCATTCCTCAAGAAAAGGCATGTTGAAGCTTGTTTAAAGTTTGCTAAACAGCATCTTGACAAGCCTGTAGAATACTGGGAGAATGTTGTCTGGTCAGATGAGACCAAAACTGAACTTTTCGGCTGTCAAACTACGTACCATGTTTGGGGGAGAAATGGCACTGCACATCACCCAAAAAACACTACACAAACAGTGAAGTTTGGAGGTGGAAGCATCAGGGCATGGGGTTGTTTCTCATCTCATGGTGTTGGCAAACGTCATATAATTAACGGAGCAATAAATGGAGCCATGTATGGGGAAATTCTTGATATGAATCTGCTGCCATCCACCAGGATGATGAAGATGAGACGTGGCTGGACCTTCCAGCAGGACAACAATCCAAAGCACACGGCAAAGTTAGAATGTTAGAATGGCCTAGTCAATCACCTGACTTAAATCCAACTGAACACTTGTGGAAAGAACTAAAGAAAAGGGTTTACCAGAGGTTACCAAAGAATATTCAAGATTTAAAGACAATCTGTGCAGAGGAATGGGCCAAAATCACACCTGAGCAGTGTGGGCCATTAGTTAAAACATACAAGAAGCGTCTGGAAGATGTTATTGCAAACAAAGTCTTCTCCACTAAGTATTAGATGAGTCTCAGTTAGTGTGTTCAATACTTTTTTCCTGTGTTATGGTACTTAATTCCACATAATCATTGTTTATGGACCTGAATGTCATGATTTCTTTCCATGTGTGGATTATTTGAGTTAATACCAATGTCTGGTTGAAATTTTGTTTTGAATTTGAATGGCATCTTTGGAAATAAATGTAATGAGAAAAAAGTTGAAATGTTCAATACTTATTTTCCCCACTGTAAACCTCTATTGAATTGAATGGTCTTTTGGGCTGTTAACCTGGCTCATGCAAACCACTAATCGATTTATTTTTTCACTGTTGGTACAGATGGTCTGCTTTCCTTGCTAATGGCTGAACATGCCCTGCTAGATAACTCCATTTGATGAAATGCCAGCAAACGTGTTATCAAGCAGTCTGCCTCAAGCAGAACTGAAATCAGAATCAGTTCATGAAAGGTTAAACCAGAACAACTTAAACTTGGATAAAATGCCATTTTGGTCAAACACTGATTGACAGCTAAGAAGAAATAATTGAAAGAGTAAACAAAAAAATCAATTATACAAGAGTATGGAACCTTAGTCCTGTAGAAACTCCAAGCCATTTGGTCATTTTAAATTTTGATTATCGCACAAAGCAGATAGAGTTTGATTTGTTTTTTTCTAGATGGCTTTAAACTCTGGCAATGAAATGGTCAGAATCTTCCAACAATTAAGTTTAGCAAATCATTTATTTTCCTTTACTCCCTAGTACTGCAGTAATTCAAAGCAAAATTAACAGAAGCAAAGGCCTCTTCTGTGAAGCCTCTATCTTAGAATTCAATACAGAGTAATTAAACACATGCTGTCTTCTGCTTCTGCACCTATGTAGCTCAAGTGAATGGGTGTGAAAATGGGTGTAGATGGCAAAACCGTATGTCTATTATAAGAATGGGATTTACGATTGATTGGCTGAGCTGTCAGTCAAAAAGCTTACGCACAATATTTTTCTTAAAGTTTACACTAAGCTCATGCTTTACCAGGGTTTATTTTGAATTTGCCATTTGATCTAAAGAGCTTTACAACCTATACTCTTTAAGTTGTACAAACCTGCTGTGATAAAATTAGTTGATTTTATAGTGAGAATAAAATGCTTACATGAAAGGGTGAAGTATTGTCTGTGCTATGTACAGCACATGCACCTGCTGCAAAGCCATTACAGTACAATGTAGTCACTCTTGAAAAAGGCAACAAATGCAACACTAGCGTAGTCCTGGGAGCCAGCAGTGGGGATATAATGTGTCCATGTGTCTGTACATGTGTTTGGAGTGGCTCTGGGACTGAGTTCACAGTCATCGCATGTTTAGTTAACACCATATTAGAAATATATTGATTAATTGGACTTGCCATCTGTCACCCTGTCCGCCATGTGCTTGGCTAGCGAGGAACCATCAGATACAACCACCTGACTCTCTTCTGACCAGTCATTACGATAACCAGTCACACAGAAAGAATATGCTGCTCACTGTATCTGGTTATCGTGACTGAGTGTGTCAGCAGTCCTGGCTTCTAAACAAGAGTGTATATATTGTGGGAGGTTTCTATCTATACAGATGGAGCTAGGGGAAAAAAAACTGTATTGCAGTGTTTTACTTGGTGCAACAGCCCTTTAGTCAGCTATTGGCTCATATCAGATTTGCTGCTAAGAATCATGCCTTCTGCTATGACAGCAACAGCATATAACAAAGCTGGTACAAGCATGTTTTTACCATCTTGGAAATAATTCAAGTATTTGATCCAATTTGACTCTTAAAGACAGAGATAATTCATTAGGTTTTTTTTTTTTCATCATGTCCTGATTAATGGCCTTTTTTGTCTGGCCGGAACCAGAAATAGACTGATTTCCCCAGACTGTGCAGTGCTCAGCTGCCAGGCTTTTAACCAGAACCAGAAAACACAACCACATCACTCCTGTTTTAGCCTCTTCACGCTGGCTTCTTTCATGTTTTACAATTGATTGTAAGATTTTACTGATATTTTTGGGCTCTGTATGGCCTTTCTTCCAGCTACATATCAGATTTGTTGGCACCATATGAGCTGACACGTACACTGTGATCCTCAGGCAGAGGTCCTCTGTGTGATACAAACACCAAACTGAAAACCAAAGGGTGAAAGAACATTTGCTGCGAGGGCTTCTACACCCTGGAACAAACTGCTGAAGGAGATCAGATCAACGGTGTCAGGGATTTCTTTCATATGCCTTCTTAAAGCTTACATCTTCCCACGAGCCTTGTCTTTAAACTTACTTGATTTTACTCCAATATGATTTCATTTTCTTTGGATTGCAAAATTAAGTTTGTGTGTTTCTTAGAATGTTTTGTTTCTCAATCCTCACTTTTGTTGGGATTTATGACCTATTAGGGTTACCCTGCAGTCCTTGCTCAGCTTTTTCTGATTTGGATTTTAAAACAATTTCTCAAATATAAATATTAGTATCCCGATCAAAAATCAGATAAATCAGATCAGTAATTACCCTTCTGTTTGTCACTGCTTTCAGACACAAAGCAGATAATTTCACTCACAAACATTTCAACAAAGAAGTCTGACAAATTCAGGGCTCTGCTCTGAAAATTGATTATTAAAACCACCACTTCAGATGCACTGCTTTAATTAAATTTGTGAGCCTTTTTATTATTTCTTGCAACACAGTAGACAGAGGTGTAGGAGCAGGACTCTCTAAATGTCTCTTCATTGGTAAATGTCCTTGTGGCTTCTATCATGAGCTGAATTATCCATAGAGGTCTGGTCTTCTTTCAGACAGACATCTGGTGTTTCACACTAGGGATGTGTTGGTTTGGTCACTTTTAGTTGTCTAAATGATGAAATGTTGTTTGCCTCATGAGAATAACTGGTTGGTTAAAGGAATCATTAGAGCTTCTGCTCTTTGAGGCTGGTATGTTGTGTCTGAGCTGTAGCTCTAGTCCATAGCTCCTGCCATACTAACAAAATGTAAACAAGCACAGATGACAGATGGCATCTCTAAACCCACACAGGCATGTGGATATCAGCCTCCAAGGAGGTAAGAGGGGTGGATGCTATCTCTGCTTATGTTAGCCAGACTCTGCAACTTGACAATACTGTGTTAAACAAGTTGCACTCAATTTCAAAAGTTTTCTGGATGTTTTCTTATCTTTGAGTTGGACATTTTTGGAATTTAAATTTCTGTTTTAACAACAGTTAAAATGGAACATCCCTATTTCAAATAGTTTTGGTTTAGTATTATAAAATAAATGTGTTTAATTGGTTAAATCAGTTGGTAACAACCAAAAGCCAAGGCTTGATATAAAGCTGATTCCAATTAAGCAGTCTGGGTTGCATACCTCGGATTACTACTTTACAAGAAACAGCAAAATTCCAGTTCATAATTTTGGTTACAAAATGTATTTTTTAGTGACTGAAAAGCACCTTGAGTAAAATTTATAAAATCATATATATACAGCTTGTGTAACAGTTTCTAAACAGGAGAAATGTTGTAATCTGTCATGATCTCTACCTTTAAGTTGAGTCTTGGGTCCTCCATTAATGCCCTGAGGTCACTAACTTGGGGTATCCGGACAGTTTTGATGGCTGCATGCAGCTTAGCTCTACAGGTGTCAGTGGCCAGGGTTATATTGAGCGGTCCACATCTCCTTGCACACTCCCCTTCATCAGTCAGGACTAAACTCTGAGTCTCCCGGCCCAGAGAAGCCTCACATACAGGAGGGGTGCACAGTGACCGGCCTATAAACAGGATACATTCAGTATAAAAACATGAAATACATCACCTAAATTATTGTAAGACTAGTATAAAATGAATATCATTATGTGTCTCTTACTGGCTCCTCGCCTGAACAGTTTGTCTGTGGTGTGGTTGGAGGGTCGGGGCCGTATGTAGTTCTCCAGACTGCTGAGCTGGCAGTGGTACAGGGACCTAAGCAGCTCTCTGGCTGCTCCCAGCATCACCCTCCTCTCAGCTGGGTTCCTGCTCTGCGACAGGCGAGGAAGCAAAGCCAACTGGACGTGGTACAATGGCTCGAACAGGTAGAACACCTGGGATATGAAATATATTTAGGGAAATTGTATAACACTTACTGTCAAACTTTTTCATGCCTTCAGAATGTACAGTGTTTTAAATTACTATTCTATATAGAACTAAAGTGGTGCTTTATTATGGTACATGTGTTTAATTGTATTTTAGTATGTACTAGTATATGGTTGTATATCAAGGTCTTTTTGGAGAGTTGCAAAGAAGCAAAGACGTTTAACTGCACAAAAAAAGATCAATGTACTTTGGGGCTTTGAACATTTTGAAAATGTGGTGCTGGTAAACACACCTCAGGGCAGTCTGTAGACTAGTTAGCAAAAAATAAAATAAATAAAAATGTATTTATTTTTTTATTATCCTTAACCCAACAAAAAATAGTAAATCTCTGGGTAAATTTTGATATTGATATTTCAAGGTAATATCACCTCTGGATGCTGGTTGAACAGCTGACCCACAAAGGAGGATCCACTCCGAGTTGTAGCCAGAATCAGGATGTGAGTTCTCTTGTTGACGTTAGAAGAGTCAGAGGTGGAAGCAGGGGAGAAGGGGGTCCGGGTCTCATCACAACCTTGGTCTGAGCTCTCTATGGTCTCCTGGCCCAGTTTTGTCAGATCTTTGAGGCTGCAGTTGACTGCATGGCCCCTGGGCGCCAGGCCCACGGAGTACAGCAGGCTTAGAGGTTTGGTGGAAAAGGTGCGGATAGCTGTGTACTGGATGGCTATGGATGCTAACACCAGCAGCATCATGGACTTCCAGGAACATTGCATGGTGGCTAGATGAACTCATCAGGAAGCCACAGGACAGTCTGAAAGATAAGGAGTAAAAGACAGAAAACAGAAGATGTGTTCTTGTGAGACAGTACAAAGAACCAAATGATCTACAACCAATCTGGCCAGCACAAACTATATATACAACTATATACATTTCTGTCCATCATTCATGAACACCTTTAAGTAAACAGACATATCAAAGCTGCTGCATGACTCTTATCGAGGACAGAACTGGCAAAGCATGAATCTTTACCTTATAGAAGTCTGCACTGAGAGCTCAGAGCTACAGTCACAGCTAAACTGTCACTCATCTGAGACAGATGGACTGGTACTGTGCAGCTGAAATGAAACCTTGTGATGGTTGGTGTCTGTCCAAGAGATTCTGGCACAATTCAGTCATCCAGCTGGTCAAAGTTACACCTCAAGTAGCTGGAAACAGCAGAAAATAATCCTGACACAAGAGAAGATGGTATATGAACTTTGGCTGAGATGTGTGTGCCTCAGGATTATGGTATGAACTCTGACACTGTTACAGAGGTGGTTGAGTAGATTCTTAATGAAAAGGGTTAGGGATGCACGATATTGGATTTTTGCCGATATCCGATATGCTAATATGCCGATATATCGAAACCCCTTTTGGCCAATACCGATAATCA
Source organism: Halichoeres trimaculatus (assembly GCF_033239565.1). NCBI lineage: Eukaryota > Metazoa > Chordata > Actinopteri > Labriformes > Labridae > Halichoeres > Halichoeres trimaculatus. The sequence goes on along the minus strand of NW_027437187.1, from coordinate 14,372,282 downwards.
CAAGTTTGTTTGTTTTTTTTTCACTGTAAAGAAAGCTAAGTCTATCCTGTACTGGAATTTATATGCTACTCTTATTGTGACGGTCTTATTTGTTTAAGAAACACAAAAATCATTTGATTATACCATAAATAAGAAATGTATTATTTTTTCAAACTCAAGACATTCAGTTTTGAAATACAGAAAAATAATTTCTTTAGATCACATGAACTTTAAATGTACAATGCATTTTTAAACATAACCAAGTTGCATTTGATTATTTTAGAGCTACTGTAACAACCTGGTGACAGACACAGAGCTCTGCAGTGCAAATAAAGGAAGTGCTACATTTTATTTAAGGAGCTTATTTTTCAGATGGAAAATAATAATAATCCTAACTGAATAGCACCTTATCAGCTGTGCCTATCGACAGAAATTTTCAAATCTGCCGATACAGATAAACGTGTTTTTAAGCTTTTATCAGCCAATACTGATATTGTGCCGATAATATTGTGCATCCCTAAAAAGGGTTCATCCTTGATACTCAACACTTTGCTCAGTGATATTAAATTTCCCATTTTCCTAATGGTATTATTGTTATTATTTTGTTTTAATCCTAGTTGTTGTCATTGTCCTTATTTACGTATCTATTTATTTATTTATTTATTGATGTATTTATTTATTTGTCTCAGAAGTAGTCTAGAGGTAGTTGCGGAAAACCCTGTAGAAAATGTAGGGTATGATTTTTTAAATATAAATTTAAAATCATTATTAGTCATTTGGTTGTCAATAAATTAAATGAACATTTTTTAAAAAATAATTAAAAAAAAAAACATTTTTAGTGTCAGAAAAAAAAAATAAACAAGCAAAATGAAAAAAAGGGAGAAAACAACAAGGTTTTTTTTTCCCCCCTAAATTGTATCTGCTCCCTTACACTTGTCCTTACCTCGCCTATGACATATGAATCAGTGGGTAAACACTTGCGTTCTGTCAGTCAGTGGAAGCTCAAACCCTTATCTTTTCTGAGATAATTAACAAAATAACGCCTTGCTGCATTGACACACAACTAACCTTTGCAGTCCCTAGGTCGCTGTATCAGAGACATTCCTGCCAGCTGCACCGTTATCTCCTCTTAAACAATACCGCTGAATATTAGCTAACGTTCACAGTCACACACCGCGAGCCTGTCACCCGCGTGCCGTCATTCCCGCCTCATGCATCGGGCTGTTTCATCCCTGAACACCGGAGACACCCACACTCCACCGGGCCTGGCGGTGCGTTTATTTACCTCTTTTAAGTGTCGTTGCCGTCAGCAGGAGGCGGCGGGCTGGTTGTAGAGGAGACATGATGAGACGGTTACCGGGAGCTCCACCGATGTTATTCCGTCTGGTGTTCACACAGAGATGAGAGGAACACGACATGCAACATATTTATGTAATCCAGTGTAGGCAGCACATTCACAGGCAACTAAACCAGTGCATGTAGCCTAATACGTGGGCAAAACATGTCTGATACCGCTTTATATCTGTCTTCACCTCGTTTCATCATCATCATCATCATCATCACCACCGTCATCTCTCTCTCTCTCTCACCCACACTCTCCGTCTCTCTCTCCCCTTACACCCCTCCACCTTTCACCCTCCGTATGATTCACGTTGTCAGGATCAAAACAGTCCTACTGACATAACGGTATCTATGTGTTTGACAGATGAAGGATAAAATAAGCATCCTTTTTTACAGCTGATATTTGGCTGAACCTCAGAAAAAAAGAGGTAGCCTTCAAACTGTGAAATCTGGAGACAGCATTTGGGTGTTGATGATGATATTTGTGCTTCGATGTAACCTACAAAAGCAGGCCCACCATTCTTGGCTTTTGGAGTAATAAGTACCATGGTCTATGTCAGAATGCAGCTGAAAGAGCCATCACCCTTTTTACATTGAGAGTGCAGCGCTCAAAGTGCATTGAGCAAACATTGACCCTACAGTGGTTTTCTATTGATGTGTGGGATTTTACACCGTGAGAGGAAAGTTTCAGACTCACAAACGTGCATGCACACACTCACAGTGCTGTTCAGTCCTTTTGGCTTTGATGTTTTACATTTTACACAGGCTCCATAAAAGCTCGGTAAAAAAAAAAAAAAAAAACTCTGTTACATCTTTCAGAGTTGTATGAAGCAACTGACATCACAGTTTGACAATTACTTTGATGGAGGGATGTACGGCAGGCTAACAGCACTATGCTGAACAGGCATTGTAAAAGCTTAAACTGTAAACATTTTACTGGAAAACACTTGGGATGAGCTCCCCATTAGCCATTTCAAACAGAAAAAAGTGAAAATCCATCAGATATAAACATACCTCATAGGTGTCCAAGGTCAACACTAAATAAAACTGGTGTGACTTGACCTCCAACTCAAGTATAATGCAGAATGAGTCATGAATGCTTGTTGTTCACCATTCACAAAGATCAAGCCTCTAATGTATTTGATTAGTTCACAGTTAATGGATCAACATAAAAGAAATTCCACTTCTTGTTTAAAAGAAACATGAGATTAAATGACCTTTGGTGACACTGATATTCTATAAATCAATGTGTTTTTTTCAGCCCAACATTTTTAGGGCACTGCCTGTTCTTAATATGTGAATGTGTAAATCTATATTCTTCTATCATTTGGTGGAGACTCTTAATTACTAAGATTCATAAATGCCATCTAATGTGGTGTTATAATTTGTTGCAGAAATTGGGGCCAAATTTAAAAGAAAATTAATTCAACTATTGTTCATATTGGGACTTGCCTCAAATTACATAAAAACGTGCTTCACAGGCTGCATTTATAGTTATTTTCAATCTACAAAACACTGCAAAAGAGTCTGTGAAGGAATACTCTGTCAAACATTGATGATCTGCTCTACACCCAGCTGGTGTCAACAACCTGCACAGGGTTTTTGTTTCTCAGTATGAGCATAAATGATACATTCAAAGATAGAGAAAATGTGCCAGGTGTTGTCTTTCTGTGAAAGCTGTTTAAAAAAGAACATTAATAACAGGAAACACCACTTTCATAAAGTGCAAGATCTGTCACGTGTATGGACAGTTGCTTCATTTGTTTCAGTTCACAACAGTAACACTGCAGCAGGTGGAGGTCAGAGCAGAGCAAGGAGGGAGACACAGGGCATGTGAAACCAAAGAACCAAGGGTTTTAAAAGAGCAAAGAAATTACTTTAACACACTTTGGAATCTTGTTTGGAAAAAGTTCAACACAGTTATGTATTTACCTGGTGTCTCAAACAAACACTCTAGATCTGTGGATTTTGTTGATCCAAATCTGGAATTTCATAGACAAAGAGGCTCTCCTATAATGAGACTTCTTCTTCTTCTTCTAACTTTAGGAGGTATAAAAAAAAATTATGTTTTTTTGGAGTAAAGTTTAAACTTTTTGTGTGCATATATATATATATATATATATATATATATATATATATATATATATATATATATATATATATATATATATATATATATATATATATATATATATATATATATATATATATATATACTGTATGTGTAGTCTTTCATAGTAAAAAAAAAAGTAAAAAAAAGGTGTCCTGTTGATATTCCCAAATTATTTTGCTTTACCTTTTACCCTTACCCCTTTATTAATGTTGAGGTCATAGGTTAGTTTTAATAGATGACATCTCATTATAGCACAGAAATTAAATAGAGAAATAAATAAATAATAATAATAAAAAATTAAACAACACCTTAAAGCACTTTCATGTTTAAAGGCAAACAAATTCAAAGTTTTCATTGTCATTACCACACTTTATGCTCCTTATGTTCTTTCAGCCAACTGTCACCTCAACAATGTTTTTATGGAAACCAAATGCAACATCTCAAAATCTAAGGAATACGCCCATCATGGTTCAGAAAATTGCCCAAAAATATGTTATAGACTGCTAACAGCTGCTCAGTGAAGGCTCACATTGAAAGTTTTTTATTTATTTATTTATTTTATCAGTGCCAGATAAACATTAAAGCCTACATAGTTAATGAATTTGGTTGAAAACAATGTTCCTTTTGTTGCTTGGCTTGAATACAGTGGGAAATGTCTAAAATAGTTTTTTTTCTTTTTTTTTTTTTTCATTTTCAAGGGTTGCTGTCATTGTCCAAGTAAATATAATCTATAGTAAAAATAAAACAGCCTGTCAAGAGCATTAAAAAAATTGCACGTGGTTATCCAAAGTATTTTATTCGACATGGTTTTCATCGACTTTTAATCTGAAAGGTGACAGTAAAGTGTTTCCGGATGTCAAAAGCGACACGGCTATTATCTATTTCCGGTGTACAGTTTTCATGGTGTAGTGTTTGAGCGTTACTGGACGGATGGATGACCTAAACATTTCAGTGTTACTAAATGCAGCTGCATATCTGAATGGAGTTTTGTTTTTCAGCTTTTGATATCTTGGTGTTTCACTGAAAGGGAGCGTGTTTGGCTGTCGACTCTACTTAGAGTCGCAAACTCGACACAGGACTCAAGCATCATTTTACAGACATCAAACCCCTTACCTGTCTGATCGCAGAGAGAGACAGTTAAACTGTGTCCGGAAATGTCTAAAGTGGAGCTCCTCAGAGCTCTGGTGATTCAGAGACAAGCCCTGGCTGCTGAAGAGATATGTGAGCTGTTTGAAAGAACCGTAGCTGAGTACAGAGGTGGTTTTTCAGCTGGAAAGAAAAACAGACAGATCAAAGACGCGGGCTCGGATGTGACCAGCACAGCTCCTCCTTTAAGTGCAGGTTTGTAAACATAGATTATTATACCTCAGAGACTTAAGAATGGTAGCCTGGTGTGATCAGACATTTTAACAGATCACAAATTTGTCAGTCTTAAAGCTATGAAATATAATCTATCATTTTGCCTTTAAATGTATCTTTAAGTGTTGGATCAATATGTTGTTATGTTTATGTTATCATTTATAAGGATAATAGCAGTCAAGACATTTTTCATTGCATTATGGCATTTTGCATACAGACATCTCATTCATTGTGTCCCTCCATTTTTCTTCAGAAATCCAAAAAGTGATTGTAGGTGAAGATGTTCCTTTCGAGCGGCTGGAGTGGAGCCCAGATGTGCATGAGGAGCGACAAGAGCCCCTTTGCATTAAAAGGGAACAGGTGGAACCCCAGAACAGGCAGGAATGCAAACAGCTTCCTGCCAGGAGAGGAGATGGTGAAGAAAAAACTCAGCAGCTTCAACAAAGTAAAGCTGTTGCTCAGATAAAAACAGAAGCTGATGAAGAGGACCATGAAGGATTGGAGGTGATCAAGAAGATGAACACTTTAGTGAAGCAACGACTCACTGTGGCTGTCAAAGAGATATTTGGATTTTTTGAAACCAGTTTAGCTGAGTACGAAGAAGAGATGAAAGGATTTCAGATGATGCTGGAAAAGGCTGGGATTCAGATCAACACTGCAGGTTTGTTGAGGTTTCCAAAATGTCCAGTGAAAAGAATTCTGAATTAATACATTATATATGAAACCTTATAATATTATAAAATATTGAAGAAAAATCACAGTCATTTTATTTTTCCAGGATCCTGCACACAAAATTATCTAATTTCTTTTTATATTATTCTTAAATTTTTCAAACACCTTTATTTATATTATGTTGGTCTATTTGTTTTTTCCCCCCTTTAATCCAAATGGTGCTGTTTTCTGTTCTCTGTCTGCCTGGATCCATGCACAGCTTTGAGGGAGAGTGGAAGGCGCACTTCTATAAAAGTTAGGGTCACAGTTGATTTGTTGTGCACTTGAAAACAAAGATGTGGCTTTTGTTCATCACTTGGAGGAGTTCACCTCTTCGATTTTAATCTGCAGCAAAACCCAGCGTTAGTTACTGTTACATTATGAAACTTTTTTTTGAGAATAACATTTCTATTCCTCCCTGATCTGACAGTTACCCCACATCAGTTGGTGACCAAAGAAGAAGTTCCCTCTGGGCAGTGCAGATGGAAAATCAATCTCAATCAAGAAGTGCAAGAAATCCAGCATATTAAAGAGGAAGAAGAGGGAGTGTGGAGCTGTCAGCGGGGAGGAAGGCCTCAGGGACAGTCGGAAGAAACCACCAAGTTACCTCTGAATGCTGTATCTGTGATACATGAGAAGGAAGCTCGGACCTCAAAGACTCAGCAAAGACTATCCGATCAGTCAGGAGCTGATGGAGAGGGTATTGGAGAATCAGACAAGATGTCTTCTGACTATGACACTGAAAACAGTGATGATTTTACGCAAGAAATAAGCTCATCTCAGTCAGGTTTGGAAAATCTGAATTACAATGAAGATACTGAAACGGTTCAAGGAATACCAGACATGATGGAGAACACAGAAGGGAAACCATTCGGATGCACTATTTGTGGTAAAGGTTTTAGCGACAAATCCAACTTAAGGAGACACATCCGATTTCACAAAGGAGAGAAAACATTCAACTGTGACTTCTGTGACAAAACGTTCACTGAAAAGGCTTACTTAAAAAGACATATGAGAAATCACACAGGGCAGAAACCATTTAACTGTCCCATCTGTGGAAGAGGTTTCAGTGCAAACATAGATCTGACGAGGCACGTCAGAACCCACACAGGAGAGAAACCATTCAGCTGCTCAAGCTGTGGTAAAGTGTTTAGCCAGCACGAAAACCTGCGCAGGCACGAAAGAACTCACACAGGAGAGAAACCATTCAGCTGTATGGTTTGCTCAAAGGGATTCACCCACAAAGGAGCGCTGGTTGTACACATGAGAATTCACACTGGCGAGAAACCGTTTAGCTGTTCAGTCTGCGGGAAAAAATACAGTGAAAAGGGAAACCTGAAGAAGCACATGATCGTGCACACAGATGAGAAACCTTTCAGTTGCAGCGTTTGTGAAAAAAGATTCAACTATCAGTCTCAGGTCAAAAGCCACAAGTGCCCTGGTGTAGGCAGTGCAACAGTAGTTCTTCAGCAAGAGGAAACCTCTGGTCTTGAGAAATGAAGCTGATGCAGTGCTAGAAACAACAGTTCCTCGCCTGTGGTACACATCCAATAAAAAAGCACATCTTTCCAGGAAAGGAAAAGGAGAGGAGGGGGAGGATCTGACTGACAGACAGGCTGACTGAAAGGTTGAGTCAGTTTTTCTACCATGGTGACTGCCAGGGATGGACTTCAAAAATAAGCTTTAGAAAATCAATGGAAGATATGTTGACTTTGTCTGTGTATTATACCGGCAGTGTTCATCAGACAACCAAAACCTCTCAGCTAGGGCTGTGATTTGACATATCTGCACATTGTAAACACAGAGGACTGGCAAAACATAACCAATTGAAAAATGATGAAGAGTTAAAGTATATCATTGACAACAGTGTCACATTCAGCTGTGTTCAGATTATAACTACAAAAACACAAAACAAGTACAATTGTATGTTGAAACAAAGGGAATGACCACATAGGCACCTTTATGCTGCACTGTTAAGTGTGTTAAGACTATCAAAGAAACTGCTATTGGCTAAAAAATGATGCAGTGTAAATTTGCTTAAGGTTTAAACAATGTTTATTTATATCCTCCTTAAACAACCCTACTTATACATCTGTAAAGTCTCATACATCCGTTTATATCAGATGCACATCATTATGCATGACATTTGATGAAGCAATTGTGTGTAGTTGACATCTTTATTTAACGATAAGTATCTTTTTAAAAAAAAAATAATCATGATGGTAGCTGAATGCTAGTTTGGCTCAGTGTGGTTAAATTGAGCCCCATTTACAGAGGCCGTTGTCCTCAAAGTTGATACTGTTCTGGTCCAGTGCCAGCCTGCAACCCTTAAGCCCATGTCACTCCCTAGTCTCTCTCTTCTCAACCTGCAGTTCTTCTCTCAGTTACACAAGATGCCCAAAAATGAACGGTGATGAAGGAATCATGCTGCAACAATAAGGTTAACAGGAAACCATGAAGTAATATGAAAGACATAAAGTTTCCTATGAAGTTTTGTGTAATAAAAGTATTTGTTTTTTTCTGTTTAACTTGGTGCTGTAATGTCCTATACTTGCGGAAAGTTGTAAGAATGTGGGATGAGTGTTGCACAACTCCTTGTACAGGGGGTGGTTAATGCTGTCCCATATTTTAAACCTGGATGTAAGGTAACAACGCTGGATGTTCACCATGAACATGCAGATTTTCAAACCGCTACACATTCACATGCTGCAGAAATCCCTGAATCTGTCTGCTAATATTCTCAGAGTGATCCCTCCTAAAATTTGAACGAGAGCTTCATGAAATCTTAAAGAGTCTTGCTGATATAATGCATTCCTCACATTGGGATCTCCGAACTGGTCCGCTACAGGTTGGTGGATCAGGCCTAAAACACCAAGATCTTCCAAAAGCTCTGACCTCGACAAGGGGGTTTTGATAGTTCAATAGGTAACATGACAAAAAATCTAATGCTTAAAACTTGTAATAAAACCAGAATAGTAACAGTCAACCCAAAATGTAGAAAGATGCTGAGCCCAAAATTTGATAACTTTTTGTGACTTTTGGGCTCAGCACTTTAGTTACGGTATTGACCATTTGCATTCAGGGTTTTATTACTTTTTTTGTAATTACATTTCAGGTAGTTGTTACAACCACAACCCATCATGCCCTGAAAACTAAACTGACAACAAAATGGAATCCATAAAACTGGATGCAACACATTTGTAATTACTGAGAAATAGACAAATGGTCTGTCATATGATAAGATGTCTTGGGGGTTTATGTTTGAAGCTGTGCAGGAGACAAACTGACAAACCAGCTGATCCCAGTTACTCTCACTCTAAGGATTTAGAAACAACATTTTTTGATGGTCCGTGACAATATCGGATACGAAAAAAAAAACCCAAACATGTTTTAGTACACAAATCTGAGGTGAATCCTCTGTGATCCCTGCATTATGATGCACCAACACAGTTTGACCAACAGAGGTCAGTGTGTCTTTGTAAAACTTCACCTCGTCAGGTGTCTACACTGACGCATCATCCCAGTATTCTGGCCTCGGTGCCATGCATGTATTTCTCAGGTCATGCCCACATCAGTTTGTGAACTTGTAAGAACGAAGAATTCTTTGTGGCGTTAATCAACCAACATGTTGACCTCTTCAGATTACTATAAAGTCTGTTTCAATCATTGAAATAACCCTGCCTTTGGTTGTAAGAGTAAAACCTTGTGTCCTCCCAGGTCATTATTTTAAGTCCCTACCTCCAGATAGGGACTTTCAGATACAAATCAAGCTAATCTAGAATGAATCAGGTGATAGAGTAACTGGATTGTTTAAAGCTCCTATGAAGTATTCTCAAATGGTTGTGAAACACACTGAAATTAATATTGATGCCTCTAAAACCAAATAGCACAGAGAAAACACACTCCTCAGACCATAATGTGACCATGTGTGAATCTGTATGTAAGACGTGTGGGTGCAGTGAATAGTGCTGTTAATTAGATTCTTAGTTGAAATGTATTTTTTTTTTCTGGGCGCTCTGGCCTCCAACCACAATCCCAAGTCATCCTTACTTTGATAAATGATCTCTTTAAATCGCTCGAAGGTGTAAGTGTGTCTGGTTGTCTGATTCTTTTTGTTCAATGTGCTGATTTGGACACATTCATTTATCATTTATTTGAGTTTGTATTTTTGTATGAGTTTGTATAGTTAGTGCTTGTTTTTTTTTTTCATTGCTACACAGAGCTCTTTGACACCAAATGTCTTAAAAGTGACATAGGAAGGTAGGCTTGTGGTCTTGTGTGTTTGTGTGTGAGTGTGTGTGGGGCTTTTGGCAGCAAATAACTATTTTCTGTTTGCATAGCTTCATATAAAATTTTACACCAGTTTTGTTCATAACTTTTACAATAATTGGTTAATGGAATTGTAAAATATTCATAATTTCGATAGGCATTCCCAGACACCCCCTTACTTTTTCAGACCCCCACTTTGCAGCACTGATTGACTGATCTTGTGCTCTTTTTGCTTTGATTCACCTTTTTTGTTTATCCTTCTTTCTTCTTTTCCACGCTTTTTTTTTAAACAGTGTTTATTATTACAATTTCTTAACCATTATAATTATCCACATATAGTATTTTCAGACAGAGGATTCATCCTCACATCTGTTTTGTTTGTTTTTCTATCTACAATGCATGTGTGGCATAATGTAAAAATGGACAGTTGTGAAGACAATCGTATGCTTTTAGGTGATTTATGACTCTCCTGGTGTATGTCAGTGCTTTTGTTAATGTCTCATTCAGGTTCAAGCGTTGGACGGCTGATTTAGTGATGGTTTATTGATCAGTATTACAGGCAGCGATGCACTGTGCCAGTCCAGCTCATTACTGGGAACGAGAAATGTGTGGATGGAAAAATGGAGGGGAGTCTACACCTCTCACTCGGGTACCCCTCACACACACACACACACACACACACACACACACACACACACACACACACACACACACACACACACACACACACACACACACACACACACGCACACACACACACACACACACACATAGAGCTGATAAGTATTCAAACCTTGTCTAGACTGCATCACCCCAACACTACACCCCCCACCTTTCCCTCTCTGCATCAGTGCTCCAGCATCCAGATGAGAGAAAGAGAGAAAGCAGAGGGATATCCCGTCGCCTGACTTCCAAGATCTTTAAGGAGATAAGGCGAGTAAAACCCGCTCTAATTTCTTTCTTCATCACACATCTATTAATATTCATCACAAATTACATTTTTATTCTATCAGGCTGGTCATGTTTCAGGAAATATTCAGAGAAAACGATTTTCCGTTTGCATGTTTGCTGTCGTTTCTGCAAACTAAAAGTACTTTAAAATACTGAGAGTACAACCTTGGCTGAGGAAACTACAAACGTCTCATTTTAACGTAAAAATGTAAGCGCAAGACAAAAAAAATTAATGTCATGTAATTTTCTGCAATGAGAAGAATTACTCTTTGGGATGACATGTGGTATAAATGAGTGTTTTTTCCATCTGATCCCAGCTGTTACATAACATGCCTGCCTGTGTACTGAAGCAGAATACTAAACATTTGGGCTGGGTTCACTCATATTACAACAGACTGCTAACACTGACCTCCACCACCAGGGCCACTCTCAAACCCGATTGTGTCTAGTTATAATGGGTCATGATGGAATTTATGTGACAGGGTCATGAACAGACGTAGACCTGTGAAATCCAATCAGAGTTTCCACTGAAAAAGTTGATGGAGACAGTGTATGCAGGAAAATTACATATCTGTTTAAAGACCATCCCACAATTTCATTCACCAACAGACTGTAAAAACCACAGACTGCACAAAATATTGAGTGACATCACCTTTTGGATTCCCCAGAGGTGTTACAGAGCACAAAGTTGGTTGCAACATCAGCAATACTGACTCCAACAAAGGCTGTATTTGAAAACACCTGCTGCATATTACCAAGACACATCCTGCTGTGTGTACAGCAGGATACATAAGCTGTGTTTTCAGGTAATATTAACTGGTTGTCGGTTATAAAGAGCAGAAGTAAATGATGACTAAGCTGAAAGCAAAACTGCTTAAGTAGCTTCCGATTAGAGTTTGGGAAAAATAAATGGAGATGGTGGGTATGGGATTCAATATTTTTCACAGAAATTAACAGCTGTTTGATGGGTGTCACCTCTGTAACACTGGAAGAGATAAGATTCACCACCTAGCTTTAGCCATATGTCATTGTCAGCGTAATAATCAAATCATAGATACATGGACGTAGTTCCATGATGTCACCCATTTCTTTTTAATACACAGTTTGAAGCCTGTTGTCGGTGGATGCTATATTTATTGGAAATGCTAAACTCAACCTAGCTCAGTTAAAGTTAGGGTGCCTTTAACCTCTCTACAGACAGCTATAAGGTAAACGCCTATTAGTCAAGTCAGCCATGGCCTTTAATTGGCAAAATTCACAAGTTTAATAAATTCATAAAATAATGAAGAATTCATCCCATGTACAATTTACGTTGATGGACAAATGAGCTCAGCACCAAGTTTTTTTGAGAACCAGGCCGTATACATGTTCTTTTTTGCTGTAAAAATCTGCTTTTTGGCTCAGTGTGTGTAGTTTTTGGTGTTTCTTCAGCTAGCAGCTAACCTAAGGCAGACTCTGGAAAAAGTGCATTTTTCAGTACCCCCCCATGGAGGCATGAGTGTTTTTTTTTAACACAATCTATATTGGTTTCTTCATTTAACAACCCTAGAGCTGAATGATGTGTACATTGTGTACATTGGTACACAAATATATGTCGCTTCTTGTATGTTTTAACGAATTGCCCACACTGCTCAGGTGTGATTTTGGCCTATTCCTCTGGAGGAATGGAGTCTTGCTGGCTGAGCGTCCATAGAGGTCGTGGCGGTGGAATGCATTTCCTGTTGTTTTCTCTGTAACAATTGTACCTGCTGCCTCCAAGTCTTTCTGACACACTTTCAGGGTGGCCCTTGGCTCGTTGAGTACTCTTCTGACTATCTTTCTGACTCCCTGGTCAGAAATCTTGCAAGGAGCTCCTGTCCGTGGCCTGTTGATGGTAAGGTGGTGCTTCTTCCACTTGGGAATAATGGCCCCAACGGTGCTGACTGGAATATTCAAGTGCTTTGATATAAGTCTGTAACCAGTTCCATTCTGATGCTGAGTAACAATCAGGTTGTGAATGTCTTCAGAGAGCTCTTTGCCTTTACCCATCATGAGGTGTGTCATATTTAACTGCTTGGTGATAAAAAGACCTTTTTTATAGGACCATCAATTTGCTCTAGCCCAGCTGATGTTGGTTTGCACTAATTGGAAGTTCAAGTAATAATTACTGACAGATTTCAGGTGGTATGGTGCATTTCCTTGTCAAAGTATACAGCCTTTCCATGGTGTGTTCAATACTTTTTTCCTGTTTTATGGTACTTAATCTCACATAATCATTATTTATGGACCTGAATGTTGTGATTTCTTTTCATGTGTGGATTATTTGAGTTAATACCAATGTCTGGTAGAAATTTTGTTTGAATTGCATCTTTGGAAATTAATGTGATGAGAAAAAAGTTGACGCGTTCAATACTTATTATCCCCACTGTATGTTAAAAATAACATATAAAACTGATACAGAGAAGGATTTTAAAAAAAGTGGTGGAGGGAGGAAGAAAAGAAAATTAAAATATATTTGAAAAGAAAAAAAGAAAGAGCTGGAGGCATAAGTAGGTAGGCACTTAAAACCATTTTTTATTCTGGAGGTGTGATTATGAAATTGATGGCTTGGCACCACTGACTGAAACAGGAAATATAACCTTTGCATTCATTTAGAGTTGTTTTTTGTGCTACCTGATGGATGTGAGTCTCATATCGATTTTCTCTTCAGCTCTGTGTTGGTCATTTTAGCTTTTTGATTTCCAACCATCTTCAGCAGCGGGCTGGCAGCGTCCTTCATGTCTGCTGTTCTCTCTCAGGCAGTGGCAAACTATGAGTTTAAGAGGGCTTATAGCAGCTGCCTGCTGAAGAAGGGAACAAGGTTGATAAGAGCTTAAAGACCAAACAAAAAAGGTTGAATAGCAGTCGTTCTCATTCAGGATTTCTGTAGCATAAAAAGTGATTTCTTTTTGTGTTATATACTGTTGCTTCTTTATGGGAACTTTACAACAATAGGCCAAAAAATGCTGTATCTGCCAACAAAGCCTTTAATGGTACAAGAAAGAAAGAAAGAAAGAAAGAGAGAGGTGATACAGATGACACACCATAGATAATCTTGAGGAATGCTTGAAACTCATTTGTACAATGGGTGCAGAGATTTTCCACTGAGCCACTGAGCTCCCTCATTAATCTCTGAATTATTAATTAAAGTGAAGTTAAACAAGCTGACAAGACGACAGACTGCAGCAGGGAAGAAGAGGAGGTAGAGGAGGGTGGGAAAGAGTACTCTGTGAGGATTTATAATGCAGGGAGGAAAAACAGGCAGGGAGTGTGATTGGAAAGCGTGGAGAGGTGAGAGATGAGAGAGTTAGAGAGAAAGAGAAGTGATGATGGAAAGAAAAAGAGGACTGCAAATCTCAGAATATTTGGATTTGATTCTGGCTGCGTGAGTGTGGGTGAGGCAGGGTTTTGATGAAAGTGGCTGATAGTCGTTCAGCAAAGAGATATTTGATGCTATTGGCTGTAAATTATGGGTAGGGTTGAATGTCTGACACTCATCTAAAGGTAAATGGAAATGCTGGTACATTTAAAGCTGTGTTTGGGATTTTTTGAGTAGACAGTTGGACAGGCTTCTTGGGCTGCAACAGCAAATGCTTCAAACTAAAGCTTTAGAGGAACTCTCTGTGATTTTTTTAGTGCCCCCTGCTGGACAATGTGGTCCTTTTATCCTTTTGCTGAACCTGTACTGTATGCGTTATGTATTTCTAAAAAAAAAGAAAAAGTGTTGTCTTCATTGTCTTTAACAATCAGATATTTCCATGTGAAAAAAAAAACTGACAAGAGGCTGTATCTTTGCGTTACTGTCACTCACCTGCTCTGACACGCTTCCCCTTCCAAGGCATCAAAAATGACAATATAGTGATTGTCATTCTTGTTACTGATGGTTGTTTCTGCTTTTATGGGTCATAAGAGGCATTATTCTTAATTCCAGTCTGCTTTGTAAGTTGATGAAAACTACTAACAGGAGCTTTAAATTTCATCTGTTGACAATGCTGTCTTGACCTCGACAAACTAAGCGATGTCAAGTGCCTAAAACACAGAGAGAGGTTTCTAACAGAGATAAAAATTTAAAAAAATTCAGAGTAATATGGCTAAAAAAATTGCCCCTATAATCAGAACACAGGAGTTGGTGGTCTACCACTACCTTGAACAAATCATACTGTAGCAGTGTGCCCATTAATTCACTAAAACACAAAATAATATACAAATGGAGGCAGGCCTAGACAGACGTCACCAATGTTTACCAAGTTATATTCAATCTGGCCTTAAAGAGCACTGTGAGAAGTTTGTAACTGCTTTTTAATGCTGCCAAAGTGATGCCTTTCAATGAGATTACCAGTGACAGATTGACAATTTCTTATGCTAAATTTAATTGTCAGTGTTTAGGTAGGACTATCTGGGATTAGAGGCTAGGTCTATGTCAATCAGCACTCTGGAGTGTCTGATCATAACTCTCATAACTCTAGTTTGGCAGTAAAAGTAAGTCATAAAAGTGTTTTTTTTTCTAATCATAACATTTTTTAACACATTTTTTGTACTCATGACTATAACTCTATCAGGATTGACAAAAAAATATGTTGCATTGTGGAAAAACTCTAGAGCCAGTACTTGCTGGGTAAACAAAGGCAACAAACTTCCAATGAGTTTAATGTTTATGTCTGCTCGTGAATGATTCACCGTTTCTTGAGGACACAAAAATCAAACTGTGTGTATTTTAAATGATTAGGACACTTATCAGCCCACCACAGAGAATAAATCATTAAAGGTTCCTCTGTTTCCTCCTCCTTTCAACCTTTCATTTGTAACTTTTTGTATTTAGCACATATTGTTGAAGTGAACAGCAATGAAATAGTTAACAGATGTGGGGGTTGGATAAAGAACACACATTTAATTACCCAGACGCAGACTTAACAGGTGTTTCAGTGTGAAGTATGACCCTATTAACCGGTGACCCTCAGCTGACAATCACTGACATGTTCGGCTGAGACCCACCAGTTAGCACAGGCACTCTTTGCTCCAAAACACCAGAAGCTCTGTAACAGTTAGAACTCAACAGAAGTTGACCCCACGGTATAGTACAGGGGTGGGCAAACTTTTTGATTCGTGGGCCACAATGGGTTCTAACATTTGACAAAGGGGCCAGACCAGGAGCAGATGGATGGAGTGCTTTGGTAACTATCAGGGTATCATTCGTTCATTCCATATCTGTTTTAGAATCCAAAATTTGAAAACGGATCACGACTTGTTATTCAATTTTTCGTTTTCAATCAAAAATCAGAAAACAAATAATGGTCTATTTTTCGCTGTTTTGATTTTGTTTTGAAATTAGAATTAGAATATGCGGGAATGGAATTATAATGGGATTTTTAATCCGTGTATGGTTCGTTCTTTCGTTATTCTGTTTCAAAACAAAATAAAATATTTTTTTTTAAAAACGAAAAAAATTTACTTTTATTTTTGTTTTTCTCTTTTAAAACGAAAACGGAAAAACGGAATTACAGAAAAACAGAAAAACACTTTTTTTCTGTCCTGGTTTTAAAAATGAAAAAAAAAAAAAATGATAAAAGATTGTGTCAAAATTGTTTGTGTGATATTTTGACATTAAATGTGAACGTCTCCATATAGAAATTATACATATAACTCACATTGAAGGTTTATACAGACATGTTCCTGAGCTTTTTTTTTTTATAAGTAACAGATCGCTGACGATCCACTCCATCTTATCCGCGTGCATATGCGCACTTCCATGTGTTTCAATGAGTTTTGTTTAGTCCACTTTCCTTTTCTTAGGTCCGTTCATCTTTACAGAAGGGCAGATGGGTCAGAGGGTAAAGTGCAAACGTGGAGTAATAGGCCTACGCTTCACCTCAACAAAGCCAATGTATCTACAGTGCACCATCTAGTGGGAAAACATCAGAATTGCAGGGAAAATAAAACTAACAAGGTTTATTCATTTAATTTTTTCAAGATTGGCGGGCCGGATTAAAGCATTTAACGGGCCGCATGTAGCCCCCGGGCCGTAGTTTGCCCATGCCTGGTATAGTATCATTTCTGACAGCTGACCACAGAACAACCAGACATTTTTATGCTGCTTACAGTTTTAATTAAGTGTTTAAAGTACGCTAACTTGTCTCAATGAATGGAGCTTAACGCCTCTTCTGTTGCCCAAATACTTGGGCATCTTTGGGATGACATAGGTTGATATTCCTGTTTTTATGACATAGTATCTCATAAAAACAGGAAAATAAAAAAATCCAGTTCCAGTATGTTGTAACAACTGGAGATTTTTTTTTTTTAATTTTCAAGTAAATGCAATACCCCACCATAAAATTCAAATTGCCTTGCAGAAGCTATGTTTTATCATTAGGTGGGCCACAGCGCCAGAGCAAAGGCTGTTTTACTTTTGCATTCTCTGGGTTTCTTGTGCTGGAGGATATTTATAGGCAAAGAAGTATGTGTTTTTCTGAAAAGAGACCTCAGTGTCATATCTTGATGCCACATTTTCCCCAAAAGACTATGTTGCAGTCATTACAGCCAGTTTCCCAGCTGTCAGCTAATGACCCACTGCAGCAATTTCAAAACTTTTAGTGCCTACATGCCAAATTAGACCCCGAAACATAAGGTAATGGCATACACTTTTTGAAAACAGGAGTTCCTCTTTAAGAGAGGGTTTTCTGTTTGACGAAACACTATCTATTTCTGTCTCCACTCAGGAGCAGAAGGGAGGGAAGTCGACAGGCTGCTCCTCCTCTCCCCTCCTCTCTCCCTGCAGACCGACAGCCTCATGAATCAGTAATTTCACTTGGAGGATACTGAGGCTCTCAGATGTTATTCAAAACAAACAAATATGTTGGTCCAACATACACTCAACAAAAATATAAATGCAACACTTTTGTTTTTGCTCCCATTTTTCATGAAAAAATTGTGAAAAATGTTGAGCATCACATTTGATCACCGCAGCTATTCTCCTCCAAACAGTGTCTTTGTAATTGTTGTCTTTGTAGTTTCTCTGTCTTTTGTGGTAAAGAACCAGGTGCTGGGACACAAACACAATCAATGTTGAATGTTTGAGTACGTGACGTGTCAACAAGTGATTTGATTGGTTGGATGTGTACTTTTTGCAAGGGAAACTTTGGAAAAATCAACCTCAGTCCAAAAAAATAAAAGCCACAATTTCACTCAGCTCATTGTGAAAGCTTGCACTGAAAAACAGTAGGTTGAAAAAATAATTAAATAACATGTGAAATATTTGTGCAAACAACATGTGTCTGGTGTGCAAAGAGCTTAAGGGGATGGTTCAGTTTTTTTTTAAGTGGGGTTGTATGAGCTCTATGTAACCACTAAGGACATTAGATACAGTAGAAAGTTGTCTCCTCTCCCTCTGTAAGACACAGACTGTAATCGATGGTGACGAGGAAATAGGCGCTAACAGGGAAAAACTGTACCAAATTCAAAGGCTATTTTCTCTGCCTACAAGAACTCAAATCAAAAAGTAATACCACAGTTTAAGAGTACGCTACATAAAATATTTTTTAAGTGCATTAAGTCTTCGGAAATATAAACATTTATCCGGACCTAACTAACTCATGTGTCCTTACGCGCAGCGCTAGTGCGCTCCGTCCCCCCTCCTCCTCTCAGCTGTAGGGAATGTTAACAAGCTATGCTTCAGGCGCCGGTTGTAGCCTCGTGTAAGTTTGATCAAGTATCATAATTCTTTTGTTTGTACTCTAAGGATTGTGAGGCAGCGTAGGAAATTCAAAATGAGTGACTATGACAGCGACGATGAAGTTTCATTCACTTTGGAACCAACAAGGTGTAATACACTGAGTACGATAATAATTATACAATTATTCATTTTCATAATTTCACAGTAAATTTAAGGCATTGCGGTAGTTTTTCATGAGTTACTGGGCATTAGAAAATTTTGAAAATTCTATCTTCCCAATAAGCCATGTGACAGTGTCCTAGAGGGTCTTGTGAGGAGTTTGAAAGTGATCTTGCAAAAGTCTCCTTTCTAGATATACGCCTGATTGTAATCCACACTTTAAAATGAGATTATCAGCATTAATATTACTAGTTACAGGTTATTTCAAAATGCTACTTCTTAATTCCAGATCAGGTCGAGCAGGATGGGATTGATTTACAGCATGTCTAATTATCTGTGACAACACAACGCAAGCTGACAAAGTTTAGCGGAGAGAAGAGATAAAACACAGAGATCTGTGTTTTTCTCTGCTGGAAACTATTTCTGGGATTCACTTTGTAGTGATGGTGGACACTGGAGCCTAACTGTCAGACAGAAAAAGGCCAGAAGAGAAGAAGGAAGCTAAACGGGAGAGAGATACAGCCAAAGCTAAAGGCTAATTAGCCTTTAGCTTTGGCTGCATTATTATGAGAACAACACATTCACAGTGGGGAAAATAGGTATTGAATGCGTTAACTTTTTTCTTGTCACATTTATTTCCAAAGATGCAATTCAAACAAAATTTCGACCAGACATTGGTATTAACTCAAATAATCCACACAGGAAAAGAAATCACAACATTCAGGTCCAAAAATAAGGAGCATGTGGAATTATGTGTGATAACACAGAAAAAAAGTATTGAACACACAAACTGAGACTCATCTAATACTTAGTGGAGAAGCATTTTTTTTGCAATGACAGCTTCCAGAAGCTTCTTGTATGTTTTAACTAATTGCCCACACTGCTCAGGTGTGATTTTGGCCCATTCCTCTGCACAGATTGTCTTTAAATCTTGAATATTCTTTGGTGCCCTCTGGTGAACCCTTTTCTTTACTTCTTTACACAAATGTTCAGTTGGATTCCTCGTCAGGTGATTGACGAGGCCATTCTAACAGATTGATTTTCTTTTTTTGAAACCATTTGAGAGTCAACTTTGCCGTGTGCTTTGGATCGTTGTCCTGCTGGAAGGTCCAGCCATGTCTCATCTTCATCATCCTGGTGGATGGCAGCAGATTTATACCAAGAATTTCCCCATACATGGCTCCATTCATTGCTCCGTCAATTATATGAAGTTTGCCAACACCATGAGATGAGAAACAACCCCATACCATGATGCTTCCACCTCCAAACTTCACTGTTGGTTTAGTGTTTTTTGGGTGATGTGCAGTGCCATTTCTCCTCCTTGATCACAAATCTGTCTAAATGTGTGATAGTGAGCACTTCTGCTTTGCTGAGATAATCCATCCCACCTCACAGGTGGGCCACATCAAGATGCTCATCAGACACTATGATCAGCGCACAGGTGTACCTTAGACTGTCCACAACAAAAAGGTCACCCTGAAATGGGGTGTGGGGACCCAGAACCAGTCAGTATCTGGTGTGACCACCATTTGCCTCATGCAGTGCAACACATCTTCTTGGCATAGAGTTTATCAGATTGTCAATTGTGGCCTGTGGAATGTTGGTCCACTCCTCTTCAATGGCTGTGCCAAGTTGCTGGATATTGGTGGGAACTGGTTCACGCTGTCGTATACGCCGGTCAAGCACATCCCAACATGCTCAATGGGTGACATGTCCGGTGAGTATGCTGGCCATGCAAGAACCGGGACATTTTCAGCTTCCAAGAATTGTGTACAGTTCCTTGTAACATGGGGCCGTGCATTATCTTGCTGAACTATGAGGTGATGTTCATGTATGTATGGCACAACAATGGGCCTCAGGATCTCATCACCGTATCTCTGTGGATTCAAAATGCCATCAATAAAATGCACCTGTGTTCTTCATCCATAACAGATGCCTGCCCATACCATAACCCCATCACCACCATGGGCCACTCCATCCACAACATTGACATCAGCAAAGCGCTCACCCAAACGACGCCACACATGCTGTCTGCCATCTGCCCTGAACAATGTAAACCAAGATTTATCCGTGAAGAGAACGCCTCTCCAACGTGCCAGACGCCATGGAATGTGAGCATTTGCCCACTCACGTCTGTTACGGTGACGATCTGGAGTCAGGTTAAGACCTCGATGAGGACGATGAGCATGCAGTTGAGCTTCCCTGAGACGGTTTCTGACAGTTTGAGCAGAAATTCTTTGATTATGCAAATCAATTGTTTCAGCAGCTGTCTGAGTGACTGGTCTCAGACAATCTTGGAGGTGAATCTGCTGGATGTGGAGGTCCTGGGCTGCTGTGGTTGCACGTGGTCTGCGGTTGTGAGGCCGGTTGGATGTACTGCCATATTCTCTGAAACACCTTTGAAGACGGCTTATGGTGGAAAGTTTAACATTCAATGTACGAGCAACAGATCTGGTTGACATTAAGACAAAACTGCCCATTACAGAGTGGCCTTTTATTGTGGGCAGTATAAGGCACACCTTTGCACCAATCATGATGTCAGATCAGCATCACCTGTGAGGTGGGATGGATTATCTCAGCAAAGCAGAAGTGTTCACTATCAAACATTAGACAGATCTGTGAACAACATTTGAGAGAAATGGTAATATTGTTTATCTGGAATGAATTTTAAATCTTTGAGTCCATCTCATGAAAAATGGGAGCAAAAACAAAAGTGTTGCGTTTATATTTTTGTTGAGTGTACATAGTTTGGTTTTGTGTTGCAACTGGACATTTTAGAAAATTCAGTTAGCTACTTATATTATCGTTTAGCAAAATCAGCTTTATTTACCAAATGTTTTTGCACATTCAGGCAGCATGAATGGCTGACAAGCTGTCAGTGTAAAGACAGAAATGCAAAAACAAGGCAAAAGTGTGACTTAATTCTCTCATATAGCACACTGACACTTTATAAAGATAGACAACATGTTTTTCATACACCCAGTTGTACAGAAGTGAAGTCAAAATATCCCACGCTGAACTTTTTGCTCTGATGTTTTTGGAGTCAGAGTCTTCAGGGCTCACTGCTGGAGAAGCTGAGGTATAGCCCACTCTTTACCATACCATGGCATGTCAAAGACCCCTCGTTTAGGTCTACAGTGTAAAAGATTATTGTGTCAGTCAGCAGACGGCAGTTTAATGGAGCTCAATGTCAATAGTGTGTCTGTGTTTGTTACATTTTCTCTGACTATTCATGCCCTACTTTTCTAATCCAACAGCAACAAATTTGGAAACTGAGTTGTCAATCATGTAACTTGCCATTTCAAGCATCAAAAAGTGACCTTTCATAAGACATTTCAGTAAAATGAGCATTTGAAATTAAACCAACATGGTATGAACTGACTTTAAGGCCATGTTTGAGAGGCATTTGGTTTTGTTTTATGTCAGTTTTATGGTTTGATTCAGATGATACAGCGGGGGTGGGGGTGTAGGGGTGTAGGGGTGTAGGGGTGTGGGAGTGTGGGACCTATATTCAAACAGACTGTGAGGAGTTTCTAAGTGATCTTGGAAAAGTCTCCCTTTTAGGTATAAGCCTGATTGTAATCCACACTTTTAAATTAGATTATCAGCAGCAATATAGGTTATGTCTAAATTCTACCTCTAAGCTTCTTGATTGGGTCGAGCAGAACTGGATTGATTGATGGGAAGTCTGACCCTGGCTGACGACGTTTAGAAGTAGTTTGGTAGAAGAGAGATCTGTTTTTTTTTTAATCTGCTGAAAACTTTTTCTGTGATTAATTGTGTAGTGATGGTGGACTCAGGAGCCAAACTGTCAGACAGAAAAAGAACAGAAGAGCAGAAGAAAACGAAACAGGAGAGTAATAGAACACAAACTAAAGGCTAAAACACAAGCTAAAGGCTAAAAGGGCTAAATAGTTTGTGATCATGTTCATTCCAACCATAGACTGTAAAAAAAAATGGATGTCCGCTTGCTCTGCTCGATGTTAGGTCTCCACAAAAACTGCTCCCCCTGGTGGCTGGCTGCAGTAAAGGCTAAAAAATCCGGCTTCCCAGTCATTCCAGATGGGCTGTGGTCAAACTTAAAAAAATGTATACACCTCGTAGTAATGTTTCTCTTGTCTCACATCGTTGTGATAATTTGAAGATATCATTTGGCTGCCTTGTATTGGAGTCCAATTTTTTTTCTGAAAAGTTTCGTTTTCATCAGTTATGAGAGGTTAAAAACGAGGCTTTACGCAACGTTTAACAATGATTGACAGCTGCTGTTCTTGTGTATTTTTTTCTGGGATTGTAAAATATGTCGAGAGGTAGAGTCAAGAAGTGATTAGACTTGTGAAAGAAAAAAGATATATATTATTTTTGTCACCTAGCTCCACTCAGATTCTCCTAGAATCCCTCATCATCTCTACAGCGCAGACTCTGGCCGCAACTGCTACCAATGGCTGGGCAGTATTTTGGCTTCAAAACCGTACAATGGTAAATGGCGGAGCCGTGCTGTCCACTCTATATACAGTCTATGATTCCAACCACATGCAGTAGTTATTCTGCAGTGGTCTGTTCAAACTTGGGAGGGGGAGGGGGCAGTATAGAGCCCAAAAAAAGCTACCTGCCCTTTTAGACGCAGGAGTCCCTGTAACTATAGGCTGGCAGTAGTGTGCTTTCATTTCATCATAGCTCCTTTTTCTGTGGTTAGTAATATTTTAGATTGTGGACACATAATTCATTCTTATTTCAGGCAGGAGAGGTGACACTCCATCAAAAACCATAAGCAAACCACTTCACACTGTTTCAAATTAAGAAATGTTTTTATTGGTCACATTTTGGGCCCATGCTCCACCAACTGAGCCAAACCTGGACTCCCATTGATTTGTTGTTAAATGGAACAGGCCAATTATAAGATTGATAACTGTTTACATCGCTATTATTAACTGTTCTTAAAGAAACACAGCTATTGAGAAATAATCCATGAAGAAATATTTTCCGCTGGAAACTTTTTTCAAGGGCCTGAGAAATGAAAGAAGTGTTGTTTTAAGTATTGGGGTAACAAGCTGGGTCCACAGTTTTTTTTAGAAATCTTGTCTATGTGTGCATTTGATAGGGAGCAGGAAAGCTGTGGGAACTCTGCTGGCAGTAACAGGATCATAAATTGATCAAAATGCTTTTTCAGTAATTAGTATTTCCTTTGGTCTAGTCAGGCTGCAGAGTGGGTGGGCATTATAATTTGGCAGTCCTGCTCAATCTAATCCAATCTAGTTTACTGTGTAGTGCCAGATCGAGCAGATCAATCTCCAAAATGCCAACCTTTTGGATCAGAGTTTGATTGTTGCTGCAGAGTCATTCATCAAGAAGCCTTTTAAACTCAAAATCTGTTTCTTTACATTTTCTTTAATGACAACAAACCCTACAAACATTTCAGTTCCTCTAAAGGCCAGATATGAATAAAATCTGCATCGTCATTGTTGTGAAAAACTCTCTGATACTTAAAATTCTGAGGAGCTGTAACTAAAAGGTATTAAAGCTAAGGCTTTTGAGGAAGTACTTCATCATTTTTTTCATTTGTCAATCAGTGTCTTCTTGTGACCCTGCATTACATGTGATGCATATGAAGATACAAAGAGAAACAACACCACATCAGCAAATAACTAAATACAACATTAAGCTACTGGAAGAAGCAGGTACTGGTGGGGGAAATGAGTCATCGCTGATTGGACGAATGCACTGCTCATCATTTAACCGGAAAGTTATTCTGCCTTTAGCGCAGTGTTGCCAACTGTTTAGAAAAGAAAGTTGCTATTGGCTGTCCCAGAAGTCGTCATTGCCATATTTGCATATCCTTGTCATAGAGGCTGTGAAAGAGAAGAACAGTGTCATGGGCATAGACAGTATGGTTGTGACAGGGCCAGAAAGTGTGTAAAAAACAACAATAATATGTTTACAACTGTAAATCAACTTTCTTCTGTTGATTCTGGTTGTTTTGATGTCACAATATTGACCCTCTTCCTTTCAATCAGTGATGACTCATGTTGCTCACCAGTACGTACCTCTTTCAGTGGCTTAATGTTGTTTTTAAGATGTTTGCTGTTGCGGTTTTTTATTTACTTTTGTGTTTAGTTACTTGCTGTTTCAGTTTCACTTCAGGGCAATGGGACATAACTGAGGCATGGGAGAGACAATTTGCATAGCTTCTTTTCACTAAACATTGTTTAGCATTTGAGTGACTGATATCAAAGCAATGGGGTAAAATAACTAAGTCATATGAGAATATCTTTTTGAGTTG